>NC_136391.1:33757200-34957200 GCF_965140285.1 Lepidochelys kempii | reverse complement strand
GCTGGGATTATTTTGCAGTGTAAATGTGCCCTCAGCCAGGAGACTTCTGAGACCTTGGTTTCAGTAAAGCAGGTTTTATCCAACTGGGTCTGCGGACCCCTGGGGGGTCCAAAGGGAATCCAGGCAGTCCATGGGCCTCGCTGATCAACTCCTCCCCTTCCCTCAACTTCTCCCCCTCCCTCTTAGTGCCTCCTGCATGCCAGGGAAGAGCTGTTCAGCGGTGTGTAGGAGGCGCTGGGAGGGAGGGGGCGGAAAGAGGTGGGGAAGGGGCAGGGCAGGGATGTAGTGGGGGCATGGCTTGGGGCTGAGTGGGGGGCTTGGTGGTCTGCAAAACATTTTAAATCAAAATGGGGGGGTCCTCAGGTTGTTAAAGTTTGAGAACCTCTGCACAAGAGAAAAAGGTGTGTTCTTACCCCGAGTTTGCTAAATCAAGGTCTCTAACGTGGTAAAATCCTAGGGAAAATAAGGCAGGCTGAAGTTTTCACATGTTAGCAGGGTGACTTAAAGACTACTGCCTTTAACTCAGCCTGTGTAGTTGTGAGAAAACGCAAATTGCCTTCCCTAGGATTTTCCCCTCAGGTTAGTTACCTCGTGTTAAGAACACAGCTTTTTTCCCTAGAGAAGACACTGCCTGAGAGGACTGCAGGATTGTGGCTTTGAATACAAAGCATCTGAGACACCCATCTATCTAGGCCTTCACTTTGACTGGTTAGTGTCTGTTACCCAGCTGCAGACTGTAAACACACACTAATGCTAGCTGGCAGCTGAGCTGCAAAGCACACCAGCTTTGACTCTTGGGCTCAGAGTTCGGTAGACATCCTGATTTTATAGGGATGGTCCCAATATGTATGGGAATGTGCTGCTTTTCCTTTTCACTGGGCACAGTAGTCTTCTAAGGCCGAAACACCCATCCTTCCTAAGGGCCAATCCAGAGAGCACACTAGGGAAAGGCGTAGAAAGAAAGCTCAGATGCTCCCTGTATTTATTGTTTTATTGTCATTGCCTCAGGCTGAGCGGTGCCAGCAGTCACACGTGGCTGGACCCTTCCCTCCAGATTAGTCTCCTGCTCCCATGGGTGGAACCTGTTGCAGGTTGGGAGCTGATGATCTAGCCCTAAGAGTGGTGTGTGGTTATCGGAGCTGGAATGCCTCATGGAACAGGCATCATTCGAAGAGGGTCTAAATGAAGCCTAATTGCAACAGTACTAAGACCTTTGTCTGTAGTGTCCTGGGAAAGGAACGCCCTGGGGCTCCTGACGAATCCAGGCAGTGTTTTATACAAGGCCCACTTGAAGCGGAAACAAGAAGCAATCAGGCCTAAATCTCAGCAATACAATTGCCAGTTCTTTTCCCCCAGTGCAGTTTGCGGTCACTGAAGGGGCCAGCTGAGACACAACAAGAGTCTGAACAAAATACAGACTCACAGACATTGGAATACTGGGCCAGATTAATCCCCAGTCTAACTCCACCTATGAATGTGAGGTCGAGGGGGACTCCCCTTGCTGGTAGTTAATTCCAAACTTCCATCCCTTGGCTTGGGGTGGAGACCATTCCTACAGCCGGTGGGGAGGCAGGAATTCACCCAGAAAGCACCCAACAAATAGCAAACAGGCCCAGTTCACACCCTATCCCACCCCCAATACCAGCTCCTCAGTCCCTGATCAGGGCACCTCTTTCCCACTGGCAGTCTCTCACACGTGCTGCAGGCTCACTGTGGCCGCACAGACTGGCAGCTTGCTGAGCCTGTCCTGTGACCCTCAGCCCGCTGTGTCCCTTGGGAGCATACACATGCCATTGGCAAGCCTATCCTCCAATCAGAGGAGAGCTGGACATAGGGGCAAGCTTCCTGCCAGCTCTCTCGCCAGCCAAGGCTCTGGCAGGGTGGAGCAACCAGCTTCCCTGTCTCATTGCCACACAATCTCAGGTCACCAGGGGAAAGCACCTCCATAAAAGGCGTTATTAGTGTAATGAACATGGCGTATTATATATGTCTTCTTCTTGATGACATTCAATTACAAGGGCCAGAGCATCATAGCTCACATGTAGATTTTCCCTCAGGGAGCATGGATTCCAGTATCACAAGTTAGCAGTGAAGAGGAAAAGTTTCCCTATTGTCTACTATTATATATAGTCTCTCTTGCTCATTTATTTAGGCATTGACAAAGCTGGAGGAGAGACCGGTGTATCACAGTTTTATTATTTGGATTGGTTTCCAAGAGCAACATAATGGATTGAGGTTTTCTGGTAAGGGCAGCTGGTGTGTGTTATTGCAAGGGGATTTCAACTAGTTTCTGTACTGGCATAGCATTCTGCTGCTCACACAGCCAGCGACAGCTTCGGAACGGTGGCTGAGGAAAGTTCAGGAAAAGCAGTGCCTTTGTATTGCCCTGCTTCAGGGGCTGTTCTGCCTTGAAGGCTGCTTTTGCACATTGCTTCTGCTGATAGCCCAACAATACGGAGCTGCTCTCAAAGCTAGTTCCGCTTGATTTTCTTGCTTTATGGCAGTTTAGCAGTGCAAAGTGCCCAAAGAAACCCAGGATCAGGTCCATTTTATATCCAGATTGAAATATCAGTCATGTTCATATGTAAATGTTACTGTATAACATAATCTCTTTACTGGATAAATGAAATCTGCAATGATATGGCCACCCAGCCTTCAATGGGGCTATAGAGGGCAACCATCAGACCAAGCACATTCATTGACTCTTGGATTCACAGTAAAATCCACTCGGTTTATACTGTGAATTAGTGCGCTTGCAAACTCACCGCCAGCCTTGAGGCAGCACAAGATCATTGCTTTGGGAGAGGGTTGACATCTCAATGGTGGAAAGAGTCTATTGAATGGCTTGGCAACTTCTGCGGAGAATAATGACAAGTTCCCAGCCAGGTGAATGCTGCAGAGCGGGTTTTTTTTCCAGGAGACTGTAAACAAAACTCTTTCATTTGAGCAAGCTTCTATAAACACACACAAAGAGCAGACATCTTCCCTGAGGAATGGAAAGCTTGCAATGTGTTAATCAGTCAGCCACAGATATAAAATCCGCTGTGCAAGTGCTAGGGATAAGCGGGCCAATTTAGACACAATAAGAACCAGTCTGAGCCATCATCTGCAGCTCAATTCTCGTTTTCTTTTTGTTTGGGGGCAAGGGAGTTGAGAAAGTTTAGTTAACTCCCTTTTACGTCTCTTTTTTTTTTTTGGTGCGTATCTAGTGAATATCCAGAAATCAAATCTGGGACTCAGTTACAGTAAAGTGGGGGTAGGAGGAGCAATGGACTTAAGAAGCATTATGCTTGCAGAGGCTGAGTGTGTCTCCAGGGACGGTCTGGGAGTGCGCTCACAGGGCCTCAGTTCCCCAGGACAAGGACAAGAAACTCACTGCTGTGTGTTGGGCCAGCCAAGTCGCATCTCCTCTCACGTTCCACTTTGTTCTAGTGACGTCAGTATGATGGTGCATGTGACTTTGTGTCCTGGGCAATGGCACCTCCTGATGCTTTGTTCAGCACCTGTTTGCAGAGTGGGGTAGGGGGTCTTATAACACTGTGTCATTTAAAATTGGCCCTTTCAGCAAGCAGTTCCTCAACAATGCAATCAAATTCTCCTTTGCTTGTGCTGCAACACATGAGGCTTTTTAACATTCACTTTTGTCTACACCATTGAATAACTGGGGCTAATCTCGCCAGCTATTAGTATTCTGCTAATAGAATTTATAGCTCACTGTCATAAATATAAAGGGAAAGGTAAACACCTTTAAAATCCCTCCTGGCCAGAGGAAAAACCCTTTCACCTGTAAAGGGTTAAGAAGCTAGGATAACCTTGCTGGCATCTGACCACAATGACCAATGAGGAGACAAGATACTTTCAAAGCTGGAGGGGGGAGAAACAAAGGGTCTGGGTCTGTCTGTGTGATGCTTTTGCAGGGGACTGAACAGGAATGGAGTCTTAGAACCTAGTAAGTAATCTAGCTAGAGATGAGTTAGATTCTGTTCGTTTAAATGGCTGAGAAAATAAGCTGTGCTGAATGGAATGGATATTCCTGTTTTTGTGTCTTTTTGTAACTTAAGGTTTTGCCTAGAGGGATTCTCTATGTTTTGAATCTAATTACCCTGTAAGGTATTTACCATCCTGATTTTACAGAGGTGATTCTTTTTACTTTTTCTTCTATTAAAATTCTTCTTTTAAGAAACTGAATGCTTTTTTCATTGTTCTTAAGATCCAAGGGTTTGGGTCTGTGGTCACCTATGCAAATTGGTGAGGATTTTTATCAAACCTTCCCCAGAAAAAAGGGGTAAGATTTGGGAGGATTTTGGGGGAAAAGACATTTCCAAACGAACTCTTTCCTAATAATAATAATACCGGTGTTAGACGTTTGGTGGTGGCAGCGAAAGTACCAGGGCAAAGGGACTAGTTTGTACCTTGGGGAAGTTTTAACCTAAGCTGGTAAAAGTAAGCTTAGGAGGTTTTCATGCAGGTCCCCACATCTGTACCCTAGCGTTCAGAGTGGGGAAGGAACCTTGACACTCACTCTAACATAAAATGATGTAGGGTTGCTAATGATGATGTGCCAATGTTCCCCAGTTTGCTGCTCAAGCCGTTTGCTGTTTGCAAAGGTTTGGCTCTATTAGAAAACACATCCTTGAAAATAAGTAAGACAGCAATGCCGAGTATAACAACTGAGTCCTTGTTATAAGAGCAGGGGGAGAAAGAGCGGGGTTTTTTTGAAAGACATTATTATTCTTGAAACCCTGCACACATCAAGCTAAGCATCAGATCCTAGACAGCCTGCAGACCATGCAAGCAGGAGTGCCAACTCCTTCCCATACCCAGGTCTTTCACACAGCAACAGAAGCTTTGCAAGCTAGTGGACAGCACTCTCACCCTCGCTGAGCTAAGGCTGTGCACAGGGGATGTGATTTTAGGGCCAAATCATCCTCATTTTACTCATGCAACTGGTCCCATTGCCTTCCGTGGGACTACCCCTGTGAATAAAGCATGCAGGATTTACTCAGGGGCATTAGAAAGGTAGAAACAACTGCTCAAACTGTGCATCACTTCATACTTGGCTATAGCAGCATAACTGACTTTTCCCTCCATTTTACTAGCAAAATCTTGTTTGATACATTTAGTCAACATTATTGGTTATGCTCATTCTAATCAATTAATTCCAACCATCCAGGAATACAAATAAAGCCAGAAGGTCTCACATCAACAGCTGCAAACTAACTAGGTAATGCAAGTCAGCTAGAAACAGGCTCACATAGTCTGACAGCAATTGCTGCATGAGTGACATTTACAATTGCAGAACATTTCTTTCTTAAGTCCAGTGAATTCCATCATTCCCTCTCCTCTCCCTTCCCCTCCACTGCCTGTCTCCAATCAGATTCTGTAGATAATATTGGATAACGGATTTTTTTTTTATCTTATCAGTGTCAACCACAGTACTTTTCACTCTAGGGAACTGAATTTTTGTCTCCAGCCCCATTGGCATGAGGAATTTCATGTTGATTTTGTTAATCATTAACTAATATAACCATACTAATATAACTAATATAATCATTAACTAATATAATATTACACCGCCATATTCAGAGTTGTGTTTAACCATCCATTTAAATGGAAGGCTAGGGTCCAAGTTGTCTTTGTCACAGGACACATGATCTGCTGAGGAATGAAGCATCTCCCTGAACCTCCACACAAGAGTGAAAATTAGTTCATAACCGTATGTTGTAGCTCTAGGCGTGCAGGTGCGTGATGATCATTTTAGAATCTTGCGCTCACATTTGTAGGAATCTCCATTCAGAAACAAAAACAAGTTAGAAACGGGCTGTTTGCTAAGGGACCTGGCATTGATCATGGTTGGAAGACAGAATATTGGGCTAGATGGACCTTTGGTCTGACCTAGTATGCCCGTTCTTATGTTCTTATGATGTCAGCTACCTACCAAACTGATTTGGGTTTCATTAAAATAGCTAAGGCAGAGTCTGGTTTGACACAGGCCAAAACACACTGAAAAGGAACAAGGAAGAAAGTGAAGGTGATACAGCTTGCATAGGTGAGGAGTCTAGGCCTTGTCTATGTGAGAAAGTTGCATCACTTTCATTTAAATACGTTTAAAAAGCAATTTAGTTTAATGAGTGAAACATCTGTATAAACATTCTTATTTTGGCCTAAGAGTGGCTTATTTCAGTTGAGCTTAAGAATCGACATAAGCTAAACTGGTATAAACTATTTTAAACTGAAATTGGTATCTAAACAGGGTTTTGCACTGGTTTGATCAAATCAGTTTTAAAATATGCAGCTAGTTAAACCAATGCAAGTTTGTGAGAAGATAAGGCCCTAGCGTTGTTTTGGGTACTGCTATTAGTTGTCAATCAAATAAAATACAGTCTGAAAAGATATTGGAGTATGTCTGATCTTTCTTGTAGCCCATCCAGAAAGAAAGCAGTACTGGGAAAACGGTGTGGTCGGTGCCAGATTCCTACCTAGCATTTCTTATTCACTATTGAGAGGTCAATTTCCACTTTCCATTGGCCCATGATGTCAGTTTCCATTGCCCACTTGGTACATTTTCAAAGGAGTGCCTTTGTGCTTTCTCTCATGCTTGGGAGAATCAACCTGTGAACATATGCAAAGCCACCTCATGGATTTCCTTCAAATCCCCCCCTTACTACTCTCCTTTGTTATGGCGCTGTTAAAACACTGTTAAAACACTGGTCAACAGCTAGGCCAATATTGTCTCATTGTTTCCCTGTACTTCCATGTGTGTCTGTCTGTATGCAACTGTTGTCTCTTGTCTTATATATTGTTTGTAAGCTCCTTGGGGTAGGAGCTGTCCTTTTGGTCTATGTTTGTCTAGCACCTAGCACAATCAGGTACTGATCCATGAATGGAACTTTTAGGTGTACTACAATACAAATAATCAATCATAATATGGAATATTATTTTCCACCACAAGTACTTCAATTGAAATCAGTGGGACTACTCACTATTCAATGTAAGGATGGGAGAATCTGCCTGTCAGACATCAAATGGAGCATAGAAACATCAACTGCAGTTTAAACCTACATTCTACAGGTGTCAGGAATAGATCTGTGTAAGACTTTCCTATTGGAACACATAACCAGGTGAGTCAGCCCAGATTTGCCTCAGTACCAAAGGGTTCAGAAAAGTCCACAAAGCTGGGCTGAGTTTCAAGTGAAACCTGAGGGATGAAATGAGGCAACACTTTGCAATTTTCATGACTTCCACTTTGAATTTTGGGGTATGTGAACAAGCATGAAACTAAGAAAAAGTTTACCAGCTCAAGCTGGATCCACTGTTTAATACACAGCTCTAATTAGAAGTAACCTTAAAGCAGAATCACCTAATTTAGAGCCTGATTTCAAAGCCCTCTTTCCATTGACTTCAACGGGCTTTGTTTTATAATTTAATCAGAGAATGGGTTTCCATGGAACAGGCCATGTTTGCTAGTACACTCCAAGTAGTATTTTAGATGATTACATTGCTAATATAATGAAACTTTCCATTTCACAGTTGTTTAATTTAATTGAGTGAGAATCAGATAATCTGCACATGCTTAATGGGGTATATGTGTAAGGCAGGTGCAAAAAATACCCCTATGGTAAATTAAACTAACTCAACAGTCAACAAAATAACTATGCTGTGGGAGTTGCATTTCAATTAAAGCCCACATGGATATAGCCATCTTAACAGAGGTAATTCATTAGCTTTGCTTGCCTTCAGTAGGAAGAGAAGACAGTGTGGGGTTCCATGAATGCATGACTGAGTTTGATGTGAAAAGTGAAAAATTTGTTTTAATGAAAAAGAAACAATTTCTCTCGAGTGATTTCCATAGTAACTGTCATCAGTTATCCTAGCTCTAAGCAACCTATCTTGCCCTGACTCACATTCCACAGACATCAACTTAGATTTTCACATCACTTTTTATGAAGGCACCCCATGTGGAGAATGATCTGTTTAAACCTTGCCTCATTGCAGGCATATCAGAAACTACCAATGTCTAAGAAATCTATATAGGGTATATCTACACTGGAAAAAAAAAACAAACAAACCCTGCCAGAAGTGAGTCTCAGAGCCCGGGTCAAGTGACTTGGGCTTGTGGGGGCTCATGCTACAGAACTAAAAATACCAGTGTAGCTGTTCCCACTTTGGCAGAGTCTGAGACTCTCCAGCCCAAGCAGGAACTTCTACACCGCTGTGTTTAGCCTTGCAGCATGAGCCCAATGAGACTGAGTCAGCGGACTGGGTTCTGAGACTTGCTGCAGCATGGTTTAGTTGTTGGGTTGTTTTGTTTTTTTTTGCAGTGTAGACATACTCTAAGACCACAGACCCAAAGTATGGGCTGCTCCTGCTGTGCTTGCAGTGGGTGAAGGGGATTGATCTCTAATGGTTTATCAGGCATGCCACGAATCATTTGGCAGTGAAGGAGCCACAGAGGCTGCAGGCAAAGCAGAGCTGTAGGACCATACAGCCAGGAGGAGACTTTTGTTTCAGCTTAGCAGGGGTCCAATGAGGCTGTTGATTATGGCATTTTTCAAAGTAATTTGTTACAAGTGGGGCCACCAAAGACAGAATAAAAACAACAGGGAAAAGATGCACTTATAGTGCCATTAACATAGCTTTTATGGGTCAAAGTCCATTGAAGTCAAAGGGAATCTTTCCACTGAATTTGGGGCCAATCATCTCTTTGGATCTGACCCCATAGCTCTTTCCCTTGGTGATAATGTTCAATCCTTATATATCCCCCATAGATAGCTTGAGTCCAGTAGTAGTTCTCTCATCATCAAGGTAATGTTCTCTGAGTCTGTAATGTTGTGTAATGAACTTCTTCACTACTGTCTCCTTCTTTCTTAGATAATGATGACACTCAATTATTTTACATTGGTTTTGGTGGCTGCATTCAAATACTGACGCCTGTAAAGGTCTCTTGATCCATAACTGCAGAGATCCTTTTATGTGCCTCTGTGTTACTAGTGTACCTCCCATGTAGATAGCATAGTTTAAGTCTTTGCACCTCTTCACTAACGTTTCTCTCCGCTGGTTAGCTGTGTTCCAGTAGGTACTCTTTATCCCTCTTCTATTGCTCCATTATGAGGCAGGCTTCTACTGTGTCTTTCATGCTAAGATTTTGTCCAGAACATCTTCATAGATTGTTTCCCTGTTGAGTTAACCACAGTGGTTCTTATGGCATTGGTCAGTAATCTGTCATGGTATTGCTCAAAGTTTGTTTTTATGGAGACTGGTTACCCCTGGCCTTTCAAACATTAGCTAATGTATACTATGTTATTGTATGGACCTAGGATAAAATCCTAGTCCTACTGAAGTCAATGGTAAAGTCATTGACTTCAGTGTGGCCAGGATTTCACCACTAGTGGCCACGGTCAGTTTCCATAAGTAAACTTGTCATGCAGTACTCTGAATGTAGTTCAGTTCTGCATCTCTTTTCATCTTAGACAGAGCTAGATTAGAACTGTAAAATTTTATTAATAACAACAAGTAGGAAGAGGAAATGGATGGATGAGTGATCTTCTGGGTAAGGCACTGTACTGACACCCCTAAGATCTGAGTTCAATTCCTGGCTCTTCCATGTAACCTTGGGCAAGACAGAATTTCTCTGTGCTTCGGTTCTGTAAAGGAGGAATAATAATACTTACTTTGTCTGACTTGTCTATTGAGGTCTCTGGATTAGGACTGTCTTCATACATGTACAAATAGCATGTAGACTAATGGGATCCTCATCTTGGTTGGGGTCTCTGGCAGTACCTAAATATAACTAGTATTAATAAATAATAAGGACAGTTACCAGTTATCTCCTTTATCAACTGGAGAGCTTTTCCTATGTATACTCAATAAAGAACCAGCCAAACCTTACATTACCTGTCAGCTTTCTGATTTCTGGCATGCAAAATTTCTCCAGGGTTAACATATCCCCAAATACTTTATCAAAATGATGTTACTGGGTGCTCTTTCCACCTTACGTATGACTCCATAAATCAAAACTGTAAGGGAATTATTTACTATAAATCTCTCCCTGCAATAAAGTAAAATTGATCCTCTTACACGGGCCACAATGAGACTCTGCCATCAAAGGGTTACACATGTACATTGTCTTCTAACTCAATAAAATGAGAGAAGGATTGCTTTGCACCAGGGAACTAAATTGCCAATCAACTTATTATGGAGCTTGGAATCTGCTGTTATTTTGTCAACCTTAATGCTTATACACGTCAATTTACGTAGGATTATTCTTGACAATTTGACCTGTTATTTAGTTTATCAGTCTTTTTTGTTATAGAAATTACACTATACACCATAAACAATTATTTCTCATAGCTGACATGCCATTGTGTAAAATCTTTTGAAGGCTGCCCAGAACAGATGCTACCTAAACACCTGATGGCATTAGGTTAATGTAAATTTCCTTATTTTCTATATAGTCTACACAAATTGCAATATTTCCCACGCCTATAATAGTTTCATCATCGTGGGCATGTCAACATGAAGTAGTATATTTCAACACTGTAGGATACAAAATACTGAATTGCCAGCTTATACCTTGGAAAAGTATTGTACTTTCTTTGATGGTACATGATTCTTAATACCAAGTTATGCACGAGCCTGTTATTGTTTTTTAACGAGGCTTTTGTTATTTTACAAGTGAAACTATGAATCTCAGCAATTTTGGTGTGTGGTAGACAGATCTTTTGTGGTAGGTGTTGCTTCTTTTCTCAAAAGACATTAAGGCTATGTACTTATTATGTTAATAACTGACTTTCTTAATAGATGGCAGAAATAGATTTTAAAATATTGATCTAGTCTGGTGCTGTCAATGAAGCAAACTATTTTCCAGTTACAGTACTCGCAGAGAGTTCAGGAAAACAGGTGTTTCAGAGCAAGCATATCTCTCCTTGATGAAGTGCTTATTTTATAGCAAAGACATTATCTGTATTACATCCTTGTACATGTTGGGGTTTGCATAATTTCTAGCACTCTTAGTGTCTGAATTCCTCTCCATTATGCATTCTGCTGGTTAATTTATGAAGTGTAAAGAATAAAGCTGGTTAAAAAATAAAGTGACTTTGGTGATACTTAATCTTTTTCGCACAATGTGTGTGGTAATTAACATATTCAGCTGTACCAAAACCTAAAAGTTTCCTCCTAATCACCCTTCCATATATTACATTTGACATCTCAGTTATTTTCAGTGGCTTCTCCTGGGTACATGAAGTGATGAAAACATGCAATGAAATCTGACACTTTAAAAAAAACACCAGACCCTTAAGTACTAAAGAAAAAGATTAATTTGATTTTTGTAAAAATAATAGTTGAAAAGAATGTGATTTAAATGAATTTACATGGATAAAATACCATTTGCTAAACGCCACCGGTAGGGAATAAAATTTGAAACTTGAAAATGATTATGTAACCGTTTAGCTACACTGAGCTATCTCAGCATGAGTTAACTGTAACACACTGCACAGGCACATTAAATTGCATCTTTATAGGGTACAAAAGGCTTACAAATCACAAAACCTGCCATAGTTTGAAAATAAATGAATAAATATGCTGGTTTAATACAACACTGGGTCAAATTCCTCTCTCAGTTACACTGGCCCCAATCAGCTTAGTTTACACGATGGTTTGAGGCAATCTAGTAAGATTGATTGATTGACTGTTTTCTTACAAAGACAGCAATGTTTTTGGATTTAAACTTTCTCCTAAAATGTTGTGAACTCAATGACAGCAGCATTGTCCTAACACATGAGCACTACAGAGTGAAAGAGAGTACAAAATGTCCAAGCTGTGTGTTATCCTGTACAAATCCCAGGGCCTACTTTGCTATTTTGGATGCCACTGAGTTTTTGGTAGACAAATACCAGTTCATTGACACTGCAAGGAGGACTAGTCACTTTCATGAGATATGGCATAGTACACAATTGGCCAAAATAATATCATGGTTCATGCCATTAAGTCAGGGGCATTTAAAAGGAGTTGGAGAGGCAGGATGCTACCCTCGGGGGCAATTAGGAGCCCAAGAGAGTCATTCATGATCCATTTCTACCACCTTCTTTTAAATAAAACAGCATATTTATGACTAACAGAAAGCTAAAATAATATATCTGAGAATAGATATCCCTTTCTATGTTCATATATACTTTTTTCAATAGGCAATGGAGCAACTGGGCAGAGCTAACTGGACACTCAGATTCATTTATTTATTACAAAAAATCTTTATGGTCAATGTTCAAATGAGCTCCATAGGCAAAAGCATCACCTCATGGTTAGGGAAGTGACAGTCCTTGTGGGAAGAAGGACCCTAGTATACTGCAAAAAGAAAAGGAGGACTTGTGGCACCTTAGAGACTAACACATTTATTTGAGCATAAGCTTTTGAGAGCTACAGCTCACTTCATCGGATTCAGTCCCATGGAGAAGTAAACAAACCGGTGTGGAAACTTGTGGAGAAGAACAAAAGTGAATAACAAGGTGTAGGAAATTGATCATGGAAAATAATCAAAAGAGTCCAGGGGAGCAATTTTTGAAATGATTTAGGAACATAAATTCAATTTACTTTTAATGGAACTTGTGCTCCTAACTCATTTAGGTGCTTTTGAAAACCCAACCCTTAGTACAGCTAGTATTACTAAACAATGACAAAGAAATAATTGTCTTCAAGGATGTTAGTGCCAAGGACGGAGTGAAATATTTTCAGGGTGGGCTAAGGAACTAAATGGACATAACTCGGAAGAATGGGATGAAATTAAGCAAAGAATAATTTAGGCTAAGTGTAAGTAAACATTTCCTAACAGTGAGGTTGCTCTATATATGTAGATTCCTTTATGACCTCCAACACCGTGATATCTGAATACTCTTAGACAGCAGTCGTCCCCAGAGTGGACAGTCTGTAGCAATACATCAAGATCAGGATGTCTATGAAAGACTCGCTACAATCTGTTGAGTCTGAATTGGTACAACAATTACCACATTATTAAGTGGCTTGGCATAATAGACTGTAAACATTCCTACTGCTCTTTCAGTGAGCTTTTTTTGCATTAAAAGTAAACCGGAAAGATTAAATAGCAAAAAGAGAAACTGTTTATAAGATAAAAATAAGAAAATAATCAGTGTACAGACATCGAAGGCCTGGAATAGAATGCAAAGGAAGGGATTATTTCATTTTGTCTTTTTTTAAATAAGTGGGAAGAATCAAGAAAGCAGAGGTAGCTTGACTCCAGTTTGTGCGCATGCATACTGAAAGTATGCAAGCCCAAGTCACAAGCACACAGTACTCATGAGAGACAATCTGGGCCTAAATTACTTCATGTGCTAGATCCTGCATGTTCAAATTAGGATCTAATGATTTTGCATTAGAGTGTAGCTGAGAACACAAACTTAAATCAGGGACAGTAACAAAAGAGCAATTTCCAGGTGAGGCAAATTTAGCACAACTTTTCAGCCATGAGCAGCTGTCTTCACACTATGGTGGACCCAGATCTTCCCTATAGTAAGAATGTAATAATATACAAGATGCCCAAAATTCCATTTGGGACCTCTACTGTCTTATCCTGTTGCCATACTAACCTTCACACAAATAAAACACAACGGTGTTGTGTTGTAACCTGTAACTTTGTTGTTATACAGTGGAGGCCATAAGATATGTTCTTTTGAGCCCTCTGAATCATAAAAGAGGAAGTTTTCTTGCCATGGGATGTATAGTATCAGATAGTGCTTGAACTCTAGAGTTCTTCTGAACCTATTTGTACCTTTCATGTGACACACCTCTGGCTAAGATCCGTGTTAACTTTGTCTTTGTTGCAGATTACACGATATCACCTAGTTTTATAATCCCCCAGCAGTGTGAAAAATGTACCTCTGAAAAATATAGATCTGGGAAGCCATGTTTTAGTGTCATACTTCCTCTACCCCTCCCGAGGTATTTCCCAGAGTGAAGTCTTCTGTGAAGGCAAATCTTCCTACAGGTAGAAATACAAGCACCCATAAGCACAGGAACTAAGGGTGTTGGGGGTGCTGGAACACCCCCAGGTTTTATCCAGGGCTCTGCTGCTGGCCTCCCACCCCTGGATCCCAGGTGTCGGCTCCACAGGGGAGGGCGGACAGAGGTAAGGGGGCTGGCTTTCACCACCCCCACTACTCGAAGTGTTCCTATGCCCCTGAAGCACTCCATGTTTGGCTTGCAGTTACAGCAGTTGCTTGACTGGCATTGGATTCTCTGCTTCTCTGGACATTAGCATTTGAAAGACGCAGCAGCAACTATCACCGTTCCTTTCGTGGTTAGTATTTAAGTAATGACTGGACCAGAAAAGACAGAGCGGTCCAGGATTAGAGTGATTATAATTAAAGGAGAACAAAGAAACTGAGAACAAAGGTAAAAAAAAAAAAAAGACCTAGAAGTGGATCTTTCAACTTCACTTATCAACTTGGTTTTTAAATTATTTTTGACTTTGGGTGTCTCATGGTTTATTTATTTATTTCTCTCCCCCCCCCCACATTCCTTTATGAACAGAAGGCACAAGTTTTGCTCCATTTTGTCACAGAGAAAAATGTATTGGGATTTCCTTGTTATCAGCCCACCAGTCCTGAGAGATGTTGTATGTTTTTTTTTAAGGTTTAATCCCCATGCTGGCATTTTTACACCTTCCACTTGTTGGTGGCTACTAGGAAAACTGATTTCATTTGTAATAGTGACTGTGTGACAACCTGCACGTCAGATTCCAATGTGCTTCAACAACAGTTTAGCTACTGAAAAGAAAACTTGTTAATATTTAGTATTAGACATTTGGTTTAAACCTTGCATATCATCTGTTGTTACTGATCACCTGTAATATCCTTGTGTCAGGGTTCCCTTCCCACTCTGAACTCCAGGGTACAGATGTGGGGACCCGCATGAAAGACACCCTAAGCTTATCTCTACCAGCTTAGGTTAAAAACTTCCCCAAGGCAGAAATTCGTCCTTGTCCTTGGAATGGTATCGCTGCCACCACCAAATGAGTTAAACAAAGATTTAGGAAAAGGACCACTTGGAGTTCCTGTTTCCCCAAAATATCCCCCCAAGTCCCTTCACCCCCTTTCCTGGGGAGGCTTGAGAGTAAACAAGATGAGCACAGACCAGCCCCTTGGGTTTTTAGGACACTAAAAACCAATAAGGTTCTTAAAAGCGGAACTTTATTATAAAGAAAAAGTAAAAGAAGCACTTCTGTAAAATCAGGATGGAAGGTAATTTTACAGGGTAATCAGATTCAAAACACAGAGGATTCCCCTCTAGGCAAAACTTTAAAGTTACAAAAAAAAACCCAAGAATAAACCTCCCTTTTAGCCTAGGGAAAATTCACAAGCTAAAACAAAAGATAATCTAACACATTTCCTTCCTATTACTTACAGTTTGTAATCTTAGATGCTTAGTTCAGGTATGGCTTTAGGAGATGTTTTTTCCCTGTCCTGGTTCCTTGCTGTCCCGGAGAGAACACAAAGAAACCCCAAACAAAAACCACCCCCCACAGATTTGAAAGTATCTTCTCCCCTTATTGGTCCTTTTGGTCAGGTGCCAACCAGGTTATCTGAGCTTCTTAACCCTTTACAGGTAAAGGAGGGATTTATGCTATCCTTAGCTGTATGTTTATGACACCTTGTCATAAGATGGCTGCCAAGAGCATGGCCCATTGTAAAGGACACCAACTTGGGGGTTAGACAGTTCTAATCTAGGTTCTAATCCACCATCTGCTACTCAATTAATTCTCTGTACTTCAGTTTCCTCAGTTAACCAGTAGTGCTTTTTCACTTTGGACAGTGCTTCAAGATCCATGGGTGAAAATCATTCTGTAAGTGCCGTGTATAATGTTATTCTTACAGATATTCCAATTGCAATTAAATAAAGACATTCAACTGAATTCACAATGAGATGCTTCCTGGCTTTTAAACTCTCAGGTTGCTGGGTGGAGTTTTCTTATATCTCTTTTGCTAGAATTAAATTAGCAGCAGTAAATAGCCAGGCTGGGTATTTGAACAGATTTTCACTACAGACCAAATAGATGGGCTCATCCTTCTAAAACATACACTTTTTGCTTAGCATCTATACAAATCAAGACATTTCACTTCTAACCTCTCTTTAATTTACAATATATCCTGCATATATCAGTTGAAGGCCACTTGTTCATTATGGCTGAAATCCCCATGAAAAAAAGAAGTGGGTGACTTTCAGGAAGCATAGCCTGGGAGTTGGAAGGAGGAGAGAAAAAATATAAAAATCACCCACTTATTTTTATATGTACTTTCATTGATTTTTGCTTTAACAAGGGGGGAGATAAGTTTCCTATTTTGTTTGATTGTTTCTCTTTCTCTAGTTAATGACATCAAGGTTGGTATCTTTTTACTGTGGGCTGTCTAGAGGAACACCCACCAAGCCCCAGAGTTGGTTCTGAAATACACTGCACATCTTTGAAACATAGACTTTCAAAGAACATCAGAGACCTGCACTGCCTGAACTCTGGTCTCTCATTTGCATGAGGCGTCTGGCTTAACTGAGGGAATATTTTTGTCACACTAATAATAAACCCTTTCATGAACTGCAGAACTGATCCTTGATGAGAGATGGTTCAGCAATATTGGTGGTGACATGGCTGATCTGAGGTGGGCCTGTGAAGTGAGGACACTGTGTCACAGAAATATGTCTCCAGAGATAAATGCCCTGAGAGCAGAGCAAGATAATAGCAGGGAAGGAATTGGGCAAAGTGGGATGAAGGCCAAAAAGTCACAGAGGGAGCAGCCATCAGGTGTGCAGGGTAAGATGCCTCTTCCCTTTTCTAAGCAAAGAAAACAAGAGAAACTTCCCATCTGGGTTTTGCTATGCAATTTGCAACAACAACAACAACAAATTCTAATTACCTCTGGCTTAGCACAGGACACTACATTAGGAAATGACATAGCTAATGAAAGATGAATGTGCGAGCCAATTTCCTTGAGCGGGTAAAGAAAGAAATGTCACGCCACTGGTCCCCTTATCTACCTCCTTTTCCAAAAATATGAAGAGAAAAAAAGTCTTTTATGGTTACCCCTCAGATTGCACCACAATCTGGAAAGCTTCTCCCCATGTTAAGCAAGAAAAAAGAGATACATTCAAGCATGGCACTCAAGCAGACATGAGAGGAAAAAAGATCACCCTACAATGAAAGCAGAGAGATAATGGCAGAATGTCTGGCAGTGGGCGCAGATATGAATACTGACCTTCTGGCCATAAAGAATAACAATAACTTGGAAGTCGGAAGGGCAGATGCTCATTTGGCGAAAATCAGCATAGTGCCAGTGATTTCCATGGAGCTATGCCAATGTACACCAGCTGAAGATCTGAGCACAATGTCTTCAGGATGGAGACCAGTGCAGGCTACAACTGGGGAGTTTGCGTTGATTTACAGAAAAGAGTTAGAGTTGTGGAAGCTATAGCAATCCAGTGAAAACTGGATGGCATTGAAGACAAGGAGGGGAGGAATAACAAAGAATATCTGAATCTTCTGAAAAAATGTTTCCTATTGGATTCATCCAACAGCTATAAAAAGAAACATTAGATGTCCAAAGTGCAGATGAGTACACTATTGTGGTACACACTGTCCTTCAAATGCTGGTCAAAGACCAGAGGACTTTACAATAAGGCTTCCCTATTATTAGCCAAAAGAAGCTATCATAAAAAGGGCAGTGAAATGAGTGGATAATCTTTTAAGGAAATTAGGTACAGGTCATTTTGAATGAGAAGAGAATAAAATGGAGAAACAGTTTCTGTGGGGAAACAGAGATTTGCCACAATTGAGACAGGATCTACATTTTTCTTCAATATGCGCTGTACAGTGCCTGTGTCATTAGGCAACATTATCAGCAGGGTTTTGACATGCCAATAGTTGTCCTCATATTTCTTGTCTCGAAGGCTTTCCAGAAACCTGGCTATTGTAGGAACATTCCTACAATATTGTAAACTTGAAACAAGGGTGGTGGCAGTGAAACCTCAAAATAGGGGTCTTAATATGAAGAATGAAGATAAAGTGCAGGAATTGCTAAAAGATACCTCTGAAATTGAATCAATAGTTTAAAACTGGCAACTAACAAAAGCAAAATAAAGAAAGCTGGACAAAGAAATACTAGTACCAATAAGGATCAGGGTTCCCAGGATAAAAAGGAATCAGATGAGGAAGAAGAGTTGGAGGCCGACTGAGCACATGTGAACTTTGAAAAGCATTTTCTAACAAAGTGAAGTTGGATTTCAATTGCTGTTGCATTGATGGGTTTAGGATTTGTATATATGGCACTCTATATTTAGCAACGTTGTTTTAAAGTTAAGGTGGAAAGAGTTCTATGTTGTAAGAGTTTCATAAAGTAAATATATAAAAAATTTTATAAAAAAAAAGAATTGCATCAGTAATCTGAGTTGTTAAAATAGGAAGAGAATGGCACTCATGGGAGGTGTGAGCTAAATTGCTCATAACGTTTGAAAAAGAAAAGTATGGGAATAAAAGTAACTAAAAACATTTGTATTAGAGGAAGGTCTCAATGATGAAGAATGAAAAGTCCTTCAGAGAAGACCTTCATCTGAGGTAAATTATAGCTCCAATGCCTTCCATGGAGCTAAGACAACTTATACCAGTTAGGGATTTGTCCTCAAAAGTACCATGTAAGGGGGAAAAGAAACCTTTGCAGCACTAGATGTTCCAGCTCAGGGATAATTGTAATAGGATGGTAAAATGTACCAAACTTGAACCTGTTAATGAGGGTGGTATAACAAATACAGCTGGTTGAAAAAGAGAAAAACTCTTTCACAGGAAATTTCAAAATGGCTTTCGTTTTGTAGGCTTTGAAATGGACCCATTTTCTATTTTTTCGTAAAAATTTCTGCAACATTTTTACTGATATTTTAAACCAAAACTTGCATCAAAACCATGTTCAGAATCATTATCAAATGGTTTTATTGACCAAAAATGCATTTTTCAGAAAAACAATCATGTTCAAATTGTCATCAAAAAATTTCAATTACTGAAAACCCACGTAAGCATTCAGTAATGATGTGAAACAAGTTTTTTTTTAAAAAATTTTACACTGATCCCCTAAGCTCAGGGAATTCTCTGTTGGGTATTTCTAGTTTCTGGTTCCAAAGAAGCTTGATCTCAGTAGAGAATTTGAGCCTGTAGGTTTATATAAGGAAACCTCAGGTAGGGGATATACTCAGTGGCTGTTACTGTGAAAAATTCCCATTGCACAGGCTTAGCAATGAGATGCTTTGCCTTCAAATTTGGAGGCAACTAGTTAATTAAAAGATATAGAGTTGGCCAATGTTTGCCAATTGCTAGCCCTTTGTGCACAAGACCTCCATTGCTGTTTGTGCCAGAGCAAACAGGGCAGTTAAACGAGAGATGAAAGGTCCCAGGTTTGCAGAAGTAGGGACTGACTCTTTGCTACTTGTTGCTGCAGCATGGGGAGAATGCAATTTCCTTTATCCCAGAATACCCTTCTGGATGGGAAGAGATATAACGCTGTCTGATGACCTTGACCCAGGAGTTAGACATCAGCCTTCCATCTGGCAAAGAGTGGAGTCAGAGGCTCTGGTCCTTTTTCACCAAGAAGACAACATCTATTGAAGCAATAGGAAGTTATGTTGCAAGGCATGTTGGCGAGAGGTGATTGGATGAGACAGCTGGCCTGAGGCATGTTGTGAAGTCAATAGCTTCAAATGTCAGAGGTTTTTATGTGTAATTTTACTGTGTTGACACTGACATATTGAATCCTTTGCTATGGAGCTCTGCTCAAGCGAGACTGGTTCACTGTGTGTGCTGAGTCTAATTTGGCTGTGTTTATAATGGTGGGACTTGCATGCTCTTTTAATTTTGATCCACTCCCAAACCTAGAAGCAGGGCACACATTTACAGCCACAAAGGAGAGAGACTGCTTCAACTGCAGACAAACAGGTGCTCAGAGACTATGCTGCAGAATGTAATATAAAATGCATACAGATTGGTGGCCAACACTAACACCTAAGGTTATATGGCACATGTGAGCTGTCTGTCTTCTCCTTACAGTGTATATCAGTGGTGGACAACTTCTGGCCTATAGGCTGCATGTGGCCCATCAGGGTAATCCGCTGGCGGGCTGCGAGACAGCGTTTACATTGACTGCCTGCAGGCACGGACACCTGCAGCTCCCAGTGGCCACGGTTCACTGTTCCCAGCCAATGGGAGCTGTGGGAAGCAGCGGCTAGCACCTCTCTGCAGCCCACGCCACTTCCCGCAGCTCCCACTGGCCGGGAATGGCAAACCGCAGCCACTGGGAGCTGCAAGCGGCCATGCCTGTGGATGGTTAACGGAAACACTGTCTCGCAGTCCTCCAGTGGATTACCCTGACGGGTCATGTGCAGCCCATGGGCCGCAGGTTGCCCACCACTGGTATATATCCAATGCAGAGCAAGTGTTCTCTGCAGCATCTACCCATATAATACATTCAGCACTACTCTGACCACATATTTACAATAGTGGGAAGGGATGCTGGGTGGGGGATAAATACATTGGAATGCATTGATCATCAATTCTTCTATGCTGGGCTGTGTACATTGCTAAGCTTACCTATGCTTAGGGTGAACTGTGAGTTTTCTCTGGGAGCCTGGCTTACTTAGGTGCTGTGGGTGATGAAAATGCAGGTCTCTGTGAGCAACTGTGGACATTGAAATTTAGGCGGCCTAAAACTGTGCAAAAAGTTACTGCAACTACATGGGGATTTCATATGCAGATGATCAGTTACGTAGCTAAAGGTAAAGGAAAAAAAATACCCCTTTGTCAGGCCCATAGAGCACACTAGAACCTCCCCCATCTGGCTCAGCTGTCCCGTGAAGGACTGTATGAAGCTAGAACTCTTGCTGTTGCTGTCTTGTGAGTATAGTCTAATTTGTTTGGAATGGCATGTGCCATTTTTCATGCTAAAATTCCATCTCCTCAGTTTGCAACACCTCCAAGAATTGTTGAGTAGGATGCGTTTTACCTCCCATTAATCACTGTTAGAAAATATCGCACTTTATTCACCCTGAACCCAGGTTCTGAGCTCCATCATTAACTGTCATCTGCTACTCTGGAATACAGTTGTCCTCAGTCTTCCGCCATCTGAGTCAGGTAAGAACTCCAGAATAGCATTACTAAAATCAGAGATGACTCTATGAGGGGAAGCATTGTTGGAAGCACAAAGAATGGATTTTAAATTGTGGGTTAGGCTGTTTACATTTTGCAGCTTGGCTTTGTTTGCCAGTGGCTGGTAATGCTAACATCCATCATGTCTGGCCTGTCGTGTAGTCAGCAGCAGGCCCTGCCACTACTGTGCAGGCCCAGCCAGGACATAGAGGGACCCTATCTGGAGAGAGTAGGCGAGTCTGGGAGCTAGAGAGAAGCAAAGGGTCTGTCTGTGTCCAGCAGCCTCAATAAAGAGAGCCTTTTTATAGCCTTTAAAACTGAGCACTGCCTCCTCTCTACCATGAACAGCAGTCCAGAGATGGACTTCGAAGGTGCTGAATACTTCCAGTGAAGTTCTCAAGCACTCTCAACTCCCACTGGCGTTGAGGGTGCTCAGCTACTCACAGGATCAGGCAGCATCAGTAAATATTCCAGTGAACATACAAAGCCATTGTATCCAGTGCTTCAGGCTTTTTAATATTAATGCCGTCCCAAGAGCAGCACCTCCTAAGAGTTAATGGAGATTAGATCTCATCTAGAAATATAGCTCCAATTCACTGAAACTTCCTTAATAAATTTTAGTATAGACTTTAGTTCAGAATTACAGAGTAGGTCTCTAGCTATTAAAAAATGACTTATTGCCACTGGTGTAACTCAGTACTCGCTGACAGAAATGGCCTGAGCTAATTCCCTCAAAGATTACTCTCTGTTCCTGGAAGATAAGTGCTTTTGCCTTGTTTCCTTATGTTGGATTTTATATAGTAACTCGACTAGCACTGCATCATTTTCATTTGCATGTACTGTGTTGTCAATATCAGAGCAGGTGTTATATCACATCAGATTTGAGAAGACTTTGTGAAGGTGTTCTCGGCCTGCAGCGGTACCACTGCTGGGCCAGGTATAGAGCTGTTAAAATAACGTGTAATGAATAATGTATATTGAAAATTTCACCTCTTTTTTTCTCTGTTCATTAATTGCTTGGGAACAGCTCTCAGATTTCTCCAGTTCAATCCGTGTTTAAAGTTATTTGTTGAGTAATTTCTGCCAGTTGTTTTTGAACTGTAGGTCATTGGCGAGCCGTTTGCTGTATATATTTGACATGCCAAATTCAATTTGCTTTGATTAGACACACAGGCCCATATGCTACAATGTCTACCCTTGCAAGTGGCTTGGGGCAGGTCTACACTACCGCTAAAGTCAATCTAACTTGCATCACTCAGAGGTGTAAAAAAGACACCCCCGAAGCGACGCAAATGCCAGAGATCTAAGCGCTGTCCCCACCACTGTCCACTCTCACTGACGTAGCTTCTGCCTCTTGCTGAGGTGGAGTAATTTATGCTGATGGGAGAATGCTCTCCCTTTGGCATAGAGCGTCTTCACTAGACGTGCTACAGCAGCACAGCTGTGCCGATTTAGCGCTTTTAGTGTAGACCTGTCCTGAGTGTAATGTTTAGAAAATCATTGGGTTTAGAGGAAATACTCATGATTAAGAATTTGAAATGCAGTTTACACATGCAAATATGGTGAACAGTAAAATACTATTCTAAAATATTTGCAGAAACAAAACCACAAATGGGGCAAAAGATGAATTATTTTAAAAAAAAATATGAATAGGTATTTGTGGATCATTCTTTGTTGCATTCAACCAAATGTAACCAGGAGGAAATAATGGGATTGCACATGCTCTTAGAGAGAAAATATGTACGGAATATGCTCATCAGCAGTCTCTGTGCAAACATTCCAGCAGCGGAAGGTGCATGACATATAGTGCTGGTCTACTGCATACTCGCAGGTTTGTCAGAGTAGCTAAAAAGCTAATATTATGATGTTCCTTTTCCCTTACAATGTCTGCTTCCCCAGCTTCCAGGCCCAGAGCCTAATTCTGCTCTCACTTACACAGGTGCAGCCCAGACAATGGCATTTCCTACTTGTCAAGTAAGGGTTGGGAAAATGAGGGAATTTTAATGACAAACATTTCCAGTGTTTCATCTCATTTGTCAAAATTTGCCAACCAAGGCAGAATGTGGACTGCTGAATCTTTATTGCTGGAGATGAGGCTGCACAAGCTGGAAAGCACATAGCTTGACTTTCAGGTGCCAAGAAGAGATTGCAGGAATGACAGTTTTTTACTTAGAAATTGGAGGAAAAAATGATGAGGGAGAAAAATAACTTAGAATCATCCAATGCTGCTTTTACAGAATCATCTTCAAAGCCAAGCTGTATTTTATGCTTCAGTCCATTTCTGGTTGAATTGGCTTTGTTTCCACTCTAAAGTTTAATATTTTCCCTTTTTTAGCAATTTTTCTATGTGGTGGTACTGGTGTTGCAATCTCCTGTGATTTTATCATAAGGATCGTGATATTTGGTGTTTTTCTTCAAGCCCCAGCTCCTGAACTCGAGCGATTTTGAGAAAATCTCAGCTTTCATATTAAAAAAAAAGTGAGTTTCTAGTCATCTTGGTGCAAAGAAAAGCTTGAAAACATGACTTGCAATGACGCTAATGGCTCAGAAATCCAAAGGCAAATAAAAAGAGCCACATTTATTATTTGTTAAAATCTCATGGTTTTAAACAAATCACGTGATTTGGGGCAGGGGGAGCTGGCTCATGATTGTTGAATGCTTGAGGTTGGCCATACAGTACCTTGAGTTATCCTGCACCCAGAAGACTCTGAAGAAGTAGACTATTGTTATGTGGCCTGTAGTCTCCTGATTGACAGTCATGCAGAGTCCTTGGTGTAATGACTTTGGCACGAGCTCAGTTTAACAACAGAACAGCATCTGGTACTTGCTTCTCTTCTGGGAGGAGCCACGCACTCTAGAGGCTGCTTGCAGATGTGTCAACAAACACCCATTCACCCAACTAGCACAACAACTGTGACGTTGTTCAATGAAGATGCTGTGAAGTGCTCAATCTTCCTAAATAAGCATTTCTGGAATATTTGCACTTTAGACATAATCTTCTAGGACATGGTTCACTGGAGTTGCTCTGTGGTGTGTATATATATATATATAGGCTTGTTTGTGTCACCAAATTTTGTAAAGCTCCACTGGAAATAGCAATATCTGATGCCAAGTAGCTGTAATTTCATGGCAGAGACTATACTAAGGTAACTCTCTTCAAACAGGGCAGTAAAGATGCGTTGATGTATTCTTTTCATTCTAGGCAGCTCCATCTTCATTTTATTAGCAGCAGTTTCATAGTAACCTCTCCCCACTTAGGGTTTTGGATTTTTTCCCCTTTAGTTAAATCAGGTTTAAAGTTGTAAGTTGTACCTATGCTACAATGCATATAGTGTACTTAATAAACATGAGATTCATTAATTAACATAACCTCTGGACAAAGCTCTTAATCTCTGAGTCTGATTCACGGAGGGAATACACAACACAACCTCCATCATTTTAAGTAAACAGGAATGACAGTCATTTGTACCTTAAATTAAAAGGAATGATTTGTAGCCAAATGGTATTTAATGAACAACTTAGTGGAACATCAAGATAAGCTTCACTTAGGGCCAGGTTCTGCTGTCCTTTTTCCATGAAGAGTAGTACCATATTGGCAAGAAGTCTCACTGATTTTACAGATCGCAAAAAGAAAACCAGTCACCATCGGTACCATATATATCCTTAACTAGATGATTTGGGGAAACAGATTCCATTATTTAATTGTCCCACAGGACCCAGGATATGGTATTATATGCAGTCTCACTACCTGGTATCTACAGAATTTGACCGGACTTGAAATCTTTGCTCTATTTGGGTATGGTAGTAGCTTTTATCAATATTTTTCTTCATTCAGCTGACTACACTTGTGCCACTGAATTGCAGGAAAGACCTTCTCTGCTGAAAAGGAAGATCTCTGACAAACAGCTACAAAGCTAACAAACAACAGCTATTGTACAGAACAGAGGTTCCCAAATTACACTCCATGGACTACTGGTGAGCTGCAGAGTGCTGGCTGCACGTATGGAGCTGATTCTCTCATTATTTCCAGCGGATACATTTTCACTAAAAGACAGTGAAAAAATCCATTAAATGTTTTTCTAATAATGCCAGAGAAAAAAATACAATCAACTGCAATCAGCTAAGCCGCTAATACTAAGCATGTTCTCTCATAGATATTCCCGTCCCATCACATAAGAATCTGTTCTGATAGAGTCTCTCTCTTTCTGTCCTAGGTTTAGTGCTGAGCTGCATTCAGCCACAATATAGTCACTTTTTGCTACAACCACATACTTTCCCCATTAAAATTAGTAGGAGCAAGGGAGGTGATTTTGCCTCCATCTGTGGCATTGGTGAGAGTGATACTGGAATACTGTGTTCAGTTCTGGTGAGCACGTTTTTGAAAGGTTGTAGAAAAATTGGAGTGGGTGCAGAAAATAGCCATAAAAATCATTCAAGGGCTGGAAAAAATGCCTTCCTTTGAGAGACTTAAGGAACTCAATCTGTTTAGTTTATCAAAAAGAAGACTGCTAGTTAACTTGATTAAGTGTGCATATCTTCATGGGGAGAAAATACCAGGTACTAAAGACCTCTGTAACCTGGCAGAGAAAGACGCACTAAAAATAATGCCTGGAAGTTAAAGCCAGACAAATTCAAATTAGATATAAGGTGCAATTTGTTAATCATGAGCGTGATTAACCCCTGGAATAAACTACCAAGGGAAGTGGTGGATTCTCTGTGTCTTGATATATTCAAGTCAAGCCTGTATGCCTTTTAGGCTGTTGGTGTACTGTGACCGTTGTCATAACATGACATATCACATTGTGCATTGCTATTACCGGCATGCCACAATATGATAGTCAAAATATTCTATTGATTTATTTTATACTATTTTATTTTTAAACTATTTTTAAAATCATCAGGGACAGCTGCTATTTAGCATGGATTGAAACATCTTATCTTATTTTATGTCTCTTGTTTGCATTGAAATGAAACTGTTTGACATTTTGTCTCTGTGAACAAGAAAAGAAGATAAGCCCTCAGCCCCAGGTGAGAATTAGATGCCCAAATACCTTTGATGATCATTGAATCATAGAAACGTAGGATGCCAGGTCAGGCCAGCAGATGGATGCCTCCATCCCCCTTAGAAGCGAGTCACCGACTGCCACCACTCTTTGTTTCTTCTTGAGAGTGGTGACCGTGATCCTCCCAGCCTCGGAGATATGTAGCTTCTCCTCCACCACCTTTGAGGGAGATTCCTCATCCCCCATTCCCAGGGCAGCATACTGGATGGATGGAGTGCTGGGACAAAGATGGAACACTGCATGGTGCCAGAAGTAATCAGCAGCCAGCTTCCTCCCTGTGAAGGAGCAGTTCCCTCCTCCCCTGGTGATGCTAGTGCAGTCCTCTCCAGCTGGATGGTTTTCTCATCGGTGGAGGTCTCTGTACACATGTTTTCAATGAATTGCTGATGTGAACTGATGCTCCTCAGCCTAGCCACCTCCCCCTGTAGCTCTGCACCCTGCTTCCTGAGAGAGTCTACAAGTGGACACTTCTCACATTGGATGTTCTTCTCAGCCTGGCTTTTTAGGGCAGGAAATGAAGGCCACAGTCTCTGAAATCCACCCCATGACATGGGTAGAGGCATCCATGGTCAGGTTTTCAGTCTGGACACAGGTGCAGGTTGTGGTGGTGCTGACCTTGGTGATGTGGCATTTCCATACCATGCTGACAAACTCCCTCTCAGACTCCCCTGTTTGCTAACACCACTTGATCACTTAACAGCTGTCTTCGAAGCCCTTCTTTCCTAGGAAAGCCCTGCCCCCTCCTCAACCCACAGGGAAGGATGAGCACAAGAGTGATCAAAGGACAGGAGGCTAGAGCCTTGCCATGTCCATTCAGCAAGCAGACAGTAGGCCTCTGGCCCTCACTCTCACACAGTCCACACAGTCAATGTTAAGCAAGCCAAAAGAAAATCCAAGCAGACAAACAAGCGTGCTCCCTCACTCCAAGAATTAGTCCCCGCACCTTCTTCAGCAGGGGCTCTCCCTCTTAAACTCCCCTGTTTGCCTTGGTTGCTTAGTGTCTGGCTTTTAAGCCCTTCTGTCCTTTCCCCTCATTAACACTGGGCTTCAATGTACTAATGAGATGAGCAGCTGTTTTCAATGTCCTTGTGTTAGCATGGAATCATTTTTCTAGGATACTAAAAACAGCTGGTCCTTTAGCTAGTGCACTGAGTGCTTATCTTCTTTTCCAGATCCAAGTGTCAAAATGCCAAACTGTTTCCTTACACCACAAACAGTAAACACATTGTTTTCCAATGTAGGATAAAATGTTTCAATCACTACTAAGCAGCTGCATGAATGACCTGCCATGTTATGCACTATTACCAATGTGTCATGAAATAATGAAACAATATATAAAAGTAATCAAAAATCAAAAAATCAAAACAAAAAAGGCGTTTGGAAACAAAGTTTCAATTGTTTTCTGAATTGAAATTACTCAAAATGAAAAAAGAAATTTTTTCCCTTGGGAAATTTTGTCAAAATCCATTCAGTTGCACAAAAACCAATTGGTTTAACCAAAATGTTAAACTCTTCCAACGAAAAATATCCAACCAGTTCTGCATCTTACCTATTCCCACCTCTGAAGGAGAAAGGATGGTTCAGTTTTCATGTTTATTCAAATTTAATTATCTCTTCTGACACTGCCAACAAAAGTATAAATAGTCTGCATCACAGAACCAATGCTGTCGAGTCCATCAACTTACCTTGCATACCCCGCTTTATGACTGTCACACAGTAATGACTTTTGGCTTATCACCCAGCTGTGTTAGATGCTAACCAGCAATCTCAGTTGAATGGCTCAATATCCTTGAGCCATTCAGTCACTTGCAATCATAAATAGTCTATTCTTTTATCTTCAAAAAGAAGTTTAATATTGTGGCAGGTTTCTTTTTAACTCAAACATCAGAGAAGAATTTATCTCAGCTGCTTCGCAGTTTCATTTACTCTTCAGAAACGTTCTCTTTGAAGGTTTAATCTAACAGCTTTCAGAAATGTTGCAATAAACTTGTTCATTTGTAGATTCACCAAAAATAAAAATCTCTTTTGTTTTTTGCATTTCAGTTGACGTTCCGTGCTTGTGGAAGATCAACTAATTAGTTTTTAGGCAAATTAATCTTCAAGTAACACTAGGAGGTGAGAAGTTAATTCTCTTGCATTCCTAATTTCTTTATGACTACTTAATTATTTGTGAATGTTTCTTGGGCACAGTTATAGAAATGGAACTCAACATGGGGTCAAGCAGTGCCCCAATGGAGGGAGAAAGGTAAAAGCTTTGCAAATTTGACATGCGTGTGGGTTGCTTTGAGATTGGCATTTACTGCCTGTCAATACCATCTTTTGTTTGGTAATTGTAAAGTACTAATCATCAACAACAATTTTCTTTATAGCCCTGTACATTTCCAAAGAGTGTTACAAATTCAGAAGAAGACACATTCACTTTCGTAAAAGAACTTACAATCTAAAGGACAAATTTTTGCCCTGGCTTAAATCAGTGCAAGCTGCTGAATCAAGGTGAGCAAAGAGGCTGGGAAAATGCTGTCAACAGAAATGAGAATGGAGATGTCAGTAATGCAAGATTTTCTAGGCACTTGTAGATGGAGATGATTAAATTTCAGGTGGTAAGAGATAAGAAGCCATTGGAGGGATTCCAGCAGGGGATGTTACATGATCAAAGAAGTGAAAAAGGAACATGAGTTTAGCAGGAACATTTGTACAGTCTGAAAAGGGGAAAGACAAGGAAGCAGGATAGGTAAAAACGTATGCTCCATCCACTGTTTGTTGTATCCATTTGCTCTCATGTTGTACTAGGTTGTAAACTCTTTGGCACAGAGATCATCTTTTTGCTGTGCATGTGTGTAAGTTATATACATAGGTTTTAACTAGGACTAGTCAAAAAATCCAAATGATTTTTTGTGAAAAATTTAGGTCTTTGTTTCCTTGGTGTTTTGAGAATGGTTTGAGTTTTGAAGAACAAAAAATAAAAACATGGATAGACTCCAATTTTACAAACTACTTGCGGATGGAGTTCATCAAATAACGTTCTAAAGCTGAACATCTCAAAATTACGCTGGGCCCGTCAGTACAATGCACTGCAACAATTTCATCTTCTCCTTCAAACCACTGCAAAGCGATTCCCAATGCATTGAAGACATCAGCTGAAGGCTCACTGACTTGCTCTTAATCAACATCACTTTTATTACATGATTTTTTTGCTTCCAGTCAGGAAAAATGATTCCTGTGACTGGGATTGGTGTTAGTAAAAAATTGAGGTTCTATAGTAAAGCTAAACTAAATATTTTACTTCATTTTGTTTTATTTCAAATTCTATTTGCATTTAGGTTTTTGAAAACTAAAAAAAGGTTTTTTTAAACTTTGTTTTGTTTTCTTGGTTTTTATTCTCCCTTTTCGGTGGAAAAAAATTAAAAAGGGAGAGAAAGTGAAGCAAAACTCCCACTTCTTTTCATTTTTCGCATTGGCGCACCCAAGTCTCATTAAAGCCAATAGAAAGTTCCTTGTTAATGTCATTGGCAGCTAGATCAGGCCATAAATATGGAAGGAGGTCAAGAGCAAAGAGAACAGGAAGGAGAGTCCGATTGACAATGGAGACAAAGAAAAGCAGAGGATGGGAACTGGAGAAGTAGTAGAAACCCAAAGTAGGTGCTAAATTCATTAGCCACAAAACTCTTCACTATCATTGAGAAAAGCAGAGAAGCAGTGTTAGTCCTACTTTGAGCAGGGGGTTGGACTAGATGACCTCCTGAGGTCTCTTCCAACCCTAATATTTGATGACTCTATGATTCTAACAGCAGGCAACGAAAAGCCCTGTACCATTCCAATAAGGCCCATCCATGTTGAATTTATTTTTCAGACAATTGTATCCAACCAATTGCATCACCTTCTTCTCCTCTTGACAAAATAAAAGCAATATAGCTTTACAAAAAAGTATAATATGCCAGTGGTTTCTTGAGAGATTTCTTCTTGCAGTTATAGGTGTCATAGACAGGGAATTGATGTATCTGGCTTTCTTCTTTGCATGTTCTTGGTACCACAAGCTGTGAACAGCAGGCTTTCAATTAATTTAAACTAACTTTCCATCTGCTCCAACAAATGTAGGATTTGAGTGAAAGACAGTATGATGGAGTGACATGAAATACGCAAATAGCAAGCACTAATGTGAAAGGCAGTCTTCTGTGGAAAATGTAATAACCACGGTGCATTCTTTCTACTCTATGGCAAAGGCTCACTTTATTGAAAAATTATTATTGTTCTCAATATTTTCCTAACCAATACAAGAGACGAAAGCTTTCATGAAGGAGATAGAGATTTAAATTTTTTACATAGCATTGTAATTTGAAGAACAGGATATGTCAGATCAATTTCTTGTTAATTGCCACTTTAAGCAAGCTTTATGTTATGGAATTATTTCATTACCTTTCTGCTGTTAAAACAAAACAACACAAATGCCAAATGTGCTTAGAACTCTGACAGCTTGGGGCCTGTTATCAACTTGATCAGAATGCTGGTTTGAAGAAATACTATGCTCGCTCAGCAAATAAAAGTTCCAACAAAAGGATTTAAATTTCACAAGCAAAGGCCACCGTGAAACAGCTACAATTCAATTACACTCAAGTAATGACAGACTAAATTACAGCAAGTACATACAACAAAAGCCTTTTGCTAGGAGATGTACACATTTCTCAGGCATTATTGTAGTCCTCTTAGTATAAAGCAGCAACCTAACATTGATTCTGACACTAGCCTTTGAAGCAATGACTATTTAAAAGCTTGAGCTAAATAAATTCCACTGGAGGCTTGCTCCTGCTCCCACCAAACCCTATGGCAGCAGGACTGCACACTTGACTTCCAACTTTTATACAGTATGAGAATTTGCATAGCAAATCTTTTCAAATTCTGGTGCCTTCCCCTTAAATTGCTAGCTTTAAGATCTGTACTTTTCGCCTTGCTTTGACCATAGCGGCTGCTGGCATGGTTATCAAATGCAACTCGAATCAAGATTCTAGGCCTGGAGAGGTGGGTAAGGGTGAGGATGGTCCTAGCATTAATATATAGGAAAGGTGGTGAAAAAAGAAGGTTTTGATTCACATTTAGTCCCAGAATCTCAAAAGTATTTAGCAACCCAACCGCTATGGAGCTGGGCTTTAGTTCTTCACAAAATCAACCTAAATTTATACACACTCTTTCTAACTATGCATATATGGAGGCTAATTATATAGAAGCATAGGGAATACCATGCTGAATCACACCAGTTGACCATCTAGACCCATATTCAGTCTCCAATACTAGCTGCCTCAGCAGAAGAAATCTTATGGAGTAACCTACCCTCAGAGAAAGCTTCCTCCTCACACAAAATAGTTAGAGGTTGGCTTATACCCCAAATCTTGAGGATTTCCCATCTTTTCTAAAACTCTTGGTGTTTTGTAATATTTACTGTTATAAATCTGAACGTTCTTGTTATCCATAAAGGTGCGCAATCCTTTTTTATAGTTCTGCTAAGCTCTTCAATGATATCTTGTGACAATGAGTTCCGCAGGTTATTTCTACATTTTTCAGTGTTGCCTGTTATCAGTATTTAATTTAATACATTTTAATTTCATTGACTGTTTCCTACTTCTTGTATTAAGAGAAATTCCTGATTATATATATTCTATACGGTGGAGGTATTCTGAATGTATGTGAGTGTGGCAGGACTTCAATTCCCCCTAGACCATTAGATGTCGTAGGTCACGACATTTTTATTCAACAGGTAATAGTCCCCTGTTTACATATAAATTATTGGATTTGACCTCTGACCTAAGTGTCATGAGGTATTAGTCATTAGAATTTTCTGACAGTGTCCCTAGATTCCTTCCTAATGTCCACTTAAAATTAAAGAGCTCCCGAGCAAGGTATTTTCCTATAGAATACATCAGATCTTGTGCAGATCTCTGGCTCCCTCGGTGAGACTCATTCAGCAGGCACCATTCAAAAACAATAAGATTTGACAATAGTTATTGCATGGCCCATAGCCCAGAAACTAACAGCTACTTCTGACTGTACTGTGTGATAACTCTTCTGTCAAATGTTAACTTTTAAACAGTAATTATTGTAGAGTACAGCAATACTTGTTACCTGGATGTGACGGTGATAGCTGATTTAGACACAGAGATGAAGAACACAGAGATGAAAAGAGTCACTTTGGTCTCTGAAGGCCAGTTGCTCAAAGCCTTTCGCGCCTAACTCCCAATCAGTGGAAGTTTAGGTGCCTAAATACCTTTAAGGATCAGAACCTCAGTCCGTAAAGGAGCAATTCTTAATTCCCAACAGTCAACCCACTGTACGTTGTTCCAGAACCCAGTTGTCTTCAGTCTCCTCAATGGCCTTTCCAGTCTCAGTTTTTTTCTTTAGTCTTACAGATTCCCAGTTCCTCAAACTCCCTGAGAGATTCCTCAGGATCTCCTGAGCCAAGGTGGACCGTTTCTACCTTGCCTCAGGGCAAATGATCATATCCCTCATGAAGTATATTCTTGTAGACAAATATCCCGGCAGCTGTGGTGGGAAATAATTTAGTTTTCTTGTGACTTAAAGATGAATTTGTTCCCTACTCTCCAGAAACAAAATGCTGGCACATTTGACAACTGTATCACCTACTCCTTTCCCCTGTTATCTTTGTATTAACAACCATTTTTTTAATTTCACTTTCCTATTCCTTATTTTTTTGCATCTCATGTGTTATATCTGCTCTCTGAATTCATTACTGGGATGCCATGTTTCTTGTGCTCAAACAATTTGCTGTTAAAGATAAACATTTTAGCGCTCGCAATGCAGAACCAAGTCATGTGTGTCAGCCACGACATTAATATTAGCAGAAACATACTTTTATACTCTGCTTGTGTTTCATAATTTCACTTACTGCTACAAACAGATCAAATCAGGGTTGTGAAGTCTCTTGGTCAATTTTCAGTTAAAACTGTTACTTTTTTTTTTAAATGGATCGTGCTATGAATGTTTTACATGACACTTACACAGATACAGCAAATAATTTCTTAGAGAATTTATATGCTCACCCTGAAATCCTTGTCAGAGACGTGATTAGACAAGCTTAATTATAGGCAGAATGACAAAGTATGTGTCAGGAAAACTCAACTCTTCTGCCTGCATAAGCAGTTTCAAAGGACTAAGAATGCCCTGCCAATCACACTGATATTTCAGGTGTAGCTTGCTGGTATTTTTTAACCTGCATTAAAAGTGTTTACAAATGGGACTGTTTCATGCACAAGTTTAACATTTAATCAATATGTGTTGAATTTAGATACAAATTGAAGCTATGGCAGAGAGGGAAAAAAAGAATAAAAATGCATTGCCACATCAAGAAAGGAAATGTGAAAATGACAGATTAAGTAATTTAAAATGAAGGCCATTGAGAATGAATACGGGGGATATTTTATTTTATGCCTGAGCTGGATCATTGGTTGAAAATAATCATTTAGTGCAACAAAGACAATAATCCAGAACGGAGATGGAATAGTAAGTTAAAAGGGAAGGCAATAGGATGAGTAATAGAGTTAAGAGACCAAGAATGCAGCGATGCAGGGATGGTAATACAAGTTATTTAACACTGGGAACAATGGCAACTAATGTTAATTAGCACTAATGTGAACACATTTTCTCCTCATAAATCCATTCTTGATGTCAATGAGGGTTGCCTGCATGTAGATTCGGGGAAGAACATGCCCCTAAATTGGCTAGCAAGAAAGAAGGTAAGAGCACCACTGAAAGAAGAGGGCAGAAAGAGACAGGAACCAAAGAGGAAGGAGGAAAGGTTTCAGGGGGCAAATCAAGAAGGATGTGTAACTTACTGGGTAGTGTATGTTTCAGGTCTCCGCTGGGCCCAATCTGCAGAATATGTGAGTTTATCACAGAGCCTCTTAGAGAGCTTGAGTTGCAGCCGCTTGTGTGTTTAGCTCTGGAGGTTCCTGGTTCAATCCCTGTGGGTTAGCCAAGATGATGGTTGTCATAGACGCTCTTTGTTATGTGAAGGATGTTATGGCTGCAGCACTAGCTTCAGCAACTTGACCCCTGTCTGGTCTCACTAAGGGCACCCCCTCAGGTGTTAGGTGCCTGGCCTTCAGCTCCCTCGGCGGGCGGGGCGGGGCAATCTAGCTATTCTACCACTCTTAGACCAAGCCCTGGGCTACAGTATCCATGTACCACTCATTCAGCACCTGTAAATCTTCCCGTCAGGAACTGTGACCAGTGGTTAACACAGGTGACCAGACAGTTTTCTTAAAACAAAGTGTTGTTTTCTTTTAAAAGTAGGAACACAGCAAAGCACACCAGAAACAGGATTTTAACTCAATAAAATATCTATCTTACCTAAGGCTTACCATCCATCTGCAAGCTTAGGAAGGCTTAACTGCTTCAGATGCTCCTGCAGGATCTAGGTCAGTCTGTTCCTCATGAACAGCTCCCTGACAACTACTCCCCACTTCTGGACACAGAGAGAGAGGGGTTTTGTTTTGTTTTTTTACCATATACAATGCTTTTGATCTGGGTGTTCCCAGCATTGGCAAAACAGCTGTTAGCCTGGAAGTAGCACTTTCCTATCTAACAGACCAGGTATTCTTTCTTAACCTCCTGACCCATTTACCAGGGTTTTTTTTTCCCCCTGGTGCCATTGTGTTGTCTCTCTCTTTGTTTCATATTAAACTAAACCACATATGCATATAGTAAACATGCCAGTAACCCAATATAGCTGTACAGTAATATACCCAGCTCATATGTGGTATTCATCAATTATTGTAGATCATCCCCATATCCTTCACACAGGACAATGAGCAATCACATACCTAGAAGACAGGAAAGGTTATTCTGGAGTTTGCAGATGTAGCTGTTTATTTGCAGATTCTGTGTTATTCACTCATTAACTTGTGTTTGTTTGGAGGGGACTCCCCACAAAATTACTCGTGTGACCTCCTCCCGCTCACCCAAATTAGATATATGTATCAGTCCCGAAGAGGCATGGAATGGAAGGCACATAGGTGAGCAAAGCTTGAAAATGGCTCTATTCAAAAGTAAAATTCTTCTAATTTAATAGTAAGATACAAATATACTAAGCCCCTGTCAGGGTAGATTCTGGAAACCAGACAGTTAACTGCTTAGAAGAGCTGAGACAACGAAAGGTGGGTGAAAAAGTCAGCGCAGTTTGGCTCAGAGTGTGTGTGTCTGGAAAGTCCAACTTTTGAGTGAGCTCTCTGGAAGCCAGCTGAGAAGTTATCAGCCATTCAGGAAAACAAACAACAAACTAAGCTTCCAGCACACATGCCAGTAGCATGAGTGCATGGTGAACCAGCGAGCTTCTGGTTGATAACCCCCAATATGAACAAGTTTACCTACAGTCTCTGAGGTTCATTCTGTTTAGCCTGGCAGCCATCTCTAGACACTAGTGGGTCATTGTAATGGCTGTTTCCTCCCCACTTGGCAGAGCTACACCCCGTTCTTCTTAAAGGGGAAATACTCTTCAGCCTGGGAGAGTTACCGGAAACCTATGGATCTGCTGAACATTTACATTAAATTTTAATTGGAGCTTCAAATTTGCTGCAGCTCAAGCATTATGCCCTTAATCACAACGCGAAAGCTCCCCCAAAAAGGAAAAAATAATTTCTGCATCTCGGTACATTCTAAAGAACTTGTTCTCCAAAGGACTCATTCCATTAAATTCCCAAATAATTATTTTAAAAGACTGAAATGTTTGGTTAACCCCCACCACACACAGACAGATACCCGCCCCACCCCCGCACCTTTTGTAAAGATCTTAATGGTTCCCAGATCTAAAAATGTTGGCCATACATGTTAAAACTTCACTGCTTCAAGGTCTTTTTTTCTAGCACTATTTATTATTTCCTTTGGTTCAGCTTAGTTTCTTTCCAGTTTCTTATTTGAAAAAAAAACTATTCAAACCTTTTCTACAAAATTATAAAATCTCCAGATAATTATTCGGATTGAGAACCTGAATAAATAATAATGTGACTGCAAAAGATTTTGTTTTTAACTAGCAAGAGGGTCTGAGTTGAGAGTCAAATGCTTAACTTTTTCCTTTTCACATAGTTGAGGGTCTTCTGAGATCCTGACTTTTAAATGCCAAGTTATTCAGATTCTCTCTTTTTCATTAGTGGTAATTTTGCCTTGGCTTGAGAAAATTGGTTTTAAATTAGTAAACTGTTTAGCAACCCCTGTGACATGTCTTGGATGATGTGCAAGGAATCATGCTGTTCTATAAGACCTGCAAATTGAGTGTCACTTTAAGACTATTGCTTTTCGTTGTACAGGTGCCTTGGAAAAATACTTGTTATGTTCTGTGAACTTGATGTTATTGTTCACAGACTGTTAACAGGCCCCCCCAGGATCGTTCACATCGTTCAGTTCACACCTGGACTTTGCAATAGTTGCAACAATTCACAGAGTTCAAAAATGTCTAGAAGATTTAGACAGTCACACAAAATGTTAATGAAGAGAACAGAACAGAAATCTGAGCCAGGTTTAGAGTGTTGCCAGACTTCTTCAGTACTACATAATGTTGTCGTGAAATAACCAGGACTTTCATCAACCACAGGCCAACTAGGATTTTATTTTTTAAAACAAAAGTGGCAGACTGAAATACAAGGGAAAGTTAGGAAGAAACCCATTGTTTTAGGCTGATGGCATATGTCTTTCAAATTAACTGTTGTGCACCAATGGGTTTTACTTCACATAAAGAACTTTCATGACGTAATGATCCACCAGTAAGATTTGGAGCCTGATTCTCCATTGCCCTGCAGTCATTTACATCCATGCAAAGTGAGAGTAAAATGCTAGCAAATCAGAATGGTTGTGACTTGCACTCACTTTGCATTGGTGTGAGTTACTACACAAGAGGCAAGGCAGTGGAGAATCGACCTTTGGTCTTCTAAAACTTGAAAAACCCCTGGCCAGCCAAACCTCAGATCCAAAGAAGAATTTAGATTTAAAAAACGTTCAGTTCAGTACCTGGGATTTGAACTCACCCGTACAACTTTGGCTTCTGATTCAAATACCTAACCATAAGGTTCCCTTTTCTGGTTCTTATCTGGACCGCAATGGCAGAAATCTCATTAAAAACTGTGAAAGTCCATGAGATTCCCACCATTCAAGATGGCAGACATCTCACATGATCAGCATTTTTGTGAAAATGATGTATGAGTACCAACAGTGCCAAGAAATCAGATACAGAGCTCTGGTTGGGCTTTGAACCAGAATCTCCATCCCTTAGAGGTTTTTAAGGCCCGGCTTGACAAAGCCCTGGCTGGGATGACTTAGTTGGTGTTGGTCCTGCTTTGAGCAGGCGGTTGGACTAGATGTCCTCTTGAGGTCTCTTCCAACCCTAATCTTCTATGATTCTCTGATTCTATGAGCCCAAATAGTTCACCCTAGATTAAGCCTATCCTGGACCTGACTGTGATAGCTGTCTTTGTAGCCAATCTCTGGTTGGAATACTACCCTTCTGCTACTTAACATTTTGTGTGATGCTTTTACAGGAGGAAGTGAATAGAAGAAGCTCATGCTCTCAATTCATGATATGTCACCCTTCTTCTAGCAGGCTGAGTTTTGGATTAAGCAGTTTTGGAGACAGTATGTGAGACTGGAATTCCATCTCTCTGGAGCTTTGATAGGTTCTTTTTCCTCACAACTATCAGAAAGGTATGTTTCATAAAAGTCCAGTTTGTAACCAACAAACATCTTCTGAATCAGAAGAAATTGGACAGCTTGCAAGACATCTTCTTGAATCAGCGACCTTTACTGAGAACAAACAAACAGGGATCTCTCAAAGCTACAAGTTGCTACACAAACTGAGAAAGGGCCAAGAGGCTTGGGAGGCTGAGAGCTTCAGATTATTCTTCCTATTCCCAGTGTTTCAGATTTATTGGAGGGATGGAGAGAGCAGGAAGCCAAGAGATGTTCTTTTACAAAACCAAAACTGAACAAAGACTCGGGTTTAGTTCAGTGGATGAGTAACAGTTGGAGCCACTTTGCCCATCTCTGATTAAAATCCCCTATCAAACAAACAAAACAAAATGACCCCTCCAAAAAGCAAAATCAATCTTTGTCTAGCACTTCATTTAGAACCAAAGAACCAAGCCCTTTGTGTGATTCAGTGACTTGCTGGGCCAAAGTGTGATTCTGCTAGGCCAATGTGTGATTCTCTTATGTAATGACTTGCTGCCAGAAATCCCTGCTTCCATCCCAGTGTATGTCTATGAAGCTTCCTCACATAGCCTAATTCCCATATTAATTAGTGTGCAATGCAAATTAATTCCATTGTATTACTTTTTATTTTCCTAATGAATTGAGGTCTTACAGAGCACTCGCTATTTAACACTAAAGTAAAACGGGCCTCAAATTCTCCTTTTTGTGAAATTGAAGGGTATGTCTTTTCTAAAACTGTCTTCTTTGATTTGAATTACAATTAATTTTAATTAATTTATTTACGCTTGTTATAGATTTGTGATAGCTCAGTCAGAGGATATCATCTGAACTGCACATACTCCTCCCATTTAGAGTCAAAGCAAGAAAGAGAGGAGGGCACTTTTTGATTGTCCCATTAAAAAAAAAAAACAAACATCTTGGATTGCCCCAAAGGATGGAGCAATGTGCAGCAAAATGTTTTATTAGCTTCCTGTCCTCAGTGTTTATTTTACAAAAGAACAATGTGCAGAGTGCCAAGGAACGTTAATTAAGAGGCTAGGAAAGGGATGAAGACCAGGATCTGTGTAAATGGTCACAAAGAGCTACAATTAAAAGTAGGTTTATCTCTGAATTGATACAATAGCAAAACTCGCTCTTTAATGCGAAGGAATACAAGAAAAATTACTAGAAATCAAAGCACATGCATTAAATGTTAGGGTGCCTTAATGGAGAGGGAGATGGAAAAATCAGATAATTCTGTATTTCTTTTGGTGGAAAATATATGAACATATATTCAGCTCCAAGCTGTATTGATTGCTCACTAGCTCAGTATGTCAGGGATGGAATACCTATCAGAGCTAATAATCAGCAAGGTGGGGCAAAATTAGGCCATTTTTTTCCTGCTGTGCCTTGAAGAAACCATAGAAATTAGGGACTGAAAAGATTGATGTGGCCCATCTGTCAGAAAAATCCTATATTAGCTGGAGGATAGACAGGATGATCCAATAGGTTATTCCCTTTACAATCTCTATGGGCTGTACGCAAAGACTCTAGTTTGTCAAATGTTTATAAAGAATATCAGGAAACAGTAAACCTGGGGTGGGGTGGGTAGGTTCAAAAGCGCCTAAAGGGTGTGAGAGCACAAGTCACCTTGACTTTTCCAGGAGACAAAGTCAGTGGAACTTGTGCTCTTAAATCACTTAGGAGCCCAGGCTGAAGCCTGGTAAGTGGGCAAGGGATTCAGATCCCAACCTCCAGCCCGAGCAGGAACACTTACACAGTTATTCCTAGCCTGGCAACCCAACCCCCATGAGCCCAAGTCAATTGACCTGGGCTCTATGACTTGGTGCCGTGAGTTTTTCTTTGCAGTGTAGATATACCTGTAGGTGCTTTGGAAAAACACACCAATATTTTTTAAAATTCTTCATGTTTACCTTTCTTATTGAGGATATTTGTGTTGCAACTCTACCCCCCATCATTGATACCTGGCACATCAGCATCTAATATAGGCAAAGCCTCATGACAACTCAGATGGGTAAACAGTTATGGGCCGCCATCCTAGAATAAGGTCAGCATGGGTGATGTCCAGATGCTGCACAAAGCCTCATTCATTGTGACAGGCAGACATCTCTGCAGAGCTGATTGCAGACTGGGGTTTTGGTTTTCAACTGGTTCAAGATATCTCTTTGGTTGGAGACTGAGCCCTTTTCAAATTGAATAAAGCATTTGGTGGTACCTGGGATGAAGTCCTGGCTCTCCTGAAGGCAATGGCAAACTCAAGTTGACTTTACTGGGGCCAGGATTTCAGCCTTGATCTAGTTATTACAGTATGTAGTTAATAAGTATCAAATTGGGACGTATGAAAACACTGGAATGTGTTACCTAGGGAGGTGGTGGAATCTCCTTCCTTAGAAGTTTTTAAGGTCAGGCTTGACAAAGCCCTGGCTGGGATGATTTAATTGGGGATCGGTCCTGCTTTGAGCAGGGGGTTGGACTAGATGACCTCCTGAGGTCCCTTCTAACCCTGATATTCTATGATTCTATGCAAATGAACATATTGAGGCCTGTTGGGCTGTAACAGCATGACCTCCCCTGGGCTCTGTTTCCAGATTCTAAATATTTCCTTTAGCTTTTTAATTCCAATAATATGAGTTAATCTAATTACGAGAGTAGTGGTTCCCCAACTTGTTCCGCCGCTTGTGCGGGGAAAGCCCCTGGCGGGCCGGGCCGGTTTGTTTACCTGCCGCATCCACAGGTTCAGCCGATCGCGGCTCCCACTGGCCGCGGTTCACTGCTCCAGGCCAATGGGAGCTGCTGGAAGTGGCGGACAGTACGTCCCTCAGCCCTATTGTCCATTAACTTATGTAATTATTTTTTGAACCCAGTCATACTTTTGGGCATCACAACAGACCCTAGTAATGAGGTCCACAGATTGACTATGCATTGTGTGAAGAAATACTTTCTTATGTTTGTTTAAAATCTGCTGCCTATTAATTTCATTAGGCTCTTTTGTTACGTGAAGGGTTAAATAATACTTCCCTATTCAAATTCTCAACACTTATCATGATTTTAGAGCTCTCTATCATATCCCTACTTAGTCGTCTCTTTTCTAAGATGAACATTTCCAGTTGTTTTAATCCCTCCTCATATGTAAACTGTTCCCAACTCCTAATCAGTTTTTGTTGTCTTTCTCCACCAACAGATGCTTAAGAATAACCTTTGAAGAAAATTGGGAATAGTTTGCAAGTTATTCATTAACTGAAACAAGGGGCCAGCTCTAGTTTTCATTCTAACCAGGCCGTTTCAGCATGCCTTGCAAAAAATGAAGGAGCAACTTAGATTTGCCCTTCTAGTTTGGAAATGGTGCTGATTCCAGATCGAAGCCATGAAAAGTGCATCCATTTGCCATTATTAGGGGCACTCTACAACTGCATGTGATAATAGTGAAACACATAGTAAGTAATACATAATAAATCACAGCATAATGTAATGCTGAAAGCGTTGGGATATGGTGACTACTTCCCTTCTGTGCTTACAGGAGCATTGCAGGTCAGAGCATTTGGGGAAAAGGTTGTGTGTAGTTCAGCCAGAGGCATCATAGTTGAGGAAGACCATCTTGGTAGGAGGAGGAGGAGCAATGTCCCTTGTCCGATGTCTGCAGAGAAGGCCTTTGTTCTGAAGCCAGAAGACGTATTTATCTACTATTGAGGGAGAACTCTGTAACTAGCATGAGCAGTGCAAAGTTACACAGTAAAAAATGACGCCTCAGAGCAGAACTTCTAGATCGCTCCTATTAAGGGTGGTAGGGCAAAGACATCATTTAGCCTGATTTAAAAACTCTCAACATCCTCTACTCTCACTGCCAACCTTGTCCTGGCTTGTGTGTTAACCTTGCACTGTTTAAAACTGCTCTTTTAAGATACAGTATGCAGCATCAGCTTAGGTTAATCATAGCCACATTACGGGACCAAATAAAGTCAAGGGCAGGAGCCCTTTGTGGTGGCCTCCAGGTAATGGCCTTTTGCTAAATTTAACCTCAGTTTCCATGTGTTATTTGTTATTTGTAAAGAGCCCCATGCAAAGGTCCTTACTCACTTTATACGCAGTCTGCTCAAGTTCAGGTAGAACAAAAATTGAGGGTGAAAAAGCCAATGGGAGCAGGCCTGTGGGGGGTGAAAAACCACAGAAAGATGACTTCTGTGGTGTGCACTTGAACGTTTCCTTTTTGGAGGTGGAGTTTTGCTCAACCCCATAGAATAAGAAGTGGTTCCTGATGTTCTCTAAGATCTTTTGGACACAAAAGATTACTCATGTGGTGACCTTGAGACTACACCATCTCTACCTGCAGGGTGTAGTGTCAAATGCTTCCTCAAGCAGCAATGTTCCAGGGAATTCCACACAGGCAGCTGCTTCTGGATTCCCCCTTGAAGAGAGGCTTCCCCAACATGGAGCGCTTTTATGCAGAATGCAATACAGCCTGGTGTCTTTTGGATGGATTCAGTTTGGTACTTTCGCAAGAGAAGATGTGCATTCCACCTGACCCTTCCACTCCTGCTCTTGACCTCCATCCTATTCTATTATTACTATGATCTGTATTACTGGTCTTGGAACAGGCCCATCACCATGGTCTCAGAGCACCTGCCAGAGTTAGAAACCGTGGTGATTCAAGGCAGTAAAGTTTCCTCTTTATTCCACCCCACAGAGGAGTAAGTTGCATGAGAATTTTTTTTCTACGTGTGTGTTCCAGAGCGGTTTCTGGGTTATGAGTTGCTTTGTGGGAAATCAAAGTTACAGAAGAGAAGTGGTGAGGATTGTGAATCCTAATGTCCTGGGAAATCTGTTGTCATGCTCACATGAGGTTCACCAGTAATGTGGACAGTTCCATTGTTCCTGCTGTGTAGAGCGGTCAAGTTAAAATCCCAGTGGGTGTCCTGGGTCCAGAACATTGAAGGCCTAGAAAATCAGGACTTTAAATTTGGGGGTCTGATTTCTGAGAATCTCTGCAGTGGCATCATGGAGTTCTGGGGTGCATGGAATGATCTGGCTCTGAGAATAGGCCTCAGGAATGACCCCATACTAATAATCTGAACTGTAATTCTCTTGACGCATTGGCAGGAAGGATCCAGCAGAATTGCAGCAGGTTGAGCCCACTACCTTAACATTAGCATTTAAATATATCAGGCTAAGAAAAGATTGTGACGAGCAATCAATCCACATGGTGGGAGAGAACATCTAAGGGGTAGAGCCACTGTAAGGTAATTCCAGTATGGTAACTTTATTGGAAAACCCTTCCCTGAACCTCCCATGAGAACACAAGGTTAAACCATCAGTAAGATGCACATGGCAGAGCGAGTCTGAGCCCATCTCTTGCCAACTATATTATAGAAACAAAGGTCTGGGCAATTTTACCTTGGATGAGAATTCCCTTAGTTTTCTGGGTCATCTCTGGAGCTCAAGAGAAGCTATCAGTACTTGCTAGAGGACATCATCTTGGAATGCAAGTGGACTGGGAACCACTGCTGACACTCAGCACTGCACAGTGGCAGGAATCTAGTACTGCAGCTTCCCGTAGCGTTCACTGGTGAATCTTCAGGAAGCTGACTTATGGTTTTGTTGATCTTTTGTTTGGCATTTGATTTTATCATGGGTGGCTTCTCTTGGTAGCCCTTAACTGCCTGCTGATAGAAGAAGGTGATAAGGGCTAGTTGGCTGAAGCCAAAGGATGGTGAAGCCAAAGACCGATGAAGTTTCTTTGCGGCACATAGCCAAGAAATTTGGTAGGAGTGTTGTAACAAAACTTGGGCTTTGGAAGGCGTAATCCTTAACTGAGCTGGTGTATGCAAAATAATCCACTCACCACATTCTTATGAAGTCTGGTGAATGATCTCTAGATTTCTTCCATTCACTATACCCACCTAGTCCCACTCTATGGCCATTGTGTGACAACAAACAGCTCAATTCATTGCCTTAATCAGGGCAACTGGGGGAGGATCTTCAGGGATGACACCTGCCTCTTCCCAGTCAGGGGCCTGAGGTAGGCCAGACATAAAATTAGGTGGGCTATGCCCCCCCCCACTCACCATGAGGTCCACCCCCTCCATGGCCCCTCCCCATGGCCAGGTTGGAGGCTGAAAGCTGGAGCTGAGTACTGTGGGACGCTGGCTGCTCACAGCTAGTAAGATTTGCCCAAGTGGGGCGACCTGGCTGTGGGGCCAGCCGAGCCCTCGGGGAGTAGTGACCATCGGGGGTGTGGCCCAGGAGCCCCGGCTGGGTGGAATGTCCCTCCTGGCCAGTAGCTGCCGCTCTTTCCACTGTGCTGGAGAGCAGCAGCTGCTACAGGGTGGCTATGGCAAATTTCGGGGTGGCTATAGCCCTTGCAAGCCCCCTCCTAGCGCTGCCCCTGAGGCTCTTGCTTCTAGTTCAGTGTGGGGTGGGTTCAGACACCTGTGTCAGCCACAGCAGGGTGATTATACAGCCCCCTTGATTCATGCAATGTTGTTTCAGAAAGGTCTAAACCCAGACGAAAGGATAAAAGCCCAGACATCCTTTATTTGAGCATTTCACAAATAAATTACAAGTTTCTTTGCAACCACATCATAAATCAAAACGTTTATTTACACCTCAGAAACGGCAAGCAATTCAGCAATTAGGGCCTAAAGGAAACATTAACTGGAAAAGTAGCTGAATAAAGTATTCAAATCCAAACAAAAATTCCTGGTGATGACTGAAGGAGACAGAGTTCATTATGGGGCAAACGTGACGATACAGGAGGTTACCATTGGACGTTTCAATTAATCACACAGCATATCTGTACTGAATTCGCCACCATACACATTTTCATTTTACAATCCTAGTTCATGGGCAGGGCGCGTATGCATGCCCACGCATGCACTGTCCCTTTAGACTACATTCATTTAACCTCAAAACATCAAATACAGCCACTTATTAATGCAGAGGAGAAGCATAACTTTCAGAGGATGGGTATAGCTCCATATAGCCATCCTGCTAATACTGAAGAAAGTTAGGGTTCTTTCTGTATCCCCCTTCACACTGCTACTGACTTGCTGGTACATAGACAACTAAAACAAAAGGAGTCAGTAAACAAGTATGCATATCTTCAAATTATGTAAATCAATATAAAGAGCGAGAGAGCCGAGTGAGGCTTAAATCAATACAACATCAGAGGTGGGAATAAACTATTTATTTTCAGCAGTTTGGGTTGACCCTGCATAAACCACGCCCCTTCTTAAGTTGAATGTTCATCCATAATTCATAGAATTAAACTGCTTATTCCAAATCCCCATGCTGTGTAATCTCACTCTCCCCCTCTACATATATTATATATAGCTCTATATATGTATGTGTGTATCTCTATATATCTACATATATACACACACATAGCAATTGTGCAACTAGTAACTTTCACTGAGCATTTTTGTGTGTATTCATTTCATTTGGACATTGAGAAGTTAGCGATCATCAAAACTTGTGGTTAGGTAAAGTAGTCACAGCAATGGGCTGTACGTTTTACACAGTAAAATAGTTATCTGTATCTAGCTTTGTTTTCCAAAATAATTTGCATGTGAACTTCAAGGTTACAAATCACCAAGAGCTAAATGGGAAAGAATTGTTTTTGGTTTTGTTGTTTTGCTCCCTTTGGGAGATGTAGCACTTGGACAAAAGACGGTTCTACAGATACTGTAATGGGAATACATAATCCTATATTTTCCCTTGGACCTGCTATTCTTGAGCCAGTGTCATTTTTTATTGTCATTCATCTTTTATTCAACTTTTTTACATGAAATGAGATAAGCACATTTGGTAAGAATTTGGCTTCTGGACAAACAATAATGTGATCCGTGTACAAAACTCTGCTGTGTGATCAAATGGCTAAATGCATTGGTAGAAACCGAGGGGGCAAATTAGCAATCACCATGCTTTAGGAAACTAGTGATGCAAAGGAATGGCTAGTGGTAAAACAAGCATAACCATAACACACAGGCTTCTCTTTTTCTGTAACGGTAAAATAAAGCATTGAAACCAGGTCGCCTATCAACTGACTGGAAATCCTTAATTTAATAAATGAGTTTGTATTACAGTGGACCCTAGTTTAAATGATCACCAAAGAGACCAACAAGACTTGCTTGGCTAGAAGTGTGGTCATTCTAAATAAAAGTTAAACCAAATTGTGTTGGGGACCTTAGGGATACTTTAACGGGGTCAGCGAAGGAAGTGAGTCAGATAGACTTTAGGTTTCCCTAAGTTCAAGACAAACCTACAATAACAGATAAATGATTTCCAAGTGTCTTATGACAAGTTATGTTATTTTACTATGTACAGCAGACTGAATAAAGCAATGTGTTGAGAAATGAGATGAAATATCTCAAGGTATAGGGTCTTACGGACAGGCTGGATTTTCATCTTTCATCTCTGGTTAATGGAGTTATTCATGGAAATGTGATGAGAATCTGGCTCCATGGGTCTATTACCAAAACATCGTTCCACTGTAATCTAACTCTTATTTGATCCCCACCATGAAATTCAGCTGGTTTTCTTTTGTTTTGAGCTTCAGACCTGCAGTTACTGAACATAATGTACATTAATATATGCACATAGGCATAATGCGAGCACACTCATGAGGTGTATTGACAGGGCTTCAATTAGCAAGTACACTGAAAATGACACAATTACCCTGCTAATCAACACCATTCTTTGATTAACTCGATAATTGTCATATTGGATTCATGTTTTACCAGAAAATACAGGATTTTGAAATTAAATGATTTATACCGGCACTGCTTTGCGTATGCTTCAAAATGAAAATGATTAAATTCAGCGTCTTTCAAAATACAGACAACTTTGCATGTATTGCACACACATACACACAGAGAGAAATAAATGTTGTAGCAACTAAAATAGCTAAATTCATATAACTGATGGATTATGAAAATAGCAAGGCATACCTGAACAAGTTTTAAACTTAATCCAACATAAAAAGGAAGAGCAAAAGTTATGAGGTTTTTCTTTTTGGTCTTTTCTGATTTTGCATGACATGAAATGCTTCCAAATTCTGCTAGTTTCTGAGTTTCAGGAAATGACATCACTTTGGGCCTTTTCCCTCATGTAAGGAACCCCATACGTTTTAATGGGGTTTCTCTCTTTAATAATACTGTAAGATTTGCCCTATTGGGCTTCTTGATAGATGTTCTTTCTTGAATATGGAAACTTGGGAAATGAGGACAAAATATTAAGATGGCAGGTAGGTTTCCTCTTTTCGTGCCTCGAATGCCCAGAGGTTAACTCAAGCTGGAGCCTTCGGGCATATGAACAGGAGATGATGGGGACTGAGATTTCAGACCCTCCCACCCCAGTTTTGGATGAGAAAGTCAGGGAGGTATTGGTACCTCTGTGATCCAGAGCCTCCACTGGGGAATATCCTCATTGATAACCACCCCGTGTATAGGTCAATTTTTTTGCAATATTATTTGAGACGTTACTCTGCACTGTGGACTCTTATTGCACAGGTAAAGGGTAGGCAACTGGCTTTACCCAGTAGCTTGTTGCTAGGCCAGATTCAAACAGAAAATTTTTATTCCTGGATTTGGGCCCCCTTAGGAGGATCCATAATGTGCTAGGTTCTGAACAAGAAGCAGGGATAGCTTCTCATCATAACTCACACAAAGCCCAGTGAAGTCAATGGGAATCTTTTCACTGACAGACTTTGAATGATGTCCATATGCAGGGGGAGGAAGGATCCCATTAGAAAAATATATTTATGTGGAAGGATAGTCGTTGTTTCCGTTACATTCAAGTGAAAAGTTTAGTAGATCAAGGCATGGGATGCAATTCCTCTTTGGGAAAGATCCACAGTGTATTTAGCATTCATCTATTTTCCTTTTGCAAATTTTGCATTTAACGCTTGTTTATATATATAAGTGATTGGTGATTATAAAGCAGCAGCATTTGCTTACCACAATGCCTGGGGCAGACGGCATGGAATGGAAGCATGCCCATGTTCAGGTAGGAGTAACATTTGAGATCAGGCACTTCCTGCTTAAAGGCCTGCAGTTGCTTAATGAACCTTTCTGAAATTCTTTTCTAAAGAACCTCCCATTGACCTCTAAGTACTACTGTGGTAACTCAGACACCTATGACCTGTGAAAGAAGCAAGGTCAGTGAGAGTTTTTGCTGGGTGCGGACTTCAAGTGTTAAGCTCTCCGATTAAAAAAACCCAGCTTTTTGTGTCAAGGCAGTTTATATCTTATGAAGAAATCTAAAAATTTAGGGAAGTCCACAACATAAACTAACTTTTTTGCTGTCACCATTATTAATTATTATTATTATTACTTTACTTAAAAAGGACCTGTTGTAATATTTGGTATAATACAGGAAGTCAGAGAAAAGCTATTGTACAGCAATTTTTCACCACCAATACACATTTAATATCTAGTGTAACATCATGAAAAAAACTAAATGTGTGTTTGGAATTTATTTTTTATACTTCCAAAAAGCTTTAATACTGAAACATATACATGATGTGGAAGGTATGTGTATAATCTCACGGCAGTAATGACAACATACAGAATGACCCATAAGTACTGTAAAAACGCTAACCCAAAAACGCAGCTGTGACGATCTATTGCATAAGAAAGCATTGGTGTTTAAACTTTAAATAAGCAAGTTTATTAAAATATTCTAAGACATTTAACCTCACCCTAGTTACTGGCAAGCTCTAGTAAAAGCCACAGTCTGCCACTAGTATAATTTTTTGTGTGTGTTAATTTTATAAAAAATTTGGTGTGAGCTTTGATGGATCATTTACAATTTATTAACAGGATCATCATCTTGATACAGTTAGAAGTTTTTTGTTTACCTTACATGCTCACAGAATAAAAAAAGGATTAATATTCATACATAATGACACCTTTTAATTCCAGGTTTGCAAACAAGTTATTTCACACACACAGAGAAATGATCTTGTTACTTTTAATTGAAAACTGTGCGTACATGTATATGTATGTGTGTGTGTATATATATACTCTCCAAACTGTATATATGAATATATTTATACAATACAATTTCCTCACTGTGCTCAGGGACGTCAATGAGAGCTGTATGGGGACAGAGCGAGAACAGGCCTTTGTGGTCAGGGAGTCGAAAGAGAGATGATCAATGCATCTGAGAAATCCCTGTACTCCTACTATTCACACAGGCCTTCTGACACGTAAACATCTACCTATCTGATTGCCCCTGCAGATCAGGCACTAAGAAGTTTAAAATGTCCTCAGCTGCACCAGCAAATAATTATCGGCAGGAGCAAAAAGAGAGGCTGGGTTAAGGCCCCTTTAAAATCAAGCCCAGAGTGTCCCAATATTATATGAAATGACCCATAGTGCATTTGACTGCTTTCAGCCCCCTTGCAAATCACAGCCTCCTTATCTCCCAGGGCTGCTGTCATTGTAATGTGGAGTGAAAAGCTGCTTTCACTGCTGCTTCCTCAGTACTACCTGTGGCTGAAGGAAAGAAATCTTGATTGGAAATAGAGCACTGGGAATTTGCGTCTCTTGTACACTGAGCCTGAGGTAAATGAAGTGACCTTGTGGTATAGCTGGCACTACTGACATGGCAATTTTAATGGTATAGTTGCAGTTGCTCTCGTCTTTTGTGTTACACCATTGTATAAACAACATATACAATGGGTTTAGCTATGACAGGACAATTCTAACTCACCTATGGCCCTGTTACTCTGTCCTGTCCCTCCCCAGCTTCAGGCAAATGTCTCATAAAAGCTAAACCTATTGTGTATCTCTTCTCTGCATATAAATATATATATACACACATACATTCATACATATACAGATACCATCCCACAGACAAAAAAATTGTTTCTGAACAGTTGAATAGCAACAAGTCAACAGATAGAAAAAAATGGATTCATTCTATATTCAGCTCGCAGAAGGTCAAGTGGAGATGTCATGGTCTTTTAACATTCAGTGAAAATTCGCATAAACCTTGCATCTTGCAAGAGAAATCCATTATTGAACAACAGTAAGGGCAGAGGTTGCCAAACACTGACGTACAGTCGGATAGACTAAGTGAGGTTGCAAATTAAACTGAATCTGGAGCAACTGAGGCCTAGTAGTGAAGAACAGTAATTGTAAACTGCGATCTTCAGATTTGATGTTTTCCTTTTCTTGTTGCCATGGCAACTCGGTAGGACAGCTTCAAATGTCAGGAGTTCTTACAGACCTAGGTGATGGGAAATGTGTGTGGTTATTACTGAGCAGGATCACAGCATTCTCTAAATATTCCTTAAGGGAAAAATACATCAAATTCCTCATTGGGTTGTATGCATATTATTAAGCAGTTGCAGCTAAATCATCCTGGTTCGGAAGCAATTATTTGAAGGCAGAAATCTATGGGAGAAATGCCACTTCTGCCATTTAAGGATCTTTAACAGTGCATAGCCAAGAGGTCTGAGCTTAAAAGAGGAGACAGGAACTCCTGTGACCTGATCCTCTTGTACCTTGCACCTTAGTCAATTACACCCGTGTAAAGTGAGATCAAATACCAACCAGTACACTTTTTTCAACCAATGAACAGTGCAGGAAACCCAGGCAACTTTTTAAAGAACATGTACTTTAAAAAAATCATAATTCTATTGGCAGTTTTATGCTCCCTGCTACGGTTTGGAACAGCTGCTCTATTGATTGTGTGGTAGGACAATGGAAACAGAGGAATACAATAAGAAAAGGAGTACTTGTGGCACCTTAGAGACTAACCAATTTATTTGAGCATAAGCTTTCGTGAGCTACAGCTCACTTCATCGGATGCATACTGTGGAAACTGCAGAAGACATTATATACACAGAGACCATGAAACAATACCTCCTCCCACCCCACTCTCCTGCTGGTAATAGCTTATCTAAAGTGATCACTCTCCTTACAATGTGTATGATAATCAAGTTGGGCCATTTCCAGCACAAATCCACGTTTTCTCACCCTCCGCCCCACCCCCCACAAACTCACTCTCCTGCTGGTAATAGCCCATCCAAAGTGACCACTCTCTTTACAATATGTATGATAATCAAGGTGGGCCATTTCCAGCACAAATCCAGGTTTTCTCACGCCCCCTCCCCCCCCCTTTTTTTTTTCCCAAAAACCACACACACAAACTCACTCTCCTGCTGGTAATAGCTTATCCAAAGTGACCACTCTCTTTACAATGTGTATGAAAATCAAGGTGGGCCATTTCCAGCACAAATCCACGTTTTCTCACCCTCCGCCCCCCCCCACACAAACTCACTCTCCTGCTGGTAACAGCCCATCCAAAGTCACCATTCTCTTTACAATGTGCATGATAATCAAGGTGGGCCATTTCCAGCACAAATCCAAGTTTAACCAGAACGTCTGGGGGGGGGGGGTAGGAAAAAACAAGGGGAAATAGGCTACCTTGCATAATGACTTAGCCACTCCCAGTCTCTATTTAAGCCTAAATTAATAGTATCCAATTTGCAAATGAATTCCAATTCAGCAGTTTCTCGCTGGAGTCTGGATTTGAAGTTTTTTTGTTTTAAGATAGCGACCTTCATGTCTATAATTGCGTGACCAGAGAGATTGAAGTGTTCTCCGACTGGTTTATGAATGTTATAATTCTTGACATCTGATTTGTGTCCATTTATTCTTTTACGTAGAGACTGTTCAGTTTGACCAATGTATATGGCAGAGGGGCATTGCTGGCACATGATGGCATATATCACATTGGTGGATGTGCAGGTGAACGAGCCTCTGATAGCGTGGCTGATGTTATTAGGATCTACAACCTATTCTGAAGGATGACCCAACACTCTCACAAATCTTGGGAGACAGGCCAGTCCTTGCCTACGGACAGCCCCCCAACCTGAAGCAAATACTCACCAACAACCACATACCACACAACAGAACCACTAACCCAGGAACCTATCCTTGCAACAAAGCCCGTTGCCGACTGTGCCCACATATCTATTCAGGGGACACCATCACAGGGCCTAATAACATCAGCCACACTATCAGAGGCTCGTTCACCTGCACATCCACCAATGTGATATATGCCATCATGTGCCAGCAATGCCCCTCTGCCATGTACATTGGTCAAACTAGACAGTATCTACGTAAAAGACTAAATGGACACAAATCAGATGTCAAGAATTATAACATTCATAAACCAGTCGGAGAACACTTCAATCTCTCTGATCACGCAATTACAGACATGAAGGTCGCTATCTTAAAACAAGAAAACTTCAAATCCAGACTCCAGAAAGAAACTGCTGAATTGGAATTCATTTGCAAATTGGATACTATTAATTTAGGCTTAAATAGAACTGGGAGTGGCTAAGTCATTATGCAAGGTAGCCTATTTCCCCTTGTTTTTTCCTACCCCGCCTCCAAACATTCTGGTTAAACTTGGATTTGTGCTGGAAATGGCCCACCTTGATTATCATGCACATTGTAAAGAGAGTGGTCACTTTGGATGAACTATTACCAGCAGGAGAGTGAGTTTGTGTGTGTGGTTTTTGGAAAAAGGGGGGGGGGGGAGGGTGAGAAAACCTGGATTTGTGCTGGAAATGGCCCACCTAGATTATCATGCACATTGTAAAGAGAGTGGTCACTTTGGATGGGCTATTACCAGCAGGAGAGTGAGTTTGTGTGGGGTGGGGCGGAGGGTGAGAAAACGTGGATTTGTGCTGGAAATGGCCCAATTTGATTATCATACACATTGTAAGGAGAGTGATCACTTTAGATAAGCTATTACCAGCAGGAGAGTGGGGTGGGAGGAGGTATTGTTTCATGGTCTCTGTGTATATAATGTCTTCTGCAGTTTCCACAGTATGCATCCGATGAAGTGAGCTGTAGCTCACGAAAGCTTATGCTCAAATAAATTGGTTAGTCTCTAAGGTGCCAAAAGTACTCCTTTTCTTTTTGCGAATACAGACTAACACGGCTGTTACTCTGAAACGAGAGGAATACAATGTGTACCTCTTATTTTTCCTGTTAGCCAATTTAAAACCACAAATGTTTGCAGGTGTTGCTCCTTGAAGCATAACTCTGCCTTTTTTAGATTGTCACCCTTTACATTGTATCAGAGAGGTGCCTACACAAGACCCAAAGAAGCAGAGGCAAGTAGGATCTGCTCTAACACCCACTGGAGTTAATGGGAGTCTTTCCATTGACTCCATCAGGCATTGGATGCGTCCTTCACTGAACTGAAAATACTGTGTTTGCATTGAGAATGAAAGCACAAGGCTGTCGAAAGGATTCAGGTCAAACCATGCACGGTCCTGATCCTACAATAGTTGGACCCCATCTCAACAGGGCTCCAGGCAGAGGGAAGGATCTGCTTATGTGGAGATCACTGCAGGCTTGGGCCATGACGACAAATGTCATACACCCATGTCAAAAGAGATGAATGTGTTTACTGAATATGCTGTCTAACCTTTGTTAAATTTCTATTCCTTGATCACCTATTTATAATTTTGCCAGTTAACTATAAACACATGCAGTCTATTCAGGACACAATGGGTATTATTTAGATGCTGGAATACTATTTCTGTTTGCTTGTTTTTGATTATTTATTTTGTTTCTTTGAGGCAAACTGAGTTTAATATCAATTTTGGTAAAACTGATTTTGTTCTGACTAATTATTTGCTTGTTATTATTTTTGCATTATTTGAACTGAATTTAATGTTAAATTTCACTAACTAGGGAATTACATGCAGCACAACAAAGCAACCTGAAACAACAAAGAAACCTATAACAGCCTACCATCCCCTATGGCAAAATATAAATTATGCAATATATGTTTCTCTAATAAAAATAAGTGGAAGGAAATGAAACAAGCAAAAGAATCTGGAGAGAGGCTTTTGAGAACACACACAATCTCTAGAGCTGAAGAACCGAGTTCAGCCAGTGGCTATCTTCTGCTTGCCTTTGTATTCACCTTCCCCACTGCTTTCTCCTGAGTTTGCTTAGCTACCATCCATACTTGCTTATATTCTTTCCCAATTTTGAGAACACGCTGCTGTGTGATGTCTCCTAGGGCTTCACCTACCATTGAACTGCAGTCATTTTTGGGGTGGAATTTAACTGATGTATAAAGAGCACACAGTAATGCTACATACTAATACAGTGCAGAGAGGAGGATACCATATATCCATTTTAACAATAGAGTGAATTTTAGTTAGGAAGGATGCAATCACCTGAAATGGAACGTGCTAATGCCATCCCGATTCCAAACTACTACAGCATTTGGGATGGTTTGGTTTGGGTGTTCAGGTATGGTTATTAAAGGCAGAGATGCTAATTACAAAATTCTGATCCATGTTTGGATATGGATACTCCCTGAGCACCATCACCAGTGTTTAGATGTGTTTGGATGAGGGGTTCAGATTTGGGCCAATTTTTCATAAATACCTTGACCTACGGTGACAGTGAAAAACTTCTGGTTTAACTTGGATTTTAACTTGAAGAGTGGTCAGTTTGGATGAGCTATTACCAGCAGGAGAGTGAGTTTGTGTGTGTATGGGGGTGGGGGGGATGTGAGAACCTGGATTTATGCAGGAAATAGCCCAGCTTAATTGTCATGCACATTGTGTAAAGAGTTATCACTTTGGATGGGCTATCACCAGCAGGAGAGTGAATTTGTGTGGGGGGGTGGAGGGTGAGAAAACCTGGATTTGTGCTGGAAATCACTTTAGATAAGCTATTACCAGCAGGACAGTGGGGTGGGAATAGGTATTGTTTCATATTCTCTGTGTATATATAAAGCCTGCTGCAGTTTCCACGATATGCATCTGAAGAAGTGAGCTGTAGCTCACGAAAGCTTATGCTCTAATAAATTGGTTAGTCTCTAAGGTGCCACAAGTCCTCCTTTTCTTTTTGCGAATACAGACTAACACGGCTGTTACTCTGAAACCAGTGAAAAATAAATGTCACATCTCTGAAAGTCAGTTTGATGCCTCCCAGCATCAGGAAGTGGGTTTTATTCAAGCCTGACTCACAGGAAGTTGTGCTGCCTTTTGAATCAAAAATCTACTCTGAGTTTCTAGGAGTCTCTTGGAGAACTCCAAGCTAAGGATAGCCAGTCACACGTGGCAAATAAACAATAATCATAATACTCAATATCTGGATAATCCATAGGCTGAAATTTCTTCAGAAAATAAAATTTCAGGACACAATTATGAATACCCAACACAGTCAGGAAATTCATAGTTGGTTCATCAGCAGCTTGTGAACAAGAAATAGGGGATACATTTGTTGCATTAATCATTCATTATAAATAGGTTGCCCAGCTCTAGTTTTGACCACGATTTTTTCCACGCTAGTTTCTTCTATATTGGAGTCTAATACAACTGTGACATAACATATATTTCAAAACCCTGCTTCACGCAGTATTGACAGTTCCTACTGTGCTGTGCTCATGGAGAATAAAATATATAATTTTATGATGTAATGGTCATATTTTGAAAATTTTCTCTACCTGCAAACAAACAATAATCGCACAACCCCCCCAACCCCCCAAAAAAAACCCCCCACACCCCTCACCTTCTATTTCTGAGTGTGAATTCCCAGTGGACTCACCCATTTACCAGCTAGAATTTAGTTTTTCTGCTCAGCGACTCAAGCAGTATTTCCATTGCAATTTCAACCAAATAAAAGAAATGCATTTAAATGTGCCATGAAAAGTTGCATGAACTGCTCTTCCTAACTGGAATGTCACCAAACTGATAACAAGAGGAAGAGACAACAAAAGGTGGGATCCTGAACATATTCAACTCCCCTTGAAGTTGACTGGAGATCCCGGTGCTCAGCAACTCTTATGATCAGACTTACTGGAACGCTAAAAAGGTGATATAGAGATTATTAGAGAGTGCACATTGGCTTCAATTTAAGTGAGGGTTCCAGCTGAGGGCAAAGGTCCTGCTGTTTAGGGTTATGGAATTTAAGCTTCGATTTTGTGCATGGACACACACAGTCACAGACATACACACTTTTAAGAAACATTAGGGGGAAAAAAACCCTGCAGTTTTTCATCTAACTGTAGCAGGTGGAGATTCCATCTGTACTGGTTTTTTTGAGGAAAAAATAGACTTATTTTTTATCAAGAGAAATCTGTCAAGATTTTCAGTGGGAGTTAAGGTTATTTCTTTATGAGCCGTGTAGTCTATCAAATGAAACCCTGGCAACAGTGAGACAAAGAAAACTGTTCATTCCATAGGTTCCAGGGACAGCACAAATGATGTACTGCTTCATTCTCCTGGATTTTGATGTGACCAGAAGCCCTTGATGGGACTCTTTCTTTTTATCTTTTTTTGCAGGCTGTACACTTCCTCTGCATTTTCTGATCTAGCCTTCAAGACAGCCCTGTAGCCATCCTTAGCTTCAGCTGTGCAGATGACAAGGACAATCCTATTCTAAGCAGTGTTGGTTAGAGCAGCGTCAGCCATGCACTATGATTAATTGATTGACTTAATTTTGCTTCTTCTTCTGCATGTAAATTGCCTGTGAGCTGCTTTCAGTTCTCTCAGATGTATGTTTTTCCAAATTATGTGACAAACAATTTCTGCAAATAATTCTCTTCGGTATCTTGAGAGCAAGTACTCAATATTTGAGTGTCAGTTAATTTTGATTGCACACAGAGGTAACATGATCTGGTTTATATTCCCTGATTGAATTAACCCAACTCTTCTATTCCAGTACGAATATCAAAGTTTGCCAACTCAAAATTTGCTTTTCAAGAATATTCTCAAACAGTCACTTAAATGTAGCATTTTCAGAAACACTCAGGCCAGTAAAACTCATTTGCTAGAATATCTGCAGAAATTAAGAAGAGCCAAAGTAGTGGGCAAGATGCTCACGTGGGATAAATGGGTATAGACTCACTGAAATCAATAGTGCAATGCTAATTTAAATCAGCTCCCTTGCTGCAGACTAAGCCAACTACTTGTAGTCCTTCTTTTAGTGGACAGAGAACAATTGATCACCGTCCTCTTCATAACAACCTTAACATGGTTGAAGACTGTTATCACGTCCATCCTCCATCTTCTTTTGTCAAGTCTAAACATGCCCAGTTTTTTTAACCTTTCCTCATAGGTCAGGTTTTCTCATTTTTGTTGCTCTCCTCTGGACTCACTTCAATTTATCCACATCTTCCCTAAACTGTGGCTTCCAGAATTGGACACAGTACTCCAGCTGAACTCTTACATCTACATCTAACACTCTATCACTCTATCTTTAAAAGCGGGGATCAAGAGGACCTGGGGAATGATAGACTGGTCAGCCTAACTTCAATACCTGGAAAAATACTGGAACATATATTAAACCATCAGTTTGTAAGCACCGAGATGATAATAGAATTATAAGGAAAAGTTAACATAGATTTGTCAAGAAAAAACAACCAACCTAATTTCCTTCTTTGACAGCATTATGGCCTAGTGGATAGTGGGGAAGCAGTAGATGTGATATATCTTGATTTTAGTAAGGCTTTTGACACAGACCCACTTGATATTTTCATAAGCAAACAAGTTAAATGTGTCTAGATGTAATTTCTATAGGTGAATGCACAACTGGTTGAAAAAGCCATATTCAAAGAGTTATTACCAGTGGTTCACTGTCAAACTGTATCTAATGGGGTCTTGCAGGGTTAATATCTGGGTCTGGTACTGTTCAAAATTTTGATTAATTACTTGGATTATGGAGTGGAAAGCATGCTTATAAAATCTGTGGATGATACCAAGGTGTGAGGGGGTTGCAGCACTTTGGAGGACAAGATTAGAATTCAAAATGACTGACAAATTAGAGAATTGGTTTGAAACCAACAGGATGAAAATCAATAAAACTAAGTGCAAAGTGTTAAACTTAGGAAGGAAAACTCAAATGCAAAACTACAAAATGGGAAATAACTAGCTAAATGAAAGTAGTAATACTGCTGAAAAGGATCTGGGGGATATAGTGGATTACAAATCAAACATGAGTCAACGATGTGATGCGGCTGCGAAAAAGAAAAATCATTATCCAATCATAAGGGTTTGTCTAATGGATAGTTTTTAAAAACCAGCTTGCAAAAAGTAACAATCCATTTTAAACAGCCTACTTATGTGTCTGTGTTATGGATTTATACAATGATAGTTGCCACCTGTCTATTCCTAGAGGGTGAATCTCATGTTCACTGTATCTGAGGGTGTGTGATGGAAGAAAATGGCAAAAGAATACACATGCCATTCTTGAAGTCCAATATTTCAACCTGCCTTATCTTACCAGAAAAACCATACAGTTCATACCCTTGCCTCATTCACTACGGGCATGATTTCCAAGAGCTCATTGTCCAACAACTCCCATCTAGGTACCTCCAGCTTGTACTTATCACAGTGCTTTGGCACTGACTGCTTAACTTTGCAACCTCACCATTCTCATATCATGGCATTTTTCTGATGTCATTTCCTATTAGTTTTACTGTTCTGTTCTTTTTCTTTGAAACAAAATTACAGAATGCAGACCCATTTGCTAAACAGCCCTTGAATGCTTTGTTCCTCCCAAGAGACAAAATTCAGCCCTGTGCAGAGTGACAGCAGCACATGTCTTATACACCACTTAAGTCCCACTGAAACCCTCATGGGAATTAGTGGTGCATAAGCTTTGTGTTGACCCTCTGCATGGAGATGAACTTTACCCAAGATACGTGTTTGTACCAATTCTAATTTAACATATAGTAGAATCATAGAATCATAGAATATCAGGGTTGGAAGGGACCTCAGGAGGTCATCTAGTCCAACCCCCTGCTCAAAGCAGGACCAATCCCCAATTAAATCATCCCAGCCAGGGCTTTGTCAAGCCTGACCTTAAAAACTTCTAAGGAAGGAGATTCTACCACCTCCCTAGGTAACGCATTCCAGTGTTTCATACTGTACATATTCATAGTAGGATAGTTAATAAAACTGGATTCTAGAGTTCACTGCTCGCAAATGCCATTTTCTTCAGAGGGAAAGCTTCAATTGCCCTCTCATTGGAAACACTGAATTTAATCTTTGCATACTTAAAAAAAACACATTTACAACATGGGGTTTGTTGATATCTCAATACCGTTGCAGAGTTCCTAGGGAAATGGTATATAACATCAGAACCACAGTCACCTGACCAACATTCAGATAATTATTTCCTGGGTTTACCCTCTAGAAAAGAGCATGGATTAGATACATAGTTACTGCTGTAGCCTAAATGTAAATTATAATAATAACAAAACACCTTAGAAATTTTCAAATAAATTATTTGTTTTTTTGCCAGTGTCCCAGTGTGCATGAGTTTTCCAAATATCCAGAACTATGTTTTCTTTGAGCTTCCTCCAAATCTATTTCCATCAACTTCAATAGAAATTGGATAACACCCTTGGAAATTACTAATATTTCTCCAAGCACATAGAAAGTAATAATTGAATAGCCACTTCCTAGTTCAAATCTCAGCGTAGCAAGATATTCTATAAGCTTTACTGCAGGTGTCAGAAGATATAGGCTCCTGATCTTTGCCCAGCTGGCATTTGCTTTTCTTGGGAAAGAAGGGAAATATATTCCCCAAATTCTCACTAGACTTGGACAGATGAAACATCTGCCCCAGTTAGAAAATGTGTTTGCTCATCTCAGCAAGCAAGACACCTATTTTTTGCATGAGCCAGGAGTTGTGCCCGTTGTCAGGGAGAATGAGTGATCTAACTGCACATACATACAAGGGTGAAAGGTCTATCAGAAAGAGAAAGTAAATGATTTTTCAATGGAAAATATCCAGTTCACAGGTATACCCATGTAGTTAATTGTCATTTGCTTTAGTAAAATGACTTCTAGATCCTTAATGATTAAAAAAAAAAAAAAAAAAACCACAGCATGTAGTAATTCTGTATGCCTGAAGTGAATCTGTTGTAACTCTACCCACAACTCCACTAAAATCTTAAATACCAATGTCAATATTCAGTTTCATGAACTAAAATGACAGAAGTGCTATACAACTGGTTGAGACCAAGCTTGGCAAGGAAGTGGAGAAACATATCAGTTCAGGCTGATCAGCTACTGAAGGGCACACCAGGTCTTCCTCGGCTGAAATAATTTCCAAAGGAAAGTCTCTTTGGTACTATCAGCCTACTATAAAGATGTTTTCACTTGCACTGTGAAGTAATTTGTTAATTAAAAATATAAATTGGCCAGAACTTCCATTGGAGTAACACTACTTTACACTGGCTAATGATCTGGCCTTTATCTTTTTAACTCTTGTCAAGTTCCTCCTCCTTTGTCGAACCCTTTTTTCTTGATTTATTTGTTTGCTTTTATTCAATGGGCAATTCTTAGGCAGTGTAAAGTATGCATGTGACATCTACTTATAGCAAAACACATCAATCCTATCAGATTAGTAGTGATGCTTGTTTTGTGGTTGAAGGAAACTTTGAAATCTAGCCTTCAACTTTTTATTACCTAGTACTCAATGTGATTATACAGCTAGCTAATAAAGCAGGTTCCATAAACATCCCTGCTTATTGTTTGTTTAGAGTATATTAATTTGGGGACTATAATTCCTAGAGTAAAGCAGCAAACATATTCCAGGCCTTGGATATATTTTTTTCTTTAAGTAATACAGTCATGTCACTGTAGCTTTGATAGACAAAAATATAAAGCTGCACTCTCTTTCAGTTCAAGGGGGAAATAGGAGGAAAGGGGAAAATGTCTAGTAAAATAAGTACATAGGAAAGAATTCTCTCATGCACTGAGCTGTTAAATCCCACTGAATGGCTGAAAATATTCATTTAATAAAACAGACAAGTAAATATTTGAAGTAGACCAACTGAGTAGTTCTCTTTAAGTTTTCACACATATAGTACTAAAGTAAATGAAACATATCAAAGATCAGAGCCAGCCAACCTTTTAAAACAATGGAGACCTACTTAAGCAGTCTGGTCTCATCTTCCAAAGCAATGCAGCTTAGTTTGTGAGCAGTCTTGCAAAAGTAGAGCATGAACATAATTAGTCCAGGGACACTTAGGTCTCTAGGTAAACTATATCCCAACATGAAATATTGAGAGAATCCCTAAAAACTTGTTATTAAGATAGAATGCAAATGAGAGGAAAGTAATTTGCTCAGCAGCCATGGAAGAAAGTGAAATCAATTAGAAATTTGTCAGATTTGGCTGTGCTGATGCTACATATAGATAAATATTACTTTAAACTGCCCCTGAATTTTCATTTCAACCCTAAATCTTCAAAGCACTTTTGTACATGCCCAGTCTGTGCATGCATAACCCAAGCATGCACAGATCTTAATATGTGGACATGAATGATTCAAAGCCCCAATGGCTTCTTCAAACATAAGAGTTATCTTCATCCAATCAAGCAACACAGACAACACCATCTGACATTTGTGGCCAATCAAAACCCACCAACTCATCTTGAATTGTAGATACCACATACTGAATACCAGTAGCAAGTTGTTTACAATCAGTCTATATAGAAATAGATATGTGTTAGTAATTTTGAGGTACTCAGATACTATAGTGATTGAGAGAGAGAGAGAGAGAGAGAGAGAGAAAAGCATAGCTAGATAAAATAGCTGAGCTAGAGAAAACAGAATCATGATTTGTTGTGGACATTTTGTGAGCAGGAAAACAGCCTAAATTTGTCTAGTAAATTATTTTCTGTGAATCATTTGCTCAGCCCTCATTTTTAGGTATAGTCTATTTTAGAACAATTCAGAAAACTGTCTGAAGTTAGGTTTCAGAGTAGCAGCCGGGTTAGTCTGTATTTGCAAAAAGAAAAGGAGGACTTGTGGCACCTTAGCGACTAACCAATTTATTTGAGCATAAGCTTTCGTGAGCTATAGCTCACTTCATCAGATGCATTCAGTGGAAAATACAGTGGGGAGATTTATATACATAGAGAACATGAAACAATGGGTGTTACCATACACACTATAACGAGAGTGTATATAAATCTCCCCACTGTATTTTCCACTGAATGCATCTGATGAAGTGAGCTGTAGCTCACGAAAGCTTATGCTCAGATAAATGTGTTAGTCTGTAAGGTACCACAAGTCCTCCTTTTCTTTTTGTCTGAAGTTACACACCTGACGTTACAATGTTATCCAGAAAACAAACACGGTACTTTATATACCAACTATTTACCGGTGCAAAAAAAAAAAAAAGGGAAAAAGAAATTGTTCTTCTGAATGAACACCAAAGAAAGGGCTACTAGTTTAATCTCTTCAAATGTCTGTTTCACCTCTATGGAATGCCTGGTGGTAACACCACCACAGAGTTTAAGGAACTAGTTGTTTTTGTATTATCAAGTATTTATTTAACATTCCCAATACATATCTATCTATTTATATCTAGCTAGCTAGCTATATCTTCTAAACTGTCACATGTTTTTCAACATTTATTTTTCTGGAATCTTTAGTTTAAATATACTTAAAATGCCCTTTACCTATCCAAATAACTGTACTGATTCATTGAAATGTAGGCTAATGACTTACATTTTCATTAAGGTTAAGTATAAACTGTGGGTGTTGCTATTGGTCTTATTTATATAGCTAGGTATTAGGTACTGAACCTGCAATTCATTGTGTGTGGGCAGATTGCTGTGCCCATTCAAAGCCCTCTGACTTAATGTGTGCTCAGCAGTCAGTCTTCCCCCAATAAGTTGCAAGACCCAGGAGTTACATTGCCATTATTATCAGAGTATCTGAGCATCTCATAAACATTAATGAGTTAATTATGTCTCCAAGAAGTTGGAAAAGATGGAGTAAGTAAGATACAGAGATATTATATTTGCCCAAGATGTCTGCAGTAGAGTTGGGAACTGAATCCACATCTTCTGACTCCCAGTCAAGTGCCTTAAACATAAGAGCACTATTTTTCTACTAGAGCTTGGTCAATCAAAAATTTATGGGGCGCACAACAAAATGATTGTTCTCACAATACAGGTGGGCCTGTGTCTCCTCGCATTTCAAATCTAGGTATAATTATTAAGTAATTTTACAGCACTGTATGCCTATTGTCTTCAGTGGAAATATTTCTGATTTACACCAGTGTCAGAAGAGAATCAGGCCCTAAACAGCACTATTAAAAGTTCCTTTCATACATACAGTATGCATGCTGGAATATCAGAAAAGAGCCTTTGATGGCAGCAGTGCAAAACTGCTAATTTTCACATCAGAAGCATTCCTAAATTTCGAACGTAGTGAAATTTTGCTAATATATACAGCTCTATGTGAGGTCAATACTGAAATTCTATTTTTCTTTAAAAAATGAGTACTTGCCCTGGTAGAAATTTGAAACTTTTGCTAAGAAGTTTTGGCTTTTGTTTTCATTTAGCCAGCAAAATGTCAGTTCTCCTGTCTGTAAAACCTACTTATAAAAATAAAACCAGCCACAACACACCCTAAAAGCACTGAGTTGGGAATTATATATATTTGGTTTTGGCAAACCCAATAAAATGGAATGTTTTCTGCATAATTTCTTCCTCTGACCTCACAGAACAGAGCCAGATCTTTGCTCCTTTTGAAAAAAATATCCTCTAAAAATGAAACAAAAGTTAAACGATGAAAAGTTGTATAATTTGTCTGAGTCAACCTAAGCAAAGCAAAGAAATTCAGGGATAAGACTCAAAACTGTGCACCTACAGGTAACAGCCCTGCACTGGCAAAGGAAAAGACCAGAAGACCTCATAGGTCTTTTCCATCTGTAACTTCTGTTATTTGTCTTTGGTTCACACTAGATCGCATTGCCTGAATCTTCAGATGTTTGGTGTTCTTGCATAAAGTAGAATTTATATGCTGCAATTCCTTTGTACAATGAGGTGGGTTAAAAGTGACATTTCAGGTTTAATTCTGGCTCTCCACACTCAGGCAAGTTTAAATCTGCCAGTTAATATTATTTGAAGATTTTTTTATTGGTTTAATATCCAACATTTGAAATCCAGGGGAAAATAAGATGTTGTGTCTATTAGCCTTGAAGATGCATTCCTAAATGGGGATAGTGGGCAGCAGAGAGGAAAGGCTGTAGAGGTGGCAGTTACCATTTCAAAAGGAAGGATAGAGGAAATTAATAGGAGGTTAATTTCAAGGATCTCTCTCAGGCTTATCTGCAATCACAATAGAGGCATCAGTGCGCTACTCTTGTTTCTCAACACACAGAAGGATTTTCACACTTTAGTTTGACAAATGAATTTCAACACAGAGGCCACAAACTCATTTCATTTCTTCACAGCCACCTTTTTTTTGGTTTCTGTTTCTTTCTGTTCATGATCATGGAGTACTTTAGTTACATGGGCTGAAGTCATCTTTACAACTTTGTAGCCCACTTCCCAGACTGGATCAAAAAGAGAAAGGTTCCTATCATTTGTTTCCCATCAACTAAGACTTAAAAGGTTAAACATAGACATTTTCATTTTCACCTCTTTCTCATAAGTAAATTAAACCAAAATATTGTTACTGCTGTAATTAACTGAAGCCATCACGGTGCATGCTATTTGTTCTGGTTTTGACTATTGTGCTTTGAGGTCTCTCTTTTAATCTCTTGTTTTTAGTAGGCCTGGCTCTCATTTAGTCTTTTATGTTGATTTAACATACATTAAAATGTTGCAAGCAACCACCAGTTTGAGACAATGTACAATTATTTCAAAATCAAGTGAAAAGTCTAAATATTTAAATAATAATATTCTGGATAATGTGCATCTGGTCTTAAATCTAGAGCTGATCATACAGGATAGCTATATTTGAGTTCTTCACAGAGACGCCGGCTTTTGCCGTTGAGCTCACTGTGACTGTGAACACAGGTATGTTTTCTTCCTGATCCTCCTCTAAGCCAATGGGAAATAGCCTGATGGAGCTGGAGAGCATTTATACTTTACCCACTCTGTTGTGCATATATCCAGTCCTGAAGGTTCTTTGATGCATATCTGTGAGTGGGCTTGTTTTGATTAAGTTCATTGTGGAAACTCATTCTACCATGGCAATGAGAACAAATATTTCTATCAGGAGCAAAGTATCCCGAAAAACTAATAGTCTAGTGGTTAAAAGCTTGTTAGCGTTTATGTACACTGTCATTTGTTGTGAAATTAATAGTATTTAAAGTGTAATTTGTACAGGAAACTATGCTCCTTTTACTATCCACCCAACACCTGTGGAATGTGATCTACCAGACTGTCAATTTGTACATTGCCATAATGGGCTAATTCTTCTTCTTTTTTTAATCAGTAGGCCACTTTGTGGAGATCCTCTTAGTGGAAAGGCTGAGCGGTTTCAGTTAAAATGGTGAATAAGTCCATCATGAAATACAAAATGCTAAAAAATGTTTTGATCCCCTTCAGAATACCCCTCACATGGACTACATCAGCTCCCAAATTCAGATATTTTTACTGTGTGACATTAAAATGATAATTTTTTATCATTTTCCTTCTGCTGTAAATCTGACTAGCATACATGAGGGATACCTCCAATACAACTTATTTTGGTTTGGTGGGTAAATTAACATGCTGCATCTCTTTCCTGAAAGAAACAAATAGTTGACTGTAACTGAAAGGCCCTGCCTGGTCACCTGGCCAAATCAGAGCACTGAGAGACAATATGGTACCTTTAAAATGAGGCTTATGCGCATATGTGTCAATAGTGCACTCCTCCCTAGTCCTGCCTCCTTGTCCCAAGGCATTACTCTGTGTGACTGACATCCAACAGGCTTATTCCCCTTCTCTCTGGCTGGTAGCTGAGATCTATTTCTCTGATCAGCCCCTTCTCTTCACCCTACTGCCCGGAAGGAAACTCAGCTTCCTTTGTCCCACTCTCAATCAGCAATGCCCTTTTGACAGGCACCCTATTTCTGCTCTCCCTGATATCGCAGGGCCACAAGGAGACAGGAATAGCCAGACTGGATCAGACCCATGGTTGATCTTGTCTAGTATCCTGTCTCTAGCAGAGGTCAGCACCAGATGCTTCAGAGGAAGGTGTAAGGACACTGCAAAAGGCAGATTAGGAATAATGTGCCCCAATTTTAGGTCTCAACCTGGTCTCTAATAGTTAGAGATTGGTTTAAGACCTGAAGCATGAAATTTAATATCCCTTCCAAAATTTGTTAGCATTAACTATTGTAATCCTGGATGTTCTCGTTATCCAGATAGGTGTCCAATCCCTCTTTAATCTTACTAAGTTCTTGGCCTCAATGACTTCCTGTGGCAATGAGTTCCAAAGATTAATTATGCATTGCACAAAGAAGTATTTTGTTTTATCACTTTTGAAATGCCACTTTTCCATTCCATGGAATGGCCTTTGTTCTTGTTTTATGAACAATACACAAACCAGCAATCCCTGCTTTCCTTTTCTTGCCCCAACCATATATCTACTTATCCCAGGCTTCTGGACAATTGTATATTTCTTAGCCTGCCATTACTGAATGTACTCAGCAGCAGCTGAATATGCTGAACTGTTTCCTTTTGCTTGTCTTGAAGTTTTAATCAGGTCCTTCTGTTCTGCAGTCATTTCATTCAGAAATCTGCCACATATCACTTCTCCTGTGACTTACAGAACAGACATATTTTCCAAGTGTAGCTAATAATTGCCTTATTTAAAGATGTTTTGTACTGGCCAAAGATTCACACAGGGCATTTTTATGCTGAAAAGCTCTTTCATGGGATTATCCATCCTCACTCCAGATGTCAATTACAAAAATGAAAGATTTTGCCATGAACAGCAAAGTTCACCTGATTGAGGAATTTGCCTCCTAGGAATAAGAGCCTCATAAAACATAAGCACCAGGAGCAAAGTGAGCTACGTAAGGGGTTTTGCAAAAATTAAACCCATAACTTGACACTAGCAATGGGATATTTCATCTGTTCAATAAGCATTAAAGTTATCTGAGTTTTTATGGCACCATAATCTTTGATTACTCTGATAAATATTTGGACTACGCAAGACATTGTGATGGAACTAATGGTAGCTATAAAAAGAAAACCTACTTGTGGACATGAGTAGGAACCACCACTCTCCGCCCCCCCCCCCTCCCCCCCCTCCCCCCCATCGTCCCCTGGATATGACACCAGCACATTTTGCAAAAGTTCTGAGCCAGAGCCAAACTCCTCAGCTACCTCCTGGGCTTCATTCTCTACTGCCTTGTGTGGTCATGCACACCTGTGGAAAGTGATTTTAAAATGCTACCCGTCTGATTTAACAATGGTTTTCAGCCACTTTGTGCAACTATTAACGACTGTATGAGACACAAGACACTGGAAAATCAGGGTCCCCTCTCTCCATAATGGATTGAATCAGATTGAGCATCACTGAATTTTAGGAAAAAGTCTAAATTTGGTCTGAACACTGGCTGTCAGGCCTGTATTTGCCTGAGTGTACTTAACCCTGTTTGCTGAATTCATGCTCACATTCACAACTGTAGATAAAATCACCTAAATCTGGAACAAGGTGGTCTTTCCACATGTGTTTCCCAATACAGCTGGTGTTTCCCTGGCTTTTAATCAGTTGCCAAGACAAAAGAATGGAATATCTTTTCCTACCCAAACAAACCACACCTGCAAATCATAAACACATACATTATTTGTGCGGCTGTTTTGCAAAATTAGAGAAGAGGATCTATTTATAAATTTGACCCTTTATATTTTTTTGACAGGCAGCTTTTAAAAACAAACAAACAGGCTAGTATTTATGGGCTTGCTTGTGGCTTTTATGCCACAAGCCCACGTACGATGTGGTGCAGAGCTGCACCACGCCAGGAAGAGAGCCAGAGAGAGAGTGTGTCTTAGGTGGGTACTGTCTATCCAGAGCTGCACCTTGCATATAATGATGGAGCAATATGCTCCCTCCTCAGTATGCTGGCCTTGTTCTATGCCTTGGTATCGAGTAGTGGCAGGACCAAGCACCTACCATCTCCTACCCCTTCTCATTATATTGCTCCTTAGTGAGCGTTGGGCTGGGCGAGAAAGAACCAGCAGTCCCTGTCTTTCCCAGAATGCCAGGACTGTCAATGTGAATGGTTCTTTTGCAGCCACATAATGAGGGGGAATCTCACTGCACAATCCTTCTGTTCCTGTGCGCATGGGCCGTTCTCACAATCTGGGCCTATATATGGCTCACATTTTAACTAGTTACAGTAGCTGGGAAATGTACTCTGTGATGATCTGGATCCAAAAGGTAGAATGTTCCATTAGATAAACCTACTTCCCGTGATTCATTCCAAGGAAAAATGTGTTGACTTCTTAACCTGCTAGATAACAACCAGGTGGGTGCATTCAAAACCAAAACACTTAACCAAAAGATATTAAAACAATGCAACCCCTTCCTGTAATCACATCCTGTACAGACAAACCAACAAGAGTAAAGTTTCAGAAGGAATACTGAAAGCTCATCTAGAAATGCAAGGAGGTTCTCATAATGGGCCTGACTTATGCCTGGTATAATGCCATTAACTTCCATGTAGTTGCATCAGAAATGAATCTGAACCAATGAGCTGCATATTAATATACACAAATATGATTTTTAATGTCCTGCAGAATAGTTCTAGCAAACTAATAACTACTTAGGGCTGAATTCAGGGTGCAGGGTAACTGCACTGACGCAAGTACAGTCACTTCAGATGTCACCCAATGGAATCAAAAACAGGAATTTGCACTTAGCATTTGTACAGCTCTTTATCTTCAAAGAGCTTCACAAACATCAGCTAATTCTAAACTTCCCACAATGACTTTTATGCCAACCTTTGGGGATAAAAGTCATATATTCAAATAAAAAAGAAACTAATATGATGTATACTATATAACTCAAGCAGCCCCAAAATCCGATATGTGCAAAACTCTGCTATTCAGGCCTTTATCTCAGCATAATATCATATTGTACTTTACCCAGATTTCTAAGCCCTTTGGCAGTGCTGAGGTGTTAAATCCACCTATACAAAACCATGCATACATATGGTGACTGTACAAATTTTTTGGGACAAATAGTTTATTTGTCAAAAAAATGCAATTTTGGGTTGACCAAAACTATTTGTGAATTTGGGTTGCATTTGTCAAATAGTTTTGGCCCCAAATCCTCCCCCAGATTTTTTTTTAATTCAAAATGTTTTGTTACTACATGCTCAAACTGAAACATTTTGACCTTTCATTTCGAAGTGATGTTTTGGTTTTTAGAAATTTCGCCCGATTTATGTAAACAAAACAGAAAAAGCTAACACCCCCCCCAAAACCAAAACAAAAAAATGGGTGGGGAGAGGGTTTGGATTGACCAAAATATTTTGTATGACCTGAAATGAATTGAGGGGAGAAAGGGAAATGGAAATGAAAACTTCCATTTCAGGTCGATATGAAATTAATTTTATTTCCAGATTTTTTCGGCTCAACCACTGAACCGAAAAATTAATTATTTTCTCAGCTCTGCCCAAGACCATTAGAGCAAGCCAAGGGCAGAGCCAGCATTAGAACTCGGAAGTCCTTGTCCCCCCAGTCACATCACCTTTCAAGCATTAGTTTTGACTCTTAACCCTCCAAAATTAAATTGTACATTTGTAAGGTTTTTTTTTTTTTTAGAAACGCCTACTCGGAAGCATCAAAGAGAGACAATCTATTGAAAGTTATCCCAAGACATCAACTCCTGTTCTCTCTTTTGACTTGCAGTTCTCCAGACTATCATCTTAGATGTCTATACATTTAGATTCTTGAATGAATTCCCTGTGTACGGTTGCTTACGCACTTTATACGGGGGAATAGATTGGAGCAGACATGACTCATTTTCATAGTGACCCACAACAGCTGTGGTTACAAGAACACGTTTAATCTCCTGTTTCTGTTTTTGAATTGAATTCAGGCAGGGAGAGACGAAGGAAAATGAGTCACAAATGTGTTACTACTGCCCATGCTTCTAAGTTTATAATATCTCAGCTTTGATTTTCTTTGATTCTCCTTAAAACTCTTCCTGTATTTGCAATCACCTGGCATTTTCTACCCTTTTTCTGCCTACAGAATTTTTTTTCCCCATTCACATAGATATTTTCTCAAAATATTCAGATGTCACACTGTGGACTTTTAGATCACTATACAAATTAACTTCTGCTCCCGTGGGTAGGTTTTCTTATGAAGAAACACAAAAGATTCACTTCCAAGAACTTAGATAAATAATGCTTCACTGTTACTACTTGGAGTTTAGGAAAACTTACAAAATAAACTGAAGAGTGAAAAGAGAAGGATTAGGATCATGCTGATATGAAGGGCATCGGCTGCACTGCAGTCCATTTTGGATTTCTTGCAGGAACACACTTGTACTTTCAGTTCGGTATTGTTAGTCAGAGGTGGTTTTCCGGAATCTGTCACCAAGATTGGGATGTTGTAATTGGCCTTCTTCAGGTTTTGAAGCAGGCTGACCTGGGCATGAGTGTCTGCAAAGAATAAGGAGGTAACAATTAGGCAGCCACGGGGGGGGGGGGGGGGGGGGAGGGAAGGGGGGGGGAGAGATGTGGGAATAAAAAGGCACCAGTACGCCACACCACACATGCCACATGAAAATCTAGGGGGAAATGAGAGCACTCTACATAACTAGGCTGGAAGGATTTGTTGGTAAACGTCCAATTCTCAAACCCACAAAAAATTATTTCCATCAACAGTAATCAAAATTCACAGATAGGCGCAGTAAGAAAGTGCTTCTTGAGAATTTATGAGTTTAATATAAGGATATTTACTTTGTACATTTTGACAGGTGATGTGTTTTAACTATTATAAAAAGCTTTATTTACTTTTCTAATCTCAACATCTATTGTCATTAAATAACCTTTGTCTGACACCCCCTGCCCCTTAATTTTGTGGAACTGTGAACATTTAAATAGATAAAAGTAAAAAAAAGTGCTTAAAACTAAACATGACATTATCAGTCAAAATTCTAAAAAAATAGAAATGGAATTCTTCCAAGCCTATATATAACTGATTACAAAATGGTATTCAATCAACAACTCGGTCATAGGAATTCTTCCTCTTTGGCAGGAATGTAATTTCCCCCGGCTCTTTCTGCAATCCCATAAAAAAAATGGATTTTCCAGAGTTTATTTAGTTTAAAACTATGATTTGTCCGGCTGAAACAGGATGTGGGGCTGTTGTAACTTATCAGTACTCTATGTGACCTGGTTTGTGGCACAGTTACTGTATGGCTATATTGAATCATTGGGATGTTTCCTGTAAGCATATGTTGGTTGAGTTTTAATAGCAAGGCTGTTAGGAAGCAAGCAGGAAGACCACACAACGGCTCCAGATAAACAACCTGATAACACATCAGCAGGCATGAAGAGACAATGACTGAACCATTAGTTGTGAAGATACTGTTTGCAGGCTCCACCCAAGTTACAGGACTTGTTTTGTCAGTGCTGGAAGCCAATAGTCCAAAAGGATTTTAAAAGGCAGTTGAGAGGTAGGGGCAGTTGTCAGGGAGCTGTTCCTGGAGAACAGATAGCCACAGACAACCCGCTAGGAGATCTGAAGAAGCTAGGCCTTCTCCCAGGGGGATGGTAAGCCTTGGGTAAGACAGACATACATGTAGACCTCTTATTGTTTTAAAATCCTTTTTCTCTTATGTTACACTTTGTTCCAGCTATATTAACCACTGACCACAGGCTCCCGAAGGGTGGAACCACAGGTATCCAAGCCCGTTGGGACCTGCTGGAGGTAAGGCTGAGACTTGGTGTAAGAGTGGGAGAATTGCGGGATTCCACCCTGGAAAGATAAGGGCACAAAGCCTACCACCTGCTGAGCTTCATTCAGACAGGCCAGAGAAGGGGTCAGAGGAGCAGCTAGTCTGTAACCATGAAGGCCTACTACCTAAAATAATAGCACTTAAGGAGCTCAGAGGAGCACACAGGGAGGTCAATGGGGGGATTCCCTCATCCTACTTAACTGATTTTCTAGAAAGAAGCTATGGGGAAGTAGACAGTAGGCAGGTCCATGGCTCTGTATGTCCTAAGCAGTAGCCAAAGGAATTGCTCATTGGTATGCGGGGGAGTATGCCGAAACCTCTTATGGTGTACTGACCCCAAGGCAATTGGGCTCAGAGTGCTCCCCACCGGGGTGGAGATGGGCAGGAGGGAAAAGGAATGGCCCCATGCCACCCATCACAATGGGTTGTGCATTAAGAGTCACTGCAGTTTGTCATTCTGGGCTTTGGATCAGGCCTTAAAGGCACAATCTACTCATAAGTGATCTGTTCTAATCATCCAAAGCGCATAGGAGTACATGAGTGATAGTACACCTATCACATTATTATGCTCCTTGATCTCAGATAGAACTTATAGGAAGAAGGTTCAGAAGGGCAGTTAGGGAGAGGGAGAGACAGTCCGAAAGAATGAAGGTATAAGAAAAACAAATTAAAAGACTTACTGTTGATCTTGGCGATTTTCCACACTTTATCTGGGCCAGACTGTTTATTCAGTTCAAACTTGAATGGATCCGTGTTAGGGTGAAGGTCCTTATCCGATGCCCCCAAGATCACAACCCTGAGATCTTTTGCGTCATCACAGACTTTTGCCAATGTTGGATAAATGGTAGGGGCATTGTCATTGACATCTTCCAGAGTTATCTGTAAAGTTCCCGTGCCGGATGCAGGAGGGTTGCCTATGTGACAAACAAGCAAGTATTTATAAGCTTGAAATAGCATTGAACTTTCGTAATGCACGCTAGCCTCTAACAGGCACCCCTGGATGCTCACAAAAGGAGATCAGCGTCATTGACACAGTGCCCACTGCTTACCATCACAGGATGACCTTTGCCATTTTTTTTTAAACTCAAGGGTTACTTTTGCAAAGTTTTGATTTAGACACTATATTTTCCAAAATCCAGTAAGTGTGATTCTCTACAGTAAAGAGAGTAAATCTAAGCAAACCTCTGTTCAGGACGACTCTGTGTAGTACAAAGTGGGGTCAAAATTATATTAGAGTCCAAGTCTAAGTCTAGGGAGCAGCTTGCTGTACACAAAGTGAGCTGTAGCTCATGAAAGCTTATGCTTAAATAAATTGGTTAGTCTCTAAGGTGCCACAAGTACTCCTTTTCTTTTTACAAACACACAGTAAGAGATAGTCCCTGCCCCAGAGAGAGTAGACTCTAAATAAACACGACCCTTAAAGAATGAGAGGAGAAATGGAGTCATAGAAAAGTAATCTGCCCAAGGTCACACAATAGGTCAGTGCTTAAGGTGGGAATAGCACCGAGGTCTCCTGAAACCCTGGTTACTGGACGACTTTGGTTAATTTAGTGGAGCTTAAATCTGCCAGATTGAGAGTTTGTGAGAATGAGCTCTTTTATTTGTCCAGAGATGTACAGAATGAGCAATGGCAGTTCAAACTTCCACAAATTATCTGCATGAGCCTTGACCTAGAGGAATCAACTTTAGGGGTGACAGTGTTGTTTATTCAACATACCACCAGTACAAGCTTTAGCCTCTATTCTGTGACTGATGTACCACCTATGGTGATGGAAGCGTTTGAAATGTAGACATCTGGTCACAGGGATCAGGACTGAGCCAACCACCTCATTTTACAGAGGTCAATGAAAAGCTGACAGATGATAATATGTTTCAGTCACTACTGATTGTGTGCCAAAGCTGAACCAGAGACTTACTGTCCTGGTTAAAAGTTCAGTATCTCCATGATAGCTTTTGCCATCCAGTTCTCCATGATAGCTGGCCACAAAGGTTTTTAAAAGTACATCTCTTCTTTCATAGGCTGTTATACCTAATAATAATTTCCCAATCTAAAGGAAACACTTCTTGAGAGCCAGGTTTTCTTATTCATATCATAAATCTACCATCCCCTTAGTAGCAAAAATCTGAGATTCCTAAAGTCCATTCATCTCAGAACTCTCTGAATATAAAAAGGAAGCAAGGGGGTATGTTTAGCCTCTGAACTGCTAGTGTGGTTCAGCAGGAAAAGTGGTACTCTAATGTATAATTAATCTGCATACAATAACTCAATGAACTTGGGAATCACTGATAGATTGTGACACTGCATTCTAAGGAAGAAAGTATTCACCCCATGGTCTGGATCTGACAGAACTGTAACTGTAACATAATGTGATTAGTCGTTATAATGACAAATGTTACTAATAGTGACACTTCATCTGTTTCAGACACATACATGCATAACAAAGGCAGAATTTTCATAGTTCCCTTCGGTTGCTTTTCCTCACTCTTTTTGTCATGATGAGGGTTAGGGCTGAGTTCTTTTTAATTAAAAAGAAATTATTTTTCACTTTTTATTGGACTAATTGAATTTGCAGAAATATTCCAATACATTTTTTGTTCTTGATATATTATTAAGTAAAGTCATATGGCAGAATGGATGAAAAGACATTTGAGTATTTGAAAGATGATCGTAAAAGTCAGGCTTTCATGCACTTAATTAAACTGCTGTCTTTAATTTTGAATGCATTATTTCCACACTGGACTGATAATGTCTTGTGCATTGCCCTGCTTATCTTCCTCTGAAGTCAGTAATATTAAAATCTTCTTTTTGAAATTAAGAACCCAACAGCATTATGACTATACTGTTAATTGTTGAATGCAGATATGGCTACATTTGCTCCGCTTTGCTAGTTCTTCACTTTCTTCCTATGGCTTATGGATCAATCAACAATACACACAAAAAGAGAAAAAGAAAATTGCTTCTGTCCATTTCAATGATTTATTCTCAGACTGTTTTACTTGTAACTACTGTGACAAAATGTTTTGTTGATTTATAAAGACTTTCGAAAGAAGAATAGGCAAATGTCAAGGTCATAAATTGAAGCTTGTTAACAAGCATGCCATAAAAATGCAACAAAAAGCAAGTCAAAGTAAAATGGCTACAACACATCCATTGGAATTTTTATAAATTTTATAAATTTGATACTATTATGCCTTGGAAATAAGAAACATTCAAAACCCCATGATCTTTATTTGGCAATGAATTTGAACTAAAAGTCTCTCACTTGCATATTTTAATTCTAAAATAAGCCTTCCCTCAATCTATATTGTAAAATGTTGTAGCTAGAGGAAGAATTAATGCATTAAACAGATTATAAAAGGACAGTCCTACAAACCGTGGGGCAAGATTTGAAAAACTCAGCTTCCATTTAGGCACCTCAATGAAGTAGCTTGTCCCACTGGGTGCTGAAAGCTTTGAACCTTTAGGTGCCTGATTGGGAGCTGTTGACCACAGAGATTTTTGGACAATCCTGCTCTGAATCACGCTAGCTATATAACTGAACGTAATGGCACTATTCCATAAGTAATGGCTACTACTGTGTGTAAGAATTTGTGGATCGGGCTACAAAAGTTAGTTTAATTGTTTATGAAAGTGAAGAGAATAGCTATCAGATAGGGACATTACTATTATAAGGCCAAATCTTGAAGCCCTCATGAGTGATCTTCAATGAGACTAAAGATTATCCAAATTGAGTAAGGTTTGTGGGACTGGACCCTTCATTGGTAATAATATAAAGGTTTAGGCGAATATCAGATCATGCAGCAATGGGAAGTGTACGATGTACGTTAGAACCAATAATGTCTTCATAACCTAATATTAGTTTACATTAGAACATTCTGACAGCAGGTGTCACTGAGGCAATAGCTACTGCTGTTGTGAGATGCACCAGTCAGGAAATGGAATAGGTTGGGTAGTTATGTATCATACCTTGAGGAGGTAGATAATATAATGTATGACTAGGCCCCCTGCCTGAGAGCCTACAATGAAAGGGGCCATTACAATAAGCAAATAGTGTAAAAAGGTATTCTTAGCGAAAATAAGTGATTTGAAAATGAACAGTCAGGGAACATGTTTTTTGGACCTGTTTTTTGCTCTATCTTGCTACTGTATTCTAACTTAATACCATGCAGTATCATTTTAGTGCTTCTAGTCTAAAGCTGATTTTTAAAAAAAGTTATATTCAGCTACAGAAACCTTTTAGGTTAAAACTCAGCAAATAAGAGTTTAGGTTTTAAACATGTAGGCATGAATTTGGAATCTGGTTTCCCATTTTAAAGCCAGTCAAGTAGTTGGATACCTACCAGACATCAGGTATGCCTGATACAAAATTATGGACATAGAATGGGAAGACATTTTTAATATCAGGTCATATATAAAATGACACATTCACGCCCAGCCACTATCTTCAGATTGCTGGATGGCTGACCAATGTATTAATAGGAATGCAGAGTATTTTTTAAAAAGTTATTTTAGGGAAAACCTGGTCTCTGATTGGCTGAAGTACACAATAGCTCAGCTCACAAAACCATTGTGATGGCAGCAGGGAATAAATAACGATATTGTCAGCAACCGTCACTCAACTGTGCCAACATCCATCAAAAATAATAAATCTACATAAACAATTTTCTCTAATTAGAATGATGTTATTGTAATGCACCATTGTCACATGATCAGCGTCCCCTGCTTGGAAGACAAATGTTTTGGCTTGGCTTCAGTATTTATGTAGCTGGAGGGGATCATTATCCCACGATGAGATTCTATTCTTTTCATGGAATCATTTAAAGGGATACTGACAGAATAGAAATCTTATCACAAAATAAAATTCCTTTACTATCAATAAACCAAAAGGATTTTAAAATTCCAGGGTATTTTTTCACACTTCTGCCTTTATTTTACTTGGGTTCATTTGGTGTGAAGCCAGCAAGACAGTTTCAGTTTCTTGTTGTTTGCGTTCTCTGGTTCTCGTGCAGAAATGCAATGCTGCTGTTTCTGGGCTTCCAGCATGGCAGGGCTATGCTCAGATCAGTAAGTGCAGATGTTTGCTTGAAATGTCATAAAAATGAATAAAAACATTTTGACTCTGATTTGGATTTGGATTCTGTTATCCTCACGCTTATTCACTTTAAAAAAACAACAACAAAGCCTAAGTCTGGGACCTAAGCACACTATATGGGATTTTCAAAAGTGCCTAAGACAGTTAGAAGCCCATCTCCCACTTAAAGCCCTGGTCTACACTAGGACTTTAGGTCGAATTTAGCAGCGTTAAATCGATGTAAACCTGCACCCGTCCACACAATGAAGCCCTTTATTTCGACTTAAAGGGCTCTTAAAATCAATTTCCTAACTCCACCCCTGACAAGTGGATTAGCGCTTAAATCGACGTTGCCGGCTCGAATTTGGGGTACTGTGGACACAATTCAATGGTATTGGCCTCCGGGAGCTATCCCAGAGTGCTCCATTATGACCGCTCTGGACAGCACTCTCAACTCAGATGCACTGGCCAGGTAGACAGGAAAAGAACCGCGAACTTTTGAATCTCATTTCCTGTTTGGCCAGCGTGGCAAGCTGCAGGTGACCATGCAGAGCTCATCAGCACAGGTGACTATGATGGAGTCCCAGAATCGCAAAAGAGCTCCAGCATGGACCGAACAGGAGGTATGGGATCTGATCGCTGTTTGGGGAGAGGAATCCGTGCTATCAGAACTCCGTTCCAGTTTTCAAAATGCCAAAACCTTTGTGAAAATCTCCCAGGGCATGAAGGACAGAGGCCATAACAGGGACCCGAAGCAGTGCCGCGTGAAACTGAAGGAGCTGAGGCAAGCCTACCAGAAAACCAGAGAGGCGAACGGCCGCTCCGGGTCAGAGCCCCAAACATGCCGCTTCTATGATGAGCTGTATGCCATTTTAGGGGGTTCAGCCACCACTACCCCAGCCATGTTGTTTGACTCCTTCAATGGAGATGGAGGCAATACGGAAGCAGGTTTTGGGGACGAAGAAGATGATGATGAGGAGGAGGTTGTAGATATCTCACAGCAAGCAAGCGGAGAAACCGGTTTTCCCGACAGCCAGGAACTGTTTCTCACCCTGGACCTGGAGCCAGTACCCCCCGAACCCACCCAAGGCTGCCTCCTGGACCCAGCAGGCGGAGAAGGGACCTCTGGTGAGTGTACCTTTTAAAATACTATACATGGTTTAAAAGCAAGCATGTGAAAGGATTACTTTGCCCTGGCATTTGCGGTTCTCCTAGATGTAGTCCTAAAGCCTTTGCAAAAGGTTTCTGGGGAGGGCAGCCTTATTGCGTCCTTCATGGTAGGACACTTTACCACTCCAGGCCAGTAACACGTACTCGGGAATCATTGTAGAACAAAGCATTGCAGTGTATGTTTGCTGGCATTCAAACAACATCCGTTCTTTATCTCTCTGTGTTATCCTCAGGAGAGTGAGATATAATTCATGGTCACCTGGTTGAAATAGAGTGCTTTTCTTCAGGGGACACTCAGAGGAGCCCATTCCTGCTGGGCTGTTTGCCTGTGGCTAAACAGAAATGTTCCCCGCTGTTAGCCACAGGGAGGGGGGATGGTTGAGGGGGTAGTCACGCGGTGGGAGGAGGCAAAATGCGACCTTGTAACGAAAGCACATGTGCTATGTATGTAATGTTAACAGCAAGGTTTACCCTGAAAGAGTGTAGCCACTGTTTTATAAAATGTGTCTTTTTAAATACCGCTGTCCCTTTTTTTTTCTCCACCAGCTGCATGTGTTTCAATGATCACAGGATCTTCTCCTTCCCAGAGGCTAGTGAAGCTTAGAAAGAAAAAAAAAACGCACTCGCGATGAAATGTTGTCCGAGCTCATGCTGTCCTCACACACTGACAGAGCACAGACGAATGCGTGGAGGCAAATAATGTCAGATTGCACGAAAGCACAAAATGACCGGGAGGAGAGGTGGCGGGCTGAAGAGAGTAAGTGACGGGCTGAAGAGAGTAAGTGGCGGGCTGAAGACAGGGCTGAAGCTCAAATGTGGCGGCAGCGTGATGAGAGGAGGCAGGATTCAATGCTGAGGCTGCTGCAGGACCAAACCAGTATGCTCCAGTGTATGGTTGAGCTGCAGCAAAGGCAGCTGGAGCACAGACTGCCACTGCAGCCCCTCTGTAACCAACCGCCCTCCTCCCCAAGTTCCATAGCCTCCACACCCAGACGCTCAAGAACGTGGTGGGGGGGGCCTCCGGCCAACCAGCCACTCCACCACAGAGGATTGCCCAAAAAAAAGAAGGCTGTCATTCAATAAATTTTAAAGTTGTAAACTTTTAAAGTGCTGTGCTTAAAGTGCTCTGTGGCATTTTCCTTCCCTCCTCCACCACCCCTCCTTGGCTACCTTGGTAGTCATCCCCCTATTTGTGTGATGAATGAATAAAGAATGCATGAATGTGAAGCAACAATGACTTTATTGTCTCTGCAAGCGGTGATTGAAGGGAGGAGGGGCGGGTGGTTAGCTTACAGGGAAGTAGAGTGAACCAAGGGGCGGGGGGTTTCATCAAGGAGAAACAAACAGAACTTTCACACCGTAGCCTGGCCAGTCATGAAACTGGTTTTCAAAGCTTCTCTGATGCGTACTGCGCCCACCTGTGCTCTTCTAACCGCCCTGGTGTCTGGCTGCGCGTAACCAGCAGCCAGGCGATTTGCCTCAACCTCCCACCCTGCCATAAACGTCTCCCTCTTACTCTCACAGATATTGTGGAGCACACAGCAAGCAGTAATAACAGTGGGAATATTGGGTTGGCTGAGGTCTAAGTGAGTCAGTAAACTGCGCCAGCGCGCCTTTAAACGTCCAAATGCACATTCTACCACCATTCTGCACTTGCTCAGCCTGTAGTTGAACAGCTCCTGACTACTGTCCAGGCTGCCTGTGTACGGCTTCATGAGACATGGCATTAAGGGGTAGGCTGGGTCCCCAAGGATACATATAGGCATTTCAACATCCCCAACAGTTATTTTCTGGTCTGGGAATAAAGTCCCTTCCTGCAGCTTTTGAAACAGACCAGAGTTCCTGAAGATGTGAGCATCATGCACCTTTCCCGGCCATCCCACGTTGATGTTGGTGAAACGTCCCTTGTGATCCACCAGAGCTTGCAGCACTATCGAAAAGTACCCCTTGCGGTTTATGTACTCGGCGGCTTGGTGCTCCGGTGCCAAGATAGGGATATGGGTTCCGTCTATAGCCCCACCACAGTTGGGAATCCCATTGCAGCAAAGCCATCCACTATGACCTGCACATTTCCCAGGGTCAGTACCCTTGATATCAGCAGATCTTTGATTGCGTGGGCTACTTGCATCACAGCAGCCCCCACAGTAGATTTGCCCACTCCAAATTGATTCCCAACTGACCGGTAGCTGTCTGGCGTTGCAAGCTTCCACAGGGCTATCGCCACTCGCTTCTCAACTGTGAGGGCTGCTCTCATCTTGGTATTCATGCGCCTCAGGGCAGGGGAAAGCAAGTCACAAAGTTCCATGAAAGTGCCCTTACGCATGCGAAAGTTTCGCAGCCACTGGGAATCGTCCCAGACCTGCAACACTATGCGGTCCCACCAGTCTGTGCTTGTTTCCCGAGCCCAGAATCGGCGTTCCACAGCATGAACCTGCCCCATTAGCACCATGATGCATGCATTGGCAGGGCCCATGCTTTCAGAGAAATCTGTGTCCATGTCCTGATCACTCACGTGACCGCGCTGACCTCGCCTCCTCGCCCGGTATCGCTTTGCCAGGTTCTGGTGCTGCATATACTGCTGGATAATGCGTGTGGTGTTTAATGTGCTCCTAATTGCCAAAGTGAGCTGAGCGGCCTCCATGCTTGCCTTGGTATGGCGTTCGCACAGAAAAAAGGCGCGGAACGATTGTCTGCCGTTGCTCTGACGGAGGGAGGGGCGACTGACGACACGGCTTACAGGGTTGGCTTCAGGGAGCTAAAATCAACAAAGGGGGTGCCTGTACATCAAGGAGTATTTCAGGCAGGACTTCACGGAGGGTTCCAATAAGAAATGGTGCACCTAAGTTATCGTTCTTATTGGAACAAGGAGGTTAGCCTGGCCTCTGTTTGATACATGGCTAGATTTACCTCGCTGCACCTTCTCTGTGAGTGACTGCAGTGTGACCTAGAGGAATGAGTCCCCTAGACAGGGTAGGAGGCAAATGAGTACAAAACAAATCTGGTCTATTTCTTGTTTTGACCCACTCCATCTATCTTTTACATCTTTGGCTGGCAGCAGACGGTGCAGAAGGACTGCATGCCATCCACATCTCATGGCTGCTCGGCAGAAGATGGTACAGTACGACTGCTAGCCATCCTCATCTCTTGCCTGCCTGGCAGAAGATGGTACAATACGACTACTAGCAATCCTCACCTCTTGCCTGCCTGGCAGAAGATGGTACAGTACGACTGCTAGCAGTCCGTATCGCCTGCCCGCTTACCATAAGACGGTTCAATAGGACTGACTGCAGGACTAAAGAGAATGACCTGGTCAAGTCACTCCAAATTTAGTCCCTGCGCCCATGTCTGCCCAGGCGCTCCCAGCCGACGTGGCCAGGAGCACCTCGGACATGACGATGACGGCTACCAGTCGTACTGTACCGTCTGCTACCACAAGGCAAGGGGTTGCTGCTACTGTGTAGCAATGCCGTACCGCGTCTGCCAGCACCCAGGAGACATAGGGTGACGGTTACCTGAGCGGGCTCCATGCTTGCCGTGGTATGGCGTCTGCACAGGTAACTCAGGAAAAAAGGTGCAAAACGATTGTCTGCCCTTGCTTTCATGGAGGGAGGGAGGGAACGGGGGCCTGACGATATGTACCCAGAACCACCCGCGACAATGTTTTAGCCCCATCAGGCATTGGGATCTCAACCCAGAATTCCAATTGGCAGCGGAGACTGCGGGAACTGTGGGATAGCTACCCACAGTGCAACGCTCTGGAAGTTGACTCTAGCCTCGGTACTGTGGAAGCGCTCCACCGAGTTAATGCACTTAATGCACTTAGAGCATTTTCTGTGGGGACACACACACTCGAATATATAAAACCGATTTCTAAAAAAACGACTTCTATAAATTTGACCTTTTTCCATAGTGTAGACATACCCAAAGTCAACGAGAGTGAAATACCTAATTCCCTAAGGAACTCTAGCCCAGACCCTCGAAGATATTTAGACATCTTTGAGCATCTGGACCCCTATGTCTGTATGAGAGCTAGGGCTGATTTATGGTTCTATATACTAAGTGTAATGGCTGCCATTACCAGAGGGTTACATAAGCATGTGAAATTCTGTTTCTTATAGTTTCAACTTCAAACCTTGTGACATTGTCTGAGTTCGTTTTGAATTTTGGGGTTTGTTTCAAGCAGAGACTAAAAGAAACCCCAAGGAACATACTACTGTGTGTCTGTGCTAAGCCTGTAGTTTTTAGGTCTCTGAAAGTGTTTGCACCAATGGCTGGAGGTGGACCAACCCTGCAGGTATGACAGAACCTATAAAGACTTGATTGCACGAAGACTTTCCCATTAAAATACTTCATAATACTTTACTCTCTTTCTTTCAGGCATCCCTTCCCCATCAATTGATAAGCCCTGGGACAAGCCCAAGGCAGCTGAGAGCTGCAGAGAAAAGTTTCCAGATGTGCAAATAACCCCCGAGTATGTCTGCCAAAGTTTCACAAGCATATCCAGAGCTTTGTAAATAAACAAATTTGAAATTTAAACATAACGCAAAGTTGGAGTAAGCGTGAAGTTCAACTTGCATCTCTTATAGGCTGGGCTCTCTGGCTGGACTAAATCTCCCATGAGGAACACAGTCTCCCCTTTCACCAGGTGGCATGGTTCATCATGAGAGTCACTTGTTTGTAGTGCATCATGGGAGATATAGCTCAGACAGGGATCCTGGCCCAAATGGGAGAATGGGAGCCTCAGGTACCCGAACTACAAATCCCATGAGGCAATGTACCACTATAGGAAAATCCAGCTTAATCTTGTACAGACTTGAAATGAAACACTTCAGAATCAATTTTTTTCAGAACTTTTTACTCCAAGAAAAATTAAAATATTTCATTTTTTGTCCCAATTCGGGATGAAAACAAATGTTGAAATTTCAGAATATCCCATAGTTTGGAAATTCCAATATTTACTCAGCTCCAGTGTAACCAAATGAGACAAAAGCCAGGAAATTCAAAGTTATGGCTGAGAATGTGTTCTTTGCTAATTTGATATTGTCAGCTTAACTTTGACCTTGCTGAGTTTTGACAGTTTTTAACACACTTTGAATGCAATTTAAATGCACTTTTTCTTGTTTGGAATTAGGCATTTACACAATGTTTTTAACTAGAGGATTTCAAAGCACTTTACTAAACTAACCAAACCAGTTTGGACAAAATAAGAACCTTTGCTCAATTAACAAAGTGAATCAAACACAAACATTATTTTTTGTATTTCTGAAAACCAATGGGGGAAAAATAGAAAGAAAGAAAGAAACTAAATACATTTTATGTCATGCTGTATGGGCATTGGGCCAAATCCCAAGTGGTGTAACCATCAGTGCGATTGATATACAGGATATGGCCCAGAGAGTCTATATGTTAGACAATAGTATTGGGAATTAAAAGTGGAAAGATTTAAAAAATTAAATAAAAGGGAGATATGTATATTTATCAATACTTGATATCACATGAGAGGAGCAAGTTGTGTGGTGAAGACATCGGTACAATGCAAAAGGTATTTGACCATGTTACCATAGGCTTTGAAAGTTGGATGCAGCTGTAAATAATATAATTTGTTTAGTGGGATAGCTGAGGAACAAAGAACAGATAAACAAGACATAATCAATTTAAGAGGAAAATACGAGACACACAAATCAGAAAATGTTAAGACTGGGAGACAAGTTAATTAATGAGACTGCATATTTTTGCTTAGATTTAAAAACTTGTGATATTAAAGCACCAAATATATAAAATCTTCATTATTAGAGACATACGTTTTATAGTCTACATTTTTGTCATTATAGGTATGGAACATTTTTCTAAGTCCCTTCAAAAACAATTTATCAGTGACAATTAGAATAAAAGAGAACTTTACTGCTGAATTATATTTCAAGCCCATCTCAGACCTGTGCTCTGGAACTGCTTATCAAATTCACTGTCATAAACGTACAGCTAAGGGTAGCCTAGAATTCCTCCTTACCTGTAAGGGGTTAAGAAGGTCAAATAGCCTGGTTGGCACCTGACCAACAGGACCAATGGGGAAAGAAGATACTTTCAAATCTTGGGAAGGGGAAAGGTTTTGTTTGTGCTCTTTGCTTTGTGTGTGGGGGTTCTCTCTTGGGACTGAGAGGGGCCAGACAGAAATCCATCTTCTCCAACCCATCCCAATCCAAGTCTCCAATATTGCAATCCATATAGGGTACAGATGTGGGGACCTGCATGAAAGACCCATGAAAGCTTATTTCTACCAGCTTAGGTTAAAAACTCCCCAGGCACAAATTCTCCCTTGTACCTTGGGTTTAAGTAATGCTGCCACCACCAAGTGATTTCACAAAGAACCAGGGAAAAGGACCACTTGGAGTTCCTCTTCCCCCAGCAATCCCCCCCCAAGCCCTTACACCCCCTTTCCTGGGCAGGCTTGAGAATAGTATCCTAACCAACTGGTTACAAAATGATTAAAGACCCAAAACCCTGTGTCTTGGAACAATGGAAAAATCAGTCAGGTTCTTAAAAGAAGGATTTTATTAAAAAGAAAGAAAGGTAAAGATCATCTCTGTAAAATCAGAATGGAAAATACTTTACAGGGTATTCAGACTCAAAACACAGAGGATTCCCCTCTGGGGAAAACCTTAAAGTTACAGAAAAAAGGAATAAACCTCCCTCCTAGCACAGGGAAAATTCACAAGCAAAACAAAAGATAAACTGTTTTACCTATACTGGTTGCAATATTGGAGACTGGGATTGGGATGAGTTGGAGAAGAAGGATTTCTGTCTGGCCCCTCTCAGTCCCAAGAGAGAACCCCCACACAAAACAAAGAGCACAAACAAAACCTTCCCCCTTCCCAAGATTTGAAAGTATCTTCTTTCCCCATTGGTCCTGTTGGTCAGGTGCCAACCACGTTATTTGAGCTTCTTAACCCCTTACAGGTAAGGAGGAATTCTAGGCTTCTCTTAGCTGTATGTTTATGACATTCCCAAAGAAACTTCAGCCACTTTGGAGGATCTGACTATTATACAGGTCTCTAAGCCATAGTGTTGCCTGAAGCCAGAACCATATCAGGAACAACAGAGCAGAAAGAGTCTCACATCACACTGACATTACAAATGGTAGAAAGACTTGTGAAGTTATTTCTTTTGATTGCATTATGTTTACAGGCCTATCAAGTGAATCCATTAGCTATGTCCTTTTGTGCCACCATGCAGAAATTACAAAGCCATTTAATTCTTAGGACAAAATTCTCTCCTCCTATTGCAATCAGTGAGAGCTATTAACATGCATCTGAGGGCAGAATCTGGCCTTTAAACACAGATTTTCTTTCAAGCCAACAGGCTTAATACTCAGCCACTCATTTAAGTTTCACCAACAATGATTTCTTTCTCAGAAATTAGAGTATTTCTATCACTTCCTTTAAAAAGTCTTTTTCACCCATAGTTTGCATTAAACTGTCAACACAAGGCCAAATTCTGGACTCGGTTGCACTAATTTAATGCAGCTATAATTCTACTTAAGTCAACAGTTGTACTGATGTAAAACCAAAGTTTTGTACATCCCCAAGTGTTTGTTCACTTATAATAGTAAGAATTAACATTCTTCACATGTAAGCAGTAAAAACTGTAGTGATTTTGAAGTCAATAATTCTCAAGACAATTAACTTTCCATCACCCTGTCACGAATAAAGTTACTAAAAGCTGAAGTATACCTCTTTAAACACCTATGGATGAGATTCTTATCTCAGTTATACCAGCGTAACTGAAGGCAGTAGGGTTACTTGGATTTACACCCAAGTAACTCAGGCATGGTCTACACTGGGGAGTGGGGAAGGGAAGATCGATCTAAGTTATGCAACTTCAGCTATGTGAATAACATAGCTGAAGTTGACCTACTTATATCTACTCACCACAGTGTGTTCACTACGGTGAGTTGACTGCTGACGCTCCCCTGTCGACTCTACCTGCACCTCTCGCTCCGATGGAGTACTGGAGTCCACGGGAGAGCACTCGGCGGTCGATTAGATGCAATAAATTGACTAGACGCGATAAATCAACCCCCGCTGGATCTATCGCTGCCTGCTGATCCGGCAGGTAGTATAGACATACCCCAAGAGTACAAGATAAGCCTGAGTTGGGCTCTTTGACTTTGGGCTTTGACTTGGACTTTTCACCAACTCACTTGTGTATTCTTAGCTTCCGCTTTGCCTGAAAGGGAGGGTTTTGGAAGGGCTTACAAGCACCACAATATAAGCTCCCTGGATTGCTTTAATATATTCCTCTTGTTGCACTTAATATTTTCAAGAAGGGAAGAGAACAGAAGAATGAAAGAAACACTTCAAAGGTCCCAGAAGTGTTCGGTGTGAGCCAGGCAGTCACACAGTGTAACCTTTGGATGGGCTAAGTAGCACATTCTCTCTGAAAAGAGGATACTGCAAATTCTGTTTTTGAAAATAACATTTGAAAACCTGCTGTAGGACTAAATGACTTTGAAAGTTTACGGCAAACATTCTAACTTTCCTCTTGTTGCAAAATTCTTTACCAGCCTCTCTCATCAATATTCGGCTAAACCCTGCACAATACGAACAAGAGATTCTCTGCAAGCTGTTTCTCTAAACAAGAAATGTGTGCAGGTCAGGTGGTTTGGCACTGACCTACCTGATCTGCAGGCACGAATCCAGTTCACGGGCAAATTCTGTTATTGCCATATGCGGGCTCATATCTACAAATAACCCACTGAAGCCAAGAGGACTTTCTGAGAAGCAACTCTTCACAAATAAAGGTATCAAATCTGGCCACACTGGAAAATCTGGCCCATAAATGCAATCCTCTGTCATTTTGCAAAGAATAGCTCCCAAGGTCTCAATGAACAAGAATTCATTTTTTGTTTTTTTGTTACATTTCTCTGGTACACAGATATATTCTTTCATGATATATGGAAATAAACAGCCCATAAAAGTTATAATCCTTTATTCATTCCAATATTCTAAGCAGATCATATTTTTGAGTAATTATATTTCAGAAGAGCAAAGCTCTGTCAGCATATCAAGTTGCTACTGACATATGCATCCGTCTTAAATATTGTTTTCAGCAATTTAATTTCTTTTTCTAATCACCAGTCCATGGTGACAAATTTAAATAATATTTTGTGTGCAATTTATATTTTATTGAAATTTAAAATGGCAAGAAAAGGACAAGTATTAAATTTATTTTCTCTTCTCAATTAATACAGCAATTAAGATAAGAGGTGTAAAACTGGCTTAATTGGGTTGCCATAGCAACTAATAGTCTTATTTCTTCCAAAATAACATGTTTTAGGTGGAATCAATTGGTGGTAATTTAATTATATACATCATGAAGCAAGAAGACAGATTAAGATACATGTAAAGAGAAATTTTAATTGCAAATTGTCACGCATCCCTTTGTTACTCCAGTTTTTCCTCTCTTCTGGGTGCTGTCTGTTTCTGTTCATCATCAGACACAATACTGAATAATCATTTTTCTTTTTAATGAATGAGAATATTGGCCCTCTGCATGTATTTTGGGGTTCATTCAATCTGGCCACTGTAAACACTGAAAAGGTTGTAATTGGAACCTTCTTCATCATTTCTGATTGATTTTAGTTTGGAATGTTCCATGGAGAAATCGAAACTGTGCCATTCAGCTCACCTGTATATACATAGAATCACAGAAATGTAGGGCTGGAAGGGATGTCAAAAGGTCATCAACTTCAGTCCCAAGCATTGAGGCAGGACTTAGATCATCTCTGACAGGTGTTTGTCCAACCTGTTCTTAAAAACCTCCATTGATGGAGATTTCACAACCTCCCTTGGAAGCCTATTCCAGAGTTTAACTACCCTTATAATTAAGGAGCTTTTCCTAATATCTAACTTAAATCTCCCTTGCTGCAGATTACTTCTTGTCCTACTTTCAGTGGACACAGAGAACAATTGATCACCATCCGCTTTATAAGAGCCCTTCACAGATCTGAAGACTGTTCTCAGGTCTACCCTCAGTTTTCTTTTCTCAAGAGAACACATGCCCAGCTTTTTAAACCTTTCCTCACAGGTCAGGGTTTCTAAACCATTCATCATTTTTGTTGCTTTCCTCTGGACTCTCCCCAATTTATCCATATCTTGCCTAAAGTGTGGTGCCCAGAGTTGGACACAGTACTCCAGCTGATGCCCCATCAGTGCTAAGTCGAATGGGACAATTACCTCATGTGTTTTACATATGACACTCTGGTTAATACACCCCAGAATTATATTAGCTAGTTTCACAACTGCATCACGTTATTGACTCATTTCCCATTTGCAACCCACGAGAGCCCCTAGGACCCTTTCAGCGGTACTACCACCTAGCTATTTATTCACGGCTTTGCAGCTGTGCATTTGATTTTTCCTTCCTAAGCACAGTACCTTGCACTTAGTTGTATTGAATTTCATCTTGTTGATTTTAGATCAATTCTCCAATTTGTTAAGGTCATTTTGAATTCTAATCCTGTCCTCCAAAGTGCTTGCAATCCATCCAAGCATATTCTCCACTCCATTATCCAAGTCATTAATGAAAATATTGAATAGTACTGGACCCAAGCCTGACCTCTGCGGGACCCCACTAGACACACCCTCTCAGTATGACAGTGAACTACTGATAATAACTCTTTGAATATGGCCTTTCAACCAGCTGTGCACCTTACAGCAGTTTCATCTAGACCACATTTCCCTAATTTTCTCATGAGAATGTCACGGTGGGACTGCATCTAAAGTCTTAATAAAATCAAGAAATGTTTTGTTTACTGCTTCCCGCTATCCACGGCCAGTAATCCTGTCAAAGAAGAAAATTAGGTACACTTGGAATGATTTATTTTTGATAAATTGTTGCAGGCTATTCCTTATAACCCTATTATCCTCTACAAATTGATTGTTCAATAATTTGTTCCAGTATCTTCCCAGGTATCAGATAATTCCCTGCTATAATTCCCTGGGTCCTCTTTGTTCCCCTTTTTAAAGATAGATACTATGTTTGCTCTTCTCTTGTCTTCTGGGACCTCATCAATCCTCCATGAGTTCTCAAAGATAATTGCTAATGGTTCTGCGATTGTTTCAACTAATTCCTTAAGTACCCAAGGATGAATTTTATCAGGCCTTTCCAACTTGAATACTTCTACATTATCTAAACATCCTTTAACCTGTTCTTTCCCCATTGTGTCTTGTATTCCTTTGTTAATATTAAATTGTGTTGAATATTTGGTCACCATTAACCTTTTTAGTGAAGACTGAAGGAAACAGGCATTAAATCTCAGCCATCTTGATGTCATCAGTTATTAGCTCTCCTTCCCCTCTAATTAGAGGACCCACATTTTCTTTGTCTTTCTCATCTCCTAATATATTTCTAGAACCACTAATTATTGCCCTTTATATCCCTGGCTAGATGTAGCTCACTTTGTGCCTTACCCTTTCTGGTTTTGTCCCGACATGCTTGTGCTCCTCTTTTGTGCTCCTCTTTCATAGTTCATCCACACGTCCACTTTTTGTAGGGTTCCTTTTTGATTTGGAGGCTACTAAAGAGCTCCTCATGCTGCCATATTGGCCACTTACTATTCTTCCTGTCTTGCCTTCACATCAAGACAGTTTGCAATTGTGCCTTTAACATTGTGGCCTTGAGAAACAGTCAACTTTCCTGATTTCCCTTTTCCCTTAGATGTTCTTCCTATCAGACCTTACCTCTACCAGTCCTCTGAGTTTGTTGAAGTGCGCATTTTTTGAAGTACATTTTCCAAATTTCTGGTGCTTTTATGCCTTCTTTTCGTTAGAATCATGAAATCTATCATTTCATGGTCACTTTCACCCAACTTGTCTTCCACCTTCTGATTTGCTACCAATTCCTCTGTCTTGGTCAGAAACAAGTCTAAAATGACTGCCCTGGTTACTTCCTCCATCTTCTGAAATGAACAGTTGTCCCCAACAATTCCAAAACCTTACTGGATATTTTGTGTTTTCCCATATTATTTTTCCAATAGATGTCTAGGTGGTTAAAGCTCCTTGTGACTTCTATTTCTTTTGTTTTGGATATTTCTGTTATTTGTTCTAGAAATGCCTCATCCACCTCCTTTTCCTGATTTCATGTTTTATACTAGACACTTACCAGGACATCCCTACTGTTTTTTTGCCCCTTTTATTTTTACCCAGGGACTTTCAACTGGTCTGCCTCTTCAGCTCCTCCTGGACCTCAGAACAAGTGGATAAATTCTTGATGTCCAATGCAACAACTCAATTTTTAGCCTGCCTCGTCTTCCTGAACAAGCTGCACATGTCTATACCAATATTACAGTCACAAGACTTATCCCATCAAGTCTCTATGATGCCAATTAAATTTAGCTTATGTACTTATAGTCTGAGTTCTTTATGTTTATTCCCCATACTCATTACATGCGTAATTTATCACAATGTAAATACTGAAATCACATTGGATTTAGAGACAGTTCTACATAGTCCTACATGTTCTTTCCCCCTTACCACTGCTTATGGATATTTGCATAAAAACAGGGCACTCCACCTTGTTCCGTTGATGCAGACCCTATACTAGTTAAGTATCAGTTTAACATAGCCCACTCCCAATACTCCTCCTACCATGAGGAGAGAAGGGACAGGAACTGGTACACTTGCACCAACAGAGATTTTCTCTCCAATGGGGGAATCCTCTGCTGAAGATTTGTGGGCAGTGTTCAGCCCCTTTGCTTCTCCTGAATAGCACCTCATGAGTAATGCCAAGGGGCTGGAGCTTCTTACAGAATCAGCTCCAAATCAGAAGTGATGACTATCTGAGTTTTGTGCGCCTCATCGTGGCACCTACATCCCTGAGTAACAAAAGGGATATTCCACATGATATTATACTGACACATGGTAACTAGAAGCCATATTTTTAAAATAGACAACAAAAATCACCATACTTGAGAATTCATAGCACAAAATAACAGAACTTTGTCATTCCACAATCACACTGATAACGTCCTGCTTATTTTCTGGGCTGGGAATGGAAATTTCAAAATCCAATGAGAAAGATTGTACTTACAGAGTTTTCAGCATGAGCTAAAACAGCCAGCTGCTCTATTTTCTGGTAATCACCCAGAATACTCCAGTTAATAATAATGTCTTTGGGATGATTATTGAAGGATACTGCAACATATTCAAACAGGAAATACTAACATTTTCTTGAAAGTTTGTTCCAGCCCAGTTTTGCAAACCCAGTAGGCTTCTTGCCCTTACACAAATAAATAAATAAATAAATAAATAACAGTACAGCATCCTACAGTCATGGTGCAAACTACCACATTTTACAATAAGGACACTGCAGTGTCTGAGTGATTACCGCAGCATTTATTTCAATAAGGGGGCATCAGGAAGAAGCCTAAGATGTTTTCCAGGTTTACCTAAATCTGTATATTTCCCATTATCAGCCTGCTCTCAGATTAAACACAGTTCACTCCACTTATGTTAACTCTGCTCCAGGATCTTTTCCACCAGCATTTAATTTCTCCTTTGATAGACCAGAGTCTCTATGTCCACACAAGCCCTTAATAAAGAGTTCTCAGACTCTAAAGACACGGTCTTGACCTTTACAGATATCAAAGGAGTACAAAGAAAATTAGGATGTACATTCCAAAAAGTGAAATTTCTTCCACATAAAAGGTCATATTTTTTAATCTATAAAATTAAATACTATGACCATCAAATTCATTATTATCTATGTTGTTTCAATAAGTCCTGGCAGAGATCAGAAGGGCTGTTTACAACTGGAAGAAATCATTTCACACTTAACCAAATTTTTCCTTCTGATACAGTTATAATGTTCAAGAAGAATATCCTCAAGATATCTGACATAACTATTAATTATTTTTTTTCCTGCAATGAGAATGGCAGCCACAGCTCCATCTACTAACATCCTGTTGTTAAGAGCATCTTTGTGGTGGGCTGAAGAGAAGTGATGCAGATGAAGGTGTGGCTGACCAGTTTATGCACAGAACTGCCAATGAGAAATTCCTGAGTTATATTCCCAGCTTGCGACACACTCTATTTTACAGGTTGGGAAAAGTGCCCTTGTAGTAGTCATTAGCATTGTCAAATGACCTCAATCTAGTGCCCACTGGATTCAGTAGGAGATTTTCTATTGACTTCAGTGGGCACTGCTAAGAGGGGCAAAACAAAACAAACCTATCTCTGTGAATTTCATTCCTGTCATTGTGAATTTGATTCCCATTTCACCCCACCTTCTTACCCATAATCTACACAACAGATAGTGAAAGAACATGCTGGAATAACTGTAACACATTCTGTAGCTAAATATATCCCAGGCACTGTGGCTAGCAATGGTAACATTTAGGCTTCTCAACCCTTTATTGTATGACTAACTCTGATATACAGCATATTAAGGACAGGCTTGAGGACTCCAATTCTGGAGTCGAAGCACTACGACTGCCTTCTAATTGAATGCCTTAATTAATCATTAGTTTTGAATAAGGAAAAAAACCAACTTCCTAGAGAGTGGATAGCTGTAACCTAGGTTTATTAAACTCCAACACTATTAAAAATCAGAGGAAAAATCTACAGGTGCCTTCCCAAGGCATGTATTCAATTTCTCAGTCTTATTTTTATGAGCTTAAGGCCAGATGTTGAAGTCAATGAAAGTCAGTCCACTGACTTTAATGGGAGCAGGATCAGGCCCTTAATATTGGTCATAGGGGCTTGACTGAGAGTCTTCTAAATCCATGAAAGGCAAAGTCTGCAGCAGTTCAAGCTTCCCCAAGTTGATACGGATCAAACTTGACTTGGAGGTGAGAAGATAGTTCAAGTTCCACCCAATACCTAGTCAAAGCCAGAATTAAACAGATGCTACTTTTTAGGCCATATCAATCACAGAATAAAGAACCCTATGATGTGTTATTAATAGATCGAGAACATGTTTGCATTGGCCAGGCTGAAATCCACATTTAATGAAGAAGATCTAATAAATATCTGTTCTCTTTTCCTGGCAAGTGGCCACATACAATGGCTGGAGAAAAAACCTACAGCTTGTGCCAGAACACAGCCTTTGGATAAAAGACTCTGTGGTTGAGTATCTTTTACCTCTCCTTGCTCCAAGACTCTTGGCCACATGCATAATTTGAACTGGCTGAAATAACACTATGTTTTCAATTTACCACCCAATCTGTTTGGTCCTCTTTTAATCTTCCAAGAATAGCCACTATCACACATCATTCTAACCTTATTCACCAATTTCAACTAGAATATATTCAGTAAACTGAAAAAAATGACTTTTCCCTTTGGAGTTTATGGACACTGCAGCTCTCAAAAAGAACATATGGAGCATATTTTAATTTAACCTTCTTTTAAAGTCCTGGAAGAATTTTATATTCATTTTAGATTATTCTACTACCAAGCTACATATAGTATTTAGCCTGTAGGAAATGAAATAAACCTTTTCAAACTGGGCATTAGAGTTAATTGGCTAGAAAAATCGAGCAGAATCCAGCATGGCTGGTTAGCACTTTTTGGTGACCCATCAGTAGGGGAAAGAGGGGAGTAGTTGTGCCTCACTGGCAGCATGGACATATCAGCACCCCAGAAAAGACCGACTACCCAATGCAGTGCCCACTGAAATCAACGGAAACACTCCAATTGGCTTCACTGGCCATCGGATCAAGCCTTTACAGACCCTGGATTAACACTATACCCCTTTGACTGCACATACATGGTGGGACAACACTTGCTATGGCTAAAATGGAAACAATCAAGTTATAAGTCTATTGCATATTGTTGTACAATGAAGTCAGCAGACGCATTGCAGGACTTCCCAATAACATCAATAATGTACTCCTGAAGGCAAAGGGGCCAGCATTTCTCAGGCAAGGGTTGAGCCTGATATTAATGATATCAAAGTATCATCCGCTTAACTGTATTTTCATACAGGTGGTGAACATTCTAAATTAGCCATTCTCTCTATGATACACTTGCTGGCATGTTTATGAAGATGCCTAAGAATAGAAAAGTAAGTAGTTATGTAGACACTATCATGCAACTCTTAAGAGACACATATGCATATTACAATAGCCTTCTTTGGAGCTGATCAGCTCAAGAGTGAAGCTAAGGTATTATAGGCTTTTGTTCGTAGAACAGGGCTTCCTGGAATTCTGGTTCATTCTGCATGATCTCCAGAACAACTTTATGGTTCCGCACAAAACCTCAAGGAAACCTCCAGCATATCAAGTGGGGTCCTGTAGGGATCAGTTCTGGGTTGGTTCTGTTCAATATCTTCATCAATGGTTTAGATACCTCAATGACAACATAACTCTCTATGTTGTCATTGAGGTATTCAGGTGCTTCATAGCTGGGTGACCTCACTCTGTACTGAGGCCCCCAATTCCAACTGCCTTCTAGCATATCTTATTACCTGCACATGTTTGAAAGATGTTACTGATGAAGTTAATTATAAAAACAACAACAATTGTGCAGTGGTCTGTACAATTCCTTTTGCACACAGCCATGATGCTCAGATACTGCGACATGAGAACCTACCTACTTGTAGAATAGGAGAAAACAATCACTGTGACTGTGCCCGCATTCGCTAGTATCTGCACCTGCATATTTTCAAATGTTTTGCTCCCTCATTTCTCTCTCTCTCTCTCTCTGATAATTGGTGAGACAATTTCCTCCTGCTCCTGCATACAATTCTAAGCCTCTGCTTCCTGCCTCTTGAGTGTCTACAGCTTTGCCTTTGATGCAGACACAGCGGCAAAATGAGGACAGACACATGGATGGATTTTTAAGAAGCAGGCTGCAACTACTATTAAATTTAAATAGAGGGAAGGGGCACTACCCGCCCATCATCCATAATGTCCTATACCAATCATTTAATTGGTTCCAGTTCAGAAGTTACAGGGTTCTTACCATATGGCCCCCACTCCAGGTTAGATCCTGGGAACTGAGGAATGCTGGCCAATCAGTACCCCTCCCCTCCAATTGACCAACCAGTGAAAGAGACTCCTAGGGGAGAGGAAAAGAGCTATCCGGTGTTCCTCACCAAGTGTCTCCCTCCCTTGTTGAAGGGCTGTTCCCTTTCACTGCTGGCCCCGACAAGCTCCCCTACTCACTGAGGCAGGTGGGTGGGGTTTCTGAAAATCAAACCCTAAGTAATTTGATCCCAGTTTTCCTATTGGCTCAACATAACATTACAGGGGGGCCCTGGTATACCCACTTATCCGTCGTTTCATATATCCGTTGCTCATCAATAGGGGACTATGCCTGATTCACGTCGGTCCCCATCCGCATATCCGTTGCTTCACCTTTTACCTGGCTCTTCTTTGGGTGCTTCCCTCAGTGTCCAGGAGGCGCTGGGAGGGAGGGGAAGAAGCAGGGATGGGGTGCGCTAGGAGGAAGGTGCAGAACTGGGTGGGAAGAGGCGGGGCAGAGGTGAAGGGGGGCCGGGAAGAGGCGGGGTGGGCCACTATTTCTTATGGGAAAAATTCCCCAGTATCCGTTGTTTCAATATCCATTGCCCTTTTCAAGAACGCAACCCTGACAAGTACCGGGGACCCCCATACCTTTCTGATGCTATTATAATTAAGATACATTTTTCAAAAATGATTAGCCAGCAAACATAGGTAAAGGAGTAGGGTTAGAGCCACATTTCTTTTATGGACATTACACTAAGAAAGAAACCATTTATGAATATACAAGTAAATCGCTTCTGCGGAAGATTCTTTTTTCCTTTTGCACTGAAGGAGATGATTCCTTTTTCTTGTCAGACCTAGCAAATGTTTCCTGAGCCAAGTCATGTGATGCAAAAAATGTAAAATTAACCTCCTAAAAAGAACATTTTACAATTTATCACCAGGGCTAAAGCAGCTGCAGCTATGGGAAAGGGTTAGCATATTAGCTGTTATATTACATACAAAGCCTTTCTTTATTTTGTGCCCTCAGCTCTAGAGATTTGCAGGAATGTTCAGGATTTTCACTACATTTTTATGTGCTACAAAAGTCACTCGTAGTGAATTTTTGCAACATACTTTAATTTAGATTATACTCGACAGAAGAAACTTTAATACACTTAATATGTAAAAATATTGCGTTTTAACAAGGGGTTTTAATTATGTTTTTATTGTCACTGTCATTATGTGTTAAATAGGATAGAATTCACCATATCCAGGATGAGTTTGCTATTGGTGCCTTAGGCTTCATAACAACTCAAATATTATGAAGAAATTAACTCTGATAAAGATGATTTATTACTACCCAAGTACATTCATCACATGCATTGTTTACTATTAGCAGTGTGGGCTCTGTAGGATTAAATGTTTCCAGCCTGCCCCCAAAACCTATGCCATTCTAAGTTTGAAGTCTAATTTCCTCTCCACTTACTTTTTGACTCTATTTGTTCACAAATATCTTAGACACTTAGGTGCCGATTTAGCAAATTACTTAAGCCCAGGCTTAACTTTATGCCTGTGCTTTTTTGAAAAATGGGCTTGAAGGGGTAAAAAATCAAATAAATTATCAATCCAGTAGTGTTATCAGCAACCATTACTCACCACTGTCTATTGCCAGAAACAGTGCTGTATAGACGTTGTTGTGGACATAGGGTGATTCACGATCCAGGACAGCAGTGGTGAAAATGGTACCATTTGTAGGATTAATTTCCAGCCATCCTGCTGGATCCTTGTAAACAGAATACCTAGGCAAAAAGATAAAAGCCATCAACTGATCACATATCTAACCTTGAACTGATTATGTTATTGCAAAAGGAGAGCCCTTTGCACGGACTGCCTTTCTTAGGAGAATCTCTTAAGCACTTTCACAGACAGTTACTTCTTTGAAATAGGTGATTATAATTAGATTCATTTTACAGATGGAGAAACAGACAGAGAGAGGTGAAGGCCAACAGTTTCAAACACCTAAATCAATATTTAAAACACAGGCAACCTGGCTCTCATGGGTGCTGACTGCCTTCTGCTGTCTATCTGAGGGCTTTAACACTACTGCCCATTATTGTAGTATCAGACCGCCTTCACATAAAACCAATAACAATAGTGAAGCCCCTAGTGAACTTTACTGAGTCTCTGGCACTGTTCCCTTTTCAGGGTCAGAACTCTGTGGGGGGGAAGGATAGTACTTATTTTGTTGTCTTTTTGTTGGATATTTTGGATTTTATTTTATTTTATTGGTTGCTAAGGGGGTTGGAATTAGAAGGGAATTAGAAGGGTGTTTTAAATGCCATTCTTATGACGGCAAGGATTTTTGGAAGAGGAAGGTTTTGCAGTGTTTCCTAAAGATGGTCCGATGCTGGATCTGCTTGATCTCCTCTAAATGTTCGTTCCATATCCAGCTCCCCTCCTCCAAGGATGCTTTGTCTTCAGCTCTCATATGCTTCCTTCTGGGCTTTGTGATCTGCACTGTTGTGCTTCCAAGCTGTGGGTGCTCAGACTCTCTGAACAATCAGGGCACTTCCATAGTCACCTAAAAATATATATAAACTGTTGCCTTCTGGGAGCCCTGATACATACTTCACTACTGTAGACTATGCCTCCTCTTTATCATGATCATTTAGGTCCTGATCCTGGACAGATTTAGGCCAGTGCTTAACTTTATGCATTATGAGTAGCATAACTGAAGTCAAATTACATGTAAAACTCTTTGCAGGCCTAATTTTGTATGCAGTTAAATACATTGAAATAATCTAACCATAATGTGTTGAAATAACTGACACAAGTTTCCTTTTTAATTAAATATTTTAATGCATCAAGTCTCCAACTAAAGTGCCTATTGCACAATCAATATGCACTTTAGTGAGATGCTTATCTGCTTGAAATGGATTGCTTTATAGGTCATAACAGTCAGCAAGTCTACCATAGGTATTTTGAATCACTATCAATTGACATGAAGCCTGTTTATTGTTTTATGAGTATCTGTGAATAACCAAGTAATTTAGAGTGGCCTCCATTTAAAAGGTGCATTAGGCAGGTATTTCTGCCAAAAAATCATCTACCCACTGAAGGAAACAATCTAAAGCAGTGGATTGGCAAGAAGAAAATAGTGCCAGAAAAGAAAAAAAAAATGAATTAATGGTTAGCAGCCTAAAGAAGCGAGCACACTGAATGCCTGTTTCAGAGACTTGTCTTGGTTTCAGGTAACTGAGACATTCTATTTATTTCAGGTACTTATATGGAAACCATTGCCACAGCATTTGAGCACCTCACAATCTTTAACGTATTTATCGCCACAGTGAAATCCATTAACTTCAACCAACTTTGGACCAGGCAAAGGGCTCAGACTAAATCCTATCAAAGTCGATGGAAAGACCATCATTGACTTCCACAAGAGGTGGATCTTGCCCTAAATTCTGTCTTCCCAGCCTATATGAGTAAGGCCAGATTCTAATCTCATTTACACACGGTTAGCTCCATTGACATCAGGGAAAGTGGTTCTCATTTGCACTGGTGTAAGTGAGATCAGAATCAAACCTTTATTCTGATGGCACAGGAAATGGAATTTGCTTTTTGATCTCCAGCTTCCAGACCTACTAAGCTATAGCCTGATCCTATTCCCATTGAAGTCTATACATTTTCATCCTTGGCTTCTCTTGGAGTCCAATAGAGAAAATGTAAACAAAGAAATGGAAGCAAACACTAATGAACAGTGAGTGGTACAGTCTATCAAACGTGTATGCACTTCCACTTTAATAACCATTCAAACATTAATCAATAGTTGAGCTTTATCTCCCATAAAAATGAGTTGCTAGAATAGTAACAAGGCTGATAATTATTTCATTGTACTCCTTTGTTTTTTCTTTTATTGTTGTTTTTATAACATTGCAACAAAGGTATGAACAAACAAAATATGGAACCAGGGCAGTCTAAACAATTCCCAGTCTATTGTAAGGCAGCAAATTCTCAATTAACCCTGAAACAATTTAAGGGGATTCAACACTTTTAAAGTAATGAGAATTTAAAATGGATTTTTATTATCTTCCCTGATTGCTCTACAAAGCACTGTTGAATGTACAAATAATAACAATAATAAAAAGAATTGTATAGTCCGTGATTTGGCTTAGGATATTGTAAAAGCAGTACTTTGTCTTTTCCACCAGATGTTTTACATATTGTAAGAATATACTGTGGTATCGTTCAGATGATTGTTCTTTGTTCCTTTTTCAAAATAAGGGTTCTACTACCAAAAGGCTTAAACTAGACACTCATTAAGAAAAGCATTATATAAAACCATAAAAATACAGAATACAAAGACTGACTTTCTCCCCCTCTGCTGACTTCAAGGGTACCCGCTGGGCATTCAGCAGTTTTGAAAATCGTGCCATATATCCAGGTGCCTAAGTATGGACTTAGCAGCCTAACTTTAAGCACTGAATTTTGTAAGTCAGAGGCACGTGCATGTCGACACATTTACTCACCTACATATAAATGTAGGCCCATATTTTGTGCTGTGTCAAAGACCTGACTGCAGCTTGTTCTTGTTCTACATCAGCACTCATGAAACTTAGAGCAGCCTCAGTTTGTTCTAATCTGTGCCAGCAGACTGTGCCCCCGCCCCAGCATGTTTGTCAACGGGGATCACTGGAGTATAACCCATTTGGCTGTGCCTCTTCTCCTAGTGACATGCCCCTCTATGCCAAGAGCTGCAGGGAAGTGGGAGAGAAGCCAGCTACACCACCTCCCTTAGCTGGAAAATCCTCAGCTGAGAAGAGCTTCATGGTTTATGGCATCTCTGGAGAGATGTAGCAGAGTTAAATCATGGGAGAGAAAATCTGACTTAATGTGTGTGTGCTGGGGTGCCTGGCCCACACTGGGCTCTAAGGGGTTAATAGAGCCCTTGGGAGGCTGCGCAGGAGGCAGTCAATCAGAGGGGGCCTGCAAGGAGTAGCCAATCAGGGCCAGGCTGGCCCATATAAGAAGGGCTGCAGAGCAGAGCAGCTTCAGTCACTTCCTGGAGCTTGGGGTGGGGAGGCCTGCCTGCCTGCCTGCCTGGCAGGCTGAAGGCAGCATGCACCCTGGACAGAGCAGTGCTGCAGGCAGGGACCCAAGAGCTAAAGGCAGCTCATGGCAGGCTGAAGGTGTCTGCAGGCTGAGGCCCTGAGGCAAGGGCAAAGAGGGTGCTGCAGCTGCAGGGAAGTGGCCCAGGGAAATCTACCAAGGAATCAGAGGGGGCCCCGCAAGCAGCAGCCATCTTCAGGGTCCCTTGTCCCCTCCTCATCCCCACTCGCCACTGAAGAAGTGGCTGGACTAAGTGACTGTGATATTCCCCCAGAAGGGGGGGAGTACAGAGTGTGGTACAGACAGAGGGCTGTGTCCTGAAGAGGATGCCACACTCCTGGGAGTGACATGGGTCCCAGGAACAGATGTGACGGTGGCAAGACGCCACCAGAAGAGGGCACGCTGGCTAGCAGAGCTGATCCCCGAGACATCTAGGAGGGGGCGCCGCAGTGGTGAGTCCCTCCCCGTCACAAGGTGCAATTGGCTTACATGGCTAAAAAAACAAAACAAATTAAAATATTTGAAATGGCTTCATCTTTAAAGTAGTGTGTATGTGTGTGTATTTATATACATATTTTCTGGAAAGTATTCAAAGTCTTCCAAAGAACAGCTCCCAAGGATGTTTAGCACACACAAATAATATCTGTGGCTGGCAGCTGATTAGGAGGGAAGATCATTATACAAAACAGTGGAGACAATATGGACATGAAAATCTAATCAGTGTCACGACCCTGCACTTGCCACATAAAGAATTTCATAGCTAGGAGTGAAGTAGCCAAGGGGTTACAGAAGAGCAGCCAGGCATCTAGGCACAGACCCAGCTACTGCCTCTGGCAAACCATTCCAGAGCTTGGTAGCTGCCAGACACATCCCATGTGAGTAGATGGGTCTTAGCTTCTATGATTGAACAGAACGAGAAGGAAGGCAAAATGAAGCATATTGAGCATACTGAGCACCACCAGTGACAGAAGAAGGCCGTGCCAAATTAGCACTGAACTAACATATACGTGCCAATTTGATGTTGCAGCTCTTTTGCTAGGGTACATTTGAAGTTAGTAATCTAAATGAGCATGCTGGGATATGCATTTTTCTGTTACAGGAATCTGAAGTTACAACAGAGGTTACTCAGATCGTATTGCACAAAGATTGTATAACCAACAACATGCAACTGCTGGGAGGACACTGGAACAAGTATTGCAGTCTTGAGTAGCAAAATATCAGTTTGGCTGTGCAATTCAGCTCTGCTATGACAGCATGTTCCCAAGAGCGGGGGAACTTAGGCCCTGAAGCCCAGATTTTTAAAAGGATTTAGGTGTTGCTGTGTTCAGCATTGCAATGCATAACTGATTTAGAAGCCTAAATCTCATTTTCAAAAGTGATTTACGCTCTTAGGAGCTTAAATCCCAACTGTCAATGAGATTTGGGCTCCTAGGTGCCTAAATCCCCTCTGAAAATGAATCTGTTAGGCTCCTAAATCAATTGGGTGTTGCAATGCTGAGCAACTCAATGCTTAAATACCTTTAACAGTCTGGACATGAGCCCACAATATGATGGGTTGGAATGTACCTGTGGCATTCTCTAATGGGGAGGAATGACAGTCCAGTGCTTAAGTCACTGGAGGGGGACTTCAAAGACTTGGGTTCAAGTCCTGGCTTTACCAAAGATTTCCTGTATGGCATGAGACATTTCATCTACCCTGAGTCTCAGTTTCCCATCTGTAAAATGGGGAGATTAATCCCTACCTTGAAAAGGTGTGGCAAGGATAAAATCTATAAATGAATTTTAACAATAGCCTTTCATTGTTTGTACAAACTGAATTTGCCCCTGAAAGTATAGGGGCAGAAGTGCATGTGCATTCATCCAGTTAGGTCACAGAACACACCCAGGTGACTTATGTAAGCAATCAGCTAGTCAATAATGAATCACACTGAGGGTAAATAATGGAAAAGATGCAGTCACACCGATCTCAGGCCTGAGCAAAGCATTTTGGGTCAGATTTTTAAAGTTAAAGATGCAGCTAGGTCCTTTATGGGATTTTCAGAGGCACCCAAGTGCCTATGAGAGTTTTAAACCCCTTTAAAATCTGGCCCTTTATAAAAAATAAGACTAAACACAGTTGGGTTAAATTGTCATTATTTTCCAGACATGTGATTACTGGTTCTAAAAGTGCCTACCATGGATAAAAGCCATTTTTGCAATATTTCCACCCGAACTGGTAGCAAGAAATGTCACAAGAAAGTCTATTCATATGTTAGATTTCCACACTACATTTTCTGCCTTTAAGGGGTGAAATCTGGCTTACTGAAATCAATGGCAAAATTCTCATTGACTTTAATGGGCCCAGGATTTCATCTTAGAAGTTCAGCTAAGTGTTCACCTTTTGGGGGGGCTTATCCAAACATCTTGGAGGCTTCACCCATAGTTAGGTGAAATTCTGAAACAACTGTCTGTCCTTATCCTTGCTGGACCTACATTACATAAAGGCAGCTTCAGAAATTCTTCTCTGCACTTTTCACAAACTGTTCAAGTAAAAGGATCAGTGGGGAATGCAACTCCATATTTTCTGTGCTTAAGAATTCAGTATGAAAAGTTCCTTTTGCCCTTGAATGAAACATTCTCTAAAAATGGATATTATATGATCCTTGAATCACACCAATATACATTTCATACTATTAGATGAAGTACCCTCAAACAAAAGACCACAACTGCCTCTGAGAAATGCCTGTAGACATGTAAAAGAGACAAGTGTGGTAATTATAGCGGAGAGATATTTGTTCCTCATGTTTGAAAAAATGCAAATAGGTCAAGACAGTGAATACAAGATTAAATGTTTGGGCTGAAATGATAACTAATGCACATTGCATTTCGTGTGCTTTACCTTTGGGTCGCATAACCTAGAGCTTTTAAAATCGTAAGCTGCATGCCATCATATTCTCTGCTTCCCACTGTGCCACCGTTAGCATTAGACTGTGCTGTTTACTGTTGATAGTAGGTGATCTATCAGCAGTGTAATAGCCCTCAGTGTCCTGCAGCTAATTTTAGATTTTCTAGACGGCTCAGGGATGAGCAAATACAGTACAAGAAATAATTTATATGATGCATTTACACTGTATTTCTGCCCATGGAATAACTGCGAATAGATAGCAAGCTAAATGAATTTCTTTGATATCCAAAAGCATTTGACAAATTATTTTGTAACTTTTGTTTCTTTTTAAACTGTATGGTTTGATCAGCAAATATTTGCAGTTTGATCTGTGTTGGCTAATGGTGACCAGTTATAAGTTACATTGCACTTTTTCTGCTATCTGATTGGATGAAGGCAAAAGCACTTCCACCTGAATACTGTCTTAGATTGTAAGCTTTTTAGGGCAGAATCATTGAATCATAGAATATCAGGGTTGGAAGGGACCTCAGGAGGTCATCTAGTCCAACCCCCTGCTCAAAGCAGGACCAATCCCCAATTAAATCGTCCCAGCCAGGGCTTTGTCAAGCCTGACCTTCAAAACTTCTAAGGAAGGAGATTCTACCACCTCCCTAGGTAACGCATTCCAGTGTTTCACCACCCTCCTAGTGAAAGTTTTTCCTAATCTCCAACCTAAACCTCCCCCACTTCAACTTGAGACCATTACTCCTTGTCCTGTCCTCTTCTACCACTGAGAATAGTCTAGAACCATCCTCTCTGGAACCACCTCTCAGGTAGTTGAAAGCAGCTATCAAATCCTCCCTCATTCTTCTCTTCTGCAGACTGAACAATCCCAGTTCCCTCAGTCTCTCCTCATAAGTCATGTGTTCCAGACCCCTAATCATTTTTGTTGCCCTTCGCTGGACTCTCTCCAATTTATCCACATCCTTCTTGTAGTGTGGGCCCAAAACTGGACACAGTACTCCAGATGAGGCCTCACCAGTGCTGAATAGAGGGGGACGATCACATCCCTCGATCTGCTCACTATGCCCCTACTTATACATCCCAAAATGCCATTGGCCTTCTTGGCAACAAGGGCACACTGCTGACTCATATCCAGCTTCTCGTCCACTCTCACCCCTAGGTCCTTTTCCGCAGAACTGCTGCCTAGCCATTCGGTCCCTAATCTGTAGCGGTGCATTGGGTTCTTTCGTCCTAAGTGCAGGACCCTGCACTTATCCTTATTGAACCTCATCAGATTTCTTTTGGCCCAATCCTCCAATTTGTCTAGGTCCCTCTGTATCCTATCCCCACCCTCCAGCATATCTACCACTCCTCCTAGTTTAGTATCATCCGCAAATTTGCTGAGAGTGCAATCCACACCATCCTCCAGATCATTTATGAAGATATTGAACAAAACTGGCCACAGGACCGACCCCTGGGACACTCCACTTGACACCGGCTGCCAACTAGACATGGAACCATTGATCACTACCCGTTGAGCCCGACAATCTAGCCAACTTTCTACCCACCTTATAGTGCATTCATCCAGCCCACACTTCTTTAACTTGCTGACAAGAATACTGTAGGAGACCGTGTCAAAAGCTTTGCTAAAGTCAAGAAACAATACATCCACTGCTTTCCCTTCATCCACAGAACCAGTAATCTCATCATAGAAGGCGATTAGATTAGTCAGGTATGACCTTCCCTTGGTGAATCCATGCTGACTGTTCCTGATCACTTTCCTCTCCTCTAAGTGCTTCAGAATTGATTCTTTGAGGACCTGCTCCATGATTTTTCCGGGAACTGAGGTGAGGCTGACTGGCCTGTAGTTCCCAGGATCCTCCTTCTTCCCTTTTTTAAAGATTGGCACTACATTAGCCTTTTTCCAGTCATCTGGGACTTCCCCCGTTCGCCACGAGTTTTCAAAGATAATGGCCAATGGCTCTGCAATCACAGCCGCCAATTCCTTTAGCACTCTCGGATGCAACTCGTCCAGCCCCATGGACTTGTGCACGTCCAGCTTTTCTAAATAGTCCCTAACCACCTCTTTCTCCACAGAGGGCTGGCCATCTACTCCCCATGCTGTGATGCCCAGCGCAGCAGTCTGGGAGCTGACCTTGTTAGTGAAGACAGAGGCAAAAAAAGCATTGAGTACATTAGCTTTTTCCACATCCTCTGTCACTAGGTTGCCTCCCTCATTCAGTAAGGGGCCCACACTTTCCTTGGCTTTCTTCTTGTTGCCAACATACCTGAAGAAACCCTTCTTGTTACTCTTGACATCTCTTGCTAGCTGCAGCTCCAGGTGCGATTTGGCCCTCCTGATTTCATTCCTACAAGCCCGAGCAATATTTTTATAATCTTCCCTGGTCATATGTCCAACCTTCCACTTCTTGTAAGCTTCTTTTTTATGTTTAAGATCTGCTAGGATTTTACCGATAAGCCAAGCTGGTCACCTGCCATATTTACTATTCTTTTGACACATCAGGATGGTTTGTCCCTGTAACCTCAACAGGGATTCCTTGAAATACAGCCAGCTCTCCTGGACTCCTTTCCCCTTCATGTTAGTCCCCCAGGGGATCCTACCCATCCGTTCCCTGAGGGAGTTGAAGTCTGCTTTCCTGAAGTCCAGGGTCGGTATCCTGCTGCTTACCTTTCTTCCCTGCATCAGGATCCTGAACTCAACCAACTCATGGTCACTGCCTCCCAGATTCCCATCCACTTTTGCTTCCCCCACTAATTCTTCCCGGTTTGTGAGCAGCAGGTCAAGAAAAGCTTCCCCCTATTTGGCTCCTCTAGCACTTGCACCAGGAAATTGTCCCCTACGTGTTCCAAAAACTTCCTGGATTGTTTATGCACCGCTGTATTGCTCTCCCAGCAGATATAAGGAAAATTAAAGTCACCCATGAGAACCAGGGCATGCGATCTAGTAGCTTCTGCGAGTTGCCGGAAGAATGCCTCATCCACCTCATCCCCCTGGTCCGGTGGTCTATAGCAGACTCCCACCACTACATCACTCTTGTTGCTCACACTTCTAAACTTAATCCAGAGACGCTCAGGTTTTTCTGCAGTTTCGTACCGGAGCTCTGAGCAGTCATACTGCTCCCTTACATACAGTGCTACTCCCCCACCTTTTCTGCCCTGCCTGTCCTTCCTGAACAGTTTATAACCATCCATGACAGTACTCCAGTCATGTGAGTTATCCCACCAAGTCTCTGTTATTCCAATCACGTCATAATTCCTTGACATCACCAGGACCTCCAGTTCTCCCTGCTTGTTTCCAGAGACTGTAATTTGTAATTCTCCCTGCTTGTTTCCAGAGACTGTAATTTGTTCTGTATTTGTACATTGCCTTGCACTAAGATGTACCACAATCTAAATCAGTGGTGGGCAACCTGCAGCTCATGGGCTACATGCAGCCCATCAGGGTAATCAGATTGCGGGCCACGAGACATTTTGCTGACGTTGACTGTCCGCAGGCATGGCCCCCCGCAGCTCCCAGTGGCCGCAGTTTGCCTTTCCCAGGCAATGGGAGCTGCGGGAAGCAACGGCCAGCACGTCCCTACAGCCCGCCGCTTCCTGCAGCTCCCATGAGCCAGGAACAGCGAACTGCAGACACTGGGAGCTGCAGGGGGCCATGTCTGCGGACAGTGAATGTCAGCAAAATGTCTCGCGGCCCTCAATCAGGTTATCCTGATGGGCCGCATGCAGCCCGTAGGTTGCCCACCATTGATTTAAATGATAACAACAACGAGAATAGTTTTACATGAGAATTTGGCTTTTTATAATTAATCTTACATGAAGTTTTGACATTTGCACCAGTAAAATATGATTGTCAGAAAGTGTGTGGAAAACAGGGATGGTTGGAAAATTTCAATGAATAAATGGAAACGAACAGTTTCTCTCTCTCTCTCACTCCTTTTAGTTTTCCAATTTTCCAGCAAGCTTTGGTGAATAAAGTGAATGTGTTAAAACATATGAGTGAATAGACTGGTTGTACTGCATTACATGCCCAGATGTAAAGCCACTGTAATTTAATTCTCTATTGCAGTCCTTTAAGTCCATACCTTGTCTGTGCCATACAGTTCAATAGCAGAGCCAATTCTTGGTCCCTCAGTTTAGCATGATGCAGAGTGTGTGCTGTACCAGTAGAGATGAGACAGTACTAACAATAACTGAATTCTCCATTTCAACAGAAATATTAGTGATGAAATATGGAAGCCACGGATATGACCCGTATTGTAACTTTATCACATTAGTCGACAGGATACTACTAGTAAGCAGTTCTGGGGAAAATCAGTAATCCAAAAGGGCTTTCATATTGCCTTTCAAAACCCCTGCCTGATGTGCTTTCCCATTAGGATACATAAAAGCCATAAAACCCCTAAGAAATAAAAAAGGGACTATATATATATTTTTTTCTTTATGTCTCCTGAACAGCTCCATCTTTTATTCCTACATCCATACAGCAGGATGTTTTTACATCCTCTCCTATGTACTGAACTCAGAGGCTGGTAGCTTGCTGTTAAGTTGATAACGCTTGGATATAAATCTGCATGTGACCACTATGGTGTTTCATACCCTGTTGTCTACCTCTGTTGCTCTGTAGTCAGAAAAAGTGCGTGAATGCCAACTGCTGGACTCTGATACAGCTTGTTTTCTCTGCTTCACTTTTCCATGCCTGCATTTGTCCCTTTTTTTAAAATGAGCACACGTAGTAAGAGCTGCAGTATTGTCAGAATGATCTAATTATATATTATGCTGTGTAATCTGATGCACGAATCATTTGAGGATAATTTATAGTCTGCTATTGCTTAGGCTGTTTTGCTAAGTACATGTCTGTGTGTACAATAAATCCAATTTGAGTCTTTTTTCATAATTTATTAGCAATTCACATAAAATTTGTCCAAAACAATACAATGTCAACAGTTAAGTGGCCATATGTTAGCAGAAATGAGGACAAAAATTGTATCAATATTGCCCTTTGTGCATTCACGTATAGCACTGGTGTCAGCAACTGGATGTGCACCGCTGACCTGCACTGGCTAAACCCAATAACCCAAATTTCTTTCAACAACACTCCTTCACCCCATCATATTTTATGGACCTCATGCTTTTCTGATGTGCTCACTGATCAGTGTGGCAAAGGCAGATTTTGCTGTATTTATAGACATATTGGCTGCTCAGTGTACTGTTTGTACCAAATCCATGGACTTCATACAACACAACAGATTTAGTTACTGGTTAAATCACATACCCATGAGATATTTGGAGAGCTGAAACTAAAATTTGGGTGTCCTTAAGCTTCATACACACAGGCCTCTTCTGCCAGAGCTAATGGAGATCTCTTCTGGGTGGCAGTAGTGGTAGGCAATTATCCACCTTGTAGGCCAACCACTAGAGGGGACACCATTACAAGTACACACACAAAACTGGAAGATTGCATTATGTCTTTAACTGCACAGTGTGCTCCATTTCAACCACGTAACATAAGCCACATGAGAAAGCATTTGGATGACATGCAAGGGATGACAAGCAATCAGAAAATTTCACTTTATGGATGATACTCAGATCAATTGCTTTAGCACGCAACATTAATGAGTCAAAGCTTAGGCATTTTTTCTACTTGGCCCAAAAATCACAGTTCAAGATAGACATGTTACCATAAGGAGTAGTAATGGTAAACATACTGGCATCCTTTTTAAGGCTTGTGCATATGGTCTACTGCATAAAAGAACCACCACCTGGATTACTGATCCGTGAAGTCTGTAGGAACTCTATTGTATAAATCTGAGTGTGTGATTTTTATGATAATATGACTGTTGGTCACAAGACCCACTTGGAAACTTCACAATATCTGGATTTTTGACAGGAGCCCTTACATTCCATCACGTCAGAGCCCTCTTACAGGTACCTAAATTTGTGAATCAGTGGCAAGATTCTGCTTCTCCAAAGGAGCAATTACAGCCCATCATGCTAATACATCTTTAAGTGCTTACACATGAAGCTTGTGTGCTAACTTCTTTCAAAACATCTTTCATAAGAAATGTTACGTCTGAATGGTAAGCAATTTTCTCAATGAAATAACTTAGAACCATAGAATCATAGGGTTGGAAGGGACCTCAGGAGGTCATCTGCTCAAAGCAGGACCAATCCCCAGTTTTTGCCCCAGATCGCTAAATGGCCCCTCAAGGATTAAACTCACAACCATGGGTTTAGCAGGCCAATGCTCAAACCACTGAGCTATCCCTCTCCCTTACTTGCTTGTTGTTGTTTATTTAATTACATATTACAATCCCACATATTCTCACCAATTTTCCTTACCCTTCTTGGCTAACTTTGAAACCTGGATCACAATTATACAATCCTTCAGCCGAGGAATTCTAAATGCATGTTGTTTCTGCTGGGATGCTGGCCAGGGGAGAACCACTCAAAAAGAAGGTTCTTTTTTCCCCAGCATCTTCTAGTCTATGGACCAAGCTCAGGACACAACTTGAATCCCTCATTTGGTTAAAAACACCAATAATAATCCACCGGCAGCCTTCAAAATATGCTATTTAAAAAGTCATGTTTGCTCCATTATATTTTCACTCTTCTCATATTTGACTTACGTTGTTCAGGTGGGGAACTAAGAGTGGTGGACAAGCTTCTTTAATTAAACGTTTGACGATACAAAATGCATAAGTATGTATTTGGATGGAAATGCTTTTACCAAACCTATTATTATATGCTACCAGTGCGGCAGACCATAAAACACCTCCTGTAGTGCACACAAATTCTGAAGATACAAGCTCAAGCGGTCATGCTCTGGTGGATTCTTTGTTAAATCCATAGCCTTAAAATGTAATTAGGAAATTTAACCTAAATACGCTATTCTTTAATAAGAACAAATATACTGGTAACAACAACATAAAGCTTACTTAAATTGCCCTTTCTGGCTACCAAGGGATAATGTTGAGAGTGCCACTGGGTTAGTTGGATTTATAAATTGACTGCAGCATAATTGCATTGTAGGTACAATATAAATTGTATCATGTTGATATTGCTTTTGGAACAGTGTGCGCTTTCGAGGCACAGGCCCGCGTTGAATAGAATACAATACCCTCTGAGGAGTGCTGGGAAGCATTCAGCAGGATGCACAACCATCCTGGAGCCCTGATTTGACAGGGGAGATCACACATTGCTTAGGAGGTGTTCACTTGTGTGGCCTGCCAGCTCTGCAATCATGGATCAGGACCACACTTTACTAGGGGCAGTATAAACACAGAATGACAAGATGATCTTTTCCCCAAAGACCTTGAATTTAGACACCTTGCTTCCACTTTTTCCTTTGAAAATCTCCTCTTTAGCCACCATTCCTGCTTGAGGCAGAAGGAATAGAAAATACAGATTAAAAACAAATATCTTATCAATACCACATAGATTCATATGCCTCATGCCATGTTCTCCAGCTAGTATTTGTCAAGGCCATGCTAACAAGGGCCACAGGTAAAGCTGGTTGAAAAATGTATAAACAATTTCATACAAATATTTGAAATTTTGAAGTTGTTTCTGTTTTGTAGGATTCAAAATGGAACAATCCTTTTTTTTGGAAGAAAAAAAAATTAAGACAGTGCTAACCGAATTTTGAAATAAAATAAAAAACCTATACATCACTCCTGTTTCTGAATTCAAGGACAAGGAAACGGGAAATAACAAAAATCTGAAATTATGAATATTTTTCAGTTTTCAAAAAGAAAATGATAATTTTGGCTCAATTCAACAAAAAGAAAAATGGTGTTTATTTTTGAAATTTCAAGTAAAAATGGGGGGGTGGGAGGAAGGGTCAAAATGACATTTTCCGACCAAAATTTCATTTTTGACAAAATCTGTTTTTGGCAGGAAAAATTTCAAAAAATGTTGACCAATCACAAGGAAAATGTTCAATCCCCCTCTTGGCAAACTGGTATATGAATAATACTGAGTCTTTCCCAAACCCCCTCTTATGGCCCTCAAACAACCTGCCCCCAACCTTGTCAAGCTCATCAGAAGCAAGCTCCCCACAGACCAGGACCCACCAACTCAAAGCAGCACCAGACCCTGTCAGAACAACAGATGCAAAACCTGCAGACATATCTCCATTGCTACAATGATCAATATCTCCTACAACGTCATTGGGTCCTCCACATGCCTATCACCACATGTGGGGTACCTCATCCAGTGCATTAAATGCCCTAATAAGAACCACATGGTAAAACCAGACAATCCCTACACTCTCGAATGAACTCACAAAGAAAAATGATAAAAGACAATACTACCATGTTGCTGATGGGCAAACCCTTTTCACAAAATGATCACTTTATATCTGACCTCTCGTTCCTCATAGGAAACCTGCATAACACCTTCAAAAGGTGAGCCCGGGAGCTTAAATTCATAACTTTGCTAGACCCTAAAACCATGGTCTTAATAAAGATGCTGGATTTATGGCTTATTATAACAATCTGTAACCCATTAACCCTCAATTTTTGTCCTTTTACTGCAGGGGTGTTAACGGGCCACTTCACATTCATCTACTAGAGTAAGTGTTAACTATTTATGCTAAACAACCTGTTCCACTTTATATATAGTTGTGATACTCTGAGTACCTTTCCCAGACCCAAAGAACTCTGTATGGCTCAAAAGTTTGTCTCTTTTATCAACAGAAGCTGGTCTGATAAAGATATTACCTCACCCACCTTATTTCCCTATAAAACAGACACTTCTATGCAGAACAGATGGGATAATAAAATTCAAGGACTGTGATTAGGAATTCAAACCACTGTGGTAGCTGTCCTAACACAGGGTTCCCACTGGCTTAAGGGGTCTTTATTGCCAATGACAGATCAATAATATTCACCCAATATTTGCTCCTGCTTCTATTTTGATCATGAATGAGAGTGAGCCAGGTACATCAATTATACACAGCATAATGAAAAAAACCATGTTAACACTGTTCTAACTCATGCACTATGAGGGAAATTGGTCACTTTGCTTATAAACTAGAGCACCATTTTTGGTGCTCATGCGCTGTACGGGGAGACTTTGGCAAACCAGTAAAGTGCCTGAAACCACGATGGCTTATTGCTAAAAGCAGCCAAGTCAGCAGGCTTAGCTTAACCAAGGCAGGAGAGGAGGGGGGGTCTTTGGGTGCCACAGAAAGGGCAGCTTGACCCCACGTCCTTCCTGATCAGAATTGTGTTGAAATGGCTGATACATGCATTTTAGAAGAGCAGGATGTGCCCCAGGAATGTCTATTGGGGCCTCAAGGCTGCAAACTCTGGAAAAACCCACACCTGGTTAATCGATAATCAGAAGAAACCTCTTGCTTGACCATTGAAACTGCTTATTTAACAAGTTTTCTTTAAGGGACATGTCATTCTATTACTAATGTATAAATAAGGGGGAAAAGTTTGAGGTAGCTGGACTCTTTTTGGACTCTCCCTCTGGATACATCTTGCAGTCCCCACTGGCAGATAGAAGATTTGGCCACCGGAAGCCTGCCGCTGTGTCACTCTAGAGCCATACTCAGCTTTGGTAATTATCAAGAGTTGGGGGTGTTTTACTAACCTTTTTGGACGTGTGTAAGTGCTTGAGACTACGTAAAGTTTAGCTTTAAGTGAAAGCACTCTTGTGTTGCCCTGTTTGTGCCAGCCATCTATTGGTCGGACGGCCTGGTCTCCCCTGATTTATTTCCTGACACCACCTTGCACAGAGTAAAAGTTACCAAGAGCTTTGGGTTGAAAGAACCCTTGGTAACAGCACCAGCCACGTAACCTGCTCCATCTGGGCTGAGCCCTATGCTTGCATGGAGCAGTTTGTTGGCTGTAGAAACCTATTTTGTTCCTTTTGCATACAGATTCTGTAGACATCTTTTGTTATGCATGATGCCATGCCATGAAAGTGGGGACACTTATTTGTTAGAGATTTATGATACTTGTCACGTTAATGATTTAGAAAACTAGCCTTCATCACAATGCTGTATAATATGATCAAAACACAGCAAAAAGAAAAAAAAAAGTCAAAATTCAGCTTGCCTGTCCCTTGCTACTGAAATATATGAGTCACTAATTTATTGCTTGTGTGCAAAAACAAGAAGGAAAATAACTGATAAACTTCAGGGAAGAAACTGAAGAGTGATTGCGTGAAATAGGTGCTAAGCAGAATAACAACGTTGACCAATCAAATTAAAATACTATAGTGGTTCTCATCAGGTTGTTGAAGAATTCTATAATAGTGCAAAATATTTTATATTAGCTTTATTATATGGCTTTCCAAAAATTTCTACATTCCAAAATGTAATGTTCAGTTAGAAGTAATTAGGGCTATGGTTAAATAGGCCCAGAGGCTGTGACGATTTGTATTATTCCTACAGCCAAAGAATAATACATCATATCTGGGAATAACACACTAGCATAATCAGGATGTTACTGTTGGAAGATTTGTCGACATATGCAAACCAGTAAAAATGCTTTAACTGTAGTAATTGTGTGTCAGAAGCTAATCAACACAAGAAGAGCTGGAGGTGCTTTTATGAAGCACTTAGAGGAGGTTTGGGCTGTAAAACTCTATCAAACTTCTGCACATTGCAATTATTTATATCCATCCTTCCAGCTGGATCAGCTTTTCCTGCTACCTGTCCATTTGCTGGTTTTCCATTCCTTTAGTCAGGAGCCATGCAGTCTTAAAAGATGGAGGAGTTTTGATACGAGTCTAGCAGATTCACAACTACAATCTCACTATAAAATAAATAATAAATGACAAATTCTAGGACTGAAAAGGGAGTTATGGGGTTTTTTTTCCAGGGGGCAGGCAGAAAAGAAATGAGACATGGCACACTACTGCAAAGTATTGTTCCATTTGGATCAATAGAACTTCCAGAAGGTCAGCAGCACTTGCTGCTAGAAATCCAGTTGGTACCAGCATGAGATCCCTTAAATGAGCTGCAGTAAAAGCCTAAACTCTACCACGGTCTCTTAGAAGGTCCAGTCCTGCTCCCACTGAAGTCCATGGCAAAATTTCCATTAACCTCAAGAACAGACTCAGAGAGGCAAGATTAGAAGGGAATTAATATATTTCTATGAGTCCATTTGGGAGATGAAAGGGTAACTACTAAATGTAAATAATCATTTAAGTGCAATTTATGGATTGGGGTATATATTATAATGCATATTTAAGATCTGTGCAATATGCTCTTCATTCAGTAGAGATTAGCTGAAATTAGTACATGTTCCACACACACACAGGGCATTTTTTTTACTTTTGTGCCAGGCTTGCATTTTTCCTATTATGTTATTTACCACTGCCCTTTTTGCCACAGAACTTTTCAAAATAATTACAGTCCGCCATACATTTAGGAGACAAGGAAACTATTTTATCTTGGAGATTGGCGAGTACACAGATAAAAAAATCAAGTTTATAGCTGTTTTAGATCTTTCCCCTCACTGTCAGAGAAGCAAACAATATCAAGGGCAACATTTTTAAAAGCAGTTCCTGAGGATTTAGATGAATTATTTCCTCTGACACTAAATGGAGTCTTGTGGCTTAAATGAGTGCCACTTTGACAATTAACTTGAGATGTTCTTCGAGAGGTGAAGAACATTAGTGAATGAAACAAATGCGAAAGAAAGTGATGTTTAAATTCTGTAAACTCTTTCAGAGCATAAACAGGCAGAATCACTGGTATTGTATCCTCCAGCTACTCTCAAGTTCCTTGGCATTCAGAAGTATTAAGGGCCTGATTTTTCTCCATCTTGCATCTTGGGTAGTCATTCATTCCCATGAGAAGTGGATGTAAAATGCTACCAACTGCTCAAAGGATAGTGCTGAAACTAAGACTATTAAACATGGATGAAGTCAAATTCAACCTTTTCTTGCTTTATATGGTCTGAGTATTACATGGGAAGCAAAATAATTTACCAGAAGAAGTCTGAACTACTGTTACTCATGGGAAGAAAACTGTCTCAAACAGAAGTATTAATTATGATGTATATAACTGCAAAAGTATAAATTATGATGTATATATAACTCCAACTGTGGAGATGATGCCCCTTACCATTTTAAAAAGAGATCAGGGGGAAAATGTGAAGTTATTTCAGCTTCTTAATACCACATACAAGTGTTTACATACAGTGCATCCACCTGTTGAAGTATGAAATGTGCAAAAAAAGAGAATGAATTATAAAAGAGGTAGGAGAGTGAATGAAAGGAGAAAAGTCTATTAACTAAATAATCACACTCCAAAAAATCAATAAAACCAAAATCTTTTAAATTTTTAATTCTGAACCGAAAGGGACTGTTAGCGGCACTGAATGCAAACAGGTGAACATTACCTAATGTCACAGAGATCTGGAAAAGTATTAGAAAACAGCATTCATTTAGCATTTCCATGAAGTCTACGAAAAACTGGGATCATATCCAGGGCAAGAGAAAATATTCACAAAATGGACCTTTCTTAGAAAGCAAGTGATGGAATCACAACATCTGTCCCCCACACCAGCAGAAGACATTAGTTAAAGCTACAACAGAGATGCTATGAAGGTAATCTATGTTCAGTCTGTCAATTCAAGGTCAACAAAGATGGAGTGAAGAAGTTCTGGAGAATGAAGAGTGAGCAGCTGAGGGCTAAACATGATTAAACCTGGATAAAGCAGAAACTACAGTTATCCCTTGAAGAGGAAATATGGTTGAAGCATCAGCTATGACTGGATCAGGGTTTGACAACAGGCAAGGACAACCAGAGTGATTATTGCCTATGGAAGGGATATCATAACAACAAGTGAAACCTCCATTTTCTATAAAGCTACTGCAGTTTGCTCTGAGGGCTAAATAAAGTATTTCAAGCTATTCCAGATAACTTGGAATTCCCAGGTGATTCCATTAGACTTTTCTTAAGGAGGAAACACAATTTTAGGAATGCAAGCAGTGGAACAGCAGTCTGAGCAAAAAAATAAGAAATGGTTACTTATTTCAGTGACCCAGCACATTTTGTTGTATTCGCCTATTTTTCTTGGCTTCGCAGACAAAAGAACAAAAATCAACAACAAAAAAAACAACTGTAGAAAGCACAGAACTTAACACACAACATGTAATAACTGAAAAGAAAAGTCTGTAAAGAAGCTGATGTTGCCAAAAATTGCAATAGAATTAGTTTCCAATGCTGACTGAACTGGAATACGTCTAAGTTGTCTGAACTGACAAGGGACTCATTGCTAGGAATGAGCTATATACAAGGGAAACAGACAATACAGCAGGAGGAAGTGGAATAAGTATGCTATTCTCTTGACTCAGAAAGAGATTCTACATAGCTCAGTTTTTCATTTATAGACTTCATGCAGGTGAATGCAACACATTAAGAGGTAACACTAAGAATGATTCTGTGGCATGCCCCATTCCAGCTTGGTTGGCAGTTCTAATACTGACTTCAGTGCGAGTAGCATTAGGTCCCTGATTGGTGGTCTGAAAAGAACCAAATCCCAAAACACTTGAAACCTGCTCATTGTGTGAATATAAAAAGTTTACATATGATATATAGCTGGTGGGATTTCCCGCCCCCCTACCCAAGTTATATGTTTTTGTTAAATGCTGAAAGGCACAATTCCTGAACCAATGTCTATAATGGCATTTGTATGTGTTGGTGCTACTCAGACCCATGCCTGCAAAGTTCCAAGTTAGAATCCAAACTTTCCCAAAGCATAAGGGGAACACTGGTTTGGAGTTCTGTAGAAATAGGTACACAAGTTGTGAAGTTTGGATTTTCCAAAGTTTAGTGCAAGGCAGGGGCATGGGCATGGGCAGGGTGGTGGGTCTGTGGGGGTGAAGAGTGGAACATGTTAGCTTATATGTGGAGACTGTGTCCTTCACTTTTGAGTGTACACATTCTTGCCCAGGAAAAGTACAGGGGATGTGATTACATGCACAAAATCTATTTGTCCTCCTGGGATATGTGCATGGAGATTCTGTCACCTACACTCATAGGTGATGGACTCTATCACCTGGTGGCATAAGTGTTAGTGCTGGAAAAGTGTGCATGCAGGTACATGGAAATTAATGCTGGGTTGATATTGACAACAGAGGGGAGAGATAGTTAGTGGTTTGAGCATTGGGCTGCTAAACCCAAGGTTGTGAGCTCAGTCCTTGAGGGGGCCATTTAGGGATCTGGGGCAAAAATTGGGAATTGGTCCTGCTTTTGAGTAGGGAGTTGGTCTAGTTGACCTCTTGAGGTCCCTTCCAACCCTGAGATTCTATGATGTCCTAATAAAAAACAGGCCCCAATATTTAAATTCATATCATTTGTGTGTGTTCTCAGCCTTGATTATCTTCTGGCAGACAAATATGATAAAGTGGATTTCATGTCATCACTACACAAAAGGTGCTTGCCAAGTTTTCTGATCTTTGATTAATCGCCTGGCTTTATCCAGAGGAGTTGGTAATTCTCAAAGTGCTTCATGAATAAGTGGAAAGACAGCAAATGAATAAGATTGTTTCCATAGAAATAGATTCACTATCATGCCAACCCTTGAAAATATGAGAGTCTGGCACTGTGCCAGGAATTAAGATAATTTTTGGTTCTGTTTGTTCATTTATTTTAAATTTTGTTATTTGGGATTTTTAGCAGCAACACTTGTACTAGCTCTCCTTTTCTCTAAAATGACTTCTAGTTCCTTGAGGATGATATATGACTGCCCAATGCACCCTTTAAAAGCATCAAGTGAGTGAGAAAATCTGGTGGAAAACAAAGCCATCTTGATGCACTTAAGCATTTATGTAGCCCTGAGGAATACGTTCTATCCTTGTAGCCAGCAATAACAGAAGGTAAGCATAGGTGAGAAATTCAGCAAGACGTGATGACATGATGATATATGGTTCTAGAAAACCTCACACCAGAATTTAGTCAAAATATAACAAAAATGGAAAAATGTTCATTTGTATCTGATAACAAAAAGTGGGGAATACACAATGGAAGAAGCTGAATTATAGGGACTAATTTTGGGGATATGGTGCACCATATAGGCTGCACTTCTTGTGCCACAGACATCCAATGCTTTTAACCAACTCTCTTCTCCTTTTTCTTATTGTGACAATAAGTAGGCAAAATCCTATCAGATGTTTAGCTGACCAAGTCCATCCCAACATTCTGTACAGAAAACTGCACTAGGTTTCTATTCTAAATATTGTAGGTGCCCACATGTACAATGTCCTGCCATATCTTTTCTCTGACTTTAGACCAGTTGTCTTTGTTTGTCTAACTCACTATCTTTTTTCATTATGAAAATTGAAAAGGAAAATGTGATTTACCAATTCTGATCTGGATGAGATTCCCAGATATTCAGACAATTCATGCACTCCCTAAAAGACAAGCACTTACCATCTTTCAAGTTTCTGTGTGTCTATGTTTTAGCTGTTTTATTTATAATGTTATCAAGTCTAGTTTGTTATATTTGTTATTGCTTGTTGTGCTGAAAAGATTGCTTTTTCTGATTCTGCTGTCCCTTTTGGGCCTGTAGGAAAATTAAATATGGCTTCCCAGAAGTTGAACAAAAGTAGTCAGGGCCAGATTTCTACTGGCAGTTACCTTGGTGTAAGTTTAGAGTGACTTCCATTACTTTGCCGGTTTATATACAAACTGAATTTGATGCTGCATGTTTAAATATTAATGAAGAAGAATACTAATATAATTTAATTTCTGTTAGATTTGCCAATGGGTAAAGGGGCACAAGCTTTACCCATGGTGTGGGTTGAGAACATGGCACTTTGTATATTCCACAGCTATAATATACAGGCATTTCTGAACAAAAAATGTGTTTTTTTTCAAAAAAAAGGACAGGATATTTTCACAAGCAAATGATCCTTTGCAAGGGAGTGGGTACTGAAGACTTTAAGCACTGGAATAAATTGCCTAGGGAGGTTGTGGAATCTCCATCATTGGACATTTTTAAGAGCAAGTTAGACAAACACCTGTCAGGAATGGTCTAGAATAATTAGTCCTGCCACAAGTGCAAGGGACTGGACTAGATGACCTCTTGAGGTCTCTTCCAGTTCTATGATTCTATGATTCTCGCATCCTTCTAGCAGTTACAAAGTTTGAGAGTGTCTCACTTGTTAGCTTAAGTACACAGTGCAGTCATGAATATAGATAGGCTATCTCCGTTGTGATGCCTGTAAGAAATTAACTAATCACTGACAGCTGAGTAGAAGGGGGTGGATGGCGATATCTGACACTATTTCTTTTATAAATATGTAATTGCAAGCATGTATTAGTATGCTACATACTATTTCTACTGTGTTAACAGAACATAGCAAAATCAGGCACTCAGATGATAGGAAATGAGTGAATTAAGACTGCCTGTTCAGCTTTAATTTGTCACCTTTCTGCATATGCCTTATGAAACAAGGTGAAATCCTGGTCCCAGCTGAGTCAACTGCACAACTTCCATTGTCTTCTATGGGGTTAGGATTTCACACAGTCTTTAATTACAGGACCTCTTATTATTTATTTCACAAGAACCCTGACTCATTCAGTGCACAGGATATACGATGCTCACTGAGTGGGTGACTATTCAATTCTATTTTTTATCCTCATCATTAAATATCCAGCCTTGTTTACTGCACATTAAACCCTGCACTGAATACAAAATTATTAATTTCCCGATGGGCTTTTCTATTCTGGTCTGAACATAGTACCTGATTGCTTCACAAACATTAATGAATTTGTGCTCACAACACCCCTGTGAAATGAGGGACTATTATTGTCCATGTTTTATACATGAACAACTGAGACCTCAAGACATTAAGGCCAAAGCTGTCAAAAGTGCCCGCTAATTTTAGGTACGCAACTCAAGACACATAGGGCCTGAGTTTTTAGAGTATGTAGTATTTTTCTAGCACTTTATATCTTCAAAGCACAGTTAAAATTGCAAGATCAACGCAATCCTGGCATTTTCTAACTTTTGAGTGCTTGATTTTGCAACTTTAATGTTATTCTGAACATTTTTAATGCAAATTGTTTTTATTTTTTTTAAAAGTACATTAAAAAAATTGAAATACTATCAAGTGAAATCCTGCTGGCCACCACAGGGGCCATCTTCAGTGCTGAAACCATTAGATTCACAACACAGTCCATTAGGTAAGAGGAGTAAGAGGTAGCAGAAGACTGTTGTATTCTATGTTGGTCTAGCCACTAGAGGGCAATGAGACACACACTTTCCCAGTGGGTTTCACAGCTATTTGTTAGACAGCAGAGGAATGTTGAAACTCTGGAATCCTGGGTCCAGTTTCTGTTCTGGAGGGGAGTGTGCTTTATAACCCTTCTCCCCCCATTCCTCCCAGCCTTACCCTGTTCCCTTCTGCTTCTATCCACACTCCTGCTTGGTTCCTATCCAGCCCTTAATAACCTCCTATCTCTGCCCCAATTTGTTCCTATCTTTCCCCTACCTGCATCAGCTCCTCTCTCTTTCTTCCTTTGCTATTACTGTAACTCCCTTCAGGTCCTGTCCCAGAGCCCACCTCCTGGTCCCTATGCCCTCCTCGCCTGTCCACAACCCCGACCGCTTCTTGCTCCTGTCCTTAGCTCTGCTCATTTCTCTGCATTTGAGGGAGGCTGTTTCCTTCTTTTTCATCAAAACTCCCTGAGCACCAGCAGCAGGAGCACTCAAAACACAGGAGAGGCCATCATCCCAATTGTAATTTAAGTGTCTGGCACCCCAGCAGGCCCAAGCAGCCTGGAGGAGCAATTGCAGGAAAAGGCCCATATCTCTGCAGCCCTGGGATGGCATATGCTCTGTCGCTCTGTAGATGTAGTGTCCATTGCACAGTCCATTGAAACAGGAGCATACCCCATCCTCATTCATCTCCTATGCACTGGGCACGCTCCATCCCCATACATCTCCTATGCTCAGTGCATATGGAATCTTTAGAGACTAATGCTGCCAGTCTCCACCACACCTCGACTGACCATGTGCAAAATGAAATTTTCAGAGCCTTATAATTTGGCCAAATTTGGGCAGATTTTAAGAGGGACACTGTATGTGCCACATTTGTTACAGAAAACCTATTTTAGGAATGTTTTAAAGAGGTGTAAATATTGAATTGAATTTCTTTCTATATCCATTCCCCCATAAAGTCAAACACCATAGTTACCAGAGCCCAACTCCAACTTTACATGGCTCAAAGGAAGCTATGGAAAATTGTTAAAAGTACTTAAGATGTAACTCCGATCCTTCCAGGGCCAGAAGCAAGTGCTGTGTGTTCCATTGTGAAGCTGAAAGCCTCCTGTTCTGACAGTATAAAGTTCCTGTTGATAGCCCTGCAGAGTCATGAGGTAAGAAACTTTAAATCTGCAACATTTTATGTATTAAAAACAAATCTATCACTAGCTCAGGACTGAATCTCACCCAACCTGGGGTTTACGCTGACAGAATTATGTAGGAAATATCATATTTGCAAGGGAAAGGATGTAGCATTTATCTGGTGAGTTGATTGAAAAAAAATTGAATTTTTGAAATGGCCCCAGTGTTTAATAGGCCCTGAACACGCGGATGACTAGCCAGATGTGCATAATAGACACCATTATCATATGACTCTGCAAACAATGTACCACATGGATATTAATTACCTACGTGTTCATGGATTATGTCTCTGTGTGCACAGCAAAGTTGGTCATAAACCCACAGAAAGTTTGATTCATGGGTGAATTCTGTTTGAGCCAAGTGTGGAAGTGCAGAGTTGCCACTGCTTAACAAAGTGCATAATTTCACTTACATGCCAAAACTATTTTACGGAAACTGGGCCCCTTATTACTCAGTTAATAGGAAAATTCCAATTCAACTCTGCAAGATTTTTTCTATTACAGTAACTTCAAAGAGCTCTGTTCAGTGAAAAATGAGTGCTAAAACCTTCTACCCATTTCCTAGCGGAACTTAAATTCCATTCTAAGAATAGCCACATGTGATTTTGAAAGAAGATGGGACGCTTGATTCTGAGAAGTGCCCAGATCAGGGTGATTCATGGCTGATCAGCACCTGCAACACTAGCAGCTATAGTACTGTGTGCAGCATTGTGGAAGACCTGAGTTTCGGAACGGCTCTTTTCTAGACACCTGAGACCCGGCCTCGCTGAACTCAATGGGAGTTTTGCCATTGTTTTCCAAGTGGCTAAAATTTCAACCCTGACCTCATGGATACTAGACATGAGTGAACCCACATTTATCTGAAGGATATTGACACCAGCTGAATCTCTTGGATCTTCAAACCAGGCCAAAGAGATCTGCAAGAATTCCAACACACCTTTTGTGCACCTAGAACATGAATACCAGAAAAATAGCTACTCTTCTGTTATAAAAATTCTGATTATGGATCTGGTCAAAAGAAGGCAGTTGAGAAGTACACAATGATGACAAAGGGCTTATTGCATTTTTCTCTGACCACTGTTGGAAACAGTATTCTGCACTAGACAGACCATTGGTCTCATTCAGTATGGATGTCCTACAGCAAACTCTTGTTCAGGTTTTTGTTTTTACTATTACAGCCTGGCCTTTGCTTTACAATAACAGTGGTCTCGTGAGTTATCTTCTATACTTATTATCACACAAACACCTTTCCTTAAGAGCACAGTGGAAGTGTTTTAGAACTTTTCAACTATAATTTGGCTGTGTGGAACTCCAGAATTCAATGAAACACGAACTATTAACTGCAGTATATACCACCAGTTTCATAGTGACCCAACCACCTCACACAATGTCCCTACATTTAATATCCAAATATATAATAACTAAGATACTTTTCACCTCAGTGTCTTTCTATTCTTTAACCGTCATAAAATAATGACAAAGTGAGTTATTATCAGGATCTAACTTGCACGATAGGCATAACTTGTGACTTATATATCCCATTGTTTTATTTCTCTAGAACAGTATTTCCCAAACTAGGGCCACCGCTTGCTCAGGGAAAGCCCCTGGCAGGCCGGGCCGGATTGTTTACCTGTCGCATCCTCAGGTTTGGCCAATCGTGGCTCCCACTGGCCACGGTTCACCGCTCCAGGTCAATGGGGGCTGCGAGAAGCGGTGCGGGCCGAGGGACGTACCGGCTGCCACTTCCCGCAGCCCCCATTGGCCTGCAGTGGTGAACCGCGGCCAGTGGGAGCAGCGATTGGCCAAACCTGCAGACGTGGCAGGTAAACAATCTGGCTCGGCCCGCCAGGGGCTTTCCCTGAACAAGGGGCGTCCCAAGTTTGGGAAACACTGCTCTAGGAGAACTGCAATATTGTTTAGTCAGTGACATGAAAAATGTGCCCTATAATTTCATGGTTCAGAGCAATTTATTTCTCTGCACTGACACATTATGTGAAATAATGCTGTTTTGTGGGGGAGGGGGGAGGGTCTAATTAGACTCCCCTTAAAATGTTACATTCATCCTTGTTAATCAAGAATTTGGAGCTCTTAGGGAAATATCAGGGGAGGTTTATATTGGTTTTGATAGCCATTCTGATTACATGAAAACAAAACACATTCTCAAGTCTATCATCTGTAACTTTAACAACACATTAAATATGTTTATAGGCAAGGTAAGGCCGATTTCAGATTTTAGGAATGTAACTCTTCTGCCAGGTGTTACTGGCAGCAACAAGGGCTGAGTTCAAATAGCTAAGGGTCTCTCTTAAACCTAAAAAAAGATCAGCAGCTTCAACTCCCCCACCCACAGAATTTCTGGGATTACCGAACACTTTCTGTGGGCATGCTTAATAGGCAATGCTTCCCCACTCACAAGCACTAAGTCTGCATATGAAACAAGGACAACTTTAGTAGAGGGGAAAGGAAAACAGCATCAACCTGGGAAAACACAGCAATGCCATATCTAAATGAATGGTAAGTAAAACATTCCTCCATAGAGACTTTGGCAATAGTCCGTTAGCTTGTTTCCCTGCCTACCAGTGTGACTGTCCCATAGGCACATGTCTGTTATCACATCACTTCTCCCTGCCCCATCTGCTAAACCCCACTCACAGTTTGGTGTCAGTGGGTAGCATAGTCCCAGGGTCCTGAGGTGTGCTCAGGTAGGCCTGTCTCTAGTCCCTTTGGAAGTCCTGCCTGGTCCTGTCCTGAGGCTCTACCACCTAACCCAGCTATCATGATCTCAGCTTTATTTAGTAGCTGGTTACAAGGGTCCTCCCTAGAGTGCTACTGTCCTCTGAGGCTTTAGTGAAGAACTCTTCCTGCATTGCACCTCATCATGGAGCCACCTCTGCATCACCTCTCACAGTGAAGTCCCTTCAACAGCATAGGATCCTCTGGAGATAAACAGTAGTATATAGCACTCTTGAACAGAGTTCTTGCCATTACAGGTATACTCCTTGCCATAAGATAGGGATCTTTCCCCCTTTGCTCAGTCCAATTCTATTATCCAACCAATTCTGAGCTATTGTACCATTATGGTGGCTCTAGAAGAATTCTGGGTTAGAAAGTTGATGTAAATGAAGCTCTCTGTAGCTGTACATTCTCCCTGCTCACTCACAGCTGGGAACAGATTGCTCTTTCCCCTCTGGAGCTCGTTCGTCCACCTAGAGTTCTGGGTATATATCTTATGCAGATGAAGCAGCTCTGCAGCTGTTCTTCACACTGTTTCACCAACAGATGGAAGCAGAGAACTCCCTCTGCAGCGTTCATCCACAGGGCTTACAGGAAAGCAGACTGTGAGCCAGATCTTCTGGTTCACTAAGCCAGCTTTATGCTGCTATCCTGCTGGAAAACTGCCCTAAACCCAGTTTAACTACCACCGGAGGATTACCCTTCAGCATTGGGTGATCCTTGGCTGACAAGGAGCCACTGTGGTAGCTTCTGCACCATAACTGTGCTCATTGTAGCAAGTGCATGGGGTGTGGCCAAGGTAAAAGGGGCATAACTGGGGAATCTTTGTGCTCATAAAGGCCTGGTGCCATATCAGCTCCTCTGCTGCTGCTGTTGTTTGGAGCCCGGGTAAGACTGAAGACTGCTCTAATCTGCACACAGTGCAGAGCAAGCCCAGGATTAGGGAAGCTCAAAGGTGCACCCCCACCGCACCTTGACTTGTGCTGAGCACTGGTCAGTGGGACCCCAGGATCTGGCCCGCACTGCATTTTGGCCAGGGGCAATTTTTTCACGCATCCTTCTAATCCTTAGAGCAGATGTTGTTCTCAATTCCTTCCATGCTACTCATGAGGTAACTTCAGAACTTCAAGCCCGTTGTTTTTAAAGATACAAACAAAGAGGCCAAGTGGGTATCTGAGTCTGATCACCCCCTTCCATGGAGGAGAAACCAGCAAGGGTGGAACGGAGGGGCAGGCCATCTCAGAGAGGAGATGTGGAGTCTCTTGCCAAATATTCCCACAAGGGACTTGAGGCCCTGTGGAATTCAGATAATGTGAAGGTTCCCAGTCTATGAAAGAACCTTCCAGATCTATGAATCCTGCCTCTGCTACTGTCCCTCACCACTTCCAATGTGGCTCCATCCAGAGCCATGGTACCATCGGCTGGTTCCCCTCATGATTTGTCAGAAGCATCCATGGAGGAGATCCAGAGCAGCATTTATTCCCGCTTTGGCTCATCTTCATTGGAATCTCTGCAGCAAATGGCAGACAGAAGCCTATCGTATGTTCTTCATCATCTTTCCTTTATCCCTGGCTTACAAGCCCACAGAACATCCATAAAGGAGTACCCAACAATGCTTCAGGGAGTGTGGAACCACGGCCTCATTTTCAGGGCATGACAGTACATTGATAAACACAGGGCAATCTTTGTTTCCACAACAAATTATTCGTTCCCTTCTTGCAATGATTTAACCCTCAGAGTCTGGCTTTTTATTTGTCTGATTAATTAAGACTGCTTAATCCTTTACACTCTTGCAGGAAAGAGACTCTCATGCACTTGGGGTGAGATTGCCTCATGCACTTGGGGTGAGATTCGTCTCTCTGGTGGAACTTATCGCTTTGTCCAGCTCTAAGGTTGAGGAGAATGTCTGATGGTAGTGGTGGTGTGTGAAGTGCAGATGACATGTCCGGGTTCCTCACCTGTGTGGTCATTTTCAGCCTCCTTTCACAGCTCTGGTAGGACTTGAATTCCAGATCCGGCAGATTTTTAAATTCTCTCCATCCTAAGGATTTTACTCCAGCCATTAATTCTCTTCAGTTTCATTTCACTAGTTTGTTTCCACCAGAGAGATTCTCTTGCCAGCTTTTCCTCACAGTTAATTCAAAGTGTGTGATCTCTCCAGGCAGTGCCAGCCAAATGCCCCGTAGCTACAAATAATTCTCAGAACAGGAGAAACACTGATAGATATTGGACCCAATTTTCCTCTCACGCCTCATAACCCCACTTCAGTTATACATGTAAAAGTGGTATGTAAAGAGAATCAAGCATACCCATCCCTTTCTAGAAGCCGCTCCAATCTGAATATCTTCACTCCTTTTCTCATTTTACTGTTAGTCTAAACAGTTTGTTACACAGGGAAAGAATTGTATATTTATCTCACCACTTAATAAATGAAAGACACATGCCAGTTCATTCAGATTACCAAGGAGCAATGAACATGAATCTTTCATTCAAAGTTTCTCCTCTCTGAGTATTAGTATTACAACAATACCACAATACATCTCACTTATTATACTTACACTGCTACTATAACCACATACAAGAAAAGGTTTTCAGTGAAAATGCTGTTCTGAAGGGTGGTCTGAAAGAATTTCCTCTCTAGCATGAAGGAATGGGCAGGACTGTTTCTTTCAAAATGAGGTGATTCAAGCCTCTTCCACTCCCCCATCTCTGGATTCCACTGCTACAATTAGCTTCTCTGGAGGCAATGCTTTGTGTTTCAAAGATCATGGCAGGAAGGGGAGCATAGGAATTACTTGTACCTTAGGCCAAGTTTTCATGATTTCGCTCTCCATCTCCATTATTTTTAAAGCAGTTTGTACTCCCCAATATACATCATCTTCAGATTTAGAGATGCGCTCCGAATTCCCAGGGTGTGGATTTTGGACAGGCCATAAATACAGCTGCAGAGCTAACTCAAGATGCTCTTGGGTATAACTTAAAATGAAAAACCCTGGTGCTGCATACTGAGAGTATGGCTCAGCCATTAATTTTTAAAAATAAGATCTATTTTTCTATCTGTATAAGGAAAACAATCTCCTGATGTTAGGGGTCCAAAGACAACACTTTCTGACTCTAGAAGACAAATTTAACAAGGACTGCGTGTATTACTTCATAAGCATGCACTCTTAGCTTGAGACTTGCTGTCCCTCTCTCATTATACAGTACTTCCTTAAAATGACTGCAGTGCAACCTAAAGCAAGTTTATTGACCCGTGCCTACAATAAAAGTGTGTCTTAAAAAGACTCAGTATGCATCAGAGTATGCAAAATTAATCCCTTAACAGTTGGCGAGGAATGTTGTTTGAAGTCTCATCATTCTTGGACATAGGGTGCTCAGATTTGCTTGAAAAAACCCAACTTGCAGAACAGAATGAAATACATTTCTTGAATTAGTTTAATGATGCATGGCTTCTGATTTCACTACATATAAACTAGTAACTGGCAGCACAAATGGGAATAACAGATGTAAATCATTTCTTACTTTATTCCACTGAATTCTGCTTAGTTTCTCCAATGTTTGGGAGTCACGATGAACTCACCGAGCTTGCAGATTTCACATTTAATGTAATCTCAACACTATCTTACAGGCCTTTAGGAAACCACTCCATCTTTTCAAAGATGAAACATGGCAGTTTTCACTTACACCAGCATAACTCTGGAGGATCTCCACTGACTTCAGTGGATTGCACTAGGCCCTGACTCTAGGTTTCTGAAGATGGAACAGAGCCAAATCTGGCTCACTTCTAAAAGTAACCACCAATGGACTTAGTAGATACTACGCTGCCCGGCTGCACTTTGAACAAAGATATTAAGAAATGAGTATCATTCTTTAACTCATTGTCTGAGAAACTCAGGACTTGTCAACACTTACAGCACTGCAGCTGTGTAGCACTTAGTGAAGATGTTATGTGTGCCAACGGGAGGGCTTCACCTCTCTGAGAGGCGATAGCGATGTCAACAAGAGAAGACCTCCCATCGACCTAGAACTGTCTCAACCAGGAGTTTGGTTGATATCCCTGTGCTGCGTAGGGGGATGGGTTTTCCACATCCCTGAGTGACGTAGTTATACCAACATAAGTTTGTAGACCAGGGCTCAGCAATATTACTTTCACAGTCTGTTATTCAAGAAAGAAGCCCCATTAGAATTTGTCAGTGTTTTGCTCTAAGGCTCAAGTCCAGTATAAGAAGTAAAACAAAGTCTGTTTTACATTTCAACATAGACAGCTGTTGTTTGGAAATCATGCTATGAACTGCAAGTACTGATTATGATCTCAATTCCACTAATATAAATCAGGAGCCATACCACCAAAGCCACTGGAGATATTCTGGTTTCATATTGGTGTATTTCCACTGACTTCAAACGCATTGTAAGTGAGATCAGAATCAGATCTTAAGATTGTTAACATGTCAAATTTATTGTAAAATAGCCACATTGCCTTTCAACGTAATGCAGCTGAGACTTCCTCAATATTCTTCTTATTTATTAATTCATTTGTATTATTGTACTTAGGAGCCCAAGTTATGAATCAGGACCGCATTGTGTTAGGTGCTGTACAAACTATGACAGTGGGCCTTCAGCTATCTATTCAGACTTCCTTGATATTATATGGCATCAACTGGGATTGACTACAGATGAGTTGCCAAAATTACTGCATATAATTTTGACAAAGTTTCCATTCCTATGAGCCTCATTCTAGCATGGGTTCTATTTCTAAGCACTCCAGCTTCACATACATCTTTCAGATAGGAATTAAAGCCATTTTAATGTTGTTATTTAATTAATTATACATGCTGTATTCCATAAACTATTTTTTTTCCTGGAGATGTTTCTACAGCAACCAGTCACATCACTTACCAAGAATGAAAGTTGCAATAATATACTTACATAAATAATTAAAAATCCTAGAGCAGAGTAGGTAATAAAAATATATTGCCATGATAAAACATGAAACCAGAGAGCATTGCTTTAATTAAAAATTATAAGTACGCTGCAGTAAACAACTTATTTACACTTAGTTTGAAGTCTAACTATGGTTATTCCGGAACTTGTTGAATCCAAAGAGCAAAGAAATGACAAAACTTGATCTCTCCATGCAGACAAATTATTAAGGCTGGTAACTATGTTTAATTAAGATCTACTGTTAATAATGGATTTCAGAAAGCAAAGCTCTTCTTTTAATTTCCCAAGATAGAAAATGTTATTAAATTTGGCCTTTAACTTTGCATTGACACATACCCTTGAAACTTCTGATTAAAATTTCAGAGGTGGGAAAGAGGCACCCAAAATTAAACTCTTAAATCTGGCACAAAAATAACAGTAATCCCTGATTAAGAAATCAAATTTGAGAAACTTCATTATCAGTCTATTAATAAGTTGTTGGATTATAATTAATAAGGGGGCTTCTGGATTTATTATTATTATTTATTATTATTGTTATAAAAAGTTGGAAGCTGTAGAAGGAACTGAATACTTCAGAAGAAAATATAGGTTAATATAGGTTAATCAGTCTTAGAATTTCAATTGTACGTTAAATGGTTCCATTGCTTTCTCCCTGTGAACACAGAGGGACAAAATTTTGCTCTCAGTTACATTAGTGTAAATGGGGAGAAACTCTGTTGGTTTTGTCTACCGGTTCTTGTTTTGAGGGCTTGATTCAAATCCCACTGTACTCAAGGGGAGCCTTTTCATTGACTCCAGATCAGGACATGATTGTCCAAGGCCTGGCTTGAAATTAAAACTACTCTAGATCTAATCAGATGTAACTAAGGGCACAATTGGACTTGGATCCTGAAGTGTATGGTTGTGAGTTTTAGTTCCCAGTATGATGTTTATAACTCTAATAACTTCCCTTGAATGTTAATGCAGGTGCACTGCTAACCATATGCATACTGACATCTAGACCTACAGGTATATGGGTTTTGATTCTTGCAAATACTTGGAGTCTTTGAATACTTCAGACTGAAGAACTAGAAGGAAAATTGTCTCAAAAATACAGATGCCTATAGGAATCTTTATAAGGCAAGCTACGTTTTCCAAAGAGACAAGTCATTTAAATCAGATTCAGATATTTGGTGCTCAAACAATAGATTCAGTTTGATTTGGAACCATGATACAGAAATGTTTCTTTGTGTTATATTCATGGTTTTTAAAGTGTAGTTGTTACACTATGTTAGTGGTCATTACTAATAGCTACCAGCACCTCCTAATTGTAGGTACAGCAAATTGAAAATACCTTTTTGGCCCCGAATGGTCTCATACATTAGTTGCAATACACTGAAAACAAAGGTGGGTGACGTGAACAAAACTCCTCATACCTCTATCTGTACAGACATACATTTTGCAACTGACATATGTATTTTGTTGGGAATAATGGATGCATGGATCAGGGATGTGGGCATACGGTTCGCACAGACACATATGGATCAGGGATGTGGGCATGCACACACAAACTGAGACTTGCACTTGTCCACTAAGGCTTACTAATCACTATCCACTCTCGGCCCTCTACCTCATTGTTGTGCTTTTTCTGGATGTTCAGCATGAGAGAAGAAAACATCTCTTTTGGGTAAAAGAAAATTCCAATTTTTGGCAGTGCCAATATTGTCCACATTAAGTTGTGGGCTCTGGGAACCTTTCATTTAGCTTATGAACTATTATTATTCAGAATTTCAGGAGTCCTCTGCTGCAGGTTTTGACTAGTGGTAGATTGCAAAAAGATTTATGCTGTTTAGCTGCCTGCATACGCTATTTGAAAAGCAAACTAGAATTCCCAGTGATCCACTAATACCACCTATAATTTTCATTCCCAACATAATCATTAAAAAAATTGGCAAAATCAGCAAGTCTTGTTCAGAAGTACAGATAACAGATTCAGGATTATAAGAAAAACCTACTGCATGATTTTCTTAACCCATTTCACGTATACTCCCTATTCTCTTGGGGCTGCTCTCTTAGCAGAACAAGATCAAACATTGCAAATAATTAATGAGCCTTTTCTTATCAAATAGCTCCCATGAAAATACTTAAAACTGTCAATAAATTTAGCCCTGTATATGCTAAACTCAATACCAACACCAAAGGGAATATGGGACTTTTTTTCTACATGAGTCAGGCTTTGAATAATGCACGTGAGGGTCATATTGCTGAATCTGACGTGATAGAAATTCCACAGCTCTTTTCCATCCATCAACAGAAAGCTATGACAATAGTGAATGAAATAAGAATTCTCCGGAGCAAAGACTAAAATGAAATGAATGGCTAAAAATGCATTCAATAAATAAATACATTTAAAAAACAGGGGAAATGACATCAGTTAAGATCTATCCTTCAGATAATCTGATTTTTAAGTGACAACGTTTACAGGTACTCTTGATACAGAAAAACAAAATATTCATAGTCTATTAACTAGATGTTTTTGAGATGATGCAGGGAATTGAAATCTTTAATTATATGTGTTACCTTTCTCCCCTACATTAAATGTTGAGTACTCTTACCTGTTTAAATTCATCTTCACATCATTTTAATCCCCACCTCTCAGTCCAGTCCTTCACAACACTATGCTGATACATGCTTATTTACACTGAATTTCATTAATGACCCATAGACTCATTTTCCGTAAGAAGTGACCAGTCACTTCTAAACAACTCTTGTGATGATGGACAAATCCACACATGGATTGGCATTGTGGTCTCTACAGGTACATAAGAACATAAGAATGGCCAAACTGGGTCAGACCAAAGGTTCATCGAGCCCAGTATCCTGTCCTCTGACAGTGGCCAATGGCAGGTGCCCCAAAGGGAATGAACAGACAGGTTAGCATCTAGTGATCCATGCCCTGTCACCCAATCCCAGCTTCTGGCAAACAGAGGCTAGGGACACCATCCCTGCCCCTCCTGGCCAATAGCCATTGATGGACCTCTCCTCCATGAATTTACCTAGCTCCCTTTTGGTAGAGCCTGCGTGCCTGCCTTGCAATCACTGGGCACTCAAAGATTCAATTGACTTTGCCTGGAGTGTATGGCAAACAAGGAATACAGGAGCGGGCCAACCCCCTTGAGCTACAGAGCTTATCCATGGCCTTGTTGCTCCCTCTCATGGAAAAAAAGGAAATAGAGAAGGGTAAAAAAATGACTTCTAAACCTCCATGAAGTTTATCATAAAGTCAAAACTGCATTCTTCCTTCATGCAAATGGTGTTTGCAACCTCATGCGGTAAGGACTCGGGAGAAGGGGTCACAGACTGCACTGCCCAAGAGAATCCATAGGGAAATCAGAGCACAATGTTTCTTAATCCCTCTTACATTATTCTATGGCACCTTTCTGCCATTCATTTTCAATGCCCTGCAACAAGGCTCCATTTCTAACTGGAAATTCTTCTGGGAAGCATATTACAAAGAGTGGCTGCTCACTGATTTTTCTCCTCACATGCACCCTCTCAATCTTTAATAACTGACAAGGCAGCTGATCTGTAGAGGGACTCCCCAGGCTACAGCCTCTGGTCCTCCTTTCTGCATTCTACATCCTCGCTCCACCCAGTTTTGCTTCCCTCATCCAGCTCAAGTGTCTAAGCATCTGATTGAAACTCCTCCTCTGATATGCAGGAAGGTAGAGTTAACGTTATTTCAAAGAAAATACGATTTTGAGACTAACATCATTGTATGACTTGTGTGTTCTTTCTAAATTTTCATCCAGTTCACCAGAGACTCCAGGAACCGTTTTTAACTGTAAAAATAATCTGCTTTTTTGGGCTGGAAAAATTATTTCCCTCTTTCCACACGAGCCTTCCCAGAACACTGGTAGATCATCATCATAAGCTGCCTAATATAGGCTGTGGTCTCAAGAGATTCAGACCAGAAAATAGCAATCAGATGTCATAAAATAGCTTTAAAATTGATTCTCCATTTTTAAATATGAGAAGATGGCAGCACTTAATAATAGCCAACTCTGTTCCTCAGAGACAGAGTATATGTATGGAATTATATTTCTATAGTACAGAAGACATCATCATGTGGCTGGTGAGAGGAAGACAGCTAAGGGAGTTAGCCAGCTGCTGAATATCTCAGGGGGTTTCTGTCTTCCTGCTATTAATTAACTTTGATGGGGAAAAAATTAGCACTTTTCTGTGCTAGGATCTTGTCATCCAGGTTAGTAGGACTCTGGGTTAGTTTACTGGTTTGCTGTGTGGTTGAAATCTAAGCTCAGTTGCTGACTGTCTGGGCTAGATCACCCTGCAGTTAGGTGGGTTAACACCTGAATACAAGTGGGGCTCTTTGAAGTGAGGGCAATGCAATTTTTTTTTTACTAGGCCAGAGATTATGGTGGCTGAATGAGAAAGGGTGAGTCACCCATTCCATTTGAGAGTGCATGTGCGGCCCAAGCTTTAAAAAGCACACAAGTTCCCTGTGGCTGGTAAGATTTAGCTGCTGGGATGAAGGCCACTGGAAGACTAAGGGAGTGAACCTGCTGGGTTCTTCAGCAGAAAAAGGCAGAGAGGTAATGGTTGTTTTTTGTTTGTTTGTTTCTTTAATTTGCAGATACTGTCAGGTCTGATCCTGAGCACATCATCATGGACTACAGGGCTCTGGGAGCATGGGTGAAGGAGGTGGGGGTGCAGATAAGTGTCTCTTCCATTCTCCCAGTTGAGGGTAAGGGCCTAGGCAGAGACACATGCACCCTGGAGATGAGTGCAAAGCTGTACAGATGGTGTTGACAGGACGTCTTTGCCTTCCTCGACCATGGGGTGCTATTCTGAAAAGGAGGACTGCTGGGAAGAGATCAGGTCCACCTGACCAAGAAGAGGAAGAGTATTTTTGGACACTGACTACCCAACCTAGAGAAGATGGCTTTAAACTAGGCTCAAAAGGGGCCAAGTGATAAAAGCCTACCAGTAGGTATAAAAAGGTGACCTTGATAGAGGGCGAGAAGATGCAGCTGGAAGGAATGAAAAATGACAATAGTGTCATAGAAGCGACAAAATGGAAGAGTGGGGGAATCTGCTTAACATCTAAAAAGTCTACATGCAACTGCAAGGGGTATGGGGAATAAACAGGAAGAACTGGAAGGCTTAGTACACAAGTTAAATTGTAACTTAATTGGCATCACTGAGACTTGGTGGGGGATAAACCTCATAACTAGAATATTGCTATAGAGCCATATCGCTTGCTCAGGAAGGACAGGAAGCGGAAAAAAAGAGGAAGTGTTGCTTTATACATCAAGAATATATAAAGTTGTTCTGAGGTCCAGGAGGAGGTGAAAGGCTGGCCAGTTAAATGTCTCTGGGTGAAGATTAATGGGGAAACTAAACATGGTAAGGGTCTATTTGAGACCACCAAATCAGGAGGAGGAAATGGATGAGGCATTTCTAGAACAAACAACAAATATCCAAATTTAGTAAGTAATGAGGGGTGAGGGGCATTAACTACTCAGACATCTGTTGGATAAGAAATACAGCAAAACACAAAATCTTTGGCAAATTCTTAGAATGTATTGGGGGCAACTTATTGTTTCAGAAGGTGGAGGAAGTAACCAAGGACAGCCATTTAAGACTTGATTCTGACAAACAGGGAGGAACTGGCTTTGAATCTGATCTTGGAAGACAATTTAAGTGAAAGTGATCATGAAATGATAGATTTCATTATTTTGAGGAAAGGAAGAAGAACGGAACAGAACAATAAGGAAAATGAACTTCAAAAAAGCAGACTTGAACAAACTCAGAGAACAGGTAGATAAAGTCCCATATCTAAGGGAGCATATCTAAGGGGGAAAAAGAGTTCAGTTTTGCAAAGAGACAATATTGAAGACACAACAGGAACAAGCTTCATGTGAAGGAAAGGCAGGAAGAATAGGAAGAAATGAATATGGCTCCATCAGGAGCTTTTTAATAACCTGAACATCAAAAAGAAATCTTACAAAAAGTGGAAATATGGACAATTTACTTTGGATGAATACAAAAGAATAGCAGAAGCATGTAGGGACAAAATCAGAAAGGCCAAGACAAAAAATGAGTTACATCTAACAAGGAACATAAAAGGCAATAAGAATTTGTTCTAGAAATACACTAGGAGCAAGCAAAAGACAAAGAAAAATGTAGGCCCACTTTTTAGGGGGATGGAGACCTAATAACAGGTAAAGGCTGAGGGGCCTAATGCCTATTGTGCTTCAGTCTTCATTAAAAAGGTTAATTGTGACCAGATGCTCAACATAATATTAACAACAAGAGGGAAGGAATGCAAGCCAAAACAGGGAAATAGCAGGTTAAAGAGTATTTAGATAAGTCAGATGTATTCAAGCCAGCAGGGCCTGATGAAATTCACCCTAGGATGCATTAAGGAACTAATTGAAACATTCTTGCAACCACTAGAAATTATCTTCAGGAAGCCCATGGAGGACAGGTGCGGACCCAGAGGACTGGATGAGAGCAAACATAGTACCCATCTTTAAAAAAGGGAACAAAGAGGACACGAGGAATTATAGATTAGTGTTGATTGGTTCACTGTCAAACTAGGACAGCAAATCTTGTAGGCTCCCTTAGATGTCTGTCCTGGGTCTGAAACTATTTAATATTTTCATTAATGACTTGGATAATTGAGTGGAGAGTATGCTTATAAGATGTATGGATAACACCAAGCTGGGAGGAGTTGCAAGCACTTTGGATGATCGGATAAAAATGCAAATGGACCTTGGTAAACTGGACAATTGGTATGAATGAAATTCAATCAATACAAGTGCAAAGTACTGCATTTAGGAAGGAAAAATCAAATGCACAACTACAAAATGGAGAATAACTGCGTAGGTAATATTACTGCTGAAAAGGATCTTGGGGGTTATAGTGAATCACAAATTGAATATGAATCAACAATGTGATGCAGTTGCAAAAACGGCTAAGATAATTCTGGGGTGTATTAACAGGAGTATTGTATGTAAGACAAGGGAGGTAGTTGTCCCACTCTATTCAGGTTCGGTCTCAGATGGAGTATTGTGTCCAGTTCTGGGTGCCACACTTCAGGCAAGTGAAGAAGTGGTTTTTACCCATGAAAGCTTATATCCAAATAAATCTGTTAGTCTGTAAGGTGCCACTGGACTCATTGCTGGTTTTGTGGATACAGACTAACATGGCTACCCCCTGATACTTGGAAGACTATTGCCACCTGCCTAATGTAGATCTTTGTCTTCATGATAATGAAGCTCTTCATTCTGAAAAAGAAATCCTCACTTCTTATTATCCGGATCCCAAATTAATTTAATTTAATGTGGTACTAACAGCCAAGCTCTTCAGGCACAACAGACATTTATATTCACTTTTTGGTAGACTTAGAATATTGCACTTACCGAATCGTCTGGTGTTGCAAGGTATCTGGATCTGTGGCGTTTACTGTTAACACAACACTGCCTATGGGGCTGTTTTCTTGTTTGGTTACCGTCATTGGGTCTGGGTGGAAAACAGGGCCTTCATTTACATCCAAAACAGTGATCTGAACTGTTGCTGTCGAACTGGGGCCGTAGGCTATGTCTGGAACCAGCGGGTCTTCGTTTTCTACTTTGATCAGCAGTGTGTGGAATGCTGAGATCTCGTAGTCTAAAGGCTGTAAGACACACCAAGAAATCAGAGTACCAGATGCGAAGAGCATATATAACATTCATCCAAGCTTGTAAAAGTGACAGAATTAGCCACAAAGGACAGCACCTCCATCACCATCATTGGATACATCCTGCTGTCTGGTCAAAGTTCAGCAACAGACAAGTTGTGTGGTCTCTGTCTCATATTTTGTGTATATATAGCCACACGACAAAACTACAGCATGTACTCTAGCATAGTAGCAGAGATACTAGCTTTCAGTAAGCAGGGTTATTGTGTTATTGTAACACAAAAGGAGTGACATGTATTGCCTAAACTGAACTGCAAGCCAATAATATACTTTCGACTTGAGAATTCCAGTAGTTGGTCCTTTTCATGTGTAATGCACCTCACAGTAATAATAAATTACACAAAAGAAAATTGTCCTTACTTTGACAACAGAGAGCATCCCCTCATTGGTCTTTGGGTTGGTATGGATTTCAAAACTCTGTCCTGGGTTTCCATTGATAATGGTGTACACAGCTCTCCAGGCTCCTGTTGCTGGGTCATCTCGGTCTTCAACAGTTAAATTCACTATCACTCCTGTGACTCCTTCTTTTACGGTGGCTTGGAACTAAAACAATATTTGTTATTAGTACTATTAACAATAATAATAGTTACTATTTTCTAGTAATGACCACACAATTTTTTTTATTCAAGACAGCATTCATTATTTACATCAGAAGAAAGATGTAATACTTGAGTGAAACTCAATTTCATAGGCCATAAATAATACATTCCCGGAGCATGAAAAGTAAGGTACTATATCATTACTGCACTGCTTCTGTTCTTGATAGATTGTAGATAAGTAACAATGTGATAGAAAACACCCTTTGAAAGCACTTGACTAAGAAGAAAAAAAATCATCTAGTAACTTCAGTTAATGCACTGCAGATAATACACAGAGGTGCAGAAGTGCACAACTACTAGAAAAAGAAATATTCAGAACTAAGAGGGTGGATGGAACATGATTCATTCTTCTTTTAAGATTCTTGCCTTTTGATGTTTTACAAACAAACCCCCGCTTAATTGCTCATTACAGTGGTCATAAATAAATAAAATATTTGACTTGTGTCCCTTAACTTGCTTTTTCTCTGATGAGTTTCTCTGGGATAGAATAATTAGGGTTCATTTTACTACTTAGTTCCCATACCTATCATGCATTACATTCTCTTTTCAGAGGGAAGAACTGTCATTATAGGAAGTTGCCCCTATTTTACAGGTCAATTAACCAAATCTTACCTGGGTAATCTACAACTTGATTATGATCCAATCAAACTGTATATGAACACTATTCTCACTTAGCAGGGGTATATTAGGTAAACCATCACAGATGCACATGAATTTCAGACACAATAATATTCCTCAATTCTAAAGCACTGGCAGCTGAAGCACTTTATATTAATTAATTTAATGAATACATCTCTCCATGGTTTTGTGGTGGGGAAGAATTTTGATAGATTGATTTTATGGATGGATAAACTGAGGCTCAGAGATAGATTCAAGGCCCAACCTTGAGAACTACAGATCACCTGCAGCTCAATTTTAGATCATTAGGAGCTGGGAGATCTCAGCATCTCTCAGGATTAACCCCCTCAATGGCCCCAGCCTGCAAACTTCACTAATGTAAGAAGCCCCCATTCCCCAAACTGGCTTGCCTGTTCCTGCTTTGTCAGTGGCTATACTGTTTTTTTATTCCCAGGGACAAAATTCATCCATTGTGCATCTCTAGCGGTGTCAATACTTTTGCCCAAGGAGTCGTGATGAGAAGTCCTTTGCTCTATCTTATCAACCTCTGTCAAGGTTTCTTCCCCACTCTGAACTCTAGGGTACAGATGAGGGGACCTGCATGAAAAACCCCCTAAGCTTATTTTTACCAGCTTAGGTTAAAACTTCCCCAAGGTACAAACTATTTTACCTTTTGTCCCTGGACTTTATTGCTGCCACCACCAAGTGTCTAACAAATATAACCGGGAAAGAGCTCACTTGGAAACACCTTTCCCCCCAAAATCCCTCCAAGCCCTACACCCCCTTTCCTGGGGAAGGCTTGATAAAAATCCTCACCAATTTGCATAGGTGAACACAGACCCAAACCCTTGGATCTTAAGAACAAGGAAAAAGGAATCAGGTTCTTAAAAGAAGAATTTTAATTAAAGAAAAAGTAAAAGAATCACCTCTGTAAAATCAGGATGGTAAATATCTTACAGGGAAATCAGATTCAAAACACAGAGAATCCTCTAGGCTAAACCTTAAGTTACAAAAAGACACAAAAACAGGCATATACATTCCATTCAGCACAACTTATTTTATCAGCCATTTAAACAAAACAGAATCTAACGCATATCTAACTAGATTGCTTATTAACTCTTTACAGGAGTTCTGACCTGCATTCCTGCTCTGGTCCCAGCAAAAGCAACACACAGACAGAGAGAACCCTGTTTCCCCCCCCACCCCGCCTCCAGCTTTGAAAGTATCTTGTCTCCTCATTGGTCATTTTCGTCAGGTGCCAGCGAGGTTATCTTTAGCTTCTTAACCCTTTACAGGTGAAAGGGTTTTTCTTCTGGCCAGGAGGGATTTAAAGGTGGTTAGCCTTCCCTTTATATTTATGACACGCCCCCCAAATCACAGATAGGGTGAAACGCTGGCTGTGATTTCTTCCTGGAGCTCTAGGAGAAAATAGAGTTAATAAGACACATGCACCTCTAAATATACTACCAAGTATATAAAGACTAACAATATTTTCCACATCTCAAGGACGATTTTACCAGTTGATTCTGGGAAACTTTCACAGGAGAGTGCATCAGCCACTTTGTTAGAAGCTCCTGAGATGTGTTGGATGTCAAAATCAAAATCTTGGAGAGCTAAACTCCACTGAATAAGTTTTTTGTTATTTCCCGTGGCGGTATGAAGCCACCGTAGTGCAGCATGGTTGGTTTGCAGGTGGAAATGCCGTCCCCAAACATATGGGCGTAGCTTTGCCAGAGCGTAGACAATGGCGTAACATTCCTTTTTAATGACTGACCAGTTGCTTTTCCTCTCAGACAGTTTCTTGCTGAAAAATACTACAGGGTGGAATTCTTGATCCAGTCCTTCCTGCATTAAAACTGCTCCCACACCACACTCGGACGCATCTGTGGTTACTAGGAACGGTTTGTCAAAGTCTGGGGCCTTAGCACAGGGTCAGACATGAGTGTCGCTTTAAGCTAGTTAAAGGCCTTCTGACACTCTTCGGTCCTCTGAACAGCATTTGGCTGTTTCTTTTTGGGTAGGTCTGTCAGTGGGGCGGCGATTTGGCTGTATTGTGGTACAAATCACCTGTAATATCTGGCCAAGCCTAAGAAGGATTGGACCTGTTTCTTTGACTTTGGGACAGGCCACTTTTGGATAGCATCCACTTTGACCTGTAGGGGGTTGATAGTTCCTTGACCCACCTGGTGTCCAAGGTAAGTCATTCTGTTTAGGACTATTTGACACTTCTTAGCCTTAACAGTTAGTCCTGCCTCCCTTATGAGCTCGAAGACTTTTTGTAGATGTTCCAGGTGTTCAGCCCAGGAATCCGAAAATATGGCCACATCGTCAAGGTAGGTGACTGCATATTCTCCTAATCCCACTAGGAGACCATCTACAAGTCTTTGGAAGGTGGCGGGTGCATTCCCCAGCCTGAAAGGGAGTACATTAAATTCATACAGCCCGACATGTGTGGTGAAGGCTGACCTTTCCTTGGCGGATTCATCTAGTGGTACCTGCCAGTACCCCTGGGTTAAGTCCAAGGTAGAGATGAACTGGGCCCGTCCCAGTTTCTCTAATAGTTCATCTGTGCATAGCATTGGATACTTGTCTGGGCGAGTTACAGCATTTAGCTTATGGTAGTCCATGCAAAAACGTATCTCCCCATCTGGTTTGGGAACTAGAACCACTGGAGATGCCCATGCATTGCCAGAGAGGCGGATTACCCCCATCTGTAGCATATCCTGGATCTCCCGTTCTTTAGCAGTTTTAGCTTGAGGAGACACCCAGTAAGGTTGGACTTTAATTGGGCGAGCATTACCTGTGTCAATGGAGTGGTATGCCCGTTCAGTCAGTCCTGGGGTGGCTGAGAACGTCAGCGCATAGCTAGTGCACAGCTCCTTGATCTGCTGTCGCTGCATATGCCCAAGGGTCATGGAGAGGTTCACCTCTTCCACGCCACCAGCACTTTTCCCTTTGTAGTAGACACCTTCAGGCCACTCAGCGTCATCGCCTCCCTGGGCTGTAAACTGACAAACCTTTAATTCTCTGGAATAAAAGGGCTTTAGAGAATTAATATGGTACACCTTAGGCTTTCGGTTGGAGGTGGGGAATGTGATGAGATAATTAACAGCTCCCAGGCGCTCCTCGACCGTGAATGGCCCTTCCCACGATGCTTCCATTTTATGGGCCTGGAGCACCTTTAAGACCATGACCTGGTCCCCTTCTTTGAAGGAACACTCTCTGGCATGTTTATCATACCAGGCTTTTTGCTCTTTTTGAGCATCCTTTAGGTTTTCTTTAGCAAGGGCTAAAGAGGTTTGGAGGGTGTTTTGTAGGTTGGTTACAAAGTCCAGAATGTTAGTTCCTGGGGAAGGTCCAAACCCCTCCCATTGCTGCTTCACCAATTGTAATGGCCCTTAACCTCGCTGCCATATACAAGTTCAAATGGTGAAAACCCTAAACTGGGATGTGGTACAGCTCTGTAGGCAAAGAGCAACTGCTGCAACACTAGGTCCCAATCATTGGAGTGCTCATTTATGAATTTACGTATCATGGCCCCCAAAGTCCCATTAAATTTTTCCACCAGGCCATTTGTTTGATGATGGTAAGGGCTGGCAACCAAGTGATTCACCCCATGAGCTTCCCAAAGGCTTTCCATAGTTCCTGCCAGGAAATTAGTTCCTGCATCTGTGAGGATGTCGGAGGGCCAACCTACCCTGGCAAAAATGTCTGCTAGTGCCTGACTCATACTTTTAGCCCTGGTGTTGCTTAGAGCTACTGCTTCCGGCCATCGGGTGGCAAAATCCATGAAAGTCAGTATGTACTGCTTTCCTCTGGGTGTCTTTTTCGGAAAAGGACCCAGAATATCCACAGCTACTCACTGAAATGGAACTTCAATGATGGGGAGTGGCTGGAGCGGGGCTTTGACCTGGTCTTGGGGTTTTCCCACTCTTTGGCATACCTCACAAGACCAGACATAGGTAGAAACATCCTTGCCCATTACCCCCCAGTGGAATGACCTCCCCAACCGGTCTTTGGTCCTGTTCACCCCAGCATGGCCACTAGGATGATCATGGGCTAAGCTCAAGAGCTTGACCCGTTACTTAGTTGGAACTACCAACCGTCTCTGAGGATGCCAGTCTTCCTGGTGTCCACCAGAGAGTTTCCTGGTATAAAAGTCCTCTTTCTGCAACAAATCTGGATTGATTAGAAGAGCTGAGAGGCAGTGGGTTGCTCTGTGCTGCCGTCCAAGCTCTCTGGAGGTGTTCATCTGCTTCCTGTTCAGTCTGGAACTGTTCCCCTGATGCTGGAGACATCAGTTCCTCATTGGAATGTGGACCTAGGCTTGGTCCCTCTGGAAGCGATGTAGGGGATGGGGCTGTTTCTGCTGACTGTGAACCGCTCTCCGCTGGTGCACTATGTTGGGTTTCAGGCTCCGGCTGAGCCTCTTGTGTAGGGTTATTGGCTGCTGCTGGTTCAGATTCGGTGGGGCCCTTTGGTGTTGGGGTTGCAAGTACTGGATTCAGTGCTGGCAATGGGTCTGGTGCTGGTTGTTCCACCAGTTCCGGTTCTGGGACTGGCTCTATCTGGGTCTCTGGGACTGGATCCACTACTGCTGTTACAGACGCTGGCATGGGGTCTGGTTCCATCACCTCTGACCAGGTCCTGGTAGAAGTTTCTGGAACAGAGCTAGGCATGACAGCTTGCTTAGCCTGGCTGCGGATGACCATTCCCACCCTCTTGGCTAGTTTCACATGATTGGCCAAGTCTTCCCCCAACAGCATAGGGATGGGATAATCATCATAGTCTGCAAAAGTTCACATTCCTGACCAGCCCTTGTCCTGGACCGGCAACTTGGCAGTAGGCAAATTGAAAGAGTTGGACTTGAAGGGTTGAATTGTCACTTGGATCTCTGGGTCAATTAAATTGGGGTCCACTAAGGAAGCATGGATAGCCGACACTTGCGTTCTGGTGTCCCTCCACGTGGTGACCTTCTTCCTGCCCACACTCACAGTTTCCCTCTGCTCCAAGGGTATCTGGGAGGTATCTGGGCCTGAGGACTCTGGTGTGATTCCGGTGCAATGAACTGTAATCTGTTGGGCTTCTTGGGGCAGTTGGCCTTCACATGCCCCGGCTCGTTACATTTAAAACATCGTCCAGCTGACGGGTCACTGGGGCAAGGTGGGTTGCTGGAGAATGGTGTGGCAGGACAATAAGGTGTCTGGAGTATTCCTTGGTGTGTAGTTGGGGCCTTGGGCTGCCCCTGGTAGTAGGATGTGGTCTGAGGGTGTCCCTTCTGGTATCTGCTCCAACTGCGACCAGGATTGTTCCTCTCTCCTCCCTCCACCCATTTTGTTCTGGCTTGCCCCACCTCTCTGATGGTCTGGGACTGCTCATATCGATCAGCATAAGAAGCAAGACTTTCTGCTGAGTCCATTTTCTTATACCATAAACACTATTTTATTTCCTCCTTGGACATATTCAGGAATTGCTCCTGAGCTATCAAATCACACATTCCGTCAAAGCTAGTGACACCCCTTCCTTGGACCCATTTATCTAACAGATCCTTCATCTGGTTTAGATAAGCCACATAAGTCCAGGCCCTCTCTTAAGGGTTCAAAATTTTACTCTGTACGTTTCAGATGTAATTTGAAATTGCTTTAAAACCAAATCCTTGAACTTATTATAATCAGAAGCTTCATCAATAGGCATCTTATTGAATATGTCCAGAGCTCTTCCAGTCAATTTTGCGACCAATGTAGTCATCTTGTGAGCTTCAGGAATTTTATGGAGTGCACACAGTCTGTCAAAGGTGAGAAAATATTCAGCAATATCACTGGATTCATCATACTGTGGACACAGTCGCTCCCATTTGTGGATTGTTGGGGAAGGATTGTTAGGGTTATCAAGTAGATTCTGCTCAGCCCTTACCTTCTCCATCTTCAGTGCATGCTTCCTCTCTTTTTCCTTCTCCTCCAGTTCTTTTCCCCTTGCCTCCATTTCTTAGTCCTTTGCCTCCACAGCTCTCCTGTGGGCAGCCTCTAGGGCTTTTTCTGCCTCTCTCTCTGCCTCCATTTCTTTGTCCTTTGCCTCCATTTCTTTGTCCTTTGCCTCCATAGCTTTCCTGTGGGTAGCTTCTAGGGCTTTTTCTGCCTCTTTTGCTGCCTCCAGTCTGGTTAACTCCAGTTTGTGTTGTGCCTTGGTTTCTGCCATGTTAGCCTCTCTGTTTTTAACTAACTTTACACCCGAGAGTTAGAAAGAAAACAACAAAACAAAACAAAAAAAAACTTGGCTTGTCAAAAAAAATAGGTTGTACTGTAACTGGATACTTATGTTCTCTTATAGTGATTGTCAGCCTACAGAATAATCCTTTAAAAAAACAAAAACCTAACACCTTTTTCTCCAGGCAAATAGACACAAAACCCCTCTAGTTGCTCTTAGGTAAAAAAAACAAAAACAAAAAAACCTTCAGGTCTGTGAAGACTTGTGAATTTCCCTGCAGGAGGTTAACTACCCTGCCTTTAGGTAGAGAAAACTCCAGCTCACAAAAGACAATTACCTTTTGTCTCTGCTCTGGCCCCTAAGCAGAGACCAAAAAAAACCTCTAACTGCTTTCAGCTTAAAACCTGCTTTCCAGCAGCCCAAAGGGGGGAAAAATGTCCTTTTTTAAAACCTGTGCTTCTGGTTCAAAAAATCTCAAATTGATCTCAAAATGATTTCAAGTTAATCCCTGGTCTGCCACCATGTCAAGGTTCCTTCCCCACTCTGAACTCTCAGGTACAGATGAGGGGAACCGCATGAAAAAACCCCTAAGCTTACTTTTCCAGCTTAGGATAAAACTTCCCCAAGGTACAAACTATTTTACCTTTTGTCCCTGGACTTTATTGCTGCCACCACCAAGTATCTAACAAATATAACCAGGAAAGAGCTCACTTGGAAACGTCTTTCTCCCCCAAATCCCCCGAAACCCTACACCCCCTTTCCTGGGGAAGATTTGATAAAAATCCTCACCAATTTGCATAGGTGAACACAGACCCAAACCCTTGGATCTTAAGAACAAGGAAAAAGCAATCAGGTTCTTAAAAGAAGAATTTTAATTAAAGAAAAAGTAAAAGAATCACCTCTGTAAAATCAGGATGGTAAATACCTTACAGGGTAATCAGATTCAAAACATAGAGAATCCCTCTAGGCTAAACCTTAAGTTACAAAACGACACAAAAACAGGAATATACATTCCATTCAGCACAACTTATTTTATCAGCCATTTAAACAAAACAGAATCTAATGCATATCTAACTAGATTGGATTTCTGACCTGTATTCTTGCTCTGGTCCCGGCAAAAGCAACACATGGACAGAGAGAACCCTTTGTTTCTCCCCCCACCTCCAGCTTTGAAAGTATCTTGTCTCCTCATTGGTCATTTTGGTCAGGTGCCAGCGAGGTTATCTTTAGCGTCTTAACCCTTTACAGGTGAAAGGGGTTTTCCTCTGGCCAGGAGGGATTTAAAGGTGGTTAGCCTTCCCTTTATATTTATGACAACCTCACTCCCCCATAATAACAGAACATTTGAAGAGGTTACAGGGATTTCCAAATATTACCCAAGATAGAAGATCTAAACTATAATCTTATTACAATATAGACTTTGCTTTCTGGTTACTTGTAGGTACAATTTGATCCCCTATACTAAAATATAGGGGAGGCAACTGTGTCTTTTTCTGTCTTCATGTCCTCTTTTTTATTTCTTCCAACATACTTGACTTAGGTTCTCAAGCCATTTTTGAATGTATCTGGAGAATCTGAGTGCATGCATTAAAATTAATTTATTTCAAGCTCTTCAGCTTCAGACTTGATTTTCTAAGAAGGGCAACATTATTGATTATCTGTTTCTATTGTCTTCAGTACAGTTGGCAAGGAATTTAAAGATTCTTTTGATTTTGGGAGTTAATACATAGGTTGTTATTGAGCTTCAGTTCAGGCAGATCATTAAGCTCATTTACAGCTTAATTAACGTGAAATAATAGTTTAACAATATGTTAACTTGACTTCAAATGGATCAAAAGAAAATACAATATTAAGAACCTCAGATATAATGGAGCTGTGGTTACCAAGAAGGTGCTCCACACCACATAGAAAAGTGCTGTAACTTACAAAGCACACTTGTTCGGGTCTCATATTTTGAAAGAATCCACCATTTCTTGTAGCATTTAGGGCCTGAATCTCAGAGGTGTGAAGCACCTGTTGAAATCAGCTTTCCAAGTTCAGTCCCATGACTGATTTGTTCAATTAGCAAGTGATCCCTCTCCAGTCTGTTAACAGTTTAAGTTCTGCAGCCCTGCAAAATTTATCGGATATTGACCCAGGAACAATGGGAAACATACACTGGAGTATGGTTAAATATGGAGGTCTGAAGTTTATTTAAAACTATTAATAAACTGGGTTAACACAACCTCACACTACCCAGCCGGGTTGTTCCAGTACAGACTTCAACTGGCAAACTAATGGCCCCAGGGGCAGCAAACATGAGGGTGAGTGTAAAGGCCATGCCCCCTTTATGCCATCTGGCCTGCCCAGGGACCCTGACAGGAAGCAAGAGTCCTGCCCAGCCTCCTTCCTTCATACCAGAGATACGTTGAGGACAGCAACAGGCTCTGCAAGACAAGGAGGAATATCCTCTCACCATGCATTGCTGTACTCAGGATCAATGCCCAGGCAGTCCACTGGGTCACAGGGACCTAAAACCAGAACTTTTTCTAACCTAATATCACGCTGCCTCATGATTTCTTAGAGGTAGGTCGCAACTGGCACCAGTGGCCCATGTAGACTATAAACCTGAGGATGGGTATCAACACCACGGGCCCATTACACACTCAGGCCTGCCTGAAAACTAGCATCCCAGCCCACTTCCCTCCTTCATGCTGGTGATAGCAGAGATAAGATGAGGGTGCTCTAAGATGTGCAAGACATTGGTGCAGACCCCCTCAGCATGGATAGCAGTCCTCATGGCCACTGTAAAGGGAGGCCAAAAATAGCTATTTGCCTGGGCAGCAAACAGCAGTCACTTTCCTTTCCCTCCAATTTTCCCCTCCTATTATCACACACCACTGACCAATGGCTGCAGCAGTAAGCAGGTCATTCTCCAGTGCCGAGAGGCAGCATACAATAGCTTTTCCCTTCCTGAGTCCTGCAGTACGGGGGGTGGGGAGAAGGGAAGGGGAAAGAAACAACTGCCCCATACACATATTGAAGGCAAGGGAGGTAGGGGGAGAAGATTAGGACGCATGTGGCACATGGCCCTAGTTGCTCCTAGTTGAGATTTCATGCCCCCGCTCCCACTCTCAGCGTGCTTCCACTTCTCCCAGACCCACTCCAGCCACAACTCAGTAGCAAGATGAGCATTTACTATTGACATTTTTTACTTAAAAAAAAATGAAGAGATCAGCACATTCAATATTTTAAGCTTTTTCTCAATCTTGGTTCTATACAATTACTAGCCATGCACTGCAAAGGCCAGATTTTCAAAGGTGTTCAGGACCCAACACCTCCCATTTAGACACCTAAATAGATGGCCAGATTTCAAGAGATCTCAGCTCCTATTTAAGTCCCTAGGCCATGATCCTGTACCATTAAAATCAATGGGAGCTTTGCCATTGACATCAACAAAGGCAGGGTCAAGGCCCAATGGAGGAATTTTGACTCATGCTCCTAATTCACATAGGTGTTTTTGAAAACGCCACCCCTGAATCAAGTGGACAGATTTTTCATATGCACTCAGTACTCCCCTACAGCTCTCACTAAGAATACAAAGAGCTGGTGGGTGCTGAGCACTTTGAAAATGTGGACATGTGTCATTAGGTGCCTAATTCAGAGCGGAGTCCTTTTGAAGATCTAGCCCTTAAAGTAAATATAGAAGAACAGCCCAGTTATGATGCCAGTCTCTGATGGAAAGTCTGGCAGAGGTTCTAAGGTTTTTCAGCCATTTCATGGAACATGAAAGTCAGTTTAAGGACATTTGATTTAAGAATATCTTAAATATCTTAGGAGGATGGTTCTCCTATGCAATCGGCACCTCTTACCTACTCCTTTTTCAGGCAGAACACCCAGTGGCTTCAATGATAGTGAGTTAGCAATTCAGAAAAGGGCACTTAGACCTGGTGTGGCCAGAAACCTTCAGAACTTATGATACCAGCAGGTCAAGTAACTGAAACTCCCCTGGAAAAGGCAACAATGTTAAACCCGATAAACTCCAACCTTCAAGTTATATTAACCATAGCTGTCCTGCAATTTACAAGCACTTTAGATGACCATCAAAGCAAGTGACTATTTGAAGCTGTTTAGAGTCTGGAATGTTAGGGCTTGTCTACATGGGGAAGTTAAGACACAGTAAGCTAGGATGTAAATTTAAAGCATTTTAGCTACTGCAGACTCACTCCCTGTTAGGACACTGACTGTGCACTAAAGTGTGCCCCCAGGCAAATTAGTTTAGCATACTTCCAAAGTGCATTAAGCTAATGTGCTCAAAGGTACCCTTAGTGCGCGGAAAAAGCATTCATATCGGGTGTTAGTGCGGAGTAGTTACATGCACCAGCTCATGCCCATCAGCTACTGTGGGTTTTTCCCCATATAGACGAGCTCTTAGACTAAATCCAGGGAAGATGGATTAGGAAGCAAAGTGATCAAATGTGCATGATAAATTATCACATTGGCTCTGCAATTTAGTACATGGATAATGTGAAGACTCTTATCACTCATATGAGAGTGTGAAAGAAGGAGCAGAGAGAGAGAAATTCTTACTATGGAAAAAAGTATAGTACATGTTATACAGAGGACAACCTCTGGTGTCATTCTAGTCTGGAGGGCCCTTTTATACACAGAACAAATTCCCCAGTGACTAGAAAAAAATGTTGTAGTAACAATGGTTCCCCTTTAAAACCCATAAGCAGAAAAAGGAAGGGTTAAAAAAATGAACTCAGAGCTCAAGCTAGTTTTGGAAATGGGGGAAACAGAGTGATAAGTTCCTCATCTCTCAAAATGCAAGATTTACACTCTGAAGGCAGGGTGCTGAATAGGGAAAAGCTACTGCTGTGCTCTAAAAACCCCCACAGTGGCTAACACCTATAATTAGATCGCGAGTTAATTGATTTTACTCATTTTAAATATTCACACATCCCCAAAGCACCACTATAAATTAAGAATAAAATAGATGAGTTCAGAACTTTATTTAAACGGCTGCCATCAGCACCCACATTAAAAACAAAACGATTTATAAACAGAACACCTTGAGACAGATGCTCAGCTGGTGTAAGTTGCCATAGGAAGTCAATGGAGCTATCTATGCTCCTTTATTACAGCTGAGAATTTGGCTCTAAGTTTAACTCATTCAAAAGAGTTGTGTGCCTTATTTCTAGAAATGGGCTCAAACCAAACATTCAAATCTAACTCCCTTGCCCTGGAACTGGGAAGGCAGTTCTAAGTTATATAAAAAAAGGATGATAAAATAATAAAATTTAAAGTTTTGGTTCCAAAGCAGAAAGGGCCTAATTTTATTGATTCGGTACAGTTCAAGATGGAAAAAATATCAGAGGAACAACAGATCTCAGGGGAGTTCCACCATTTGGAGCTGAAATCTTAAGAGATCAGCTAACAGGACTGCAGCACCAGCAAATTTAAATACTAGCCCTTGATCAAAACTCCACACTCTACCTTAAACGATCTGAAAATTGCCTTCTTGGCCAAAATTGTAACAAAGTTTCTGTAATAGGTGAGATTTTATTTATGATGTGTCCATATGATACATAATAATAAATGACCTGGGGTACCGTGCGTGATTAGCATCCAGACAATGAGCATGAGCATGAAGATATGCCCTTTTGTAAGGCCATTGAGCAAATTCTGCCTTAGACTAGGACACCAACCCAGCCTGAAGTAAAGAGCTGCAGTGAACAGCAAATGCAATGTGAGAAAAACGTGCTTGAATTGATGATCTGTACATCAAGGCTCATTAGGATTCCACACACTGTCGGCCCCACTCAAGAACCACCACATTAAAACTGCAAGTCAGTTTTCATTAATCAGAACACCATTCCACTGAAGGTGTTGTGTGTGTTATCATCGTGGTGTTTGTTTTCCTTGCTAGATCTCATGACTGATGAAAAATGATGAGATACATTAATACACATAGCTCCATAAGAGGATGTAGAGAGAGCTCCCAGAGGGAGATCAATCCGCTATATTCCCCACCACCACCCGTTAGAACCGTCTCACATCTATTCTTTCCCACAATCCCTTGTATTTAAAACATGAGTTCTAGATACACAGGTTTTTGCAAATTAGGTTTATTAAAGTACCGTATTTTATATTTTTTATCTTTCCATGCTGCTATTCAGTGGCAGCCATGAGATATGCATATACAGTATTTATGCATTTGTTTGGTAAGAGGCTAGTGGGTTTTCTATGGCATTATGACTAGCATACTTCCCAGGATACATGGATCTTTGGTGTGATCATACAGGTTTGCTGTGTCAAAGAACCCAGCAGGGAGAATCTCATGAATGTCAATTGCTGACATTTATAGTGGAATTCACTTGGAGACACAAGCCAGACTTTCTAGCCAATGATAAGCCAAATCACCTGGCATTATGAATATGATCCCATCAGATGTCTCAAGCTTGCCAGATAAGAGCCTGGATAGAAATTTTCAATTAACATATGTGTGCTTCACAAAGTGATTTGATCACTCTTCCTTCTGAGTCCAACAGTGATCAAATGTCCTGGCATGGTGTTAGGGGGCACAGAGTGCAATGTAAAACAAAGGACATGACCTGCTGTGACAATTAAAGATTTACTGACCTTTTCATGAGAATAAAGCTGTTGTTAACCCTGTGACCTTGCCAAATTGCAGCTTGGAAAATTATATTCTCCCTTCATAACTCTCTCCTGTGTTGTTGTTTTGTGGGTTTTTTTAAGACATTTACTGTCTTTAAATGGTGTGGAGCCTTCACTGTGCTCACACAGACAGTTGCTGTTCTTCACCCTAGGGGCAGCTGTATTACAGTAGTATATTTAAGGTTCTCCTTGCACAGTTTGTACATTAATATATGAAGCACATCGGGAAGCATTTAGATGAGAGGTGCTATGAAAATGTAAGCTATTATTATTACATGACCAGGATTTGATGATGTAAACTAGATGCAATATCCTGTTAAAGAGGAGAGTGCAAAACGTAAATCACTTGAGTAGCCTTCAGTAATTTTCACTGTTTTACTGTAATAGTTCAGGCTGTTGGGTACTTTATTTCTTATAAACTGATAATATTTCTTCTAGCTGCTTCCTTATTTTCTCTTAATACAGAATATTCTCAAGGAGGAAGGAAGAGATCATAGAAAATAATTGAACAGTACATTAGGAAAGATCTTCCTGAAGATATGAAATTGATCATCATCATTTTGAATGCATTTGTACTTTTTTTTTTTTGCTATTAAATGGTTACAATTCCTATCGACTGCAGTAGGAATTGAAGTGCAGAATTTGTTCCCCCTTACGGAAAAACTCTGAGGCATTTTAATATTGCTAATACTGCATATGAATGATGATTGAAAAGAAAAAGCAGGCTAAGATTGTGGTCTGCATATTGTAGCAGAGGAATGTCGATTTAATGGAAGGGCTTGAGATTTAGGGGATTGAGAGAGAATCTGCCCAAGTGTCCTTGGTCGATGATCTCCTCCTGGCTATGGTAAAGGAAATGCATCCATGCTGATTTTATTGATTACGTGGAAGGTGAGGAGTGGGGGCATTTGCCGTGGACTTAAGTGATATAATGCAATTTTTTGTTGTTGTGAAGATTATGTTTTGGAAGGAGTGCCCAGAGCGTGTGAAGGGAACATCTAATGGCTGTTTTTATATACATACCAATACATTGTGTTTCTGTATGGGTGTATAATGACAAATCAATGAAAGAAAGAACAAACAAAAGACTATTTCTGAATGTGACCAGGGAGCAAACTTTGCCAGCTAAAATTCTAGTTTGATAAAGGTCATATGTATAACTACTGCCACAGTCAGTAGTTAATGTTCTGTGAACCCATAATTTCTGAATGGATTAAATTGCATCTGTTGCTTTTTAAAAACATAAATCGGCTTGCCACCCCTATTTTGTGGATTTGAGCTTTGAAAGATAAGTATTGTACTTCTAAATATATTAATAAGTATGTTGCTAGACTTAAAATGTATTAGGACTGAGTACAGATCTGGATAGAAAATAAAATGTCAAGAAATGCACTCTTACAAACATAGGAGATGTAATAATTTCAACATGACTGGTAAAGAACTTCAAGCTGATGATCATTCAGAACTGAAAAGGAAATTATTACTTGATGAAAGGATAATTTGTTGCTATTTTATTTAACTCTTCACTGTGGAGTCCCAAACACAGTCACATAGTACATGTACTTGCTACTAACACATTGACAACAAAAATAAAGTACAGGACATTTTTGGTCTGATTCTCCTGTGTGACTTCATCCTAGAAATCAAACAGGAAAAAATATTCATATCTATTATGCTAAGTATTGAGAAAGATCTGTCTAAGCCATATACATTGGGTCAAATTATTCATAAACTCTGAGGCCAGAAGGGACAATTAGGATAATCTAGTCTGACCACCTGGCTTTTAGAACTCTACCAGCATTGAGCCACACAATTTATGGTTGAACTAGTGTGTATTTTGAAAAACATCCGATTCAGATTTAAAGCCTTCAAGACAGCAGTATTTTACCACACCCCTTGGAAAATTGTTCCAATTGGTAATTGCTCTCATGGTTAATAGTGCCCATGTACACCTCCATATTTTATATAAGCGAGGCAAGATCTTTTTAGCCTCATTGAACAATGAACAGGTTTATTGATTCTTCTGGCCTAGATCCCACCTACATTTTAATTACCACCATGTTGGAATGACTATTTGTAACCAGGTTTGCAATACAGGCTAAAGCACAATTTGATTCTGTAGCATAGATAGGACTGAATCATGTTTTAACAATTCTCCCAAACTATGCAATACCCTGCAAAATCCAAGGAAATTGTAGTACAGCCTTGGACTTTGTAAAGCTGTTGCACACTTTGAGTGATGCAGCAAAAAACACTATGATCCCTTTGACACTGCAAGATGGAAGTGCATTTTAATCCTGCTGAGAAGTTGCAATGTTGCACAGAGCTCTCACCATGGAATAGAAATTACAATGTAAGTGAGATCTTCCCCAAGGCAGAATCCTTGGGATAGATGAGAAAAAGAAGCTGAATAATAAGATAAGAAGTCTAAGCATCCTATCTAATATCTTGTCACTTTTTGCACTGACAGGACCTCTCAGATGTTAAAGAACCAATTTCCCAGTGAAGATGATTATTCACAGTGCTAACTTGCAGCTGATCACAATCCGTGCTGCCAGCAGCAGATGTTTCAACAGTGGTTAAGCCTCTTCCTGTGGTCCTTGGCGAGCACGCTACATGCATCAGAACAACTTGTATCACTAGAATATTTTAGCAATGAAACTTAATCAATTCCCCAAACTTCTGGCATTTCAGAGAGTGCCAACTCATGTGGGTGAGATGCCCTAGATTTACAAACCCCTCCAGCAGAGATATGTATGAAATTGGCCCAGTCTGAAAACTCTTTTTTGGAGTCAGTTAAGCACTAGGGAAAGTTTCATGGTGTGCCAGGAGGTGCAGATGGAAGGAGGTAGCTTTATGTGCAATAATACAAAATTTGTTTTAATTTTGAAACTGAAACTTCTAGCTAGTATCCATTTTCTAGGGGAAGTGGGAGGTGAAGGGGATGGAAATTCTGGCCAGAGGTACAGTATTTCACACTGTCTGCACATAATAACTCTTCCAGGCAAGCAGAAGACTCTCTTTTCTCAAGCTGATGAATAAAGTCTATCATACGCAGAATTTCAGAGAGGAAGTCCATGAGTTTCCATCAAACTATCTGTCATATCTCCTGTTTGTGCAGCATTCACTGAATGGAAATAGCAGTGGTATATGAAAGTGCCATAATATAAGGAGAACCATTTAAGTATCATAGTAAGAGAACTTTCATGATTAGTGATTTCTTTCTTTTCTTTTCTTCTCATGGGAAGGTACTTTTTATCATATTGCTAACAGTCTGAAGAACACAGTGCTATCATTACGCTAATAGGGAACAGTTGGTCTATGGGTCTGCAACTCCGTCAGCACAAAAAGACTCCCTTCCCAAGGTCAAAAAGGAGAAACAATAATAGATGTAATGGAATCTCAGCAACCTTGTGACTTCAGAGTGATGCGAGCCTTCTTGTATAGCACTGTGACGGCAGCGTTCAAAGCAGAGTTTGCAAGGAGTTCTCTTGCAGATGGTGCATGCACAAGGTGAAAGTGTGTGAGAATTAAATGTCGACTGGAAAGTGCTGTGATGGGGAGTGATTGAAGCATGGAGTGAATGGATGTACTAGCTGAGGTTGAGTAAAAGAGAGGTAGGTCAGGAAGAAAGTAAAGATATGCTAAATGGAGTCTCTCTTTTCTGTTTTAAGGGAACCTGTATTCTCCATCCCCCATTGTCCAGCTCCTTTCTTAGATGCTCATTTCATCTGTACTTGAAAGAAAAGTATATAGTGAAAAATGAAAGCTAAACATCTCCTTTCTGAGTGACTTTTGTGGTATTGTTTTTTCTTTGCAATGTGTGCAGAGGGAGCATTCAATGCACTTTCATCTTCTTGCCCGTAATTTACATTTTCTTAACAGTGCGTTCAGAAGACACACAGCCTAATAGAACACAATCACTTTTTTTCCCCATCACCTACCCAGCACATGTTTTGATGTGGATGGAGAAATAATCACTTGAGTGCTTATACATAAACATGAACAAAGAGCGTAGCTCCAGAATGACATAATTACTTACATACTTTCACATCAAAATCTATCTAAAACTATCCAGCATACTACAGATACTTGTAGACGTAAGTACCAAAGGACTGACGAGGCTTTTTATCTCTCTCAGTTTAATACAATAGCCAATATTTACGCATTGCTGAGAATAAAAGGGGATGTTCTATTTGTAGGTCAGGGTGACAAGCATTGGAAGGACCATGAGGCCTACCCAAAGCCTATTTGCATCAATGCAGGCGGTGGGCATGTGTGTCCTCTGTTCACAGGCCTCAATGTACATTAGGTCTAGTTTTGGGTTTAGCGTGCGGGTGGTATTGATGGCTTGTGATACACAGGAGGTCAAGTTAGATGATCTGGTGGTCCTTTCTGGCCTTAAACTCTATGACATTGGATCAGGACTTGTATGAAGAAAACTTGCTTACTAAACAGTTATGCTATTCCTGCTTTTGAATGGTTCTTTCCTTCCTTCATCTGTAAATCTATCTTTATTCTTAGTATTTTTGCAAACTATTAATAACAAACACATCCCCACAGATAAGTACATTCTGAACCTTTCCCAAGCAAAACCATGCAAATGACCCCATTAATAAATATTTTGGATCCTAAGGCACAGTCCCATATGGAGCACTTCCAACTGAGCCTGCCAGTTCTTTGGCAAATGATGTTAAGGGACAATAACCATCACTTTATTTCTGTATATAGTTATATGATACTCTGCAGCCAGCAGTTCTTTCTCCCTTTGAAAGTGAGAATACTGCTGCATTAGCAGGTAGGCAGAAAACTATGCCAGTTCTTGCCTCTGAATAAGCTCATAACGAGAGAGGTGAAACATGAAGAATGATTTCAGTGGAGCCAGAAACCCCAACAGGAAAATCAAAATCTATTTGACGTTAGAACAAAATCTTTTTTAATCTGGCTAATGCGGCTTTTGTGCTGATGCGGATCGGTACATTTATTACTGAACAGTGGGATGTTTGAAAGCACAGACACCTGACTCCAACACTTCCTAAGAAAGTAATAATTTTCAGGTGTTCGGCTTGGTGGTTAATATATAGATATATAATTTTCAGCATATTAAGCAGTGTTTTATCAGTCTTCTGATCTTCAGGATTTATAATCAAACCTTGATGACATCCTGATTAATGCTGGTTTAGGCTCTCTGAACACTACAGTATTTCTGATCATTTGGAGCTCAGCTCGTGCCAAGATAATTAGCCTCCTGATTATTCTAAGTAACCAGGGGTCAAAGGTTAGCTAGCACCACAGAGCACATTTAATTCAATCAATTTAGTTAGTGAAGCAGTTAGAGAAATGTATTTCTACCACTGCATTAGGAATTTTTTTTCTGAATTCCTATGCTTTGGCTGATGAGCATTTTAGCTTAATTTCTAATTTGATATTCTAGTGGGGTTTTCAACTTCAATTACTCATGATATTTTCACTCATAAAACCAGGAGCGTCTGTGTGGGGAGGAGAAGGAACTGTCTCACTGAGAGACAAAAAAGCACTTTGCTGTTAAGGTTGGGTTTTTTCTGCTAGCACATTCTAGAATGGGCTTGGAAAGAACTTTGCCGGACATTGTATGTGAGTGTGTTTTATTGCTTTGTTGAGTCTAATTTTAGATGTCTCTCAAGCAAAGGGAGTTTGGCCAATAATCTAGGGACAGACGTTATTCCGTGGTAGGAGGTTTCAGAAATCGTGGCAGTTTAGTTCATGCTCAGAGGTGGGCTTGGGTAGTTTACTAACAGCTCCAGTATTATAGTGCTAAGTGAACATCTTTTCTCCCAACCAGTTTTTTCACAGAGAAATGCAGATTTGGGATAGCCAAAATACTTAGTTAATCTGTATTGAATTTGGAGAATTATTTTGGTCAAAAGGAAAAAACACTGAGAAATGTCTAAACTGTGTTGACATGTCCATTTTGGGGGTTAGATTCAGGTACCGTTCACAAAACCATGGGTAGTGACCTTTTACCCAATAGCCTAGTGGTTACAGTACTTACATAGGATGCAGGAGACCAAAGTTCAAATCTCCACCCTGGAGCTGGACCCTGAACACAGGTCTCCACCCTCCTAGATGAGTGCCCTAACAATCAGGGGATCGGCCTCCCACAGTCTCTTCTTTGTATAAATAAGTAAATGTCCATTGGACTAGGGATTGAACCCAGGTCTCTCCTCCAACAGATGAATATGCTAACCACCAGGCTAGAGGGTTATTCTCACTCAATGGCTCATGCCCAATGATTATTTCATCCACACTTTTGTTTGTTTGTTTGTTTCAGAATTGGCAGAGAACTGAAAAACAAAGTTCATCACTCAGCTCCAGAGCAGGATGATTGGGAGTGCCATGTTCCAACAAGTACTATGTTTGGCATGAGATGTAGAATGGATCCCTTAACTAATTCTGTTCCATAAAGGTTCCCTGGCACTTCTTACAAGAATAGGAAGCAGTTTTGCTCAATTCTATCTGGATAATTTTCCATTTTGATTAGCCAAAATTCACATCTGTCAATGCATCAGGAATTCTCCATTTCTTGTTCCTTAGCTGTTGGAGAGTATTGCTTCTGCCATTACACCAACCTGTTACTGACACCCCTGAGATGGATTGAATTTTAGTTTCAGAGTAGCAGCCGTATTAGTCTGTATTCATAAAAAGAAAAGGAGTATTTGTGGCACCTTAGAAACTAACAAATTTATTTGAGCATAAGCTTTCGTGAGCTACAGCTCCCTTCATCGGATGCACAGTTTTAGTTGTGAGAGATGAGTATCTATAATAAATAGATAGCACAGATAGCAAGAAAGATGTCGGACCTAATTTCCTGTAACTCATGCTGGCTTCTTTCCCCATAAGGTACAGGACCCCTGACACGTAAAATTGCAACATTTGGGATGCTCAATGTATCTGTAACTTCCTCTGTCTGCTAAGGGGGCCTAAAGGTTTCAGTACTGCCCTGAAAAGGGTACTGCTGGTTGGGGATCTGTTGTGACCAGGACAGCTTGGAGATGTTCTGAATAGGGGATGTCCTTAGAAGTGTCTACTAGCAAGACTCCTATGGAAATTAAAACTGCTGCCCGGGGCAGAACCCCAAAGGTTGGGGGGCAGTGGAATCACTGTCCCCCACCTTGGAAATAAATTCGTTTCTTCCTACAGTTGCAGAGTTGCAATTTATACTACCTTAAGTCAATGGAAATTAATCTGTCCCACAATCTGTACACTACTTTGAGGTCCATTGGGATGAAAAGTGCTATACACGTGTAAAATATTCTAACGAAGGTGTCTCTGAAGTGACTATTTGTTTGATGGGTCTCATCCTAGATACCTGTGGGTATCTGCCCTCTGTACAAAATTTGACAAATATGTCAGGCTCTCTCAGCTCAAGAGAAGTCCAGAACAGGAACTGCAGGGTAACTGCACGTCATGAGTTAGGTGCATTAGCAGCAATATGTGAAGAACACTGTCAAGGAAGCCGAGTGCCTGCCTATTCTATGTAGGTCACTAGGCAGTGCTAAGAGTCTCACACTTTCATGAACATGAAATTCCTTCAGCCTGTTTATATAACGAAAACCAAGAAAACCACCTATACATCATATCGTTAAACCCTGAGTCTTATCTACAGAAGAAAAAAACACAACACCAAAAAAACCCTACAAAAACAGAACGCTACTGCACATACAATTCTCCCCGAGGAGAGATAAGAGAAAGAAAAAACATACTTGATAGATGTTAGTTATGTCACAACGTACAACTGCAAGGCACTCAGGTATTGTGGCAATGGTACCCACAATATAAGAGCATATATAGACTAGAATAAGACCCCATAATAATAAACCTTTTCACGATTGTATAGCATCATTCAGAAGGTTTGACTTTATGAATGATCATATGTGTATTGTCTTTAATGAAGCTTGTAGCTTGAACTCCAAGAAAGGAAAAGGCTCCATGCCAATGAATAAATAAATAGGACTGAACCACAAAATGTGAATTCAGGTCTCAGACTGCCCCCCCACACACACACACACAAATTCAGCAGTGTTTTGATCTGGGGTTTTGGTTCTGTCCATTATAGAAATAGGGATTGACTGCAAAAAGCACATTTGCTTTTCCAGCTGCAGATGAAAGATGAGATAGAGTTATATTTTCAACATTTCTTTTCTTAGCTGAAAGTATACTCTACTGCCATGAATATGCAAAGGAAAAAACCCTCTCAAGCCTGAATTGAAAGGGAGGGGAGTGAGATATTCAAACAATCATGCTGGGACAGACTGTGAGGGGCCACTTGGAATGAGGTGTGGGGGAAGAAGTAGCTTGTGTCTCTGTTACATAATTCAGCCACAGTTACAGTCCCTATGCTCTCTTTAGTATATTTACAGGCTTCCACCTAGCACTCCTGTGGGTGCAAAGTATTCCAACAGCAGCAGGGAGGGACAAAGAAGAGGCAGAACCGTGCTCCCTCCCCTTCAGTGCACTGGCTAACAGAGTTGTCTGAGTATGAGAGGGGAGCAGGCTGCAACATCCTAAGGGATGGTACCGGGGCATATGTGCAGGGGAAATTTGGAAGAGATTGTGCTTCCGGCAGCATCATATGTCCCCCAACTCCTCATGGGCTGGTGTGTCTTGGCACCACCTCCAAAGTAGAGATTTTGCCAAAAGTCACAACTGAGCTCAATTGTTAAGAATTGCCCATAAATTGCTGTGCACAAGAAGAAGTTCCATTAGTCCTACGGGAATAGAGCTGGTCAAAAACTGGAATTTCTTTCCTGTAGGCAGTTACGATATTTTAATATTTGTTTTTGGCTCAACTCTAGCCAAAAAGTAAAACTATCAAAATTGTTGGCAGAATGGAAAGTTCCTAAAACGTTAGATTTGGAATGTCAAAACATTTCATTCCAGTTTGTTGAACAAAATCAAAACATTATTTCAACATTGAACTGCAGCCACCGCGATGTCTCACAGGAGCTATAGATCAGGTGTTTCAGCCCCATTTTCCTCTACGGGCCAGGCTCCCTGGCTGGACTACATCTCCCAAGACCACTGTACAAGTTCAACTGAAGGGGAAGAAAATTGGGAAAACTTGTGTAAAATTTAAAAAAATTGACACTGTAGAAACTGCATTTTCTGTAAAACAAAATATCAACAGAAAATTTCCAACCAGCCATACCCACGAAGGGAGCTTCATATTCTTGATCCCCATTTACTGGCACGTTATTGACTAACAATTTGCATATGTAAAGACATCTCTCTCATAATATGTATAGCTTTGATCAGATTAATAGGTTGCTTATTGTCCTTGCCTTTAACCATTCTAAGGCCATTTACTGTTGTGCTTATCACCATCTATAACACATTCTACTCATATCTGTATCATGCTTACAACATTAATCTATGATATGGTAAACCCTGAGGGTTTACGGGCTCTAGGGACTGAGTTTGTACAGCACCTAGCCCATGGGATCCTAGCCCATGATTAGGGTTCCTAGGTGCTACGGTAATACAAATATTACATTCATAAAAGGTAACCTTAATATAAAAGGCAACCAACATCTCATTTGGAGGATGGTACTTTATATAGTAGAACATTCTTTTACTTCTGGCAGGACCAATCGGAAATATCATGAGGTTGTAGCTAAGAAATAGGTTACTTTTATCCCTTTGTTGCTAAGATTTATGAGGCTTTGAATGCCTCTATTTGTTTATCTCATACATATAAGACACCCACCACTATGGTGTCTGGGTGCATTTATACACTCACACTGGATGAATTAATATTTCCAAATACAAGGAGTAGATGATTTATCTTCTCTTGTAGACCAGAACTCTAAAGTCAACACATAAAGAGAGACTTAGCCATTTAACTGAGTGTCCAGAATTTCATATATTGCATTATCTCAGAAGACACTGAGCCCTAAAAATCTTTCTAAGCATGTCCAAACTTTAAGGTTTTGATATTTCTCAGGTTCCCCCCAGTATCCAGTCCTCCATTTCGAATGAAATGGGAATTATTTTTGGACTAATATGATCTATGGCTTTTTTTTTTTTCCAGCAAAGCACTTACACATATGCATAACTTTGAGCACATGCTTAGCCCCACTGACTTTACTGGGCCTATATTTAAACAGATGCATCAAGACCTATCTTATAGGATAGACTGCTGCACTGTCTCCATTATCCACAGACCACCAATCAACTGGAAGGGAATACTGGATGGAAAGTGAGTATTGCACATGTGTAAAATTCATTTTCTGTAGGAAATTGTGCTCATTTTTGTGTGTTCCTTTAAAAACAACAAAAACTAGGTGATATTCCTAACCTCTCCTGCAATGCAGTGTTTAAATTATGGATCAGTTACAAAGTGAATAAAGCAGATTGTTTCACATTCTGTACTCCTCTGGCCTTGCCAAAACGATTTTTATAAAATAATAAAAAAAAAAAAAACACATTCACAGGCCGAGAACTCTGATATAACTTGCAGCCTGTAGCACATTTTTACTGCTCTCTTGCAACATAAACCCTTAGAAAATAGGATTTGCAATGGAAATGTGGCCAGAACCTCAGGGGCACATTGTGAACAAGTGCAAAATGTTGCCTGCCAACCTTGCCAAACAAGTAAGACGGATGATATATTGACAGTAAATGGTCTGGAATTTTGATACTAATTTTTCCCATGGCAATGGATTTGTTTAATGCTCTTCATGACTATGATTTTTAGTCCTTAAATCTGTGTGTCGTCTTGTTTTGTTTGTTTATTGCTTCCATGGAGCACCTACAATGGCAGTGCAGTCTGGTGCTATATAAATAAAAAGCATCATTAATTACTGAGGCCAATCAAAAATGCTCCTATTAAGTGCAAATTTAGTTACAAAGATTAATATCTATACCATCACCACATTATGGTACATCATTTGCCCCTTCCTGGGTTTCCCCAAAATTGGCTGCTATGGAAACAAACTTGCTATTAATTGTATACCCTTCACTGTCATTACAGGTGCCAGCCTAAAAGATTAAATGCAGTTGTGTACCACCTCATTCTGTCAGAGAGAACAGATAATCTCAGGTAACTCAATTTCTCAGTCTTGAACATGTGGGGCAGGGAGATTTACAATTGGATCCTGGGTGTTCTGTTGCTTGGCTTTTGCTGAATAGCCTTGAAGAGATGGGGTTTAAACTATGTCAAGGATATTAGTCTGAAGTGATTGGAGTGAAGAGTACACTTCCCGTTTATATCCCCAGAGTGATAAATGTGAGAGCGTAATTTTTTTTCTAAAGCAAAGAAAATGGGAAGCCAACAAGGATTTTAGACACATGAGAAATAGCTTATGAATTTAGATGATAGTTCAGCAGAAATAAATTGTACATCTGTTCATTCATTTTAATAAAGTGGGGGAATGACATGTTGCTGCAGCCCTTTGCAATTTTTAAATTATGATCCTATAATAGTACCATTAACATTTGTAATGCAGCCCATACTCTATGAATTTTAGAAAAAAATAAATTCATGGAATAAGAGAGCATCCATCTATAGTTTGGCCTTCTGGCAATTAAGAAGGGAAAACTCAATGTCTTTTGACCTATTGAAAAAGAGTCCAAAAAGGATCTTACAACATCTTGACCGTGTAACCTATAACTCTCTGTGTAAGTCTGTTGACAAAAAATGCAGCACCGTTCTCAAATAAAAAATACAGGTGTGCAACATTCAGCTGGCTAGATTCATGTCTGCTGACTAAAGCCTAGTCTTTTTTGTACTCACCAACAATAGCAGATTTCTGCTGTTATTTGAAGTGTGTCTTCAATGTAACAAACAAGGTGTTCTTTCTCAGCTGCATTGGTGGTTAGAAGTGTATAGCAAATTTTTCCAAAATCAGGGAGGAGCATGTCATATTACCCTTGTCTCCCACCCACTGATAATCCAAATGAGAGACATGCAAAGTGTTCTGAGTAGGGCACAATTAGATCATTGCTTTTGTGAAATTATTATGCTTTACAGAGATGATAATGGCATGTGAATTTAAGATATAATCAAGCTGGGCTTCAGCAGACAACACCTTTTAAATCCAGTGTTTTGTTTTTCAAAACTGATGACTCATGGGAAATGATAAATTAACGTTTCAATAGTAGATGTCATGTTTGCTTAAAAAGCCCAGTTGGAGGTATCATTACATTTTCCCTTAACTACTTGAAGAAGTGTTGTTAAGCATACAATTGTTATCGGGGGGGGGGGGGGGGGCAGGGGGAGAAGGAGTGGGAAAGGAGCTTTTGAAATTGGTTAGTTGTTCGTGTATTATTCCATTGATCAACTGATAAAGTCTACGTGTGGGAAAAGGGAAAGAGGAAACACTGACAGCCCTACAACCATGTGAAAAAAGCCAAAGCTGGACGTCAGAAGCTGTGAGCTGTTCCTGTAATCCATTCTGCCTTGCCTCCTACTACCACAGCAAATGAATCTAGACTGCATGCTTAAGCGTTTAATCTTCCAAAAGCAAAGATTTTTCTAGTGGCTATGTCTGATCCCAATATTGGAAGACAGTTGCGTTACTGCCTTACATTTTGCATTAGCCATATATATATTTTAAACATATGTATATATTTCTCACCACAGCTCCAGCAGGTTGTCAGAAAACAATCTCAACAGATAGTCTAGGTAAACAAGACTTACTGGAACTGGTGAATTCCCCAATGAATACTGAAGAATAGAAGAAAATAAATATCTCTGGGGCACAAGGCCCCAGGCAAACACTTACCATTGACAGAAACCATACAGATTTATTGATCGGAGCTGCATTTTAATCATATGGCTGGAGGAAAAAAAACAGTTCCTAGAGTCTACCCGACGGCCCCAGCATGGGGTATGATAAAACAATTTCTACCACTAATATCAGGCAGCAGATGTAAAAGGACTTAGGAGAGTTCAACATCTGCAAGACAAGCTGGATTTATTACTCATGACTTCAATTATTATTTAAGCTGGAAACTTTGAAAAGGTCAGAACTACTAACTTAGTAAACATGCCCTTCACATGTCTTCAAATAAGCACTCCCCCTCCCCCCCAGCTGGCAGTATAATAATCAATTAGCCAAGTACAGTGCTCTCTCTCTCTTTGTTATGTTGCTTGTTTGGTTACCAACAAACAAATAAAATACCCCAAATACTAATCCTTGAAATTTCAATTCAACCTGCAGCAGAAAATTCAATTTAAAGGGACATTTTAAGATTGAAAGGCATGGGCCTCAGTTTTAGGTAGGCACACACCTGTGACCATGTACATCTATCGGTACGCCTGCACAAAACCAGGATTTGCATATGCACATGCCTAAACTGTCACTTGCAAATATGATCTCTCACACACACTTATGCACATGAGTTGTCCCATTGAACTGATCCCTCAGAAATGTTTTCTTTGATTTTTTGGGGGGTAATATTTCAATAAAATCAGTTGCATATTTGGATTAATACATTCATCTGCAGTGTTAATTTTTCTCAGAAAATGAAACTGACTGTAGACAAAAGTGAAACTGACTTGTCTATTTTCATTATCCATGCTGAATGAAGTACAAAAAGTAAACAGAAATCATAAATGTAAATTTTTTAAAAAAGGGTTTGTACAGTTCTATCATTTATCTTTATCTGAGGTGTTATTAGTAACAAAGAAAGGAACTATGTACTAATGTAACCATGTGTATATGCAAGTTAGTGCCTGGATATATGCATGTAAATTAGGTGAGCATTCTATGCCTGAGTGAATGGGAGTGGCCACTGCAGATAAACAAAGTGAGGAGGATTGATGGTTTAGGAGGAAAGATGAGAGATTCAATTTTAGACATGTTTAAATTTAAGGAAACAGTGAGATACCTGGGAGTGATTTGAGCCGGGACAGAGAGGGAGAGGGAGAGAGAGTAGCTGGGGTTCTGAGAACTATCAGCATACGGCTGGTAATCGAAGCCATGACAACTCTTTTTGGAGATAACTGGACAGAGAGGAAAGGAGGCTATGAATAATGGTCTCCCAGGAGACATCAGCAGGGAGAGGAAAGATGATACTCCACCAAAGGTAACACCGACGTAGTGGTCAGTGAGGCAGAAGAAGGATAGGAAGATAGAGTCTCAAAAACTTAGGTCTTTAGGAGAACAGGGTGGATGAGGGGAATAAAGACAGCAGAGACCTTGATAAGAATAAAGATGGAGGAGAGGCCCTTAAGCTTAAGCAGGAAGAGGTCATTAGCTATTTTGGTGAAGTGAGATTCGATGGAGTAGAGAAGATGGAAACCAGAATGGAGGGGGCTCTAAAGGAAGCTGGGAAATAGGTAGGTCCTGGGACTAGATGCCACAGTCAGGGTCTTGCAGATGAAGAAAAAGAATTAGAAAGTAGGTGGGGTTTAGAAAAGGTTTTATATCGTTTGGAGTAAACACCATGCTTGAAGGTGGAGAGACAAGAGCCAGGGAGGAGTTATTTAATGATGAGGGAGTTAGGAGGAACCCTCCTCCATGAAGATGGGAGACCTCAAATTCAGACACATGGAAAAAGGAAGGCAAGATATCAAGAAGATGGTAACATGTGATGCTGTATGATTGAAATATGACCATTTATATCATTAATATTGCCACAGTTAGGCAATTGCAACAAGTCTTGCACAAAGTATATCATGTAAGGTGTCAATGGAAGAGTTATGATTTGCTAAATATGTTTATCCTGTTTAAATGTATGTATCATCACTGTATCTGAACTTATAAATATTGGCACTATATATCTGTATCCCAAATGTGTTCTTGTGGTAACACCCAGCAGATAAAATCTACATTGAAACCAGACAGCTTTGTGTGGATGGCCCATTAAAGGCAATTAACTCTCACAATGGCCCAGCAAGTATTTCCGCAGACACCTTAGACTCCAAGAGGCCAATGGCTGCCCCTGTGGGTCAGCAAGCCATGTAAGGACATGTGACTTGCTCACGTGACCCTGGACTCCATCTTGTGCCTGTAATTTTCCACAAACAGTGCTGTGAGCTTTGTTTTGGAACAGTGAAATTCCAAGCACCTGGCAGATGGTATAAAAGACTCTTGAATCATCTTCATGTTGCCTCTTTCCTGCTCTGATTCTCTGGACTACAGACTTCAACTAAAGGGAGCATTTTCTAATCTACATACTGAAGACCTTCCAATCTTTAGGAAGTTACCAGAGACTTTACAGGCCAGCAGTTTATTTAATCACGGCTATAAACCTGATATAAGAACATTGCAATGATTATATGAATATAATCTCTGAACCATTTTTAACTCTCTTCATCTTTTCTTTCATTAATAAACCTTTAGATTTTAGTTAGTAAAGGATTGGCAATAATGTGATTGTTGGGTAAGATCTGCGTTACATATTGACTTGGCGGTGTGGCTGATCTCTTGAGATCAGAAGAACCCTTTGTTTGATAAAATTGGTATTCAATGACCGCTCATCATAAATTCTAGTGTCTTGGTAGTGAAATAAGGGCTGGGATGCCTAAGGAGACTGCATTTTTGACTTCTTGTTAAACCAGTGAGGTTAGACAGAAGTTTATTTTTGTTGCAGGCTTGGTTTAATCTACTGATAAAATAAGCACCAGTCTGGGGTGAGTCTGCCCTATTTCTCAGCAGTTTGTCCTGAATCTGGTATCTTCAGCTGTGACTCACTGAGGCATGGTGACATTTGGCATAGTTGGCAGGATCCACAGAACCAGGCCAATTAAGTTTTGGCTCAGAACCCCTGCTATTCAAAATTTGAAATTGAGACTGTTAAGGGGTAAAGATTCCTTACAATGGGTGGAAATGACAATAAAGCTATGTTTAGTCAAGTGAATATCATAACCCACCCACAAGGAAGATATGGATGTGTTTCATCTGTATTACCTGTTAGCAGTGTGGAGAGTAGTGGAAAGGAGGGGAATATTCCCAAGCCTTTATCGATCCCATTCTCCAAGTATTTGTCCATACTCAGCAGCGAGTGCCAGGGCAAGGGAGAGGATATCTCCAATTGTTTGTCTGTTGTGAGGGGCAACTTGCTTGTTAAGAAGCTGTCCCTCTCTCCTAGTTGTCTGTTCGGAAAGACAGCCTGACTGGTGACAGTAAGGGAGGTTGTGAACAAACAGGGAGTGTCTCTCAGCTTAAGCCAGCTGAGAATTTGTTTGAGGTGGCTCTGAAATTGGATGAAACAGAGGAAAAAATTGTTGCAGTATGGCAAAATTATGTTTCATTAGTTAAGGCTATGGCTGATCCTTACATTCAAGTCCCAGCTGGGGAGGGCAGAGGCACATCTTGTATGCAAGTTGAATTGCTGTTCAGAGAAGCTCCTGAAAAGGGAAAACAGCCTCATTGTGGATTTTGCAAGCAGCTTGCAGCACCTGAGGGGTGTGGAAGTGATTTGATTGAGTTAGTTCAGTATGAATCACTGTCTGTAGAAAGCAACAGTTTATTTGTTGAGAGACTTTTCAGTTCCTAACTGTCTTTCAGATGTGTATGGATCCACTGACCTTGCTTTAGACAGATCCAGTGTGGATAGCTTAAAGGAGGTTTCAGATGGAGTGAAAATTGTGAGGGAGTTTGAACAGCCCTATAACCAAGTGAGCGTGCTTAGCAGGTGCGGCGAGTTATATGGGCCCGTGGTGCCCTTGCTCCAGCAAATTCAGGCCATGGGGGCCTGGATCCACCAATGTTCAGGGCCAGGTCTCTCCCCCGGCCCCGCCTGCTGCCCTGGAGCATCCCCCTGTGCCCCAGCCTTGAGCCCCCTCCTGTACTGTGGACCCCTCATCCCCGGTCCCACCCCGCAGCGCCGCACCCCAACCCTCTGCCTTAGCCCTGAGCCCCTCCCAAAACCCTAATCCCCAGGCCCAGGCAGAGCCTTAACCCCCCCCTCCTGCACCCTCTGACCAACCCCTGAGCCCCTCCCACACCCCAAACCCCTCATCCCCAGCCCGAGCCTTCACCCTCACGCCCACACCCAAACCCTCTGACCCAGCCCTGAGCCCCCTCCCACACTCCAAACCCTTCGGCCCCACCCCATTAATTTTTTTTTGTGCAACAATATGCAGGTGGGGTGGAGGGCAGGACTTGGACCCATTCTGGGCACCACCAAAAATTATACAAACCTGCCGCCCCTGTTGCATAGCCAGCATTTTGGAGAGATAATCTTGTTGGAACATGAATGTCTCCATGCTGATTCTTTTAAGTGAACAGTTTGTGTCTGAGGTTCAGAGAGGAGATTGGGTAGCTGAATCTGCAGAGCAGAACAGCTGTGCAGTTACTGTCTTGAGAATGCAGGGGGTGGCAGGCAAACTCTCACCTCTAGAGACTTTGGATATGTCTTGTAGTCTTTTAGTGGATTAGAGTACATCTGGTTCCATCTGGAAGCAGAGATTGGTAATGGAAGGACATCAGAACCCTGATTCTGACATGCTAGTAAAAATGGATGGTCTTTAAGACAGAGTCCAGCCTTGGAATTGGTAAAGATGAATTTGAAAACTAGTAAACAAACTAGTGTCTGTGTTGATGCAAATTACCTCCCCAACAGGGAGGAGCATAGCTATTAGCACAGAGGACACACTTGGCCAACCAATGGAATCTGTTAAACAAGAGAGCCCAGATTTCAACCCTCCAGGAAAGGGAGGAAGAGAAAGACTGGATCCTGCAAATGGAAGCCCCCACAGGTTAAGCCTAAAATACTACAACCTGAAAGATGAGAGGAGGAAGGAAGTGATGGAGCAGAAACAGCATCACTCAGCCTTGGGTCAGGAGGGTAATGACATTTCAAAATTCAGGCAGCCAAAGCCTAGGATGGGAGGGTGAACATGGGTGCACAGTGCTGTAAAGTCTGGGCTGTGCACAGCATGGGATTACGCTTTTTCCCCCCCATGACATATGGCCTGGGAACATAGGGAAAACATTTGTACAAACAAATAAGTATTAAGTGACTCAGACAGCCGGTTAGAGAAAAGGACTAGCCTTTAAGAAATAAGCATCTGGGACTCAAAGGCAAACAAGACATGGAAATAACATACACGGATCTGAATAAATTACTTTGCTGAATCATCTTTCTCAAAAGATACCATAATTGCAAAGAATTCTTGATGTAACTCCAAACCTGCTTGGTTTTTTTTTTTTTTTTTTTTTTTGTTTTGGTTGTTAAACCAATCGACAACATTTTCATTCCAGTAAGTTCAACAGATGATCAGCCGTACAGAACTTTATTGCCTTGCAAATGGGATTGTTTCTTAGACATTTACCAACAGTTTTGCTTGAGTAAATGTATGGCTCTTTTTAGCATGTTGATTTTTATCAGTTCACTATTTTAATGTTCCAGAGCAGATGGAAAAAAGATATTTTGTCTAAATAATCCTGACACTTTGATTCACACACACAGCTGCTTAGCAAATTTTGCAGTAGCCAAATCAGTTTTTGTGTTGCTGATTGACTTGTCAGTGAAGAAATTGAAAAACTGATCACAAAAATAAATTAAAAAAAAAAACCTCTCTGGAGCAATGACCTAAGGAGTCAGATAACTGTTATTTTTGTATGAACGTTCTGCAGTTTCATAACCCCTTTCTGGTCATATAAACTACAAGTACTAAGCTAACTCGCACATATTGCTATTAAATAGGGTTTTGTCTGGCGCAAATTGAATATGTTAAGATCTATAGTGGGTTATCTTGTTTAATCCCACTGATGAAGAGAAATTCTTACAGATGCTGGAGGTTTTTAGGTTGTATGGGTTTTTTAACTCATAGGATTAGTGTGATATTTTGCCACATATCTAACAATTCCACTAATAAATAATAAAATCTAATAAAATCAGCCATGACAGTGTCAAATAAAGATAGAGTTCTTAGCATTTTTGTTTAGTGCAGATTCCACATTTTGGAGACGCAGTTAGAGACAGGGAATCATAACCTTTTCAGTACATCAGTGTATAACAAGTGTTTCCATTAAGCTATAAAATAGTTTTGCTGGCAATATCTCAAAGCCAATAGAGTACTTAACAATTTGCCTTTGCCACCTATTCCACTTATTGATCCCACAGTCCTTACTCCCAACTATAAGAATAATATAATAAACACTTAGGCCACAAACCTACAACGACCTCTGCATGGGAAAACTTCTGCACCTGCACACTGAACCATTGACGTTAACAGGGCTGAGTGGAGGGCCATGTCTCTCTCCACAGAGAGGTCACGGCAGTTTATGGGCCTCAAAATATAGTACTTTCCATCTGTGGATCTCAAATATGCAACAGGTAGAGCCAATCAGATTTTTTCCTCCCTGTCTTTAATTTTGATTTTTTTTGGCAAAAGTTAGAATACTGAAACTCTGGCTGAAAACCTAAATATCTCAATTCAGAAACGAGGCTGTGGTGCCTATTGGAGTTGGAGTTTGGGTTCCTCATGCTTTCATTGTCCTCTATGGGCCAGGTCAGGCTACATCTTCTCAGACTCCATCTTCCATCATAAACCACATCCTCCACTCTTGGAGAATAGAGAAGGTACATTATGAATCCCTAATCATGGTGCATCATGTGAGATGTTGTTTGGTCAGAGAGCCCAGAAAATAGCAGAGAATGGGGACATAAAGCAACTAGAATTATAACTCCCAGAGGGCACTGCAGCAGTATATTCAAATTGAAATACAGTAGAACCTCGTACAAACACCAGAGTTACAAACTGACCAGTCAACCACACACCTCATTTGGAACTGCAGGTACTTAATCTGGCAGCAGCAGAGACCAAAAAAAAAAGAAGAAAAGAAAAAAAGAAAAAAAGTCCAGTATAATAGTGTGTTAAATGTAAACTACTAAAAAAATAAAGGGAAAGTTTAAAAAAAAATAAAAGATTTGACAAGGTAAGGAAACTTTCTGTGCTTGTTTCATTTAAATTAAGAGGGTTAAAAACAGCATTTTTCTTCTGTATAGTAAAGTTTCAAAGCTGTGTTAATATTAAATCAGTGTTCACTTGTAAACTTTTCAAAGAACATCCACAACATTTTGTTCCGTTATGAACATTTCAGAGTTACGAACAACCTCCATTCCCGAGGTGTTCGTAACTCTGAGGTTTGACTGTATTATGGTTTTCCGCCAAAATACTTCCCTTTTCAGGTGTTCAATTTTTCAATCAAAAATCAAAATTTCCCACAGAAAGCAGATAGTTTTCAGGAAAAAATTTTAAATTTAATAAAAAATCCAAATTTCAAATGGAAAAATGTTTCAATGGAAAATTTTTGACCAGCCCTAGTAATGAGCGCTAAATATAAGATGGTATTGAATCAGACATGCAGAGACAGCCCTGGACTCTGGCCAGTCCCTTTAGCTTATGCTTGTCTGGTTGACTGTTCTTAATTTCCTTTTCTTTTTTTTAAAAAAAATCTACTCGCAAATTATCTTCCCAAATATATTTCTGCTTGATTATTTTCAAAACTGTTACTGCTAACTGTTTCCTTTCTAATTCCAAATTTAATACCTATGGCAAAGTTCACACTTCACAGACCATGTTGAGGAAGCATATGAAGCTTCAGTTCTTGGAGAAAAGAGCAATAAATTGTGGATTTATGGCTTTTTGTTTGGATATTTGCTCTTAGTTGAAGCAGATGGAAGAAGTCTTCAGGGGATATTCAGCATTGGAATGGTTTAGTGGTGAGAACTACCAGCTGTAGTGAGAATTGCTGTTTTTACCACTGAGTTGTTGTTGACCTCCCGAGCATAACCAAATGGTTAGCAAAGACAAGGACTCAGACATTCATATCAGGACTTCTCAAATCAGCTGAACATGGCTAACGAAGGAAACTAGACAAAGGACAGGAAGGTAAAATAGTCCTTTTGAAAAAGGACTCACAAGAATACAAGGTTTTTATGTGCATTGACTCAAATTATAAGGAGTGCAGGGAGAGAAACACATCTGGAGAAACAGTGAAGTGCTTTTGTGTCTGTCCCTCACCTCCCAATTTAATACGGTTTGAACAATCATTTCTCTTCTTAGAGTCCTTCCTGTATTTATACAAGTGTTTTTTGTCTGCTTTCAGATAAAAAAGCATGCACTGTGTTGTTTCTTGTACCACTGAAATGAGTTTATCTGTAGATTAAATAGACAACTTTGTGTATTTCATGACCTTGGTGGAGAGAAACAAAGCAATGAACTCACCCTTCAAAAGTGGAGATAAATGTAAAACTCTGCTGCCTACTGCGATGCAGTATATTCTGCTCTAATTCTGTGATAAGTGGATGGATTCCATGTTGAACATAATTTGCAGAAATTCCTGAACAAAGTGCTGATACCAGTTATACAGATAGCTAATGGAAAGCCACATGAATACAAATTATTGTGTATACATATGAATTTGGAGGAATACGAAAAGCACTGATCTTTTCCAAATGTGATTTTACACTATGTTCCTCTTTGTTTTACTCAATGCATAGAATAAGTATTGACTGTGGTCAAAGAATTGACTGTGGTATTGACTTTGGGCCATTATAGCTGAATGTTTGTCACTGTGCTCATTATGGGCTCAATCTTGTATGGCACGGAGCATTCCTCATAGGTAGGGGCCATTTTCAACTCCTCCTGATTCCAAAGGGAATTCAACACCAAGGTTGCTCTTGAAAATCCCACTAGACCCATGCATAGTGAGGTGCCTAAATACCTTTGGAAATCTGGCTGTAAGTGCCGAAGTCACTTTTGAAAATGAGAATTAGACTCCTAAGTCACGTAGATGCGCTTGAAAATTTTATCCAATGGCCTGTCAATTGCACTAGAGATCAGCATGCAAATTAGGAAAACCCTTAATTCTTTGGACTTTAATACTTACTCCACAGAAAAGGCTAAATATTAAACAAGACAACAAATACTATAGTTTGAATCAGACTACTAACATTAATTTAAAATAAATGTAGGAATTTTTTCTTTTTGTTTTGCATTGAGTTTATAATGCATGCATACTTAATTTAGAGAAAATATGTTAATCACAATTTAGGTGTTACTTTCCTTACACAGAGATCTGATAAACAGCTCTCAATGTGACTAATAGGCACTTTGTAAACTAAACTAATAGGCACTTTGTAAATGGAATCTAGCTACAACGCCACGTATACATCTGCAGCTTTGCCCCAGGCATAGACATGAAAGAACACAAATAAACCAATTATGGGACTACCTAATCTCCTTTGTGTTCGACACATTTGTTGCACAAAGGGCTGTGTAAAAATATTTGCAGCACAGGTAAAACCAGCAAAAAATTATGAAAAGAAAAAGAAAAGGAATTACATTCTGAGCCGTCAACATGCCTGCCCCATCAACAATCCTGCCTACTCATGGCAACCAGGAGATCAACATTTGACAATTTTACCTATATTTTTCCTTCCAACAGATTATAAGTATTAAATGTCAGGGACTAAAGTCAACATAAAAGCAAACTTTGGTAGGCCATGATGTTCTAGGAGGGGGTTTCCTGACATGCCCAGTGCTCACAAGGATCTCCAGAAGTCGTGGAGATCAGGGTAGAATAAGGAAGGGTAGACTTCTACCACTCCTTGTCCTTTTGGGTCCTGCTTTGAGTGCGGCTTGGTTGGACCCAAAGATGGGAGCCAAAGTGGAATTACATTATGAAAAGTGACTGCATAAAAATGGCACCTCCTTACTCCACTGACTTGCTCCATGTGTGTATTCAGAGCCCCACCTGATTGTTTTTTATACTCCTGTAGTCCCTGACAAGCGAACACAATGGAGGGAGAGGGTCCTGGATTCCATTCCATCTCCCTTATCACCCACAGAATTGCTAGGTTCCAAATACAGAGCCTTACTTACCAGCACAACCTTCCCCTCCTTCTTTCTTCTCCTTTTCTTCCCTGCCCCCAAAGAGAATGGGTTTGCATGGGTGTGATTAAAGGCAGAATTTGACCTGCAGAATCTTTATTACTGTTGACAACATGCACCAGGCTTGATTTTTAGATCTGAACTGCGTTTTGCAAAGTGAGGCTTTTTTCATTTGTCAACTGAGCAAATCTGATCAAAGTCATAGACCCCCCCGCCCCAACAGACCTAGAACCCGATAATGTCATGGTTCAGAGTGTATTTTTTTCCCCAATCTAAAGCATTTCTGTGGAGAGAATTTAATTATAATCCATTATCTCTATCATATTTATTAACACTGCAGGAACAATAATGATAATGATACTGATATATTTCGTTTAACTTCATCTTTTACTTGAAATGCTATCCTATCCATTTAACCAATGAGTAAATGGAGACACAGAGAAATTAATTGACTTCGTTTATCCCGAACTGTGTAAAAAAACCCCAAGATTCCCAACTCCCTGTCCATTGTCCTAACCGCCAGACTGGGTTTTCAATCCATTCTGAGCAGACAGCTAAACTAGTTAGCAAGATACCAAGGGACCATGTCATGAATCCATCCTGAGCTCCACGACATCTATCCAGCAAAATGGGATATAAGGAGACTTGAGACACCATATGGAAGGTTATTTTGTGCTTTCTTCAAAGAGATATATCAAATAATCAGCCACACTTTAGATAAGGTTCCACTTATAAATGGTTTCAGAGTAGCAGCCGTGTTAGTCTGTATTCACAAAAAGAAAAGAAGTACTTGTGACACCTTAGAGACTAACCAATTTATCTGAGCATAAGCTTTCGTGAGCTACAGCTCACTTCATCGATGAAGTGAGCTGTAGCTCACGAAAGCTTATGCTCAGATAAATTGGTTAGTCTCTAAGATGCCACAAGTACTCCTTTTCACTTATAAATGGTTTATTAAAAGGTTAATACATGATTTGTGGATGCCACAAGCATGTTGTAGAGATGAGTTGTATGTGTCACAACAGGTTATAGGTGTGATGGCTTCCATCTTGGCTGACATCAGAGATTGAGGAAGAAACTTCCAGAGCTGAAAGCATGAATATCTAAAGCTTGAGCTAAAGAACCAGGCTCTCTGAGTAGAGCTCTACAAGACTGATATACTCTGTGGATCAGTGATGGAGGGAGACATGTAACACACTCTCACCAATGCATTACCATAAGCACATAATTATGAACCGTTATAAATCATGGTTATAAGCAACTGATTGACTTAGTGGAGTCTATGACAATTGATTAATCATTTATGAAAACATCATTTATTAACCCTTTATAACCTATTTATAAATGGATCTTTAATCACACCTTTAATCCAAGGTGTGACCAAATCTCTCTCTTGGAGGCTCAATTTAGTTAACAGGGATTTGTCACAGTGGAAATGTTTCAGTAAAGTTAAGGAGAGATTTACTTTATTTGTGTTTGTGCATGAGTTGGGAAGGGATATAGAAATCTCTCCCTTTATTTTTTTTTTTTAACATGGACAATTTATTCTAAAGACAGTCAATTCCAAAGTTGAGTCCCCTGATGCCATAGAACTCTGAGTGTTTAAATGATTTAACATTCTGGAAATTGAGTAAATTGAAGGGGGTATTGGAAGGGGGAGAGAGAGAGAGAGAGAGAGAGAGAGAGAGAGAGAGAGAGAGAGAGAGAGAGAGAGAGAGAGAATATATATGGAGGAGAGCAAAGAGGACTGATCCTCACTTGGCCAAAACTTCTATATAAATTATCCCCACAAGGTCTATGTGTAGATTTTCCCGCTGCCATATGCAAGTGGTTGTGGGCGGTAACCTCACAGCAGATGCCAGCTCTCCCCAAGGTCCTGCAGAGGGCACCTTGCTGTTTCCAGAACTCTGTGGGGGACAGGATGGGTACTGGGTGGTCAGCAGCACATTGTTCCCCCCACCCACCCCAGAGCTTATGAAGGAAAGCTAATGCAGCCTTCCCATGGAGTGCCCTTCCTTTAAGAAGGTGCCCGAGACAGCAGTAGGCAGAGGAAAGCCTTGGCAATGTGGTTCCAATGGAATCACACTACTGCAGAAGCACAGGGACATCTGTTGATTCCTTGGGATCCATGGGAGGTGGCTTCCACACCCCATTTTCTTAGGAGAGGGAGAACAAACCCTTAACACCACTTCTGCGGTGGAACAACCTGGGGCAACGCTCCTTGATATTTCCTCTACTGACTCTCTGGGCAGCAGCAGGCTGACCTCTTGCCAGAATCAATGGTGTTAGAACAAAGACATTACAGAGATGAATTAGCCTGCTTATAGCTTTGTAGCAGATGTTTCACCGCTAACCCCTTATCACACACTACCAACAGGGACGCGAACCATAGGCTCGCACGCATGCATTGCAGGTACACAACGTGATGCAGTGCTCTGTCACCAACTGTTACAAAGTGGCTCAGAAAAAAAAATCATGTATTTTCTGAATGCACTGAGTATATAAATAACTCCCAGCACCATTAGCAATCACTCAGCCTAAGTAATGCATTGCCAAGCTGTTTGAATATCCTACAGTAGGCAAGGAAGTTGTCAGATTTTCCAAAATGATCTATTCCTGCGCTTCCCTTTGGTTCATTATTTACTTTCAGACTGACACTCCCTTGGTACGACTCAAAAGTTGAGCCCCATATCTTAAGTTTCTTGGGGAAAAAAGGCCAAATGTTCTTCATGACACAGAAATATATCTTTGTGTACAGTAATAACTCTCCAAATTCCTTTTTTTAAAAAAAATCCACTAATATTAAACAAGCAGAGCCACAGTGTTTCAGAGCTCCCAGGAAAAAAATCACCACAAAATCCGCAAGCACTTCTATCTATATGCACTATTATTGTGCATATGGGCAATCACCTATGAAACTGGCGAGCAATTAAAGGTCTTGTGTACACATCTGCTACCTTGTTTGAACATTTTGGGAGAAACTTCTGAAATTTTATCCTTAAGTTTCCGGTCAAGACCAAATACCATTTACCTGCAAAATGCTATTTTTAGGCATTTAAATTGCAGTTAGATAAACCTATGGAAAGTATGTGTAACACCAACAGACCCCAGTCATCGGCTGGCGGGATCGAACCTGGGACCTCTGAAGCATAGTGCATGAGCCTCTACTACAAGAGCCAAAAACTGTCTGGCTGTTAGCTAAGGCTTCTACAGCAAACTCATTTTACTCTCTCTCTGAGAGGTCTCGGTGCCACTAGATGGGACAGAACACCACGCCCAGAAGGTGTGTGGGTTACATATGCAGAGGAGTTTGAGAGTTTGCTGTTGAATAGCTACATTTTGGGCCTACATTTCTTGAGTGTCTGCCACTACTGCTCAGACACAATAGTGATCAGCAAGGTATAAGGACATACATCAAATGGAATAGGTTGCATACTTTAAGATAGCTGTTTTTTGAGGCTGGATTACTGATTCATAAGCATTTTCATTTTTGGCTTGATCTCACCAAGTGCTGGGCAGTCAGAACCCAATCCATTAAAGTATCTGGCACATGCTTAACTGCAAGGACTTGACTTGTCCTACTGAATTCAATGGGAGCACTTTTCTGGATCAGGGCCAGGATGGTCAGCACCTTGCATAACTGAGCCCTAAAAACACCATTAGGGCAAACACCAACATGCTGCCTCTGCCCTCCATAAACATTAAGGCCATGACGGCAGCAGGAGGGCACAGTTCTCTGTCTGAGGAATCAGCATCCACATCATAGGGCATTTAGGGAGGAGCCACGGGAGGAGCCAAAAGAATTTCATCTATCAGATTTACTGGCTAAAACACCCCAGGAGCAGGGAGAAAATGACTGTGGTGGCTACTGCAACATTGTATGCACAGTAGAGGCTGAAGAAGTTAAAGTAGTATAGATTGGATGAATGGACGATAAGGTGGATAGAAAGCTGGCTAGATCGTCGGGCTCAACGGGCAGTGATCAACAGCTCAATGTCTAGTTGGCAGCCGGTATCAAGCAGAGTGCCCCAGGGGTCAGTCCTGGGGCCGGTTTTGTTCAACATCTTCATTAATGATAATGGGATGGATTGCACCCTCAGCAAATTCCCGGATGCCACTAAGATGGGGAGAGAGGAAGATATGCTGGAGGGTAGGGATAGGGTCCAGAGTGACCTAGACAAATTGGAGGATTGGGCCAAAAGAAATCTGATGAGGTTCAACAAGGACAAGTGCAGAGTCTTGCACTTAGGATGGAAGAATCCCAGGCACTTCTACATGCTGGGGACCGACTGGCTAAGTGGCAGTTCTTCAGAAAAGGACCTGGGGATTACAGTGGACGAGAAGCTGGATATGAATCAACGGTGTGCCTTGTTGCCAAGAAGGCTAACGGCATATTGAGCTTTGCTAGTAGGCGCATTGCCAGCAGATCCAGGGAAGTGATTATTCTCCTGTGTTCAGCACTGGTGAGGCCACTTCTGGAGTATTGCGTCCAGTTTTGGGCCCCCACTACAGAAAGGATGTGGACAAATTGGAGAGAGTCCAGCAGAGGGCAACAAAAATGATTAGGGGGCTGGAGCACATGACTTATGTGGAGAGACTGAGGGACTTGGGGTTATTTAGTCTGCAGAAGAAAAGAGGGAGGGAGGATTTGATAGCAGTCTTCAACTACCTGAAGGGGGGTTCCAAAGAGGATGGAGATCGGCTGTTCTCAGTGGTGGCAGATGAGAGAACAAGGAGCAATGGTCTCAAGTTGTGGGGGGAGGTCTAAGTTGGATACTAGAAAAAACTATTTCACTAGGAGGATGGTGGAATCTCCATCCTTAGAGGTTTTAAGGCCCTGCTTGACAAAACCCTGGCTGGGATGATTTATTTGGGGTTGGTCCTGCTTTGAGCAGGGGGGTTGGACTACATGATCTCCTGAGGTCTTTTCCAACCCTAATCTATGATTCTATGATGATGAATCTGTCCAGCCAGTCTACAGTAAGACTACTGAACAAAACCCAGTTTAAATGTGATTTGAATAGTTGTCCAAAAATTGGCTCTTAAGGAGTAATTGCAAAACTATCACTATTCAAGAATAGTTACAAAAACACTATTTGTGACATATACTGTAAAATCAGAGCTTATCAGGGGGCAGGGGAAAGGGAAGAGATGCCTCAGGCATCAAAACATAAAAATCACCTTTAATGAACAGACAGACTCAAACAAAGCTGAGGTTATTTTGCACTGGGGATTTACAGAAAATATCTGTTAAGTGATCTAGCACATCTCAGAAACAGGAATGTAAACACTGGTTTCCAACTTGGGGGAAAGCAATAAAAATCACTGGACTTCCAGTGAGACAGCAAGATAATAAAAAATGAAAACATTTTAAGGAACACTGTACAATCTTCCACTTTGTACCTACACTGGAGAACCTAGCATTGCACTAATGCAGTGTCCAGACTTTTTATTAGGTACACAACAAACAACATTCACAACCAGATGCATCTATGGTATAACTCCAGTGACTTCCATTGTGTCAGATCAGCAGTGAATCTGGCCCTCATAATTCACCAATGGAAAGTGAACATTTAAAACATAACTTAATAGAGCTACCTTCATAACACCATGAAAAATAAAAGCAAAAGCTATTTTCAGTAGAAATTATGTTGTGAGAAGATAAAGCAGGCCACTAAATATGTATTTGCTTCATAAAAGAGAAAGGGGACTGTTAGAAAATATCTATAAACAGAAGGGAGATAGTTTGAAAAAAAAATACATCAATACTAAAAGAACCCATATAAAGCAGCCAATCTCAAAGTAAATAAAAGATGATAGCACTTCTAAATCAAATCATTTATTGTATTTGAGCTTTCTGCCTCAAAAGCTATCCTGTAGAAGCTATCTTTTCTTTTTTCCTTTCTCTTCTTTTAAACATTATTGTGTCAGCGGTGTCTTTATACACAGAATAAGTATACCACAGGCAGCAGCCATGCAAACATCTTCACACTACCCACCCCAGGCACTTGCAGAGGAATCACACGGGTGAGAAGTGCGGTTTGGTTTCTGGCTTAGATTTGCGAGAGCAGGCTTGCGGGGACTTGGGCAGGTACTTCAGTTCCACCCTGTCTTAAGTCAATGAACGTTCTGCACATCCTTAACAGCAAGCACACGCTTACGTGCTTTTCTGAACCAGGGACTCTTTGTTGCCATTTCACGCCTGGTTTTTAAGACTGACTAGTAGATATAAATGCGGTGTTGCTTGATGGGATGGTACATTGCTAGAAACTGGAAAGAGGCCACCAAAAGCCACTGAATTCGGAAGGAAAAAAATACTTTCAAGTACTATTAAATATGGACTGCATCTGAGCAGTAAATCCGATCTACAAATGAAAGCGTCTGACTTATGAATTACAAATATTTTTCTGAGCCATCCTGTCCACTGGCGACATTTACTGACTTGAAATCCTGAAGGCAGCAGGTTGAAAAATCCCAGGATTGTGCTTGTTTTCAGCACTCAGCTTTACCAAAGCAGAAGATTTTTGATTATAAGCTACTATTTTAAACTATAATGAAAGGGATCAAACCAGGATACATTGCAAAAAATAAAAATGAGGACAACAGGACTAAATAGGGAAATCAGGGAAAAGCATTTCAGATAGAGTGTAACAAACATATAATCTAAAGCCAAACTTTTCAAACCTGGGTGACTAAAGTTAGCTGCCTAAATTTATAGTTATAAAGGCAAATGGTCGGGTTTTCATTGAGATCAGGTCCCACTGACTTATATGGAATGTGTAGGTGTTCAGAACTTCTCAGAAACAGACTGTTCATTCAGTTGGAAATGTTGGCCTAAACTACCAAAGAAGATTATTAAAGCTAACCATAAAAATGATTTCAAGACAGACATGTAGTTAATTCTGGAGAAGAGGAGGATTGAGGGAAATGGTAGAAATTCAGGGAAGTAGGCATGTGAAAGCCTAACTGGTAGCAATGTTGAATAGAATGGCTTCCTATTTTTATCATGTTGAGTCTTCTTGTGTACTTATAACTATCAATGGGGAGCCTATGGTTATACAACATTATATACCTATTTTAACTAAAAGTCCTAATGAAATAGCTCTTACAGGGTTAAGGGCCTGATCCAAGGACATAATTCTAACAGGATTAACAGCCTGATCAAAAGCCACTATAAATTAAAGGAAAGGCTCCTTTTCACTTCAATAAGATTTGTATCAGGCCCTAGAAACTGTTTGTGGTATTGTTTAGTGGTGCTCTGGTAAAAGCACCCTGCTGAAAGCAGCTAGTGTTGTTGGCATTTAGGACCACATTTTTACTGCCAAGAAAAGCTGTTCTGAATCCTTGTTTTTCAGTCTGGTCCCTCAATCTTCAGTTGCTGACAGAATAATTATTAGAGTGAAATTGCTATCACTCTTTTGAAAATGAAACACTGCCAAGTGGATAAAATTAAACAGGGGAAAAAACAAACAGCAGCAAGAAGAAAATAATCGTTTAATAATACAATTCCCCCCTCCCTTTCAAAGTTATATTATATTCAGCATCTCTAGTGTTCACTTCCTACAATCTGGAAATATTCCTGTAAACTGCAGAACTTTGTGAAACTTTTATAGCCAAATCTGAAAACAGGTGGTTTTGGGTGTCAAACTGACTGGTGAAATTAACCAATGCTCCCAGGAATCTTTTGCCCTTTTTGGACAACAGAGGTGGGGGGCAGAAAGGGAAGGATTTGGGGAATGGTTTGTCTGAAGCCAAAGAGCTTTGTCATGACAGGGATACAAGCTTAAAATGCCATTGTTCTACAGACAGGTGATGTCTTTTGTGTTTGTTTGTTTTCTTCCAGGCACTCAGTATTGTTCAATAGAATTCATCTTGTGGGGCAGAAAATTATCACACAGAACAGGTGAAATTTAAAAGGCATCAGGACCAGAGTTTCATTACCAAACTCTGAAAGCTGGCAGGTCTCAAAGGTAAAGTGCTGAAATTCATTGGCTTCTTGACAAAACATGTTGATTTCAGCTGAGTGTCATATTATCATATGACCCAGAGCTAGGTTTACAGTGATGGGACTCCCCGCTACGGGAGAAAGGAGGGAAATAGCTCTGTAGGCTTAATTTAGATATTATCATCGCCTGCAGCCCATTTCTGTGCAGTACTTTATGTTATAATGTTTGGGGTTTGGTTGTGTTCTGCCTTTGGAAATTATATTAAATGGTGTATGGAAGTGTATTGATGTAAGGGAGGGAGAATTTATTAGATATATCCCCCAGGGAAATTATGTCAACCTGAGCCCAAAAGCAGTAGGGTACAATGAGCAAACTTCAAGAGGGGAGAAAATGCTGAAGGGTTCAGAGACCGGGGACTCTGTCCAAAGAGCCAGAACACTGTCCAAGGATCCTGCAGTGCTCTGAGTTTTGTTTCCTGTGTATCAATTTCCTGAAATCCATGTAAGCCAAAGCTGACTGGTTTTGCATAGGCAAGGTGGGTTAGGTAATATCTTTTATTGGACCAACTTCTGCTTGTGAAAGAGACAAGCTTTCACGCTTACACAGAGCTCTTCTTCAGGTCAGGTTTTGCTTAAGAAGATATACAAGGTAAGAAAACAAATGCTTTTGATCACCGCTTTTCCGATAAAAGTTTGTCCTGGGCATGATGTTAAACTCCATCCTCCACTGCCTTGTGCATACTTCTTGGCTGAAGAAAGGCTAAGGATCTCACCCAGATAGAAAAGGTGCTCATGCTGAAGTGATAGGCAGTTAGCAGCTCTGTCTAGGTTGCTCTCTGGCAGAAGCTACAACCTCTATGTCACTGAACGTCCAAACTCGCTTTGGCCTTTGGATTCTGGATCAGTGGTTTAAAGGGCAGACGACAGGTTTATGGTAGCTTCCGCTCCTCCATGACTTTGCCTTGGCGTATGAGCCTAAGGTCTTGGCAAGATGGTCGCAGGGATCTGAGGGAGGTGCATGGGGTAGCTACCAAGATTTCCAAGCAGCCCTGTTTAGGAATGGCCTGCATGCCTCGTGTGAGGGTGCCCCTAGAAAAGGTGGGTCAAAGAAGCTGAAATAAAGCCGACTAAGTGTTCCCCTCCCTCATAAAATAATGCTATTTTATATTCAGAAACAGAACTAAGTACAATTGGATGCAAAGATTAATAGAAGAAAACTGGCAAATTCTTACCTCTTTCTTGGTGAATTCTGGTGGGTGATCATTTTTGTCATCGATAACAATGGTAGCTGTTGCTGTGCCAGTTAATCCCACATCAAGACCAGCCATGTCCTTCGCTTCTATAATAAGCTCATACTTAGGGTTTTCCATCGTCTGGAAAAAAAAATTGAGAGATCAAAAATTCAGTTTCCTCTACTTCAGACATCAAGAGCAACAACAACAAAATACAATTTGGTCTGATACAATATAGGCCAAACATTTATTTGAGTTACTGCTTTACTGAGAGAGTGTGGCTCTCCCCTGGGCTCCAGGGACTGGGATGACAAATTTTATCTAAAATACAATATGAAGCAAGATATAATGGGTTTATGTTTGTGAACAGTGTATAAGCTACACAATTATTCAACTGTATGGTGAAATGGGACAGAAATTAAAATATTCCCAGGTTTTATGGGTAGAGTTTCACTTCAATGCACCAATATTTAGTCACATGATGTGTTAATGTTATGATAGTTATATAATTAAATCCTAAAGTCACATACCGAATATAAACTCACACTTTATTGTATTAAGCCTAATGTCCTCTGCACATAGTATTTTAAATGGTAATCCAAATATTCAGAAGTAATAGAAGTAGGAAAGCAATATCTTTGCACAAAAGAATTAGATATGGTGACATTAGCGCATTAGATCTATCTAACCAACCAGTTTTTATGCCATGCTCATCATCTGAGTACCTACCCATCAAAGAACTAGAGAGCAGCAGGTCTCCATGCTCGTGCTGCAGCACAACCCGTTCTCAAGTCCCATCCCATCCCACCTTTCCAATGCTGGCCATAACTTAAAAGCCAAAATGGGGCCCAGAGTGAATTCCACACTGGGGCATCCACAGTGTTCTCAATTCACCTTTTGTGCTGGGCATGGAAGCATAGATGGTGGCCTGCCAGAGAAAAGGTTACTGTTATATATCATCAAATGGAATTACTATTTGGTGCCTAAACCTGCTCCCATTGAACTCATAAACCATTTTAACAGGTTTCAAAGGGGTAGCTGTGTTAGTCTGTATCAGTAAAAACAATGAGGAGTCCTTGTGGCCCCTTAGAGACTAACACATTTATTTGGGCATAAGCTTTCGTGGGCTATAACCCACTTCATCAGATGCATGGAGTGAAAAATACAGTAGGCAGGTATAAATAAACAGCACATGAAAAGATGGGAGGTGCCTTACCAAGTGGGGGGTCACTGACTTCACTGAAGACAGGAATGGGCCCTTCTTAAAATGAGTATTTTCCCTACTTGTATGAAAGCCCTGGCTGGGATGATTTAACTGGGAATTGGTCCTGCTTCGAGCAGGGGGTTGGACTAGATGACCTTCAGGGGTCCCTTCCAACCCTGAGATTCTATGATTCTATGGTCTCATGTGGGACCATCTATCTATCAACCATAGGTGTTGCATTGTCCATGGAGAACAAAGATGGAGAGGTGCTGTAGTCACCTTTAATGTTATGTAGTAGAAATATCTTGCATGCTCAATAGCTGTGTTCAAACATGTATCTGGAGTGCTGTCATAAAGGGAGCCAATTGGTGCTGAGTTCCATGCTGCAGAGAAAACAAATGTGTCCCCGAGCCCCTCCAAATACCATCACTGCCTCACGCAGCAGAACTGTAGCGCCTGGGACACAATTTGTCCCCCAGCAATTAACCCCCTGCCATTTAAAATTAAAAAAGCCTCTTTGACTATCACTTAACAAGCCAAGCTCCCAAGACAGCCTCTTTGCAGCTAAGAGCTCACTGCCGGGGTCCTCCAAATTACACACTGTGCAGCCCATTTTATAAAAAAGACAGCCTTTCATGGGGATTTTCCCTTGCCAAACCCCAAAGCACCCATGTTTTGGTTCTCAAAACATCTGCAGGCCACCAGGAAAGGTTCCAAAGGCAACTGGTCAATACCATGGTTCAGTAAGAATCTTGCCGTTCAGGCAGCCCAAACTAGGAGAGATGCTAAACACTGAAAACATAGTTTTGTAGAAAACCTTCAGCTATTAAGCCTTAAAATCCCACCTATCCTGCAAGAGGTGTGTGCCCTTTTACATAGAAACTAAATGTTATTGCATGCAGTTCATTATGGACGGCAGAAAATCCCCTACTGGGATTTTAAGGCTCCAGGACAGTATATAATTGTACATATAGCAATATCACTGCAGTATCCATGACTCAGGGAATGATCCTGGGTATAAGTATAAGCCTTAGCTGGGCAAAATTCACAGAATTTCATTTTAAAAATGTTCAGTTGTTTCTTTTCAGGCTGTATTGGAAACCCTACCCTCCACTCCCCCCTGCAAATTTAGCTTTCTTCATTATTTTGAAAAAATGGCTATTATTGCATAGAAAACTTGCAAAATCATGTCTTATTGCATGTTTTGTAAGCTGACTTAACTGGAAAAATAGGCCTATTTATGCTTAAAATGGGTCATTTTTTTTTATTTGAAAGCTGGCCCATTTTCCATTGAAAAGGCGTCCATTAGCGGTAGGAAATAGTGCATGTCTCAGCAGATATTTCCAAGACAAGAGTCCAGTGTTCAAGCTCACATTGAAATGTGTAAAACATTGAGCTTTGAGTCGCATTTCATATTATTATGAATACTTCACACTTCTCTGCAGTGCAGCAGTTTATGCATCTAGTCCTGTCACCCTGCTGTGTTAGAAAAAAAGCAACTCCTGGCATATCCTACCCGAGAGAAGAAGTGTGACCCAATTAGATTCCCTTTACACTAAAATATTGTATTTGAGGTTCTTTTCAGCATTTCTCATATTTCTAGAATTTAATAGCTCAACTCACTAGTTCGTACTTATTAGCAGTTAACTTTGCCTATGTGATTGTCAAGTATATTTAAGAGACATCTTTCTTTTTCTCTCTCCATTGAAAAGTCCCTTTGAAGTTGTTAAGGACATTGAAACAAATAGTAACACTTAGCTTCTCTCTAATAGCTTTCATTTGATAAGTGCCTTGCAAACATTATCTAATTATAAAAAGCCCACTAGTGTAGGAGGATCCTCGGCTGGGAAATCTGGTTGATGTAAGACCCTTTCACCGTGTGGGAGTAAGCCACAGCATAGCTCTGAATCAGGACCTATATTTTATGCTGTTCAATAATATGAATATAACCAACAGAAATCAATTCTGTGTGGGCTCTGGCAAGACAAGTAAGGGGAGGCCTTGAGAGCCAGTAAGTTCCAGAGCATCACTCTCCTGATTTCTGAACTTGTCAATGGTCATTTATAGGACATCTGCATAATTGAGGAGGAAGAATTGTTCCAGGTGCTGCAGGGAGGGCAAACTAGGAGCAATTACATGAAGTTGTGCAAGGAGTAATTCAGCCTCAGATGCAGGAGAGGAGGGGGAAACAAACAAACAAAAACAAACCCAAAACACATTTTGCAGTACGAGTAGTCTGACTATGGAACAACCTTTTCATCTGTGAAACTCCATTGCTGCAGATATTCAAAGATGGTCTAGGTAAAACATTTATGAATATCAGCAAGGACAATAATTGATATTTGTGGGGGTGGATGGGATTATTATCCATTTCTGTGTGATTATATGGTTTAAAAGATATGGCATTCCAGATGGCGGTCTTAACAGGAAAAAAATAATTTTTCTAACCCTTTTCCAGCCTTTATCCAATAATGTTTATTCGTATTTCCTTTTGCTTTTTATAAGCACAAGTTATACCTTCACTCCCTTGGTTGAATCGGCTTCATTTGGTGGTGGGTCTTGAATGTGCTTAGCTCTGTCTCTGTTGCCTATGTTAGTCCTCATCAGCTAATAACAGGAGCTAATTAATCAAATACTATTGTTCTGGCAAAAACAATGCATTTATGATTGAAAATGACAATCTGTAAACTGCATTAAGAACCCAAAGAACACTTGAGAAAGACAAGCTGCTCAGTACACTTAGTAAATCCTAAGAATGTCATCATTTTGCCATTCTGTCCACGTATGAACTGAACAACAGATGAGGTACATCACTCTGAACAAATATTTACAAAAAAATTAGTACCTAGTATAGCTTTGCAGGAAGGTATCAAGATCAGGAATTCCAGAGATTTTTTTGTACAAGATCAAGTTTTGCTCAGAACAACGTTTAAAACCTGAGCAACCCATAATGATCAGATAGGAAAATATATTACATCAAATATTTGTTAGAAAAATCAGTCACCACCAGGATGTTGCCTCATTCAGAATAAAGTACTTGCATAGCAAGGGCATTTTATTGGAAAATATCTCACCAATATCAGATACATGTAATCAGCAAAGTGATACTAAAGGCTAAAGATTTGAGTTTAAATGTTGTATTAAATACTTTCAAACAAGGGAGATGTGAGGTCCCAGTGTATCCAACCTTCTCCAAAGTTTGGGCGTACAAGTACACATATGTGAAAGGTAAGTTGCACTGACGGTAACTGAATTTCAATAAGAGTAATACAGGAAGAAGAAATTCAATACACTGGATAATTGCAAGATATGTATCAATTGGAAACATCTTAACCTATTGAAATAGGTCATTTTGATTTAATCATTTGGGAAGCGATGGTTGACTTTTAACAGCTTCAAATGGTTGCACCACAGCAGGTTCCATTTTGATAAGCCAGTAAAAGTAGAATATTTATCTGAATCTTGGAGTCTGACAAAATGGGCCTTGTAATCTAAAGAGAAAAGGTTCTCTTGTAAAATTTCTACACTGGGACCAGTAAACGCCGTGACATTTTAAATATTCCAGTACTTATGCAGTTGGGCCTTTTTTAGAACTTGGACGTTAGGAGACATTGCAATGAATAATATTTTTGACACCCTTTTTTGAATCTGAGAAGATTTGGTTATTATTATTAATAAAATAAAATAATAATAATAATAAAATTGATGGCACTGTAATTTTCAAGATAGAATGGAACTTCTTGACTACATATAGAAAGATATGGACCAGAAGATAATTTAAACCCAGATCCAAACCTTCTTCAAGAAACTGTTAAGTGACTTACCTAAAGTCACAAGGTAGCAGAACTGGGGCATTTGGAGATCATCTTTTGTTCATATACAATATGCAAAATATATTGTAAAAATTCCTAGAATACTATGAATCAATTGTTCTCAACCTTTCCAGACTACTGTACTTCTTTCAGGTGTCTGATTTGTCTAGGGTACTTCAAGTTTCACCTCACTTAAAAACTAGTTGCTTACAAAATCAGACCAGCTAGCTTAATTTCAGTACCCGAAAACATAATGGAGCAAAGAATTAAGCAATCAATAAGGTGATAAGTAACAGTCAGCATGGATTTATTTGTCAAGAACAAATCATGTCAAACCAACCTAGTAGCTTTCTTTGACAGGGTAACAAGCCTTCTGGATAGATGGGAAGCAGCAGATTTGGTATATCTTGGCTTTAGTAAGGCTTTGATACTGTCTTGCATGACCTTCTCATAAACAAACTAGGGAAAAACCACCTAGATGGAGCTACTATAAGGTGGGTACATAACTGGTTGGAAAATTGTTCCCTGAGAGTAGTTATCCATGGTTCACAGTCAAGCTGGAAGGGAATATCAGTTCTGGGTCTGGTTCTATTCAATATCTTCATCAGTGATTTAGATAGTGGTATAGAGAGTACACTTGTGGAGATACCAAGCTAGGAGGGGTTTCAAGTGCTTTGGAGGATAGCATTAAAATTCAAAAAGATCTGGACAAAAGTGAAGAAATGGTCTGAAGTAAATAGGATGAAATTCAATAAGGAAAAATGCAAAGTACTCCATTTAGGAAGGTACAATCAGTTGCACACATACAAAATAGGACTGCCTAGGAAGGAGTACTGCAAAAAGCAATCTGGGAGTCATAGTGGAGCTAAATATGAGCCAACAGTGTAACACGGTTGCAAAAAAAGCACACATCACTCTGGGATGAATAAGCTGGAGTGTTGTAAGCAAGACACGAGAAGTAATTATTCTGTTCTGCACTGATTTGGCCTCAACTGGAGTATTGTGTCCAGTTTTGGGCATCACATTTCAGGAATGATGTGGACAATTGGAGAAGGACAGAGGAGAGCAACATATATGATTAAAGGTTGAGAAAACATGACCTATAATGAAAGATTTTAAAAATTGGGTTTGTTTAGTCTGGAGAAGAGAAGATTGAGGGGAGACATGATAATAGTTTTCAAGTACATAAAAGATTGCTAAAAGGAGGACTTGGAGGGATAAAAATTGTTCTTATTAACCTCTGAGGATAGGACAAGAAGTAATGGGCTTAAATTGCAGCAAGGGTGGTTAAGGTTGGCATTAGGAAAAACTTCCTACCTGTCAGGGTGGTTAAGCCCTGGAATAAATTGTCTAGGGAGGCTGTGGAATCTCCATCACCAGAGATTTTTAAGTGCAAGTTAGACAAACATCTGTCAGGGATGGTTTAGATAATACTTAATCCTGCCATGAGTGCAGCGGACTGGACTAGACGACCTCTCAAGGTCACTTTCAGTCCTATGATTCTATGATAAAAATACAAAAGTGTCGCAGAACACTATTATGGAAAAATTGCTGACTTTCTCATTTTGTCAGTATGAAATTTTAGTTTGTACTGACTTCGCTAGTGCTTTTTATGTAGCCTGTTGTAAAACTAGACAAATGTCTATATGAGTTGAGGTATCTCCTGTGGACCCCCAGGAATACATGGACCTTTGGCTGAGAACCACTGCTATGAATGATTCTTAGGAAGTGAGCTGTAGCTCACGAAGCTCATGCTCAAATAAATTGGTTAGTCTCTAAGGTGCCACAAATACTCCTTTTCTTAGGAAGCTGAATCCTGGGGATCAAATATCTGAAGTGGCCCTTAAATTTTATTTATATAGGATGCAAAAAGGAAACATGCCTATCTGTGCAGCTCCCTCAGAATCTCCCGCCCCCCAAAAGAGAAGTAATTGTTGTTATTAATTATTTATATTGCTGTAGTACCTGGAAACGCCAACTGAGATCAGAACCCCATTTTGCTAGGTACTGTACAAAGAAACCTAGTAAGACACAGTCCCCACACTGAAAGTGTAAATTAAAAAATCATCAAGACAAACAAAGAGCTGTAGGGGGACACTGAGGCACAGAGAGGCGCAGTGCCCAATGTCACACAGCAGGTCACTGGCAGAACCAGGAATAGAATCCGGGTCTCCAGAATTCCCATTTAGTGACTTAGCCACTGGACCACTCTGCAGCTCCAAAATCAAATCACTCTGCACAAGGATACGCTGACGATGTAAACATGCAATGGTTTCAAACAAAGTTTATCCATAGCCAAAAGGGGTAATGATTTTAATTGATGAACATATAGTCGCTGTTTGTCTGGGGTTTTATTGATCAGCTCTGGCTACGTGCACCATAGCACTGTGAAGAGACTTTGTACCATTACAGCAGGAAACCCATTCATTTCCCCATAAATTTGCACTTTAGTCATTTAGCCCACTGTGGGGGTGATGTTGGCAAATGGTTTGGCCTGCAGTCAGTCTGACAAGTTTGCATTCTACAGCCCACACAATGCCACACTCTCCAATATGTGTCATTAGTATCAGATTTCCATCCCCTGCTCTCTCAGCGTCACTGTTTCATCACTGGTAGGCAATGAGAGGTAAGAGAGCTCACTTTTTGAGATTATTGGCTTGCTGACAAAGCCAGCAGGATATGATAGTAGCAGAGGGAAACAAGTAGCTCAATGCAGTTACATATAGTTAGAATAAACCCAGTGATAACGTCTAGGTAGGGGACAGATATGACAATCCTATGCCAAGGTTAATTCTTTTAATATTTTCTTTATAGTTACAGTAAGAAAACTGTCAGTGGTGTAGAAGCCATAAGAAAAGTGATCCCCAGGAGTCACACTTCACATCACAATCACTAACAGAGGCCTCAATTTTGCTAGGTGCAGAGTGCAAAGCTCCCATAATACCCAGTGAAATCCAGGAGTTGACGATTCTCAGCACCTAAAATCCCAAATTCAGAAAGACTGAAGTCAATGGAACTGCTGGCACGTTTAAATGTAGGCACACTTTTAAGTAACTTGATGAATCAAGGCCTAAGGGACTGATCCACAGCAGAACAAAACTAACAGGAAGACTTTAGTGGATTTTGATGAAACCATAAATGTTTTTTAGTCTCAAATAAGCACAAGTAGCAGGACATGCTTCATCAAAGATTCATGAACAGTAAATATAGGGAGCAGCCAGTTTTTTCTACCACTGGTTTTAAATTCCACATTCATTCAGTGTTTTTAATATTTTGGGGACATGCAAAAATTGTCAGACTTTCCAGGCAAAGTTCATTCTCTGGACTCCCAAGCTAATTAATAAATGTACAGTATGTTAGGTTGGTGTTGCAATCTGCTAGAACTTTACTAAACTAGATAAGACTGAATAAGCAGTAACTATATAGAGGCTATAGTTAGAGTTCATTCTGTTAGAGATATTCCCAGTTCTGGAGATATTGGCTATAACTTAACATTTGGAATCCAGCCTGGCTCAGTGACATGGCTGACCTCAGAGCTGACTAATGACTGGCATTCTGCAGAAGGGAAATGCCTGAACAATTCAAAGCAACTTGGGCTGCATTTTAGAGGTCTATGATTACTGCAGATCCTGAAGATAGATGTGTTGCTTCCCCTTCCCCCGAACCCTTTATCTTAAAACCTCTTTATTTACTTTGTGTATTATGATGAATCTGGAATATTTTTCATTATTTTTTCAAAACAAACTAATAAAAAGTTGGAATCACTAGAATTAGATTGAACATTTTAAAAGTGTCCACTGTGTAAGGGTGAAATCTCATAAATGTGTGTGTGTACATATTTCATTGCTTTGTTTTGTTGAATTTTTCAGAGATGGCATGGTTCATTTAATCCTCCATAAATATTATTAAATTCAAAATTATATTTTGCATCACATGGTATCTTTTACATGAGAATTTAAAAGCATTTAACAATCAGTCATTAAAACTCACAACAGCCTTGTGGTCTTGCACCTATTTGAATAATAAATTAATGGAGGCACATATGGAAAGAATTTTAAATGGAGTTAATGCTGAGTGGCATTTTCAAAACTACGTAGATACCAAATTCCTACTGAAGTCACTGACACTTTGAAAATCCCATTTGGTGACTATCTGCATCTTTAGCTGCCTAATATACTAAAAAACCTGACTCTTAGGCACTTTTGAAATTTTTACCGTTAAATGGTTTTGTCCAGGTAACAGAGAATTAGTGGCAGCATCAGGAAGAGATCCCAAAAGGTATATCTACACTGCAAGGCAAGCCCAGCATTCAAACTTAGGCTCAGAACGAATCCCCCTCTTGTCTGCACAAAAATTGTGCTAACTGGGACTTGTACCCACGGTCCCAGGACCCCTCGGGGGCGGAGGGTCCAAGCCTCACTCAAGCCAGGACCTAGGGTTCAAGCCTTATTGTTTTGCAGTGTTGATGCCTCCCTGCTGGACTTATGCTCTGGGAGTCTACCCAAAGTATGCCACAATCCCACAGGCCAATTTTTTGTCCTCTGAACAGTCACATATGGTGGACAGTAAAGGTTTCCCACACTGTCCCAAGAACAAAGGGCTAGAGCGGCCACATTTGGGGAGGTTGCTAGGAAGTCTGGGATATGGGTGGTTGGACTCAGGACTATAAACTGCAGTATAAATGCTGGAACCCCAGGGTGGGATTCAGGGATCAACAATTCCTAACCTGGGGTTACAAATGAGTGAATATGCTCAAGCTCTAGGTTAACAAAACCAGAGTCTGCTAACTTGAGTTCTACTAATCCTGGGCTCACATTAAGGTGTAGACATACCCTAAGAGTCCTGACTCCTTGTTTTACAAAATTATCCTATGACTAATTAATGATTAATACATCTAGAATGGATAGACTGGGTAATTTTATTAAATTCTTTGGGTGTTAGAGGGACTATGAACAAATACTAAATTATTTCATGGTGTTGCCTATTCCTAGAGTGTGAAATTCATGTTGTATGTCACAGAGAACAAAGAGTCCAAATTTGCCACACTCAATCACCTGAAGCAAGGCACCTAAATCCATATGTAGACACATAAATAAACGAGACCTGATTTTCAAAGGTTTAGAGCATTTGTGGCTCCCGCTGACTTTGAATGAAATCGTGAGTGCTCAGCACCCATAAAAATTTCGGGTGGGGGGCACCTATTTAGGCGCCTAAATAGAAATTGAGGTTCCTAGTTTTAGAGGCTGAAAATTTTGCCCAGACAGATCATTTGAATATAAAACCAATTCCAAGCAAGCAATAAGAATTCACATGAAAGATGTGAATAATGAACCTCTTCATGAATAGGCTGTAACAAAGTCCCCTTTTTGTCATTGGCACCTGAATAGACTGTGGTTGTGAGTAAAATGGGATAATCAATGAAGTTGACATATGGATTGCTGGCATATTCAAGGTGCCCACACACTTGACTAAACACTGAATCTTACTTGCTATTACAGTAAGCCAGATACAGTATGCAATGGGAAGTCTATTTCCTGGAATTAGGCTTTCTGTTTTGTTTTTCAGATTCAGCTAGCTCTGAACTGCTTATTTTCTGGGGATTTTTTTTTCCAGAAAATGTTGATAAGTTATTTCCTGGAAAGATACACCAGTCGGTGTGAATATATTTTATGTAGCTGAGTCTGCATTATACAGAGTTTGGATTCCAATTCAAACTTCTTCAAAGTGTACGGGTGGATGGAACCAGGATTTGGGGCTCATCAATAATTTGGGCTTTCTAATGCAAAATATCTTAAAAAGAGCTCATGGCTTGTTCTTGTAGATACTTCTAATACCAGCTTTAATCTACTGGAAACAACCATAAGTAGATGATTTGGAAAAGGAATTTGGCGATTTGTCATATTGCCCTTGCATATTTGCCCACATCAGCAACCTGCCACCCAACCCAGCTTGTTTGGCAGGTTCTCCTCTAGTAATCTTGAGCAGGGAGATTTTCAAAGGCACAAAGGGCAGTCAGGCACCAGCTCCCACTGACGTTCAAAGACACCTGACCCCCCAATATGCCTTTGAATGTCTCCCGCTAGAAATGAAAAAGCAAAATCAGAAGCTGGGAGGTGCATTGGCATAGATGCATCAGGGAAGGAGAATTATTTTGGGGCCCCTGTGCTGCTATGATAGCAGCCTTCAACTACCTGAAGGGGGGTTCCAAAGAGGATGGAGCTGGGCTGATCTCAGTGGTGGAGGATGACAGAACAAGGAGTAATGGTCTCAAGTTGCAGTGCGGGAGGTCTAGGTTGGATATTAGGAAATGCTATTTCACTAGGAGGGTGGAGAAGCACTGGAAAGAATTACCTAGGGAGGTGGTAGAATCTCCATCCTTAGAGGTTTTTAAGACCCAGCTTGACAAAGCCCTGGCTGGGATGATTTAGTTGGGGTTGGTCCTGCTTTGAGCAGGGGATTGGACTAGATGACCTCCTGAGGTCCCTTCCAACCCAAATCTTCTATGATTCTATTCCCTCACTTTCATGTGTTGGACCAAATCTCCTGACCCCCAAAAAAGTGTAATTAATGTGTTGCATCACCAATATGGTGCTGTCTTGGTTCTGATCAACTGATTAAGGATTCCTAAGATGTAGTTCCAGTCTGAAAGATGACTGTAAAAATGGCATTGTGCGGTTCCTTGTTAAAAGAATGTCATTGACTTCTGGAGCAATTGCCTCAGTTTACTAGTAAAATATGTCTGTATTTTTTGCTACTGCCTTGCTAGAACTTAGTTAGAGAGACAAGGTGGGTGAAGTAATATCTTTTATTGGACCAACTTCATGAGGGACACAAGCTTATGAAAGGTATTTCCTCACCCTACTTGTCTCTCTAATATCCTGGGAGCAACACGGCTACAACTACACAGCACACATACTAGAACTTAATTAATACTTTCACTGAATGTGTGAGAGCCCTCTTGAGATCAGTTCACTCTCTGATATCTGTATGGGTGTTGTCATGCTAATAGGAGCAAATAATAATCTCCTCACTCTTCTATAGTACTTCTCATCCATAGATATCAAAGTGCTTCACACAGGAAGCCAGTATCATCATCGTCATTTCATAGCTAGGAAAACTAAGGCACGTGGAGGGAAATGACTTGCCCAAGGTTACCCTGCAAAACAGTGGCAGAGCTGGGAATTGAACCCAAGTCTCCTGAGTCCCAAGCTAGTGCCCTAGCCACTAGGCTGCTCTAAAATAAATAACTATCACTTGGAATGTGAACCTCTACTGAGTAAGAAAGTTCCATCTTTCATCACTTGAACTCCAATCCAACAGTGAGAACTACAACCCTGTGAGAGGAAGACCAGTCCTGTAGTTAGTGTACTAGCTTGGGACTCCGGAGACTGGGTTCAATTCCTGCTCTGCAACATACTTCCTATGTGTCCTTTAGCAAGTCACTTAATCTCTCTATGCTTCAGTGTCCCATCTGTAAAATGGGGATAATAGTACTTCCCAGGCTATCATGGATGCTGTGAGAATAAATACGTTAAAGATTGTGAGGCGTTCTAATGCCGTGGTAAGGCGTGGACACAAAAATACCATAGATAGTTCAAATGAAGACAAACAGCAACTCAAAACTTTTAAGTGTTTTTTAAAAGCATCCTTTTTGGTCCTATTAATTCCTCATTCACCGACATTTCACTTACTGTCAGTAGACAGAAAATATTATTTTGTAGAACGTTAACAGTATTCTCTCTAAAAACTAAGTTTATTCAAAATTCTGTTTATAAGCTACATATTTATAATCTTATTCATAGTGTATTACCATATCACATTTTTTATTTACACAATTATAACATAAGGCTCAACAATAAGAAAATCTCTTAGGATGTGAATAATTTCACTTTGTGCGGAATAAAGGCTCATGTTCATTTTTGAGGAAAATTGCACGCACAAAGTATTGAATTTGTCCTATTAAAACTTTTTGAATCTTTTTGTTGATTAATGCTATCAGCATTCAGTCTATCAGTGTTCCAGGGTATGCTGCCAGAATTTTGACAAAAGCGGAATACAAAAACTGAAGCAATAGGACTATTAACACAGAAAATTTTTAAAAAATTATAATCACAATCTTTTCATTAGTTCTAAATGCCAATTTTGTCTGTGGGGAAGAGGTAACAAAGGCAAGAATTATATTCAGAGCTTGAATTACAATTTCACGAATACAAAAACCAAAACAATTTTGTAATGTAGATCCTCTATCTCATCAATTTCCAATTCTTAGGTCTTAAAGGAAGATCTGCAGTTTAATCAAAGTAATAAGGAGGTATTTCAGTTACGAAGAAAATCAATATCCATTTACTACCCACAGGAGAGAGAGAGTTCATAGCTGCAAGGGGGAGTAATAGTGAAACTAAATTTTCCCCTTCTGAGGCCAATGTAAAAGAAAAAATACGTGGCTCCAAGATGCCTGACACAAACTACGTCTTGGATTGAAGGACTGAGAGCTCTGTATCCCATTGAAAAGAGAACTGTGTTAGGATATCCAGGCCTGTCTGTAAAGGCCTATACATCACTTGGCTAGTTATAGAGGTATAAAAGAAAGAATCAAAATCACTGTCTGCCGGTGTAAGAGCCTTCTCTTACTGTGACAGTCTGAGGCCCTGTTCTTAGGCTAAGGCTTTTGGCTAAGCAGCAGAGGCAGCCATAAACTGGGAAGCGAACGGTCACATCCTCACATCCTCACATTCCAACCTAGTCACATTGAAATAAGGTGCTATTGGGCTGTTAGGATACAATCCTGTCCTGATAATGCCTATCGCCTCCAGAGAAAGGGAAGTGCCTAGAAGATGTAAAAGGAAACTTAGTTTGATAGCATCCTGTCTGGCAAGAACTCACTTATCAATAGCTGGGATGTGAAATCCTCATTTCTTAGTTGTTCTCCCCCTGTAGTCCCCATTTCCCTATTGTTTGTCTGTATAATCTCTGTCTGGTTCTTTGATTGTTTCGGTCTGTTATATAATTAATTTTGCTGGGTGTAAACTAATTAAGGTGGTGGGATATAATTGGTTAAATAATCACGTTACAATATGTTAGGATTGGTTAGTTAAATTTCAGTAAAATGATTGGTTAAGGCATAGCTAAGCAGAACTCAAGTTTTACTATATAGTCTGCAGTCAACCAGGAAGTGAGTGGCCGGGGGGGGGGGAATGGGAACGGAATGGGGGTGGGAAAATTGGAATCATGTTTTGCTAAGGGCACGGAATGGGAACAGGGACACAGGTGTAAGGCTCTGTGGTGTCAGAGCTGGGAAGGGGGACACTAAGGAAGGAAACTGGAATCATGCTTGCTGGAAGTTCACCCCAATAAACATCAAATTGTTTGCACCTTTGGACTTCGGGTATTGTTGCTCTCTGTTCATGCGAGACGGACCAGGGAAGTAAGTGGGTGAAGGAATAAGCCCCCTAACAAACTGCAGGGCACAAAGGCTCAACATTTTAATTATCAAAAATGCTGGCACGATTGTATGCCCAATATGCATATACACTTGCTGAACTTTATATGCAAATACAGTAATTGCATTTAAAAGACACTAATTAGATGCATTTGAACATACAATTACCAGATTTCGCACAAAATGGTGATACTTGTGCATGCAAATTAGGCCTGGGAGTTACAAGCTGGCAATCGGTACGGCCCTTCTTGGGTTCAATTTCTGTGAATACTGAGGCATCACAAGGGCCAATGCTCACAGAAAGGACAATTTTTGCTTCAATATTCACTGAAATACCGTTTAAAATTGTATATTTGCTAATAAAATGTGTCATTCATCTAATGTTGGTTAATTTGATCAATCAGACAAGGTGAGATTTGGTGTTGTGCCCCAGGGGTTTGTCTGCACGGTACGTTAGTCTGCACCAGTGAGGTGTAAAATTCTAGTCCTCACCAGGGTGTCATGAGGCCAGTGTGAACCATGCTGGTGTGCATGACAAGTTCCCTAGTGCAGTTAATGTAGTCCATATCAACAGTACTATATTAACCCATGCTAGGGGACTTTTAGTGTGTGCCTGAAGGGTCCACATCAGCCAGTTAGTACATGACAAACTGGTGTGGACTAGAATTTATACCCTTCTGGTTGTGGAATAATTTATCATGTAGATAAGCCCCAAGAGGAACAGCACAGAACTCACAAGCCCATGTGATGTGGGGGCAAAGGCAGCTTTAAATCACCTTGGTACCCTCTTGATTATGGGTTGGTCTAGGGGCTGCATAGGCCCCAGGCATTACTTAGACAGTCACAAGGGCCTGTCTAAACTATGGCATCCTTCCCAGGCTTCCCTATAGGCTGCAACATGCCTGGAATCTCCATAGTGAAGCATGGTATAGTCCTGCCACAACACATCCCTCCCACCCATGTCACGTTGGTTCTTTACCATGGTACAAAGGGGCCAGAGTGGGTGATGGGGAGTGGCAAGTATTTGATTTTTGGTATTACTTCTGTTCCCTGACTGGATGATTCATGGAACTACCAAACACAGCAGAAACTGAGAATACTGAAACTGAATACAGAATTTGAACTTCACTGTGTGTGTATTTATATGAGTCAGTTTCATACTCACATAAGTACCATCGTTAGCTGTATATTCAATTATAACAATCACTATTAGCAGTTCAAACACTCTGCTGGCCTAGAATTATTTGCTGGAGTCATTTTTAAATAATTCTGAACAATTAATACTTTAAAGAGCTGTGCAATGTGCTTTTCGCCAATCAGTGAAGAGAAAAGGAGGGCAAAGTTCCTCTAATAAATTATTAGGTGCACATCATTCACTCATTGCTAGTCCGTGCCATGGCACAGGTCTGTTTAAATCCAAACATTTAAAAGGAGAGACACATTTCTTCAGCACAGTAACCTATCGTATGTATCAGTGCAGACAGCTTTTTCAAAGCTATGTATTAAAATAGGTCTGTCAGGAGACTTTCTCAGGACTATGAAAGGTGTAAAGGTTATAGAAATGTAATGAGGAGCAGCACACAGACATGAGTGAAGGTGTTGGTATGACATATATGAGAATTTTCCTTTAATATCCTGGACAACCTTACTGAATGAAGTTAAACCTTAATGACAAAGGTTTAGGTATTTGGAAGTTCATTGTTTATGTATTAGTGGGGAATAGTATGTAAAATCTTTAGGGAGGCGACCTAATACAAACACTGGGAAATGTTATAAGTCTCAAAGGACTATTTGAAACAATGAAACTTTTAAAATTAAGTGGGTTTCCCAAGAAATCTCTAGGAGAGAAATGCAAATGTGACTCCCGTTATGCAAGAACTCCGTCTTTTGAAGCTTTGCCTTACAAACCTGTGATCACAGAAAAAGCTCTGGGTGGGGGTTGAAGGACTGATCATCTGACAAAGCCCTTACTGGAGCTGGGGTGATCTCTGGTAAGGTTATTAGCATGTGTGTAGGTTCTTTTATTGGCTTAATGTGTTTTCTCTGTGATGTTTTTACCTTAGGCATAAATGTGCTTGCTTAGAAAGAGCTGCGTGGGAATGTAACTGTGACAATTACCTCACCTCATCTCACCCAGGGCCACAGGGATGTGGTGCCGGCTGCTTCCGGGAGCTGTGCGGGGCCAGGGCAGGCAGGGAGCCTGCCTTAGCCCCGCTGCACCATGGGGTTGGCAATTCCATGGGCTGGATTGAAAGCCTTAACAGGTTAAGGATTCTCCTCCATTTGCTTTCAAAACAATGTGAAACTAAATATTTCATCATCATCATGACCGTGTTTTCCAAATAAAGAAGGTGTGAGGATCCCTGAAAGCAATGTTTTCTTGTTCATTTTGCAAATGTGTCCCAAAATTTTTGTTTTTAGTTTAGAATAGAAATGCAGAAGCAATATTTCCTCTAATTATTGCAAAAGGCAGAAATCATTAGAACTAAAGGAAGTCCGGCACATTCATAGTAATAATAGGTTGTGCTTGGATACATTTAGAACAACAGGATTGTGATCCTCCTTCCAGGCTGAATGTGGAAGCTCCAGGTACTTAGCCCATGCAAAATATCTGACATTTTTCAATACATGGACTAAAATACTTTGCACAATAGGAGTAACACCTAGGTGATCAGCTTTTTTTTTTGCTGTTTATGTGATACAAATTACCTGCCTTAATTGAATAGCAGCCAGTATCAAGTCATCACTGATAAACACACATTATCTTCAGCCCAACAGTATAGGAATCTCTCACTGAGTAAAGAAACAAAAGGTTCCGTCAAGCATTCCTATCCCTGCTTGAATCCACTCCATCTTAACCTGGCTTCAAGCTGCATTGAAGGATTCTCTGAAAACTTCAGGTGAGGATGTCGCACAGCAGGGAAAGCTGTGGGTCTTGCTGCAAACAGCTTGCCAGTTTCCTTCCCTTCACAAGAATGCAAACCTCCTGCAAACAGCTGGGAGAAAATGTTCAGGTGAACCTCCCTCCCCTGCCACCAAACAATGTACTATTTGTATTTCACAAATTTGAGTTCAAATTACAGAATTATCTCACAGAAAAGTTGACAGCTTTTGTTCTGATATTTTCAAAACTGAATATTCGACTTTTTGATTAGAAACGACTTATTTTCCTTCAATTCTATTAAAAAAACTGTAAAGTTAACAAAAGCAACCAAACATTGCAGGTCAAACAACTTTTTAATTTGGACCCTAAATGATTTTTTTAAAACTTTTGCAGTGTGCCAAAAATAATTGTGGGTTTTTTTTTTATTTTGGGTTGACTCAAAACTAAATTCCCTCTCCCCCCATTTTTTTTGGTTTTGCCATCAAACCAAAACATCGGCTATTTGCACAGCTCTATACCAACCCACCAAAGACCCCTCCACAAAGCCATCTTGTGAGACAAAGGAATGACCCTTCTCCAGAGACTTTTGGGGTGCAGGGTAGTCTCTTCCAATACTTTCTATTGTTAAGGGGGGTGACTGATCCTCAGTGCCAGGGAGTGCCCTGGGCAGCAAGTAAAGTTGTTCAGTAGGTACTTGCCCTAATCACCTTCCTGGAGGGCAACATGGCCTCTCTTTCCCTCTGAAGCTAGCTATGCACTAAGCCACACAACCAAATAATGCTCTGTAAGGCATAGAGCAGTAGCTAGGGATCCCTCAAGTGCTGCTCGGCCTCTATACCCAAGACTGGGCTTTACTTCGTAGAGCAAAGTGAGACACAACAGCAGCAGTGGGTCTAGCTCCACCTACTCCCACATACTGCTAGTACCACTGGAAGTGACAGGGCAGTGATCTCTGGGCACTCTGGAATATCTGAGAACAGACATGAGAAAAGGAGAGATATTTTCTAAATTGTGAAAGTGAGGCTGTGACTTCTTCCTCAGCCCCTCCTGTCGATACAGAATGCCACTGGGATCGAGGTTGCCAAAGGTTGCATCCTTGACAGGGAAGAAGCTCTCAGTCCCCAGTCCTGTTACCACAACCTTCACCACTGCCTTCCTGAGTGGTTTCCACTTGCCAGACATTACTACATGGTAAATAGGCTTGGCAGAATTCAGGTTTTTTAATACAACTTCAACAAATATTGATGTTTATTTTAAGCATAGTTTCTATTTTAGAAATCACTTTAAAGTTTCACAGTGGTGGAAATTTTAAGCATTAGATTTTTATCCATTTAAATTTTCACAGTTGCAAACAATTATGGGAGATCAAACATTAGTTATTTAATGACACTAGATGGTGAGATTCAAAAAGTTAAAGCTTTATAACTATTAAAACTCAAATTATCAACATTATGTGTCACATATACAAAGTAAATATCCATAAGTCAAACTCAAATAAGTTGTTAAGCAGCATGTTTGTTACCTTGCTTATCTATATATTTCAATTATTGGTGGAAATATTTTTTCGTCTGTTTGTGTGTGTATGGCGAAATCAAGGTTTACCAACATTTACCGATAACAATCTAATCCTTTCAAGTCTAATGGGAAGGTATATCTCCCTTCCCCACCTCTCTTTCAAAGCAGGTAAAAGCAATAGAGGTACCGTGACAACACAGACACTTATTTCAAGTAAATGAATATCTGATGCAATCATCTTTTGATTGGGCTTACTCCTGCCTGTAACTATCATAATTTCCTTTGTTGTTATGCCACCATGCTTTCACCACACCCTCCACTACACCAGGAACCCACTGTTCCATCTCCTCCCAGTCCCAGGTTACAGTTCCAAAAGGTATCCAACAGACCTGCCTTTCCCATGGCACTTGGTGGCCCAGATAACGGGTCCTCCACTCAGCTCATACCATGACACAACCCACCACTTCACCTATCACAGTTCAAATTGGGAAGAACTGTTTGAGGAAACAAAACAGACATAAGAAACCAGATTCTAGACATCGAAGATACTGTGCACGACCACTACATAGGCATGGGTCAAAAGCAGACAGCAAAGCAAAACAAACTACAACTGTGTCAATATCATGGACATGAGAACCCACCCACAATCTTGGACAGACCATCAGTTTATTCAAGCAGTGGTCAGAGCTCTTCCTGCTCCCAGGCAAGAAGAAAGATCCATGAATCATAATTGGACTTAGAGGAGCGGACTCACCCCTGCGGCATCTCCTGCTGGTAGTCATTGGGAATTAGCTCACCAGGCGTCGGAGCGCCCTCTGCAGGTCGGTGATCCACCTTACTGCCGGCCCCTGTGTCCCTCCCAGGACCCAATGCCCCTTTCTCTGGGGTGCTGCCCCCCTGGCAGTACCCCCACACTCTCAGGTTCTGGGTCTCCCCACCCAGGGGAACCTCCACCCTCTAACCCCACCTCACCTCAGTCTGAGCTACTGCCAGTCCCCATCTAGCCCCACTCTCTGGGGCAGACTGCAGTATAAGCCACTCATCACAGGCAAGGGGGTTCGGACCTGCTGCCTCTGCCTACACATGGGCTGCCCCTCTGCAACTCTGCACCTATTCGGCCTGTAGTCAGGCCGGAGCTCCCAGCCCTGCTCCAATCTAGGTGTCCTGCCCTACAGCCAGGCCCTTCTCCCTCTACAGGCAGAGGGAGACTGTCTGGGCTCCTGGCTCGCAGCCTCTTATAGGGGCCAGCTGGGCCTAATTGGGGCATGGCCACAGCTGAGCCTACCTTCGCCAATCAGCCCAGGCTTCTCACCTCAGCCACAGCCCTCTCCGGGGCTGCTCTAAGCCCTTCAGGGCAGGAGCGGGTATCTACCCACTACATGGACTATGAAGACTGATGGACTCCATCAAATTCCAAAGCCTGGTAAATAACAGTATTCTTCTCACAGGACAAGGAGTCAAAGACCTGGTGAATTGTTATCATTGCACACTAGCCTCAACCATGAACTCAATGGCCACCAAACAGCCCATTCCTCCCCATCGCCCACACAGGTCTCCTTAATTTTCTGGCATCCTGCACCAGATGAAGGGAGAGAGGCAGAAACCTGAGCACCATAGGCGGAAAACAAAGGCTGATACTGTATAAGACAAAACGCAGTGAATTCCTCCATGTCTATGCCAAGGCTGTAGCACAGCCCATGAAAATCTGTCAGCCTCCACTGAAGCTACCAAGGAGCAATCCTGGGTGTTTACAGCAGCAAGCCCTCCAAAGAACTATCAATCTACTTTGCTGGAAACATCATGTGTGTTTGGGAAGGATTCCCAAACAACCTGGATCTGCTTTGCCTGCACCCAGTAACCCATAGCCTGCCTGTAATTCCAGAATTCAGTATATTCACTCATCCAACATTTCTGGATACCCTGAAAAAGTCTTGACTGAAGACCTGTGAAGCCAACCCATGCCCTCCGTGGCTTGTGAAACAGAATTGTGAGCAACTGGTGTCACTCATGACTGATATAGCCAATGCCTCATCCAGGGAAAGAATCTTTTCTTCCTCCTTCAAACACACAATAGTATGACCAACACTGAAGATACATCAATTCTAGTCAACTATCATCCCACATCAAACCTCCCATTCCTGAGCAAGTTGACAGAAAAGCTAGCCAAAGGCCAACTTTGAGATCATCTAATTGAAGCTAATATCCTAGACCCAGCACAATCTGGATTTAGGCCAGGAAATGGAATTGAAACTGCTTTAGTAAAACTGATGGATGATGTCCTGCTGTCAGTGAATTAAGGGCAGACATCCACTCTCATCCTTCTGGGCCTCTTTGAAACATTCAACAGTGCTGACCATAAGATATTGCTGTCTTGCTTGAGCCTTAACATTCCTGATATTTCTAGGGTAAAAATATAAAGAAAGAAAAAATGGGGGAAAATAGTACAGGCCTTCTTCACATATCACAAAGAAGCCAAAGAAGGCACAAGTCCTTATTCTTTTTATATATATACAACCTTTGGAAATGATCCTTAAAGCTCTGCAAGTTAATCACTTCAAAGAGCAACTGATGCATACAACTCCCATGACACATGATAGAGATAAACAGTTTATTCTGATGCCCAGATGAGCCGGAAGAGTCTGACTGAGGCTGTCTGTTAATCGAGGCATGTGACAGAATTGAGAAACTGATGCTCTTGCAGACCTCGCACACTTGCCGAAAATGAAAGTTTTCCTTGATTTGTTACCATCTAAAATAATATTGTCTGCCTCAGTAATAAAAGATAATATTTTTTTTATGACAACTCCCTTATGTCAAGTCTTTACATAATCAGTTACAAATGAAGCTGACTGTGGGTTAACGGCAGATAGCTCATTTTTACAAATTAGGTGCACTTGGGTTATATTTCCCTCCATATACACTCCCATTCCACACCAGAAAGTAATGTTACAAAGATCAGGATAGAGATTGCATTCTGCTATGTAGTTTGTTTTGCAAACCTGTACCAGTGGTCAAAATGCTCAGGAAACTCAATTACTGACTTGCTATGGTAACCATTCATCAGCACGCCAAGATGAAAGAGGTTATTTCTAAAATTAGTGCCTTAATGCAGAAAACACAGTTTGCAATTCCAGTTTTACAATCTTTGCCTGATATTTATATTGTTAAAAATTAATGGGAGCACTGCCTATTATTTCAGGCATTTCATCAGGAACTTAAAACTCCTGTTAAACAGGTTCACTTCTCGTTGCAGTTAAAAAACCCTTCCTATCTGTTTGACCCTGTTACTATGTAAACACAATATTCTAATCAATGTAGCCATCAAATGTTAGTTTTAATCAGTATTATTATTTTCCCTTTAAGTTTAATTTTTTTATGCAAAATTTAGTTTAGTTTAGTGTCCTATTGTCAGTAATAATTCCAGGTAGCTGTTGAAACAAAGCACCCTGCAGAGAGTATAATGAATCAGCAAATGATAGGAGCTTTCCCTATGGACAAAAACAATTCTGGTGGCTGCATTTATGCTCTCATTGGATTATGCTCCTGGAATATAAATTGATTTAGTTCCAAATCATCTGAGGAAAAATCATGTAAAATGGATTTCAATTATATCATTGCTGCTTTACAAAAAGATTTAATACTCTATGGGGCGGGTGAATCAGCACCTCTATAGGATTCACTTTCTGATGAAAGAAAACAATTTTCCATTTATTTTTTCTCCAGTCACTGTGACTTAACTCTAAATATCTTTTTATCAGCTTTTCTTCTGCCTTATTTGATAAAAAAAAAAATTTGGGATTCCTGTATTTTCTGAACAGAGAGACAAGTTTTGTTTCTCTTCCCCTTTTCTGTTCCGTTTGGCTGTGCTGCCTCAGCCTGAATCCACTGATAATGGTTGTTCAATCAGAAAATAACACAAAGCAGAACCTTAGAAATTCCTACAACAAAATCCTGACATTGAGTATTTCCCGTAGTCTCGCTTTCAAGCAGTAAGGCTGTAATACAGACACGGGGCCTGATTTTCCACTGCCTTGACCTTTTGTGTTTTCACTTACACCTGTGCAAATTTCTCTCCCCGAAGCAAAGACTGTCAATCAGCAACAGGTTTCTCCTATAGTGCAAACTCTTTTAGCTTATCTATTACAAAATGTCAGTTTCTTTGCATAAGCTAATTTTGTAGAGCTTTTCACATTCACTGTGGAAGAAGGATTACAATCCTCAATCACTGTTATAAATCTAGTTACACAACCTATTACAACCTCTGACAGGGAGGGGGAAGATAAAGGGGAACAACACAAAACAAGTGGAACACAAAAAGTATTTTAAAATCTCTTTTTGCAAGAATTTTGCGTCACTGAATAAACCTAAAGGTGTTGTGTTAGATGTCTAACCTCACTAAAGGCAGTAGTATCATAGAATATCAGGGTTGGAAGGGACCTCAGGAGGTCATTTAGTCCAACCCCCTGCTCAAAGCAGGACCAATCCCCAACTAAATCATCCCAGACAGGGCTTTGCCAAGCCTGACCTTAAAAACTTCTAAGGAAGGAGATTTTACCACCCTCTTAGTGAAAAAGTTTTCCTAATATCCAATCTAAACCTCCCCCACTGCAACTTGAGACCATTACTCCTCGTTCTGTCATCTGCTACCACTGAGAACAGTCTAGATCCATCTGCCTTGGAACCCCCTTTCAGGTAGTTGAAAGCAGCTATCAAATCCCCCCTCATTCTTCTCTTCCACAGACTAAACAATCCCAGTTCCCTCAGCCTGTCCTCATAAGTCATGTGTTCCAGTCCCTTAATAATTTTTGTTGCCCTCCATGGGCTCTTTCCAATTTTTCCACATCCTTCTTGTAGTGTGGGGCCCAAAACTGGACACAGTACTCCAGATGAGGCCTCACCAATGTCAAAGTAGAGGGGAACAATCACGTCCCTCGACCTGCTGGCAATGCCCCTACTTATACATCCCAAAATGCCATTGGCCTTCTTGGCAACAAAGGCACACTGTTGACTCATATCCAGCTTCTCATCCACTGTAACCCCTAGGTCCTTTTCTGCAGAACTGCTGCCTAGCCATTCCTTCCCTAGTCTGTAGCGGTGCATGGGATTCTTCCATCCTAAGTGCAGGACTCTGCACTTGCCCTTGTTGAACCTCATCAGATTTCTTTTGGCCCAATCCTCTAATTGGTGTAGGTCCCTCTGTATCCTATCCCTACCTTCCAGCATATCTACCTCTCCTCCCAGTTTACTGTCATCTGCAAACTTGCTGAGGGTGCAGTCCATGCCATCCTCCAGATCATTAATGAAGATATTGAATAAAACCAGCCCAAGGACCGACCCTTTGGGTACTCCACTTGATACCGGCTGCCAACTAGACATGGAGCCATTGATTAACCTGGACTGAGATAGATATTTGTCATCATCTAGTTAAAGGTGCTCAAATAATAAGAAACAACAGCGGTAATAAACTTGAATTCCTTCCTACATATTTCTGCATTTGTGTTTTCTTCCAAGTGTTTAACACTACAGTTTTGCTGGAAACTACCAAAAAAAGTGTTACTCTATGCTTTGTCTCAGTAAGATAAACTGTGCTTTATTGGCAGTATGTTCTAATCTTTCCACTCCAATGCTGCTGCAGCACTTGTCAAAAATTTTGCTCAAACCAACAATGTTCCTACAGTGCAAAAATCTTCAGCTACATGTCTCACTTTGTCTGTTTTCCTCTATTCATTATTATCAGAAAGAATATTTGGTTGGTTACTGAGAGACTGTTAACCCAATAGCACATCGATCAGGAGGCCTGACTAGATGAACACCAAGCGGTTCCTTCTGTCTTGAGAATCTATGAATCAAGCCAGTGAATGATCTATTCCACCAGGAGCACTGAAATATGGCAAATAAAGAAGGAGCCCATTCAGTGAAGTCAGTTGAAAGGCTAACTTTGGCTACAAAAGGCTTTGAATCAGGTGCTATCATCGGAGGCCAGATTAAATAAATATTTCCTCTTTGAATCAATGACTCAATTGGAAAAGATCAATTGAGCTGCAGTTTTTCTTTGCTAAAAGAACAGGAGGACTTTTGGCACCTTGGAGACTAACAAATTTATTAGCACATAAGCTTTCGTGGGCTACAGCACACTTCATCAGATGCATAGTATGGAACATAGAGTAAGAAGATATATACATACATACAGAGAAGGTGGAAGCTGCCATACAAACTTTAAGAGGCTAATTAATTAAGATGAGTTATTATCAACAGGAGAAAAAAACTTTTGTAGTGATAATCAAGATGGCCCATTTAGACAGTTGACAAGAAGGTGTAACATGGGGAAATAGATTCAATATGTTTAAATGGGCCATCTTGATTACCACTACAAAAGTTTTTTTCTCCTGCTGATAATAGCTCATCTTAATTAATTAGCCTCTTACAGTTTGTATGGCAACTTCCACCTTCTCTGTATGTATATAGATACATAGATATTAAGATCGGAAGGGACCACTATGATCATCTAGTCTGACCTCCTGCACAATGCAGGCCACAGAATCTCACCCACCCACTCCTGCAATAAATCTTCTTACTATATGTTCCATTCTATGCATCCAATGAAGTGGGCTGTAGCCCACAAAAGCTTATGCTCAAATAAATTTGTTAGTCTCTAAGGTGCCACAAGTACTCCTGTTCTTTTTGCGGATACAGACTAACACGGCTGCTACTCTGAAACCTTTTTCTTTGCTGTTACTGTGGCAGAGGGGCTCCCGATGCTTAAGTCTACCTTATGGCAATAGATCACATCCTAACTCTTGTCCCAGATCCTCACTGTGATGTATGAATATCAGTCTTTCACTCCCTCTAGGCAGTCACTAAGTAACATTGAGTCAACTGAAGCAGCATCTCTGAGGTTTCTATATTCCTAACCCAGCTGAGACCCGATAGCCTCCCCTCATTCTGCAATGCTGGTCAACGACCAACTCCCAAGTTGGTTTGAAAAGTCCATGAAGGATGAAGACTCTCACTGGAGATTGAGAACTTCTCATCCAGGACATTGCTAGTCATAAACCAAAAAGGCAAAGACACTAAGCAGTCTCCTGCAACCAGGTTTCCTCTGCAATTAATTATTTAACCAGCATTTGTAATAATCCCTTAGTGCAATTTTTTGTATCATTTAGAAAAAAAAAAGCTCTAAAGATTAGTACACTCTATATAAACCAATGCAATTAAGGATATTATGAGCTCGGTCTGCCACGGCGTCCTTTGTATCCAGGGCCAGTATCCAGGGCCAGTATTTTATTATCTTTCCAACATGCTATGCAATATCAAAGTATTTAGGGGCCACTTGTTACAATGCAAACCAGCTTTCTACAGCACTCCTTTATGAAAAGCTACCAAAAGCACTTTACAGAGGAATTCACTGTTAAGTCAGAGTGGCAGAGAAGGGCTTAAGACAAGAGGGAAAGGGTAAAGAGTCACTAGTTTACAGTGAGGAAGAGAAAATTCCAGGCTGATGGAGAATTGCAGAGGAAAGAATGGTTTCAGAGTAACAGCCGTGTTAGTCTGTATTCGCAAAAAGAAAAGGAGTACTTGTGGCACCTTAGAGACTAACCAATTTATTTGAGCATAAGCTTTCATGAGAAATTGGTTAGTCACTAAGGTGCCACAAGTACTCCTTTTCTTTTTAGAGGAAAGAATCACTCCCAGTCATGTCTCAGTAGAGGGACAGTAGAGGAATAGAATGAACGGGTGGGCGTGGGAGTAAGCTGAGGTCAGAGAGGCAGGACGGAGTAAGTCCACAGGGAGTTCTGAAAACTAGGAATAGATTTCTGGACAGTTCTTTGTAGATTAAAAGATAGCAAAGGTAACAAAGGATGGGGTGATGATATGAGAGGTACACTTCTAAGAGTGTAAAAGCAGTCTGACGGCAGAATTCTGGACATCCTTGAAGATTAGAGAGCAGACATTTATAACAATATTAAAAGAAAAACTTCAAAGCAAGAAAGGGCTAGATTGTAACTCTAGCCATGGATCTGAGAAAGGGCAGTACCAAAGCTGCACCATCCCAGGAGTAATCCGGGAGGCATTGTGCCATACATACACCTTTCTAAATCACAATTCCTCCCCTGATTTCTCCTTGCTCTGCCCACTCAGTTATGCTGCAAAACTCGGCCAAATCCCCATCCACTTACTCTGGAGGGAATAAATAAGCATGCAGCACCTGCTTACTCCTGCAGGCTCAGAGCCAAGGTCTAATTGCCTGAATGGAGGTGTAAAGCAGGTCTTACTCCTTCTTATTTCCCTGCATGGATATTTAATCCAAGTCCCAATCTAGCCCAAGGTTATTAAAGCCTGGTAAGGGAAAATTCTACAAGGTTCCAGTGTGGGTGATAAGAAAATTTACACACAAGTGAGGTGAGGTTTTAAAAGGAGCATAAAACAGATTGGGCTAAAATACCTAGGTGTGATTCACTTTAGATACACAAAGGTGAACTGTCTTGAAACAGCATCTTGTCTCTCAGAGCGGTTTCTGATAATGCCAAAGAAATGACTGATGACCCTTTCAATTCTGCAAGAATCTCAGCCATTTGAATGAATTTAAATCTAAATCAGCAAGACCTTAATCAGATACTTAAAACTGACCTTAATCAGATCAAGATCTAACTCCCCACCTCCCACCCCTCGAGGTCAAGGACTAAAAACGCTTACTCGCACACCGGGTTTCCCACTGAAGCCAACACTGTAGTAAGTGGTGTAGCTTCAGGCCCGTGGCTTAGAACTAGTTATACACAGACACATCTGTAAAAAGAAAGAAAAAATGTGCATGTGTGAGTATAATGGGGTTTGAAAAAATTAACAATGAACACTGAAAATGAAGGTGTGTAATCAAAAATGACAAATCAAGATTAACAGACTGGCACAATAATGCAAGTATTACAAGCTGTCCCCTACTCTCATTCAACAAAAGTGTCTGGAAATCTGGTGCAGTACAAATCCACGATTTGAACAGAGATTAACAAATGTTAACATTATAATTTATAATAAGACTATCTGCATAAACTTTACTGAGATGAAGAAAAGGAACCGAGAAATTGTAAATTCACTAGCAATAAATATAAAATCGCATTGCATTTTGCACTACTTTGAAAATCTCACGATCTAGGTCACTAAAAGTAAAAGAAATTTCCAGATTTTTTTTTTTTCAAAATGCTGAGCTAACATAACAACCACCAGAACTCAAATGGAAGAGAAGCTCAGAGGCATAAAGAATTAGTTTAATAAATACACAGAGAAGACACACTGGAAAATGACTGCCTTTGTTAAATGTTTATCATCCTGTTCCTAATCCTGGTTATATCCTGCTTATCAAAACTGGAATCCAATTATTAATGGGAAAGTAAAATAAAATCAATAACAGATATGCATTAATTTACTAAAGCAAAACTATTATACACAGATGAAAGTACAGTAGAAAATATTAGCATCACTAAAAGAAAAGGAGGACTTGTGGCACCTTAGAGACGAACCAATGTAGCTCACGAGAGCTTATGCTCAAATAAATTGGTTAGTCTCTAAGGTGCCACAAGTACTCCTTTTCTTTTTGCGAATACAGACTAACACGGCTGCTACTCTGAAACCTGTTATTAGCATCACTGTTTCTCTCTCAGGGAATTCAAAGGCTTGCAAAATATTGTCAAGGCAGCATCGTTATCTCCAAGTATTCTCCATCCCTCCCCCCATCCATCCCCACCCAAGCTCTGCCATTCCCTGCACCTACTTCATTTGAAAAATAATCCAAAGACAATGGGAATGAGAAATTCACATGTTCAGTAGTGCTCCCTGTCAAGAGGGATATTGCAAGGGTTGGGGTGGGGGACAAAATTGAGCAAGGTTTTCTCCCTCCAGGGGAGTGAAAATGTCTTTAGTTCTCAGGATGTGACATGGAAATACTGAATGAAATGTGGGATTTTCAACTAATAATATGTGCAGTGCAAATAAAAAATGAGTAAGACCTGAATGTGAACTGGACCATAATATCTCCCAGAGGAATCAGAACCAAAGTGTTACACTATTCCAGGAGTGAGACATGCAGCTGAATTATTTGGCTAAAAAACTATTTGTTATTGAATCAAAGTTAACTTTGCAGTAGTACAATGTTCACGCTGCAGGACTGCACATTTGAGAACAAAGGAGAAGTGCATATGAGGATTGCACTGCTCAGTCCCGGTGCTACCTTGAATGTCTATAAGCAGTTATAATAAAAAATTCTGATTTTTCTTTCTAGGAAAGAAACCGAGTAAAGGGAGATTCAGGAGGAGATGAGACATGGACCACTATTTCTTTGCAATAATTTTTGAAGAGAAAAGACTACCAAACTGCTGGTGGTTTGTAAGTATAAGAAGTACAAATTAATTAAAAATTGGATGTGTGGGGCGTGACTGTGTGCTTGCACACACATGGGCATGCTTCTGATTCTCATAACATTTTTCTGACTGTACATCCACAATGTGGATTAAACCCTATTGGCATTTCTCTGTTCTCAACACCCCCAGTAACTGTCTGAGTCTAGGACCCCTATCCAGGAAAGTGCTTAAGCATTTCCTTTAAGTTCCACAGACTTCAGTAGACGTTAAGCATGTGCTTAAGAGCACTTCCCAAATAAGGATGCTTTCCGGAATCAGGGCCTAGAAGAGCATATAACTTGCTTTCGAAGGCGAAATTCCCAGCATCCTTGAAGACAATGGGAGTTTTGCCATTGACTGCAATTGAGATAGGATTTCACCTAAAATATTTGCATTATGGAGCTGGTATTATGGATTCATGGTACGCAAATTAATTACGCAGCACATTCTCATTTTCAGCACACAAGGTCTGATCCTGTCAGGCGTAGAGCACCCTCAAATGTCACTGACTTTAATGGGAGTTCAGATCTTTCATTTTGCTCAGGAGTTGCTCAAAACATCAGAGGATTGGGCCAGATAGTCAGATGATAAAAAATACCCCCTTACTCTGTGGGCAGGTTGGGGCATAGCACACCATGGAAAATTTGATACATATTTTTAAGAAAGACGTCATAGTACTCTGCACAGGCAGAGCCTCAGTTTTTAAGATGAAAGGAACCCTCTTTATCTACCTTGGAAGAATAAAGGGTTGGATTAAAGCCATCAATATTTTAGATTGTGGTTCCAGGGAATCTAAGCATTTCAAGTCTGAAGCTTGGACAGCCGAGCCACTCCCCAACTGATATTCAAATTAGGCAGCTGACCAAACCTGCTAGGAAGGACAACAATTAGTCCTAAACCTCCCCACGCAAACAGAAGAGCCAAATTCTGCCCTCACAATTCTGTTAAAAACGCCACACTTACATGAGGGTAAAATCTGACCCTCACACCCTTCAGAATAGTATTTCATTGGACTACAACTTATCTCCTCATCCATTCATATACATTGGGGGAAAATTCCAAAGTAGATTTGCTGCTTGTAAGCCAACAGATCACACAATTCCTCCACTAACTGAAATGATTATCCCCTAATAAGGATATCTCCCTGTCCCTCCCTCCCTTCAGGAGATACTATTGCAACCAACGACAGCTCAGAAATAATTTTTACAATGCATCTTCGTTACGTCGGGCAAAAACCTCCAATGACTGTGGATGGAACCTGTGTGGTTGTGCTGCAGGATATGGAGAGCCTGTACAACGAACCCACAACTCCGGCATGCCTTAATGCCGAGCTTTGGTGATGCTCCATTCCCTCTAATGCAGAGGGTTGGCGTGGTGAGAGGCCAATGAATACATAACTGGTTTTCCCCATCCCCATGCCCAGGGAACTGCAATACTGGCTAAGGTGTAGCCCCACACCCTGAGTGGGGAAGGATTTCATCCCCACCACAGAAACTCCCTTTAACAAAGATTGTTTGTCCAGGCTTTGCACTGGCAGGAGGATTCAGCCCTTAGAGGACAATAAATCCTTTATACACACAGACAGGAAGAAATGTGGAAAACTACAGACTTCACATTTCACAAGTACCATGATACCCTATTACAAAATAAAGTATCATACTGACCAACATATTATTCAAAGCAGTGACACAGCAGCATATTTTATAGTAAATGTCGTGAGCAATTTAAATGGTTTTTGCTGTCTTCTCTCTTTAAGCACGTGTCATTTTAAGTAGTAAATAGAATGCAATGTGCCTTTAAACAAATCTAGATGACCAGATTATTAACAATATTAATTTGCAGCTATCTCGTGTCTTTCATATGAAGATCCTAAAGCCCATTACAAAAATTAATTGAGTCTAGCAACACACTGCAGGAGAGACAAATACCATTATACCCATTTAACAGATGGGTGAATTGAGCCAAAATGGCATGCCTGAGGCCATATGGAGAATCAGTCAAGTATCAGAGGGGTAGCCATGTTAGTCTGTATCCACAAATACAATGAGGAGCCTGGTGGTACCTTAAAGACTAACAGATTTATTTGGGCATAAGATTTTGTGGGTAAAAAACCCACTTCTTCAGATGCATGGAGTCATCTAGGAATAAATCACAGGCTCCAAACTTCCAGTCCACTACTTTAACCACTTCTGCTTTGTTAATTACAAATGAAGAATAAAACCTTACTGCAATTTTCTTAACCGATCTTTGTGTAACATTTGCTTGCTTCACAAGGTAGATTTACAAATTCCCAGTATTTACAGCATTCCTAGTATGCCTACTAGCCTGGCTGATGACCTGCAGAAAATCTGTTATTGTGCTCCACAGCAGCAAAGTGAAATTCTGCTTAGGGAATACAACACATTATCTTTGTATCTGGCAGGCATGATTCCTGTGATTCAATGCCTCCCCCCTCCCATGTTTACCCTTAAAAACTTTAGTGTAACTTAGTTTTTAAAAAACAGGCCTTTGATTTTTTTGAGCTGAAGGAAGAGTAGATTGTATTTTATTAGTGAGAGGATTCAGATGCAATGCTTGGATCTGGATTTTGAACACAGAAAGTACTAGGGGATGTCTGCACCCATACTTTGGTTTAGTTGTATCTCTATTTACTACAGCTCCTGAGAAACCATCATTCGCATGCTCATTTCTCGGAGTCTCTGTTTGAAGTTCTGCACATGTCTGATGAGTATTTTGTTCTTGCCATTTAGTTTCCAGATTTTATTTGCTATGACAGAGATGTGTGATGTTCACATGAAGGGTGACATGTTCGTGTATTGATTGATGGATTCATGTCTCTTTTTGACCCACTCTGTTTTCTGGAGGAAACTGCATGCCCTGGGCCTGAGCTTCCTTGAAACATAACAGTGGAATTGCATGCAAAGTCAGTACTTAAGTCACTGGTATAGTATCCCCATAAGTTCTCAATGGCTAAGTGATACATGACTTTTTTCTAGAGGAAGCCATAAAAATTGTATTTAATGTTAAATAGATTGAGACTAAAGAATCACACCATGTATTCTTGTTGAAAAATATTGTATGTGTCAACCTGTCAAGGCCTAAGGAAAGAACTCCATTATTCATGCTGTTGTAAGCTCTGTATACATTTCAGTTCTTTATATAGAAAGCTTAATGGCCAGGGATTATTTGCCTCATTGGTCATGGTGCTAGGAGATAAAACAATGGAAAGTATTGGTTATAACTTTCCTATATTTAAACTTCTAATGCATTGAACCATTAAAACAAACAAGAAAGAAATTATTCCTAAAATTAGCAAAATTGATCTTTTTTTCTGAATGGAATTGATAAAGCATGTCAGGCTCCTTAATGCCACTTTTTTTCTCCTGGTTGGTTGTTACATTACAAGTTCACGGGCATTTCTGTTTAGTATACCTTTATTCAACAGCTTCTCATTCATCTTCATTGCTAGGAGGGAGAATTGACACAAATCTTGAAGAAAGCAAGCAAGCAAGAAAAAGAAACTAGTACACTAAACTCATGAGCACATACAATAGGATACAGGAGAATGACGTTGAGTAGTACATTTTCTATGTGTAGTCTCACAACACTAAATTATATGCTTCTGTGTTTTATTAATAAAGTCAGTCTTTTAGGATTAGGTCAACTTCAATCCAGCAAGCGGAGCTGGCAAATTTGAAGACAATAATTTGTAAATTCAGTATATGCTGACTAAAGGGCTAATTTCAGAAGAAAAGAAGGGGGCAGAAAGCTATGGCTTAGGCCTATCATGTTGAAACTTTGGTCTAAACTCTAGTTAGCAGAGCATCTGAATGGCAGTCACACCGCTAAATACAGTGTCGACAAACTGTAGGAGTCACACGATCTAACCCCTACTATTCATTTTTCTTTTTAAGCAACAAAACAGACACTCTTAAAACTTACTACAGTCAAAAGGTTGGAACTTGAAGGTAAGATCACTGAACAAAAACCAGAACCACTTTAAAGACATAATTCCCTCCCTCATCAGCCAATGGGCTAAAGCTTGAGTAGGCAGATAAGTTTGGCACCCTTTCCTGATGGTTAGCAAGCTTGGGGTTGTGGCCAGTCGAAAAAGAAGCAAATTCCAAAGTTGAGACCCTCCATGTAGAACTCCCACCCAGCAACAGATATTCAAACTTAGGAACGGTTAGTGAGAGCACATCAGACAATCTCACTTGGCCAGGAAGTAGGATATAGGGTAGGATATAAACCATATAGGGCTATATACAGCAATATCAATACACACCTTGTGTTGCACCTGGCAGAGAACATGAAGCTGGCATAGTTTATGGAGAACCGGTGTAATGTGCTGTAGCCAATCCCACTAAGCAACTGGGCTACCATATTCTGTACCAACTGCAACTTCAGGATGGGTTCCGTGGATGGTCCCTTTAGAGTATGATGCAAAGCATTACAATAGTCCAATCTGTCAGCCACAAAGACATGAAGATCCAAGAGAAATGGTCACAGTTGTCATGTAATATGCAGATAGAAAATAGGCACTTCTGGTTTCTGCAGCGACCTTGGATTCTAACAGCAGATGGTGATCCAAAAGCGTGCCGGCGTTGCGGGTCTCTTAACAAAAGGAGGGTGAAGAATCACTTCTCTACAGGAAGCAGTCACCATCACTGCTATGCTATCAGAAAGCTTCTGCCACCCAACCAGCATCAACTCAGACTGATCTCTATGAGGTCTCAACCAGTTCACTCTGACATTTGCAATTTGGCCTGACCCTGGGAAAGCATTGTGGGTCCAATAAAAAAGAGTTGTAAAGCTGCATCTCAGCAGTATACCAATGCAGCTGCTTCCCAAACCATCACACTATCTTCTCCAGTGACTTCACACACACATCAAACAGAAGAGACACCGGAAAATCCCCCAAATATTAGAATTAAAATGAACCAGCCTTTTGTCCACAGATAGGAAGATATCAACCAATTGTCAAACAATGAAACCAGTGCAGTCCCCTAGTTATAATCAGGCATAAAACCAGACTGACAGTTATCAAAGAAATCTGCAACTCCAGATGGTGGCAGAGTTTCCTCACTGCTGCCTTTTCTACACATTTGCCCCCCAAAGGCAGGTTAGAGGACAGGCAATAATCTTCAAGCTGGTCAGTGTCAAATGGATTGCTTTTTTTGAGCAAGATAGTGTCAGTTCCCCAGCAGGTGTACACCAATATAGTTCTATTGACTTTACTGAAGCTACATTGATTTGCACCAGCTGAGGATCTAACCCTTAGGTCCACAGATTTGTGAAATGCAATATTCAGATTACCAGCTGATCATCAGAGAGGACTAAGGTAGGCGCTTAAAGGGAAGTTGTTTACCTCCATTTCATAGGTGCTGGATGGATTTAGTAGAACAATGGTAAATGATACATTTAAAAGTTAATCTAATATGAAATAATTTTTTTTAAATCTGCAATGGGCCTTCGTTATCTATCAGCTTTATTACATTAGCAAGTAAAGAACAGTGATTTTTTTTTCTTTTCTGTTCCACTCAGGAATGGAATGTATTGTATTTGCTCTCAGAATATGTAACTGTGGTAACAAAGAAAGCATACATCCAGATATAATAAATTAAGAAATATCATGTACAATAGGAACATCTTCCAAATATTTTGACAAATTACTGAAAAAGTATCAAGTTACTATTTCAAGTAGTATAAAATATTGGAATATGATCTTACATTATTTCGTAGTGGGGATTGTAAATTCACTAAGATACAGTGATTTGCTGCATGGAATTAATAGGAGAAAACATGTATAGGGTGGTAATTAAAGCCTTATTTAGATAAGAATAGCCTTTTGGTGGCGACTTGTGAAAAACACACCCTAGATATAACCGGACATTAACCGGCAGCCAAATATTCATCAATTATATTTTTTTATTGTCACAGGTAGTCCTACTTCCTGTCAATGCAACATTGCTTCTGTTGTCAAGCAATTCATAAATACTGCCCTAAGTCAAAAGGGGAAGTGAATCTGCTTAAGTCAGTAAAACTGACAAATAAGACCACTGAAAATATACCACCTTAAACCTTGGTTAGTACATTTGATGACTGGCTCATTAATAAGAAAGCAAAAACACCTCAGGAATTTATTATGTTTGGAAGACCGAGGATTACCTCCTTGCAATTCTTTTTTAAATTTAAGGGTGGTAGGAAAGTGACATTTGAGATCTGGGAAGAATGATAGAGGCTTAGTCTAGCTTGCTCCTTCCTGAAGATAAGGTGACTTTTTTCCCAGCATTCTGCTGTTCATCTTTAAAATAAATTAATATTTTTAAAGGCCAACTTGTGGTTTCATTTTTCATTTTGACAGCTCCTGAAATGCAGACAGATTTTGCCTCAGATGTTGTTTTTTCTCTTCTTTTGGTTCATTTTCACTCTGCTCCAGCACCGTTCTACTATCCAATGACTTTCCAAATGACCCTGTAATAAGGGAGAAATCAGAAAATAAAGCTGGACACTCAGCCAAGTGTTTTGCTTTCCTGCCTCTGGAACGTTGATATTTTCTTCAAACAGAGGCAGGTATTTGCAATATTTACTAGAGCGAGGTGAAAAATTCAGTGAAATCTGACTTCTGAGTGGCATAATGATTGTCATCTGGGCATCAACAGGGATTGAACTGTCAACCTCCGGAGCTAGAGCATTAATCTCTGCAGATTGAGCTAAAAGACTAACCCCCCTAGCTGGCTGTGGTAGCAGAGGCACACCCTCTGGAAACCTGGTACAGAGGGCCACATATGGCACATACTGAACAATGGGCTACAGCAGCACAGACACAAAGCCAGATCCTCAGCTGGTGAAAATCAACATAGATCCACTGAAGCCAATGCTATTTCACACCTGCTGAGGATCTGACTGCTGTCCACGTGCAATTTTATGGACATCACTCTAAGTGCAAAGTTGTTCTTGCTATTGTAAAACTTCTCGTCTTACTACCTAAAACTCCGAAGTGTGAATAATTGGGATAATTGAAGGTCAAAGTTGACACACAGTTGGATGTGTTACCGTCCTCTCATTGTCCCAATGTCAGGGAAAGGAGGTTATTGGGAGAGAAGAGAAAAACCTGTCAATGACACTGAGTACAGTTAATTAAAAGCAGATGAAAGAAGCTCTTTCTGCTTCTGAAGTTTTCCAGTGGTGTCACAGTACAGGGAATTCACTGAAGTAGTCTAGGAGGTAAAAGCCTGGCTCACTAAAGTCAATGGAATTTTTGTGATTGATGTTAATGGGGAGAGTCCCCTCTCTCAAAAATGGCACAGGGCAGGGTGGGGCGTAGAAAGTAGGAAACAATTCCAGCACCCAAAGTATTTATTTTCTATAGGAAAGAGAGAGAGACCTCACCTTCTACCTCGCTATCTACTCATGGGCTGGATCTTGTTGTGCTTCGTCCTTTATAAAACAGGTCTGCAGAGAGGAGCAAAGAGAAACAGCAACAGCAGCAAGGGGAAATTTGAGGAAAATAAAATGTCCTGAGAAAAGAAGGAATAGAGCTGCTGTGGTCAGTGATTTAGGGCTCAACCCTTCAACTGTTAATCATATAGCAATTTTTACTTCAATGGGTCTACACGCATGAGCAGGGACTGCTAGTCTCAACGAAGGATGGAGGATCTGGCCCCCCACCAACTCAATACAGAAGGGGAAGCAGATGCAAAATGAGGTGGTATTTAGAAGATACTGGAATATTTGGGGGGTATTTTATACCCCCAAGGGCTATCAAAGCAAAGAAAACCTAACTTGTTTGTTACAGAAGGGTCAGAGGAAAGCACATTTCAAACACCTAAGTGGGAGTACTGATTACAGAAGGAAACTGGGACTAAAAGAAAAGCTCTTCAAAGATAGATGTAAGTACCATTAGTGGTGAGGAAGGTGCAGGGGAAACATGTATCATTGGCAAGGAGTTTGAAATAAAATCAACATAGTTGATCTGTGGATTTTTTCCTCTCTCTCCGGATCAAAAGCACAATAATGCAGCCTACCTTTTTATTGTAGGGGAGAAAATAAACTCAGTAGAGGAAGGAAGGAAGGTCACACACATAAACTATCTGCTTTAATAAGCCTTTTAGAGAAATAACGATTGCACAGGAATATGACCAGCATGCAGGAAACAACCAGCAGCGAAATGAAGGTGAAGAGGATGCTACAGGAATGAGGGATCAAATTAAAACTTAAAGTAGGTAGCATAAACCAGGTACTGAGTAAAATAGAGTTGGTCATTCAGAAAGGGGCATTCTTCCCATTTTCTCTGGATGATGTTGAGGAGGGGGGTGGTACTGTGATGTCATACCTTCCATTCTCTGACACTAGGAACTTTACACTAATTAAACAAATGAGGTGTTGGAAGCTGTGTGATGGAGCGTCCACCCCACACTTGCCCTGAAGGGGTTAGGGTAGGCCAGAGGGCCCATTAACCTATTAGGAGGCAAGACTGAGAGAAAAGCCCTATTAAAAGAAGCTCACCTGGGCAGGAACAGGTGGGACTTCCATAAAGCCAGGGAGCAGGCAGCAGAAAAGGGCTGCTGGGAAAGTCTGCAGTCATTCCCTGTGGAAAGAGAGGTGCATTTGGGCTGGCAAACTCAGAGAGGGAGGAAGGCAGGAAAGGAATCAGGAAGAGGCAGTAAGGTCTAGAAGGGAACAGGCTTTGACTCCTTGAGCCAGAACCCAGAGTAAAGGGCAGGCCCGGCTTCCCCTGCCAGCCACTGAGGGAATGGCACTACAAGGCAGTGAATGGGAGGACTGCCTAGGACTGCTGAAGAAAAACCTTGATACCCTGGAAGGGAAAAAATGCATAGAGTGACCTGGCCAGAAGACCGTGTCATGAAGAGGCAGCAGCAGCTCAGGGAGCAAGAGAAGTGCTGCAGACCCAGAGAGAGGTGGAGAGATGGCGTGCAACCACCGGAAGGGGTGTTGACCTTGCGAGCTATTCTCCAGAATGACCAGGAGGAGGTGCCATTTTATCAGTGAATGGAGCACCCCGTCACAAGCTGCGTTAGACCCCTCAGCCCACAGAGAGACCAACTAAAGTCAACAGGGCCCCAATCAGGGCCACAGTCAAGACACTAATTAAAAGCAAACACTGATGTTATTTTAAAGAGTAGCCATAATCAAACATAGCCTCAGTCAGTAGGCAACAGGCCAGACAAATGATGCATTATTGACTTCACCACCAGCTGTTGACTGGGACTGCACATGTGCTTAAAGATAAGCATGTACATAAGTGTTTTGCTGGATCAGGACCTGAGTGCTCAGCCCACGCAGGATTGAGCACGAAGCTCTGGTTTTTCCTTCATCAGTTCCCTTTTTCAATTGGTTCTCGGTGACGATATTGGCATGTTGGGCGAGCAACTGAGGCAAATCTCTAGTGCAGAGGTAGAGGCATCTGGTATAGGAGTTCCAAGAAGCAGAAAACAGATCGTTTAGTTTGGGGGCAGGAATCCTTCAGTTTCTTCAGAGCTTCAGCCACGATTGTCTACATATCTGTCATGACTGCCAGTTACATTCATATACTGCACCTCTCCCAGACATACATCTGTGCAGCAGAACGTTCAGTGGAACTCAATTTAAACAACAACCCATTTATTTGAAGTTTGCTCTTTGGAGGGGGAATGAGCAGTGGGACCATCAATATTATTCAGTCAGATGAAAGGTTTTCTCTAACTATGGTAATGAGCGAGAGTGCAGATACACCTTCTGGTAGATGGGAGTTGTGTGCCTATGTCAACCTGCGTTTGCTCCATGCTTGTTCTGACAGAACTTTTTTAATTGCAAAGGCAACAAATAACAGCAGATGCATCTTCATTAGCAAGCCCTGAGCCACCTACTGGATCATAACTTTAACGTTTGAGAGGGATTTGTTTTTTTACCACCACTGTAGACAGCTGTTTTAATTTTTGAGGGAGCATAAAGTTTGAATAGCAATTGTTGCCTTACAGCTGTCTGGAAGTCACTTGAGTGTCCAACAAAAGCTCTATACAAAGATGGAAGTCAACACAACCCTGCTGAGAGACCGGAATTACACATGGATTCTGTAGGTTCTTCATGAGTTTTATGCAACTGTCCTGCTGCATGAGAGATAAAACAAACAAAACAAGCCTGCATGTATAAGTGGACAGTAAAGCAGGCGAGAGCCCTGAAATGATGAAAAATACCATTATCGTCATTTTAAAGTCTGCAATACTACAAATATGCTTCGGTATGCAGAATGTATATTTTCTTGCTTTTATAAACTATCAGGAACTGTTATATTTGCTCTTAACACCATAATTTTGGTTTTAAATTAGCTATTAAATTACAAAATGTGGTTTGCTAAACAGCAATTAAAATTTAATTTTATTAATTTTGTTGATGTTAATCCACCACAAACTCATTTGTAGGAATTGAATGAAACAAACTATATAACTTGACTGCTTTGAAATCACTCCTTTTTTCAGTTTCTTCTATGGGGAACTGGAAAAAGCCCCTGTATGTATCCAACGGTTCTCAGCATGATTTATTTATGAGAAACTAACACCATATGGGCTCCAAGAGCATACTCCATAATGGTATTGGACACAGGCCTATTTGTCTGTGCTGCTGCTGTAGACACTGAGGACATGAGGTGAATGCAGACACCTGACTATAGGTATCAAAGTGATGGAGCATTACACAGTAAGACAGAATGCTTTTTATCAAACCCACAATTACCCAAAGATGTATTTTTCTACAGAGATTTTAAACTACTGTAGTGAAACCATAAGATGACGACACTAGAGGTTTAAACAAACTATAACGGTACAAAGAATGGGCCAGATCCTGCACCACTGAGAGCAATCGGCGATGTGTTATTGACTTAAATGGAAACCAGAATCCAGCCTGTTTCTGCAAACTTTGATTCACTTGAGTAAGGTATACCAATGTGCCCCTCACTCCACCCCAAGGCAATTCTCACAATGCAAATTAATAACGCAGAAATATTTCCCAAGTATTGCATGTAGTTCCAATGTATTCTTGAACTCCACATTAAGAAATGTATATTATTTATTTATTTAAAATCAAGCTTATTGCTCATGTACCATTTCAAGAGCCATTCATTCATGCTATGTTGCTAAAACCCACTGATGCCAGATATAAGAACACAAAATAGCTAGTCTAAAGACGGACATTGTAAGAAACTTATCTTTGGCTGAGTAAAGAACAGAATTTTTTGGTTCACTGGGAATTCTAATAAAACTGAAAAAATCATTATGGATCAAACCAACCCCCCTTCCCCAGCCCTGAAATGTTCATCAAATTGAAAAAAAACAACCACCACCGTTTTGCTTTGGATTGAAATAAAACATTTGTTTGCTCTGCAATGAAATGTTTACTTTCAATGCTGAGCATTTTCAAACATATTTTAATTAAATAAAATGGAAAGGAAATTTCAAAGCACAAACTCATTTTGAATCACAATGGGAACAATTTCCATTTCAAAAATATCAAACAATATATTTTGAATGTTTTTCAGGGTTTTTTTTTTTTTTTGGCAAAATTGACATGGATTTATGAAGTGTTTTGGTGTGCCAAATCTGATTTTTTTTTGCTGGAAATTGTTGCAGCCAAAATGTTTCCCCCAACTCTACTTACATTAGAGCAGGAGGAAAATAAAGCACAGAGTATGTTAAGTGTTTTTCCCCATGCCATACAGCAAACCTGTGGAAGAGCCAAGGTGGTGCTCAGACATCTTAAATCACAGGATTATGCTCCCTCTGCTAGGATGGCTTCTGATTGCTGAGTCTAACATATAATGACTTCCTTTTGTTTTATAAAGAAGAATGTCTCATTTTCATTCAGTTCTATTAACTGCTCTGTTTATCACTTAGCTCTATGCCAGAAAAGAGGCATGTGGTGGGGAGCCTAGGTTTGGAAATAGGTGAATAGAAAAATTCCCTATTTTCTCAAGTTAAACTACTCAAATTACCCCTGTGAAAGCCTTAGACATGTCATGCAAACTGTGTTATTTTTTTTCTCTTTTAAGCTATCCAAAGTAGAGTTACTTTAATACATTTGACCATTTGGCTATTAATTTAGGAATATCACCAGAGAGGAGAATGAGACTAGTTTTGTGTCACTATTTGATGTGACTGATTGCAAGAGATTGAACCTCGTGTTCCATAAAGTGGCTACAGCACAGTCACAGTATGTGGTGTTACAGCCAGGAAGGCTAGGGGATTGTTCCCAAGACAAATGATAACTCCCACATTGCAATTCTTGGCAGACAATCACATTCTTCCATTGATCCATGTCAAGGATCCATGTCCAGGAAATATGGCTTTCATGTGGCCTAGGAAAGTGAATCAAGACAACACAGGGTTGTCTCTGTAAAAACACTTCTTGTACTGTGTACTCTACTAATAGCTAGAAAGATCTTACCTTTGCCACTACTACGGAAGACTGTACATTGATTTTTTTGTTGCTGTTTAAAAAAAGGAGGTGTTATTATCTGATCGCCTAAACGAAACTGTGACCAGTTCTCTGACAAGTGGTGTCCCCATACTGCGGCAGTAGAAATGTGTGAACATGCAGCTCCATGCATATTCATAGATCATGAGGATCATCTAGTCTGATCTACTGCATAGCATGTGCCATAGAATTTTATCCACTTCAGACAGAGCCAGCTGAGTGTTTGGGGTTATATTTGGTTTTAAAGATCCCAGCTTCATTTAGCATTAGCTGCCATTAGACATGTAATGATGTGACAAGTGCTGGGTTTTCATCTTTAAAAAAAAAAACAAAAAATTCAATGGCATAAAGTCAAATGCTGAGAGCCACAGAGATCCAGGATATATACTGAATTTAAAAAGAATAAATTATGTTCCCTATGCTGTAAATGATGGACATACCCTTCCTGTCTATTTCTTCTCCTGTGCATTCCCACATCCTGCCTCCTAATTCCAATCTATTTTCTTTGTTTTGTTGCCATGTGGTGGCTCTTCCCTACACTAAGGTGCATTCTTTCCTTCGGAAACACTGAAATCTCTATGTTTAGTTTCTTTTTCTCACCATCCATTCACTTTTAAGAGGGTGAGCTGCCTGGGGGACATAATATAATAAGAGTCCTTTACAAAGCCTAACTGGTGTTAATAGAATTCACTAGTGATGCTAACTGCAGCCAATGCTGAGATAAGAAAGGCAGAGACTGTTTTAATGTGACAAACCCAGTTTACTAGTTAAGGCAGGGATTCAATAAAGAAGGCCCCTGACTACAATGTTGGCCACATACGCCTTTTATTTAGTTGACTTTGTACATATTTAAAGTAAGGATTTGGTGATGCAGGTTGTGGGAAAATCCTTACAATTAATTATTGACTCTGTGTTTGTCATTTTACAACCCAGGGCCTAAATCGGCTCTCAAAGGGAACTGTACTTTTGCCATTAACTTCAAACTTAACTTTTGCTAGTACAGTCAGAGAAGGCCAAAGGAGGGTCTAATATACTTCAGACACACGCAAACCTGTTTGGATGACAGCAGAGGACAGCCAGTGGCTCCACCAGCAGGCCTCCAACCCATCATTCTGGTTAAGATTTCATAATATACCACCTCAGTTACCCAAGTATTAAGTTAATGTCAAACTAACCAGAAAGATCTGCTGGCTGTGGTTCCTTCATAGCAGGTCCGGGTGATGTTTACTGAGACTTTTCTGAATATTTTCCTGTTACTGTCAGTTTCAATTACATGAATGGATTTGAATCTATATGGGTGTATAGTATCTTATTTTAGCCTGCAGGTGTGTTTTGTTCTGTTTTCGTCCTGTTTTCCCATTGATGCTCCTGTTTCACCAAAATACCTTAACAGAACTACACCAGAAAATAAACAAATGTAAGGAAGCAGGTCCTCGGCTGGTATAAATGGCTAAGTCACACCAGCGAGGATCTGGCCCATTCTTTCCAATACCAGAAGTGTCTGCGCTACTAGAAATGTCTCAATACACTGGCTGTTCAATTAGAATGGATACCCTCATAGATCCTATAACTTCAGTCCCTCTTCTTCTATATTCTTGCCTTTCTTAGGGTGACTATACGTCCCGTCTGGGCCAGGACATTCCCTTTTTGAGTCCCTTTGATCATCAGTTGACAAGAGCAAATTGGACACATGCCCAGTTTTGTCAAAAAGGTGGGGCGGGATCCCTAGCAGGGAGGAACATGCAGGGGGGAAGGGGCAGGAGTGGCAACACCAGCCCTGCGCTGGAGGGAGGGCTGGGGAGAGTTGCTCAGGCCCGCCAGCCCACCCTGTGTGCAGTGGGGAGAGGGAGGCCTCAGGCAGCCACATGTGCAGGGGGGGATGGAGGGGCTCAGACCACCAGACGCATGGGCAGCGGGGGGGCTTGGACCACCAGCCCCGCATACAGGGGGAGTCACAGGCAGTGGGGGGCTCACAGAACCAGCCCCCCCCTCCCCCGCGCAGGAAGGCATGGACCAGCCCCATGCACACCGGGGAGGGGGGTAGCGGTGGATGGGCGGGGGGGGGCTCAGGCCAGCCCTGACCGCCAGTGGGGATGGGGACCTCAGGCTGGTCCAATGACAGTGGGAGGCAGGGAAGGCTCAGGCGGCCATGTGCGTGTGGGGAGGGGATGCTGGGGTCAGCCCGGCGGGGAGGTGAACCTTAGTCTGGCCCCATGCCAGTGGGAGGCAGGGAGGGCTTGGGCCCGCCCCGCATGGAGGTGGGAGAGGGCTTGGGCTGGCCCTGGGCAGGGGGGCTTGGGACAGCCTGGGCGTGTCCCATTTTCCCTTTGGGAAAATATGGTCACCATACTAGGCTAGCAAAGAGATGACCCATAACAAGTTGATTTAAAATGAATAAAACCTTATCAAGAACAGAAAAAAACAAACATGGATAAGAGCGTCCCAAAATCATGACTACACCTGTAGCCTAGGGGTCCATCTCCTGAGGCTACCGCATAAATACAGTCTTGTCTCAGATGATTTGCCTCACTGACCCGTCTAGCAGAAGTCAAGCTCAGGCTACTGCTTCAGGACTTTTATCCAACACAATTCCCCCATCCTGCCTTACCTCCTGCTGCATCTGACTCTGACTTCGAGAGCACATCTCACTGTCACATCTATGACTCCCAAATTAGAGACAGTTGGGCTGGCCAGGGCTAATGGCAGCTTTTGACAGGTAATGATTGATTGCTTAGCAGATCCAGCATTTCATGTTGAAGAAAAATCTATTGCCCTATGTAACACCGACACACCTGGTTGTCAGTGGCTGGGATCAAATCTGGGAACTCTGGAGCTTAAAGCATGAGCTGCTGCTTCCTGAGCTGAAAGATGTGTCTCTTAAAGAAGACTGCAGCAGGCTCATCAATCTCCAGCTGGTCTAGATGCCACTAGAGGGAGACAGAGTGCCACACCAAGCAGACCTGGGTTCCACACTCTCCCCTAGGTAGGGAAGAACATCCTGAGCTTCAGAGACTTCCCAGTTGAAATCCCGGATGAGATCCCACTCGTAATGCCCTCGTTGCAGGTGGCTGGGATCAAACCTGGGACCTCTGGAACTTAATGCATGAACCTCTATGGTGGTTCCGGTATTTCAACTGGAAAGACATCACTGGGCCCCTTAAAGGGCAAAGGGATGGTTTCCTCTCTGCTCAGGGGAAGAGCTGGAAAGGCAGAATGCTTCAAAAATTCAGAAGACATACAGAGATGTATGCATGAATGCACACACCCACCCATGGCTCCTAGAATTGGGGAGATATTGTAAAACTTAGTGGAAACATATCAGGAGACAGCGTGGGAAGAAGAGGATGGCGTGAGAAATTAAAGTCTCTCTCTCTCCCCTTTCAGGTGCTTCACTCTCTTGTTTGCAAGAAGAGCTGTTCTTTGCAAAGCAAGTTCCCTAAGAGCTCCCTTCCCTGAAGAAGGGGCTATAAAGGCTGGGTGTGCAGAGGGACACAACGTTAATTTCAAAAGGTAAAATACTGGAGGCGTCTGAGCACTTAGAGAAATCGGAGAGAATTCTGATTAGTATGCAGACATGATGAAGGTGTTTCCAGCTCCCGCACAGCTTTGTTGCTATAATTCAGCTGTAGCAATTCTGCTCTTTGTCTCCGAGTCTCCTGTAAACAAGGACTGGAAACCATGCCATGCTGCTACAATTTTGTAGCTTCCTAATGTAGACAATATCCTGATAAATACTAGATTGCACCACAATTATTTCAACTGCAACCCAAGCCAGATTTGAAGCCCGGGCTGCAGAGGTAAAGAACAAACAAAAAACCACCTAGTGCATTCATTTATTGAACTCCCTTACACTCACTCTTGCACCCCTCTCTATTTAAATGACTTTCTACCAAATTGCTCAGTAGCACATCTCCATTATGGTCTTCTGAATATGTATGGACACAGCAGGTGACTTAAAAATAGCTGCTAGTCTCTCAGAGAAAGGTGTGGAATGTATTCAGCTTGTTTAGGGAGAATTTTAATGACAAACATAACAATTTACAGCAGACTTTTTATATTTCTAGAATGCAAAACTACCCAAAAGGAATTATCTTGTTTATCATTGAGAAAAGGAGAGTAAGGAAACATACTAACTTAGAGTAAAATTAAATTCCTGTCAAGGCAGTGTTCAAACAAGAACTGTCTCACTTACAAGATGGTCAAATTAGACGAACGTACGTTAGACCATTAAAACATAACAGTAATAACCCAGTTTGAGTGCATTAGGTTACATTCATTATATCTCAGTGCATTTTCCCACTAAATAGTAGGAATAGTTTTCTTCACAGGATGTCATACATAGCTATCACATTTAATAAAAAATACAACCACTCCTTAAACCTGATTCCTAGTAATATTCAACAACAGACTTCCTCAAATAAAAATTGAAGCTTCCTGAAATATATGTGTGTGTTAATATAACATAAAAACTCTTCCAAAAAGATATGTAATAAACAAGAGAGAACATTTCTTAACTGTGATTCTCATTTTTAGAAGCTTATTGGACTCAATCCTGTCTCTGGCCAGTTCCAAGAGCACCTGTGATGCTACAATACTATATATAAAGTAAATACTAAAATCACCATTGCTGTAACTTCTGTCTCCATGGTTTCAGCAGGGGACTGGCAGATATCCCATCCATTTGAAATCTAAAGAAGACAAATCAACTCACCACAAGCTGATACCTGTTAGTTCCTGCTGAGGCGGTAGAGTGGCTCTTATTGGTACAGGAGTCTTAAGTGGTTCTAACCATCAATTCCTACCACTTCCACCAACTACCATTTCTAAATATTACTTCAAAACACACCCCCTGCTCTGCATAGAAGGTGGGTGAGTGAGTGGGAATCTGCTAGAATAACAGGCCTCCAGAGAACAAGGGTTACACTGTGTAATTTTTTTTGTCTTCATAAGATATTATTCTAATACAGCCCCAACCATGGTGAATAAATAGCTCTAGTGACATCCCTATAAAAAGGCTAATGAGTTCGTAGCAAGAGATGCTTCTACAAGGCAGAAGACACAAGGCAAGAGTTTCAAAGTGGCAAAGATATGGAAGAGCAGCAATAACTATAGGTTTAAATACATAATAAAATGTCTCAAGCATGAACCAACTAAGAAGCTATAGAGGTGTACAGAAAAAACATTAATGATAAAATATCTAGTGTTGGTACTTTCCCAGCTGGGTATGGGGATGAGACTATTTCAATGTGAGTTGGGTGCCTAACTCTCTAAGAGTATGTCTACATTGCAAAAGAGGTGGTTCTTAATTTGGATTAGCTAACCCATGTTAGCTAACTCAAGTTAAAGTAGCAATGAAAACCTGACAATTTGGCTTTTAATTCAGGTTAGCAGCTCAAGTTCAACTCCAGGCTCCCACACAGGCCTTAACTATAGCTGCTAACTTGAGTTAAAAGCTGCATTGCCAGGTCTCCACTGCTATATTAATTCAAGTTGGCTGACATAGGTTAGCTACTGCATGTTAAGAACACACCTTTTTGAAATACAGACATACCCTATTCTCCTTTGAAAACCCCAGTCCTAGTTTGTCAACACTTATCCAACAATAGGACTGAAGTGGAAAGGCCTTTTGGATGATGTAGGTATGAAAGAGGAACCTAAAGAAGAAAAGGTTGAAGGCATGGTACACCGGGGCAGAATAGGGAGAGGGTTCCATGCAGAGGATATCATGTACATGGACAATTAGAAGTGTGGAAAAAGGATATGAAAGGTGTTCACCTCGTGGGAGCCAGAGCACACACAGACCACAGGGTTGTTCTAGTCTCTGGTGGGTTTGGTTTTTTGTTTTTTGGGGTTTTTTTGCTATCACTGAACCCTTGTCTGTTTGGGTAACAATGTTAGGGGTTTAATGGGGATAAGAAAACTTTGTTGTGACTTCAGTTCACTCAGCGTTGGTGTTATATAGTGATGTCTTGGATCCGAGTATTGCCTTGTGTGCTTGATTCTATTAGTAACTTCCCTGCATGTATCAGGAAGAGCAATACCTGAGAGGATATAGAGGCTGTTGGCCTGGCCATTTGTAGGCCTTGCTGGAGCCCTAGGCATAATTAAGAGTGTGAACCAAAGTAGGCCTCGGCAGTTGCATAACACACCAAGTATTGGCTAACCAAGTAAGCACATTCCTGACTGGAGAGGATGGTACATGAACACCTGGAGTTTTCAAGTAACTATGTAACCAAATTCCCCAGAGATTGTACAGGAACACATAGACCCCTCATAAGATAAGAATGGGATGACAGGATAATGGAGGAGGATGTTTTGTTTGAACTAGCATGTATAAGGTATAAGGGTGGTAACTAACGATGTCTGGAGAGTACTACGTAACTTGTTTGTAACTATGTATAGAAGGAAAAGTCATAGGAGGGGCATCTTTTATTGGTCAACAGGACAGCATCATGTTATGTTGACTGAGACTTTACCTTGTCATGGGCATACATTAGGGTTGCCAGGTGTCCGGTTTTCGACCAGAATGCCCAGTCAAAAAGGGACCCTGGAGGTTGTGGTCAGCACCGTCAGCCAGACCATTAAAAGTCTGGTCGGTGGTGCTGCGGGGCTGAGACAGGCTAGTCCCTACGCTGTGCCCCGGAAGCAGCCAGCAGGCCCAGCTCCTAGGTGTGTGTGTGGGGTGGCGCACAGGGCTCTGCGGACTGCCCCCGCCCCAAGCACCGGCTCCACACTCCCATTGGCTGAGAACCATGGCCAATGGGAGCTGGGGGAGGCAGTGCCTGAGGGCGAGAGCAGCGTGTGGAGCATCCTGGCCCCCACGTCTGGGAGCCGGACCTGCGGCTGGCCGCTTCTGGGGTGCAGTGTGGAACCAGAACAGGCAGGGAGCCTGACTTAGCTCCGTGGTGTTGCTGACCAGGAGCTGCCTGAGGTAAACCCGCACACCAACCCCGAGCCCCAACCCTCTGCCCCAGCCCTGAGCCCCCACAAACGCCTCATCACCGGCCCCACCCCAGAGCCTGGACAGACCAGAGCTCCCTCCCACATCCTGAAACCCTCATTTCTGGCCCCATCCCAGAGCCCGCACCCCCAGTTAGAGCCCTCACCCCCTCCTGCACCCCACCCCCCTGCCCCAGCACAGTGAAAGTGAGTGAGTGAGGGTGGGGGGATGTAGTGAGTGGGGGGGTGGGGCCTCAGAGAAGGGGCGGGGCTAGGGTGTTAGGTTTTGTGCGATGAGAAAGTTGCCAACCCGAGCATACATGTGTTAGTGTCCCCGTGACCCACTGGACAGGGAGCTAGTGCCATACTTTGCTGACAATAAACCTGGCTGAGCACCTTCACCCCTGAACTGAGCCAGTGGTCTTTGTTTATGAATAACACCATGACCCGTTGAATCAACATGCTGCTCTCTCTGCTAGTGCAGCTAACACCAGCGCTCCAAGAATAGCAGGACTAGCCGCATTAACAACTCTGCAGCATCCCCAAAGCTCCGTAGCACTAACAGCAGCATCCGGTAATACAGCCATAGGCAGTGTTAAAAACAAGGTCTAACTTCTTTGCATGAGAGTATGCACCGGTGCATTCAGCAGAGCAGTAGCAATATGCCAGTGCTGTTGATTGCAGAGTGGACGGGTCCGCCCTCCACTTTGTTGTAACCAGCTTGCTGAGAATGTTGTTTTGCATGCTAACCTTGGCTTTCGTTTTCTCAATGTAGGCTCTAAAGGAAAGTGTGTGATCAAAAGTAATACCGGGGTGTAAGGGATCTGTGGAATAAGTAAGTTTTGTCCCAAGCTAGATGAGGTTTTGAGTTTGCATTTGGCCTTTCAGTTTTTGAGGTGGAATGCACTGTCTTGCATTTTTGCTGGGTTTGCATGCAGTGGCTAGCTATGTTGTGCTTGTCTAGGGTGTTAAGTGCATGCAGCAGAGCAATCTCAAAAATGCCAAACTCCTTGTGCTGTGTGGAGGTGCACAGATTATCTGAGCAGATAAAGCACCTTGGGCCAGAGTAGCTTGGCTGGTCGTTTGTGTAGATATTGAATAATGTAGGTGCTTAGATGCTGCCTTGTGAGAAGTCATTCTTCTGTTGTTGCCATCAGCTCCATTTGCCACCAAAGTTCATAAATCTTCTCTTCTCTAGTGTGGTCTCTATTAACTTCACATAGTGTTGGTTCTTTGTTAATGTTAGTATCTTGGGAAGGAGCCCACAATGATTGACTGTATCATATGTGTCAGTGGGTCAAGAGAAAAGAGGCATGCGGAGGGCCAATGTATATGTGACCTTTCAGGCAAAGAGCAGGAGATTATCTTTGATGTGGAAGGCAAACTGAATCCAGCAAAAGGATCTGAAAAGGAGATAGGCATGACTGATGGACCCAGGGCCAGATGCTCTTCGAAAATTGCTCACAAACTGTGTATCAACAGCCATTCCCATAAACTGGGGATGTTGGCAGGTGCAGAAGGAAAGAAAAAGGGAAAGTATCAGAGTGAAGAACAAGGCTGACTAGGAGCCTTGGAGAGACAGAGTGATGCTGTTAGAGACACGTGAGAATCTGAAATATTATGTCCTTCATTAACCAGCTGTATTTTGCAAGTAGGTCTGAAGAAGGACCGGTAATTACTCCATTCACTTCGATAGACTTTTTCCTGCCTTCACTCCAGGAGATGGTTGTTACTGGGAACACAAGCAGAACGGTACCCAAAGTGCAAGAGGACAAGGTGGATGGACCCACTTTGTGTCTCTCATATCCTGGGATCAACATGACTACAACACTCCAAAGTGTAAGTCAGACATCTTGGTTCTAATGAAACTTGTGCTGTTGTCATAGACCTGTTATAATCACAGCTAGTGGAAAACACTGTATTCCAACAAACAGCCTTAAACCTCTCCCACTATAAAACACATGCCTACAATATGAAATCACTCATGTAGTCAACAATGACAGATGGAACCCATTTGTACAGTGCTTGGAAGACAAGGGCCTTCATTTCATTTGTGCATTGCCTCTTATTAGTTACAGGTCATTCAGTCAAAAAATGTTTCTAACACCTAACACAAACCATTTATGACAGTGCTTTCTACGTGAGAATGAAAGTGTTATAGTCTCTCTGTCGAGCAGCAAGTATTGGTAAAGAGATCTTGATTAATATGCAATTTGGCCTGATCTGATTTGTGCATGGCAGAGCAGCCCTTGTTTTGGATTTTGAAAAGTAGGCTGTAGAATCTCCAGAACAGTTCTCATTTCTGAAAGTGACAGAAGTATATAGTGTTCCTGAAAGGATGAACGCAGGAAGCCTCTATTCTGTTTGATGTGCCATCTTATGTCTGTTTTTACTGCATTTAAAAATTCCATTTCATTATGTTCATAAAAGCCAAATCTATCACACTGCGGAGCCTAACAGCTGTGTTGCATATAGATATTATACCCAGAGGCAAAACTCTTTTATAGGGCATCTCATGGGATCAGAAAGAGAAGCTTCCAAATGTTACAACTAAACAGTTGGAATGACAAATAAATATTTGTGACATAGACATGTATTCAGACTTTTCACTTTTTATTTATAAATTAAGTCTATAAAATATGTAGGTTTGCTTAGACTCAAATTTAGACTTTGTACTGCACAAACCAAAATGTATTACCTTCCTTTTATAGCAACACAATAATCTGTTAAAGCAGACAATTTAATCCACGTTTGCATCAGAGTATTGTAAGGTTAGGTTTAATATTTATTATCCTTCCTAACCTGAATCTAAAGTAACTGCAATTCCTGGTCCCTTATACACTGGAAATTCACATGACATTTGGTTGTGATCCCTCATGATTTGAATTTAAAACAGCCTGCCCAATTTGTATCAATCAAAAAAAGTGATCTTCATCTTCTCCCATCTCTTGAAAGGAGGTTTCCATTATCTCCTTTTGCTCCCTCCACATTTCCTGGACTCAGACTGGACAACGGTTTGTGTGAATTTCTGACCCAGCTAAAAACATGAAATGCCTGAAATCTCACAAGAAAGTTTTTTTCTTATGAGAGTTCCAAGGCCGGTTTTCAGCTGGTTGCTGTGGTGCCTGGTGGTTTACAGTGAAAAAGACAAATTTTAAAAATGGTAGCCTCAATTTTGCAAATGCAGTTTGCACCATCAAATAGAAAAGTGAAAATGTACCCCACAGTAGCTAGTTTTTCACTGCTGTTGGCTGCTTACATTGTTTAAAAACCAAATTCAACAGTAGAAGTAAACATAGAGATCACCGATTTCTATCCATGTTAATTAGGCCATTAAACATCTGTAGTGCATTAAACAGAAAAAACTAAACATACACACATAATGATATGGAGGCTAATATAAAATGTTAAATAAATACATATATGCTTACTTATGTTTTTGCAATTTTTCCTTTTATTTTAATAATTAAAATTAAGTTTATTAATTCAGACAGACTTCTGATTTGACTTTGGGCAGATCATTTAAAATCATCATATTTCCATTTACCTGTCTGTAACATGGGAGTAAATAAATATTTACTGATCTGACAAAAGTGCTGTGAGGCTTAATTAATAGATCTAGGGACCCTATCAATCAGTTCAGGCACTGCCTTTCAGTAGTGAGACCTAGTGATCAGAGTGGAGAGCAAAGTCAGACATAGGGTTGGGACTGGGATAAGGGTTGTACTGGTACCGAGATCTGGGGACAGGCCAGGGTCAGAACCAAGATCAGAGTTGGTTGACAAGCCAAAAACAACTCTGTAGCTGGGATCCAGGTGCAGGCCAGAGGTCAAAGCTGGGTGGTCAGAGGCCATGAACAAACCAAATCAGTACCATAGTCAAGAGTCCAGGTACAGGCCAGAGGTTGAAGCTGGGTGGTCAGAGTCTGAGAGAGTCAGGAGGTGGAGGCAAGGCTGGAACAGGTCTGTAATAGGGCTGGAGCAAGGACAGAGTATGGCAAGGACAAGACTGGAACAGGGCTTCGGCAAGGCTGGGGCAGGAACAGGAACTGGACCTGGAGCAGGCTGGGAGTTGAGAGAATCTAATACACTGCAAGGCAGTAGGAGGGTTCCTGGCTTGGTAGTGCTGTTACACAGTCTGATCTGCAGCTCTGGCAAGCTTGGGAAAATAACTGAGCCTTGGGTTCATCTGACCCAGGCTCTACTCAGGGATGGGCTGCTGCCACACAGATTCATAGAATCACAGAAGATTAGGGTTGGAAGAGACCCCAGGAGGTCATCTAGTTCAACTCCCTGCTCAAAGCAGGACCAACCCCCACTAAATCATCCCAGACAGGGCTTTGTCAAGCGCGGCCTTAAAAACCTCTAAGAATGGAGATTCCACCACTTCCCTAGGTAACCCATTCCAGTGCTTCACCACTCTCCTAGTGAAATATTTTTTCCTAATATCCAACCTAGATCTCCCCCACTGCAACTTGAGACCATTACTCCTTGTTCTGTCATCTGCCACCATTGAGAACAGCTGAGCTCCATCCTCTTTGGAACCTCCCTTCAGGTAGTTGAAGTCTGCTATCAAATCCCCCCTCATTCTTCTCTTCTGCAGACTAAATAAGCCCAGTTCCATCAGCCTCTCCTCATAAGTCACGTGCCCCAGCCCCCTAATCACTTTTGTTGCCCTTCACTGGATTCTCTCCAATTATCCACATTCTTTCTGAGGTGGGGGGCCCAAAACTGGATGCAATACTCTAGATGTGGCCTCATCAGTGCTGAATAGAGGGGAATAATCATTTCCCTCGATCTGCTGGCAATGCTCCTACTAATGCAGCCCAATATGCCATTAGCCTTCTTGGCATAGAATCATAGAATCATAGAATATCAGGGTTGGAAGGGACCCCAGAAGGTCATCTAGTCCAACCCCCTGCTCAAAGCAGGACCAATTCCCAGTTAAATCATCCCAGCCAGGGCTTTGTCAAGCCTGACCTTAAAAACCTCTAAGGAAGGAGATTCTACCACCTCCCTAGGTAACGCATTCCAGTGTTTCACCACCCTCTTAGTGAAAAAGTTTTTCCTAATATCCAATCTAAACCTCCCCCACTGCAACTTGAGACCATTACTCCTCGTTCTGTCATCTGCTACCATTGAGAACAGTCTAGAGCCATCCTCTTTGGAACCCCCTTTCAGGTAGTTGAAAGCAGCTATCAAATCCCCCCTCATTCTTCTCTTCTGCAGGCTAAACAATCCCAGCTCCCTCAGCCTCTCCTCATAACTCATGTGTTCCAGTCCCCTAATCATTTTTGTTGCCCTTCGCTGGACTCTCTCCAATTTATCCACATCCTTCTTGAAGTGTGGGGCCCAAAACTGGACACAATACTCCAGATGAGGCCTCACCAATGTCGAATAGAGGGGAACGATCACGTCCCTCGATCTGCTCGCTATGCCCCTACTTATACATCCCAAAATGCCATTGGCCTTCTTGGCAACAAGGGCACACTGCTGACTCATATCCAGCTTCTCGTCCACTGTCACCCCTAGGTCCTTTTCTGCAGAACTGCTGCCTAGCCATTCGGTCCCTAGTCTGTAGCTGTGCATTGGGTTCTTCCGTCCTAAGTGCAGGACCCTGCACTTATCCTTATTGAACCTCATCAGATTCCTTTTGGCCCAATCTTCCAATTGGTCTAGGTCCTTCTGTATCCTATCCCTCCCCTCCAGCGTATCTACCACTCCTCCCAGTTTAGTATCATCCGCAAATTTGCTGAGAGTGCAATCCACACCATCCTCCAGATCATTTATGAAGATATTGAATAAAACCGGCCCCAGGACCGACCCTTGGGGCACTCCACTTGATACCGGCTGCCAACTAGACATGGAGCCATTGATCACTACCCGTTGAGCCCGACAATTTAGCCAGCTTTCTACCCACCTTATAGTGCATTCATCCAGCCCATACTTCCTTAACTTGCTGACAAGAATACTATGGGAGACCGTGTCAAAAGCTTTGCTAAAGTCAAGAAACAATACATCCACTGCTTTCCCTTCATCCACAGAACCAGTAATCTCATCATAAAAGGCGATTAGATTAGTCAGGCATGACCTTCCCTTGGTGAATCCATGCTGGCTGTTCCTGATCACTTTCCTCTCATGCAAGTGCTTCAGGATTGATTCTTTGAGGACCTGCTCCATGATTTTTCCAGGGACTGAGGTGAGGCTGACTGGCCTGTAGTTCCCAGGATCTTCCTTCTTCCCTTTTTTAAAGATTGGCACTACATTAGCCTTTTTCCAGTCATCCGGGACTTCCCCGGTTCGCCACGAGTTTTCAAAGATAATGGCCAGTGGCTCTGCAATCACAGCCGCCAATTCCTTCAGCACTCTCGGATGCAACTCGTCCGGCCCCATGGACTTGTGCACGTCCAGCTTTTCTAAATAGTCCCTAACCGCCTCTATCTCCACAGAGGGCTGGCCATCTCTTCCGCATTTTGTGATGCCCAGCGCAGCAGTCTGGGAGCTGACCTTGTTAGTGAAAACAGAGGCAAAAAAAGCATTGAGTACATTAGCTTTTTCCACATCCTCTGTCACTAGGTTGCCTCCCTCATTCAGTAAGGGGCCCACACATTCCTTGGCTTTCTTCTTGTTGCCAACATACCTGAAGAAACCCTTCTTGTTACTCTTGACATCTCTGGCTAGCTGCAGCTCCAGGTGCGATTTGGCCCTCCTGATAACATTCCTACATGCCCGAGCAATATTTTTATACTCTTCCCTGGTCATATGTCCAACCTTCCACTTCTTGTAAGCTTCTTTTTTATGTTTAAGATCCGCTAGGATTTCACCATTAAGCCAAGTTGTCGCCTGCCATATTTACTATTCTTTCGACTCATCGGGATGGTTTGTCCCTGTAACCTCAACAGGGATTCCTTGAAATACAGCCAGCTCTCCTGGACTCCTTTCCCCTTCAAGTTAGTCCCCCAGGGGATCCTGGCCATCCGTTCCCTGAGGGAGTCGAAGTCTGCTTTCCTGAAGTCCAGGGTCCGTATCCTGCTGCTTACCTTTGTTCCCTGCGTCAGGATCCTGAACTCAACCAACTCATGGTCACTGCCTCCCAGATTCCCATCCACTTTTGCTTCCCCCACTAATTCTACCCGGTTTGTGAGCAGCAGGTCAAGAAAAGCACCCCCCCTAGTTGGCTCCTCTAGCACTTGCGCCAGGAAATTGTCCCCTACGCTTTCCAAAAACTTCCTGGATTGTCTATGCACCGCTGTATTGCTCTCCCAGCAGATATCAGGAAAATTAAAGTCACCCATGAGAATCAGGGCATGCGATCTAGTAGCTTCCGTGAGCTGCCGGAAGAAAGCCTCATCCACCTCATCCCCCTGGTCCGGTGGTCTATAGCAGACTCCCACCACTACATCACTCTTGTTGCACACACTTCTAAACTTAATCCAGAGACACTCAGGTTTTTCTGCAGTTTCGTACCGGAGCTCTGAGCAGTCATACTGCTCCCTTACATACAGTGCTACTCCCCCACCTTTTCTGCCCTGCCTGTCCTTCCTGAACAGTTTATAACCATCCATGACAGTACTCCAGTCATATGAGTTATCCCACCAAGTCTCTGTTATTCCGATCACGTCATAGTTCCTTGACATCACCAGGACCTCCAGTTCTCCCTGCTTGTTTCCAAGGCTTTGTGCATTTGTATATAAGCACTTGAGATAACCTTGATATAAGCATCAAGGGCACACTGTTGATTCATATCCAGCTTCTTGTCCACTGTAACCCCTAGGTCCTTTTCTGCAGAACTGCTGCCAAGCCATTCGGTTCCTAGTCTGTAGCAGTGCATGGGATTCTTCCATCCTAAGTGCAGGACTCTGCACTTGTCCTTGTTGAACCTCATCAGATTTCTTTTGGCCCAATCCTCCGATTTGTCTAGGTCCCTCTGTATCCTATCCCTATCCTCCAGTGTATCTAACCACTCCTCCCAGTTTATTGTCATCTGCAAACTTGCTGAGGGTGCAGTCCATGCCATCCTCCAGATCATTAATGAAGATATTGAACAAAACTGGCCCCACGATCGACCCTTGGGGCACTCCACTTGATACCGGCTGCCAACTAGACATGGAGCCATTGGTCACTACCCGTTGAGCCTGACGATCTAGCCAGCTTTCTGTCCACCTTATAGTCCATTCATCCAGCCCACACTTCTTTAACTTACTGGCAAGAATACTGTGGGAGACCGTATCAAAAGCTTTGCTAAAGTCAAGGAATAACACGTCCACTACTTTCCCCTCATCCACAAAGCCAGTTATCTCGTCATAGAAGGCAATTAGGTTAGTCAGGCATGACTTGCCCTTGGTGAATGCATGCTGACTGTTCCTGATCACTTTCCTCTCCTCTAAGTGCTTCAGAATTGATTCCTTGAGGACCTGCTCCATGATTTTTCCAGGGACTGAGGTGAGGCTGACTGGCCTATAGTTCCCCGGCTCCCCCTTCTTCCTTTTTTAAAGATGGGCACTATATTAGCCTTTTTCTAGTCTTCCGGAACCTCCCCCAGTCGCCATGAGTTTTCAAAGATAATGGCCAATGGCTCTGCAATCACATCCACCAACTCTTTTAGCACCCTCGGATGCAGTGCATCTGGTCCCATGGACTTGTGCTTGTCCAGCTTTTCTAAATAGTCCCGAACAACTTCTTTCTCTACAAAGGGCTGGTCACCTCCTCCCCATACTGCCCAGTGCAGCAGTCTGGGAGCTGACCTTGTTCATGAAGACAGAGGCAAAAAAAGCATTGAGTACATTAGCTTTTTCCACATCCTCTGACACTAGGTTGCCTCCCTCATTCAGTAAGGGGCCCACACTTTCCTTGGCTTTCTTCTTGTTGCTAACATACCTGAAGAAACCCTTCTTGTTACTTTTAACATCTCTTGATAGCTGCAACTCCAAATGTGATTTGGTCTTCCTGATTTCACTCCTGCATGCCTGAGCAATAATTTTATACTCCTCCATGGTCATTTATCCAATCTTCCACTTCTTGTAAGCTTCTTTTTTGTGTTTAAGATCAGCAAGGATTTCACTATTAAGCCAAGCTGGTCGCTTGTCATATTTACTATTCTTTCCACACATCAGGATGGTTTGTTCCTGTAACCTCAATAAGGATTCTTTAAAATACAGGATTCTTTAAAAAACAACAGTTGTGTTGTTCTTTAAAAAAAAAAAGTTTTGTTGAACAAAACCAGGACAGACCCATGGGACACTCTGCTTGATACTGGCTGCCAACTAGACATCGAGCCTTTGATCACTAGCCGTTGAGCCCGACGATCTAGCCAGCTTTCTATTCGACATTGGTGAGGCCTCATCTGGAGTACTGTGTCCAGTTTTGGGCCCCACACTACAAGAAGGATGTGGATAAATTGGAGAGAGTCCAGCGAAGGGCAACAAAAATGATTAGGGGTCTGGAACACATGACTTATGAGGAGAGGCTGAGGGAGCTGGGATTGTTTAGCCTGCAGAAGAGAAGAATGAGGGGGGATTTGATAGCTGCTTTCAACTACCTGAAAGGGGGTTCCAAAAAGGATGGCTCTAGACTGTTCTCAATGGTAACAGATGACAGAACGGGGAGTAATGGTCTCAAGTTGCAGTGGGGGAGGTTTAGATTGGATATTAGGAAAAACTTTTTCACTAAGAGGGTGGTGAAACACTGGAATACGTTACCTAGAGAGGTGGTAGAATCTCCTTCCTTAGAGGTTTTTAAGGTCAGGCTTGACAAAGCCCTGGCTAGGATGATTTAACTGGGAATTGGTCCTGCTTCGAGCAGGGGGTTGGACTAGATGACCTTCTGGGGTCCTTCCAACCCTGATATTCTATGATTCTATGATTCTATCCGCCTTATAGTCCATTCATCCAGTCCATACTTTTTTAAGTTGCTAGCAAGAATACTGTGGGAGACCATATCAATTGCTAAAGTCAATATATATGACGTCCACCGCTTTCCCCATATCCACAGAGCTAGTTATCTCATCATAGAGGGCAATCAGGTTGGTCAGGCATGACTTGCACTTGGTGAATCCATGTTGACTATTCCTGTTCACCTTCCTTTCCTCCAAGTGTTTCAAAATGGATTCCTTGAGGACCCGCTCCATGACTTTTCCCTCGACTGAAGGCTGAGTTACTGTAGTCTCTGTGGGAAGGGCATGTTAGTGCAGCTGGGTTGTTGCCACATGCCTGAGTAGTGCTTCACTGCAGCTCTTTTGGAGGGGTACCTCTTGAGGCTCTGGGGATGTAAAGGGACCCCTCAGCCTAAGGGGAAGAGCCACTGGATCCAGGCATCAAAATATTATGGGGGACAACAAATGAAAAACAGGGACGGGAGGGTCACAGGTTCAAAACCAGAGATCCAGAAGGGGACACCAAGCAGAGAACCCAAACAGTACCTACTACTCCCCAGAGGTGTCCAGGGACCCAGTAGACATTTCCCAGAAGAACTCTGCCTGGATCTGTTGGAGAGGCAGCTGGGCGAGCAGCCCTGGTTTGGCTGCGGGTTTGCGCCACAGATAGTGAAAGTAATATCCTAATTTTAGCTTAGCTACTCCTTCTGTCCCTTCCTGTTAGTTTCTTTGTTAATGGACCATTGCTAGAGAGGACTGGAAGTGAACAGGAGAGTAATCTGCTAGTTAGAGTTCAAGACAATACAGGTTATATTTTCAGTGTCCGATACAAAACATCACAAAAAGAACACAAAGAAATATAGCCATAAACTAACTTCAAATGAAGGTTAAAGGGGGATGAAAAGTCAGCAAATGACCCACTGGTTCAAAAGGAGGGGGGCAGAAAGTTCAAACCCTTTATGGGATAGGGTAAGTGAAAGATTGAGCCCAAGATGCAGAGTCATAGGGAGAGGGCAGAGAGGAGGTCAAGCGGATAGAGCGGTGGAAGGAAGAGGTAGAAGGCAGGTTACGGAGGTTGAGCAAGTCCCTGGAGAGCTTCTAAACCAGGAGTACAATTTGTAATCAAATGCAGTTCCAGAGTGTTTGAAGAAGCTGATAGGGGTGATGCTGACCTGCTCCCCTGATAATCAGAAGGATGGTTTCCTTTGGTAGCCAGGTACAAATCCAGCTGTGGTACGCTCACACCCACCATCTGGGAAAGTAATGAGCTTCAAGCCACAAATTCCACTCTGACGTGATGATCCTATCTCAGGGCAAAAATTTAGCCTGTCTTCCAGGAGCGTGCTAGTGGGGGACAGAGACCATAGACAGCCTCTGCCTCCTTAGCTCAGGTGCAATATAGGATATTCACTCCTGCTTCCTTTGAACACTTGGAGGGCTACTACCAAGACACATGGGGGTGCTCCATCGTTCCAAGGGGGCACAGTCACCTGGCTTGGAGGTATAAATGGGCCCTGGCAGCCAGCAGTGGGGAAGGCAGATGGACACACCATTGCTTTTCATAGCAGCTGTAAGCAGCACAGTGAATGCATCACCCCCGAGCTCTCTCTGCCATCCAGAATTTGGACCCATTTAGAAACCTTGTTTAGAAATATAAATTCAGCACTTATCCAGGCAGCTGCTCGGGTATGGAACTAATTTTTTCCATAAGATTGACAAATCACATAGATTCACATCTTTTTCCAAACACAATTGCATGAAATGCCAGTTAGAACTATTCTATTTATCATAAGTTATTGCATTACATTATTTCAGGCAGCCCCAAAATACCCATCCTGAATACAAGAACCATGTGGGAAAACCTGCTTGCTGGTGTTTATTTCTAGATTGTGGCCAATTATGCTGATCCCGAGTGGGTATTCCTGATACAACAACTCAAGGATTCTGGCCCAGATCTTATACTGGTGTAAACTGCTATTAGGGTGACCAGACATCCCGATGTTATTGGGACCATCCTGATACTATGGGCTTTGTCTTATATAGGTAACTATACGCTTCACCCATGAAAATAAGTGTCCTGATTTTTCACACTTGCTATCTGGTCAGCCTAATTGGCGTAGATCCATTGCCTGTCAACTATCCACTTCTGATATTTAAAAATGGCATCACAGTTCAGTTATAAAGCGCCCTTGCTATGTTCAGCTTATGTCTGAGGATAAGACATTTCACAAAAGTGGTGTGACTGAGTAGGGTGTTTCAATTATTTTAAATTTGTAACTGTCTTTACCTTGTGGGAAACAATTTTCTTTCAAATGTATTGATACAGAGACAAATATCACTGATCAGCTTAATTTCAATGAGGAGAGTACATATATGCCCACCAAAATGACAGTATTTCTCTAGTTCGAGCCAGCTAACAAGAAAGCGTCTCTCGACAAAAATCAAATGGTCTGGGAAATGCCTACAAATAATTTAAATCAGACTACCAGCACCCAACATGATGAAGTGTGTGTTTCTCAGAGCTAAGAAAATGAACCACCCACTGAGTTCTGGTATATCTACTTACTACAGTCAATGTGGGTAAAGTTGGTATTGTAACCAATAGGTCAGCTGCAGCTGAGTAGCAGCAGTTGCGGAATCAAGATCCAGAGAATCTTTGAAACTGAAGATACAGTACGTCTACTCAATATACAAAGGGTAAAAAACCTATAGAAAAACAATGTGTAGAACATTTACCTTATCACAAAACTTGCCATTTGTTTATTAGGGTATATTATACAATAGTCTATGTTTAATTTTTGTATTAAAATGGCTGCATAAAAGCTTATGTTCTTACGGATTTAAAGTCCTAATCTGAAGAAGCAGCCCTATAGTTTGCACCCACATCTTACAGTACTCAGAAATTTAAATACCTGACACTGTACCTCATCAAAGTGCTAACAAAACACGGCTGCAATTATTTTCAGGAGCTAAACTGGAGACAAGCTGAGGTGCTATTGGAAATCAGAACCTTAATCCATAAAACATATATTTTAACAAAGGAAATAGCTAATTATCTAATTATAATCAGAAATTCAAAAAGGACATTATTCAAATTAGAGATCGAACAAGTATAAATTAAAATATCTCTCCGTTCTTTGAACCAGATTCTGATTTCATTACACTAGTGTAAACCTGCAGTAATTCCACTGATGTTAACAGGTTTACTCCATATATACACTGCTGTAAAATAGACCAAAGGCTGACTATACATAACTATTGAAATAAGCACTGAGTAATATTAAATAGTATGTAGAAAACTCTGTTATGGAGAGTCTCCTCTAGGTGGACCTAGTTAGCAATGTGCATGTAAATAGCCATTGGACTTTCAAAGGATGTTATGAGTCTTGCTTTGAAAGCAGTCACTTCCTAACCAAATTTAAATGAGGCACAAACAGACTATTTAGCCATCACTCTGCATGTTACTTCTATTCGGTGTTACTCATCACTGCAAATAAAAGCAGAATAAAGAAGATTTAAGTGCATTTCTACTTGCAAAGTGGATAAAAATTGAAACTTCTTACGCAACAAATCTGCTGTTTACCCCAATATTTGCTTCATGCCACTGACAAAAATAATGTTTAGTCCTCTTAGCATTGTACAGGCAACACAACAACATGAGAGTGTGTTGGAGTCTTTTCTGGTTCATGCTTTTTTAATGGAGTCTAAGCTCCAAAGTTAATGAAGGTCCAATTACAGGCACAGATATTACCTCTAGTTACACTTGCGCAGCCTCACTGAATAATTGGAAAAATAGGCTTAATAATTGAAGGCAGAATTTAACTGCAAAATCTTTAGCACAGCTGCTGATGTACAAGCTGAAAAGAACCTAGCTTAACTCTCAGAACACAAAACAGGATTGCAGGGCTAGCAAATGTGAAAACCCCTTGTCAGTTTAGCAGATTTAATCAGGAGTCACCGGGAAACAACATGGAAAGGCCAAGATGCCATTTAAAGAGTGGCTTTTTGGAGTTTAAGTGTACTATAAGTGAAAAGTATTATTTTTATTATTGACTAGATGCACATATAATAGTTAAAAACCTACACATAATAGTAATAAAAAATAGATCCCCAACAAGCAAAGTCTTTAACGTACATTTATGGCACTTCTAATTCTTGGACTTATTTTTCAAACAATAAAAGTGATGATGTCTCAACTGTTATTACTTCCTGTGCTAACAGTTGTCTCAAAAACGTTTTGATTGCTTTTCTGTTGTACGGGGTAAAATTACTAGAAAACCACATGACCTAATCAAAATAAGGCCAGCTTGCAATCTTGATATTTTACTCAGATCTCTTTCTATGCAGTTAAATAAATCCTAGCATATTTTTGTGAAGGGGAGAGTTATCTGTGCACCATTACTATCCAAATGAGAGTTTGCAGCTGTGTACACCCTCACCTCAACCTGCCTTTAGTATTTGTAACAATACTATAAATAAAGGATGCAGTGGCAGGCAGCAGCAGGAGAAGATTGAAAATGTTTATAGTGGATTAGCTGCTTCATAACACACCATTTTCTATCACTTCATTTTCATGAATCAACATTTCTAATACCAATCATTAACAGAGAAGAAACAGTAAAAACACAACAGGAACAGAAGAACATTTATGTCTAAAATGAGTGATGTACAGTAGCTTGTAAAGAAGTTTAGTTAACAGATGGTGCTCTGGAGACAAGAAAAACGAACATAGACTGCGCGCGCACACACACTAGTCAGAAATGCCAAAAACTGTGGGCTAGATCCTGAAGCTTTCACTCCCACTACCCTGGCAAACACTCATTGTCATCAATGAGTTTACAGTGTGAAACTTCTATCATTCTGCACATCAGTACACATATCAGCTGAGGCTGTGGGCTAAAAATCATGCCATGTGATTAATGGACTACTATAAATTTAAGGAAATTATTTAGATTTTGTCGAGTGAATGTTGATGTGTTTCTTTCATTGATAATTTGTAACATAGGCCTTGTCTTCACTTGGAACAAAAAGCTGTGTTCTTGAGTTAGTGAACTTCAGTTAATTCCAGGTAAAATCCTTGTAAAGACAAGGTGTACTGTAGTTTGTGCATGAGTTAGTAGATTGAGTTAAAGATTAGGCTCTCCCGTAGTCTTGAACTTGACCCGAAAACTTGTGCATAAGCTACAAACTGCCTTGGCCACACTAGGTTTTTGCCTAGAGTTGGCTAAATGGAGTTAAGAACATGGCTTTTTTTCCCTGTAAGGACACAGACAAGAAACTGGCACATGTTTATTTGAAGAACTCTTCATTCAATGTAAGATTTATTCAGAGTACACTATACAATATCCATTTACATTTCATTTCTTCATTGCAGTCCTCTTTCACAAATCTGGAAGATGGACAGAAAGTGGTGGGTACATATATTTCCTATACTTTATTTTATTATAATCCCCCCAGTCCTCACTCCACTCCTTTCAATGTGTAAGGATTTGTGTGCATAATTCCTATTACCATTAATTTGAGGCAAGCATGTGAAGCCCTGCACAGCCTGATGAATACACATCTAAATTGGTTTCTGGGATTTCACTGTAATTGGCTGAAGGGTTTGTTGACATTGGGTATATGTTCTTCTCTTACCTTGAAACCATTCTCACATCTCTGACAGGCCCACCTAATCCTATGGTTGAAAGAATATCCTGACTAGAGAAACTCCTACTCAAACTGAGAAGCTCCTAATTCCTAGTCTCAAATATTGGGGTACTTCAAAATGATTCCTCTGCAATACAGCAGGAAGTCTTAGATCCACTTACCCAGCAACTGTAATAGTTAAACAGTTTAAGTGTGTTAAAATGAAGTGGGATTTCTGTATATATTACCAAATAACAGGAAATTCTTCAATTTTCCTCATTTTATATGCTATGAGTGTAGTTATGAAACAACTTAATATCATTAACTCATTTCTAGATAAAAATAAAACCCTGTTTTGATTGAAAAATTACAATCTAACATATTTTGCTATTCTTCAAGAAAAGAATCTCTGTTCAGGAAAGAACTAAAGCACACACTTAAATCCCATGGTCTTCGCTGTAACTTAAATGTGCTTAAAGTTAAGCCTATGATTAAGGGTCTTCTTTATCAGAGCCTAACAGAAAATGCAGTTACCCTTCCATGCACTCAAGAACAACTCTAATCTGTTCTAATAGTTATAGACAATTGTTTACGCGTGTATATAGAATTATATTTGTACAAGAACAGAGCTTGTTTTTTTTTGTTTTTAGTTTTTAAATATCTCCTTTGCTATAAGCAAGTTATTTATCTTGTCTCACTTCTAGCCTCCATGTTTTTATTGGGGATGTATGGGTAGATCATAATAGATCACAATGGACCTGTCAGAGCTATCACATAAACATGTATCCTGACACATTTTAAAATTTACATTAATTACTGGATGGCCAGGGTAAATCTCTCATGTCATTTCATGATACAGGCTGTCATAAGGTTCAAATGGGATACATATTAATAAAGTTTTCATGTGGAACATGCACAAGGCATGCTGGTTTTAAAATGTAAATAACTTAGCTTGTTTGGAATGGTGAAAGGTTGCTCAAGGGGCCTAGTCTAAATTATAGCCAAGAATTCTGCAGTATTCCATTTAAAAAAATGGTTTTGAGTTACAGGACCAGAAAAAAATGGTTTGTAGCCAATGGATGCACATTTCTATACTGCCCTTATAACAGGCACACTCAGTAAAAAGACTAAGTAACGTTAACACTGAGGATGCAGCATGCATCACTTTCTAGGTCAGAGACCTCCTGCTTATACTTCCTGGGCTACACTCACTTACACACTTAAACCATTAATGGCAGTGCTAACCAGAGCAGTGCTGCCTGGAGGTGAAATATCCACTGGAATGGGACAGTGGTGGTGAGGTAGCTGCAATATCCCATCCACCGGCAACCACCCCAGATCAGTGCGCAGCAAAGCACTTCCTAAAAGTCCTTTGTTTTGTTTTACTCTTCCATTCAATCCCTTAAAAGCTTGAAACGGTTATTTCCCTGCTGGTTTTGCATATTTGAATTGGGCAAACATGTATTTCACCCCTCAGCCTCTTTATTTCACCATGGCATCCTCAATGTTCTAGGAACAGGATCCACACATTTTCTTGGATGAATTCCCAGCTCCATTGAAGTCAAAGAGATTTCACCCCTTGTGTTCCCTCGGTGCTGACATGTCAGCTGAGGGGGAAAAGAGGCACATGAGGAATGTCCCTATACTATAAGTTCCAACTGGTGCTTGATGGGAGACCTGCTTACAAACAAGCAGGAAATGACAGGACAACATGTCCCACACCAGCAAGAGAGAGGATCATCGGGGCTTACTCAGGTGTCAGAACTATCAGCTTTCAGATCCAGGTAAGTGGACAGAGATGAAGTGGAGACAAGGCCCACAGTGGGGCCACAAATTCAGAAAACCTGTTGATACTAGTGCAGAATGCACAGGTACGATTGTGCACAAATTGTAGTAGGAGTAGATTTTTCACTTATATGCACCTGTTGAAATTGTCCCTTAAACTCCAGAAAACTCCCATCTTATTTTAAGAGATACATTAAAGTCTGAGGCTAAACTACTTAAAGTGAGCCAATATGAACAAGCATACTAGTCTATGAACAAATCTGAAAATGTCATTTTCTGAGCTAACTGCCTGGAGCAATTTCTGAGACAATTTCCTACAACAGAGCAGAAACTTGCATGACTCAAAATATAAAACAATCTGGGTAAACTAATGTTTCAAACCTTTTCTTGCTTCCATTCTTCTGCCATGCTTAGGTCTGTCTACTTGCATTTTTTTTCTGAAGCAGCCAATTTATACCTTTGAAAAGACTTTAAAAAAATCCAACTGGGTCTGGAAAGGGGAAAAACGTTGCTCCAACACTTTTTATGCTTAAAGTAAAATCGCACCTCATTATATGAACGTCTGGGATACTCAGAAGTGAACTGCTTGGATTCTTTAACAATAAAATTGTCAGATGACAGTTCTTCATTGAAGTCATCACAGACTGAACACATTTTCCCAGAAATAACTTTTTCTACATCAGTGAGTCTTCTCACCTGATTTATTTTTCCATCATATCTACTGAAGAGCCCCACTGAGCTGGTAGTCCATAATCTATTGTTTGTTCCATATTCCAGATTTCTTACCCAACTTTTCTTTCATTAACCAAAATCTTTCCTAAATCTTAAAAAAATTAATTGATTTGAATATTTTTGAGTGGTTAACCTAGGCGGCTTAAATTCAAATTAAAAAATTAAATAAAGCAAAAATTGTTAATAAAATACAAACCAATATATTTCTATTTTAATACTCATTTTATGTTTTTCCTCTAAAGTTAAAATGTGTCATTAAAAAACTCCTGTAAAAGCAAATCAGTAGAAATTAAAGAGGGGGAGAAACTATTATTTTATCTTGGCCATCGCCTGCCTATGCAGAATTGCCCTTAAAACTGGATGTTTGTCCTCACTCTATTTTTAAATGTCTCAGCAGCCTTGGAGATTATTTCATTGTTTGTACTCTTGATAGGAAATATTCTCTGGTATTTTCTTGTGTTCGGTTTCATTTAATTACTCTTAGATACAGTACATTCACTTGAATAGCCCCAAAAAATCCAACTCATCCAGGCATTTGTTGGAATATGACTGTTCTCAAAATATTTCTCTCCTTCTGAATATCTGCAGTCCAGGTTGTTTTTCCTTACAGATTTTGTCTGACGTGTTACTGAGATCTAAACTAAATCCAATTCTGTTAATTATTTCAGGATATGCCTAACCCCTCTCAGTTCCTTTGTTTTATTTCTCTAACCTCACTGATGTTTGAGGGGAAAAAAGATATAATTTTCTTAAATGTCTTTGGCTCATTGAGAACAAGCAATCTGCCCTGAACTGAAAAAGCCACTGAAAAGATATCATAGGGTATTAGACTGAAAGACAAAAAGGGACTAGAAAATAGAGACAGAGAAGGAACCATCTGCAAGATGAATACTCAAGAGCCCATCTTTATTCTCTCACCATCCATGCAGTCATCTGTTTCCCGATATGAATTTGTAATGTGCTATCCACCATAGTGTCTAGTTGCCAAATACAAGGGTAAGTAGAAGCACAAACTGGTGTTGTATTAGGACAATATTCTTTTCCCCTCCCAATGAGACAGTTAGATATATGAAATATTATTTGCAGAGATGGGTTACACAGGGAAAAGAGGAATGGAAGAAGTGCCAACTGGCCATTTGGGATACTGCTCAGTCATGGGAAGTCTTGAAAAAAGTGGTGTGTCCTGCATGTGCCTATGAGATTCTGTCAACTGCAGCATCTCTGGTGATTGTAGAATTTTGGGAGACGTGTGGGGAGAAAGATTACAGTCAGCTAGGTTCTAGCCCACATTTTGAAGTAGGTCTTATGACGTATAGAGAGAAGGCATAGAATGTGGACCTGCAGACAAATATGCTCTCCTTGATTTATGTTACTTAGGATTTAGGCTGCTGCATGCAGTACAGATGAAACTTCCTTGAGGCCTTCACAGCCATCCCAAGTAACAAAGCCATGGGCTATGTCACTATGTGACTAGTTGAAAATGGAAAGTCATTCCTGGCCACTGTTGCTTTCTTATGCCTGTGACCGATGTATTCAATAGACAGTGAAATCTCTACACTACAGAAATGAAAACCTCAGCACTTTCCAAAGTTCTACATTTCCGCTGAATCTAGGGATTAAAGGGAAGCAGGAAAAAAACCTGCTATCATTTAGAAATGTCACCTAGAAATAATGTGAGTGAGACTGGGGACGCAGCTCAGTTATAACTGCATACAGCTTTGCTAAGTGATAGAACTGTTGTAGAGCAGTGTTCCAGTGAACAGAAATGGTTACGCCAGATTATGTTTAGTCTGTTTCTCTATTTTACTTGCTCTTTTCCTTTGCCCTTTCTTCAGTGGCAGATGGTGATAGCATCCACTTCCCTCCTGGATGCAAGAGGAGGCTTGTTGAGACAACTGAGTCCATAACTTTTGCCTGCTTGGGACTTAACCATAAGAAGTAAGTCAAATTATTTTCAATAATGAATGTTATAAACAGGTGTAAGAAAACTAGAAAGAGAATGAATTACTCCAGACAAAAAGGTCTACTGATATAGCTCAAGGATCTGTGCTGAGTTGGACTCAAAGAAAAATCTGAGAACCCTTTGGCCTTATGGAAATGGATTTAATTAGTGGATGAAATAATTAGGTGTGAACCTTAGATGGCGATACTATAAGGTGATACTATAACTGGTTGGACAACCATTCCCGGAAAGTAGTTATCAGTGGTTCACCATCAAGCTGGAAGGGCATATTGAGTAGGATCCCACAGGGACTGGTCCTGGGTCCAATTCTGTTCAATATCTTCATCAATGATTTAGATAATGGTATAGAGAGTACACTTACAAAGCTTGCAGACAATACAGAACTAGGAGGGGTTGCAAGTGCTTTAGAGGATCAGATTAAAATTCAAAATGATCTGGACAAAATGGAGAAATGGTCTGAAGTAAAAGGATGAAATTCAATAAGGATAAATGCAACGTACTCCATTTAGGAAGGAACAATCAATTGCACACATACAAAATGGAAAATGACTGCCTAAGAAGGAAAAGGAGTACTTGTGGCACCTTAGAGACTAACAAATGTATTTGAGCCTAACCTTTCATGAGCAACAGCTCACTTCATCAGATGCATTCAGTGGAAATACAGTGGGGAGATTTATATACACGGAGAACATGAAACAATGGGTGTTACCATACACACTGTATCAAGAGTGATCAGGTAAGGTGAGCTATTACCAGCAGGAGAGCAGGGGGTGGGAAGGGACCTTTTATAGTGATAAGATGTTTCATGTTCTCTGTGTACATAAAATCTCCCCACTGTATTTTCCACTGCATGCATCTGATGAAGTGAGCTGTAGCTCAGGAAAGCTTATGCTCAAATACATCTGTTAGTCTCTAAGGTGCCACAAGTACTCCTTTTCTTTTTGTGGATGCAGACTAACATGGCTGCTGCTCTGAAACCTGCCTAGGAAGAAGTACTACAAAAAGGGATCTGGGGGCCATAGTAGATCACAGGCTAAACACGAGTCAATTGTTCAACACTTTTGCAAAAAAAAGCAAACATCATTCTGGGATGTATTAGCAGTAGTGTTGTAAGCAAGATACAAGTAATCCTTCCACTCTTCTCTGAGTTGATTAGGCGTTAACTGGAGTATTGTGTCCAGTTCTGGGCACCACACTTCAGGAAAGATGTGAATAAATTGGAGAAAGTCCAGAGAAGAACAAAAACATTTAAAGGTCTAGAAAACATGACCTATGAGAGAAGACTGAAAAAAATGGGTTTGTTTAGTCTGGAGAAGAGAAGATTGAGGGTGGCCATGATAACAGTTTTCAAGCACATAAAAAGTTGTTAGAAGGAGGAGGGAGAAAAATTGTTCTCTTTAACCTTGGAGGATAGGACAAGAAGCAATGATCTTACGTTGCGGCAAGGGAGGGTTAGGTTGGACATTAGGAAAAAACTTCCCGTCAGGGTAGTTAAGCACTGGAATAAATTGCCTAGGGAGGTTGTGGAATCTCCATCATTGGAGATTTTTAAGAGCTGGTTAGAGAAACACCTGTCAGGTATGGTCTAGATAATACTTAGTCCTCTTGAGGTCCCTTCTAGTCCTATCATTCTATGATTCTAACTATGTCATCCACTCCTCCTACCATTTTGAGGTCCTTAAAAGAAGACTTGGAAAAATCATCATGGCATCACAGCTCAACTCGCCTCAACCCAGCTCATCTCATCTTCTCTGATCCCAAGATATAAGGAGCAGAGCAAACCAAAGGATTTTCTTCCCAAAAGGAAGGCTGTCAGGGTTTGCTCTTGTTTAAGGAACGTTGTTTTTCATTTGAGAGTCCTGAAAGTCATGATATCATCATGACATCCAGCCTTCAGCCCACCAGTGTAGATAGCTAACTGACAGTGCCTCAGGGGCTCCAGTCAGATGCATTTAAGATTTTGTTCCATCTCCCTTCACTTTTTGTGTTGTCAAAGGGAAGGAGGGAGTGGGTTATAAAACCAGTTTCCAGGCCACTCTAGTTCTGAAAGTTTTCACTAGGAGGTCCACTGCTGCTAATGCCTGAAATTATTAATGCTTATTACTAATCGCCTATTTGTTTTGATGAATAATGTTCAGTCCATGGGTTGATGATTATCTGTGGCTCATTCCAGTCAATAGTCATTATTTATTATACTTCTGAAGTGACTGATCCCCTGAATCACATAGTAACATTTCTGCATGCTGTCTGAAGGCTGAATACTTTAAATGATGGATAACAAAATTCTGGTACAATTTTTGCACAGATAAATATTTGTGAGAAAATTTGTGAAAATGTAAATGGTTGTGTTCAAATGCTCGCAAAAACCTCATAATGGGAACCATGGATCAGAGCAAAACTAAAATGGTGCATTTATACGTGACCATCTCTAACTGTGACACTCATTTTTCTCTCTCTCTCCCCTCTCCTATCACTACCCTTTCCCTGAAATCCATAAGTGTCTGACTTTTCTTATTTGTTTGTTGCCCTTCTCCATGTTCCATTTTCAACACGGGTTCTTTTTTCTACTTTCACATCTCAGAGAAGCTATCAGATCTTTGAGTGGTTGTTATTCTGTCACTATCTGAATAGGATAAATATCTGTATGTAAAGTGTTTCAAAATATTTCCCCTGACTTCTTCTAAATAAAAGAAAAAGTTTTAACTGGGTGGAAAACATTGTCAACAAAATTATATAAATATTTTAATAGGTCTTTCCACATTATATCTTACAATTACTTTTAAAGATACCGTCTATTATTTTCCAAGATGTTTTGCACAGAAAAGGAGAAAGTGTTTAAAAAGTTACCTCTCTCATCACTGTTTACTGCAGCAGGTAGCATATTCTATTTAATCCATTACACTTATCTATAATAGTTTAAATTATACTATATAATTTATCTGTGCTGAAAATGATTTGTAAAGATGGACTGTAGTCCAACCAAGGCACAAGGCATTGTATGCTTATCAGTTTCCTCAAAATACCATCTAAATTCATCATTTATATTCCAAAATCTGTGTTGGCTTTCTGTTTCCATCTCATGAAACAAAAATTAATATTTCTTTCTATCATTTCAGAATGAAAAAGAGAAATATTTATCTGTTGGAAACACCCTCCCGGCAATTTAAATCCCATCTGTTCAAGTAGGAATAACTTACCAAGTCACCTAAGATCAAACTCCTTTGCCACCCACAGATAATGTTGACATGCTGGGTCATGTAATCAAATCCCATCTGCCACATATGAAGTCTGATTAACTAAATATAGTGTGTAAACTGGAAAAACACAGATTATACTGTCGGATGGGAGTGGAAGTTATCCAGAGGGAAGTGTTCTTCTAAACTTTTTCTTTGCTACTTGGCATTCTGCTTTAACCAGCTCTAGAAAGAAGAAGCTGACTGGCTTGACAGTGAGAAAAAATGATCTGCTGAATTTACACAGCCTTAAATGTTTACTTTGTTTTAAAACAACTACTTCCTCTCCTAACTTAAGTTGTTCCTGTCCCAGTTTGTTGTTGCCTTACTAAAAACCTGGTTTAACTGAATCTACATCTTTGCAGTGTGATGTAATTGACCTTTTGACACGAAAGTTCTTGTAGAATTTCTGATAGTCAAAGCCACAAGACCAATGAGCACAGTTCTCTAGGTGTTACCATTTTAAATTAAATTTATGCTGGTCTCTTTAGTAAAATGTTGTATAATGAAAACTCCATGCAGGATAAATATCCATCTTTCTCTATATGGTTTGCAATTATTTGTTGAAGGACTTTTGAGATGAGATGTGTATTTCCTAGCAATTCCATGCCCCCACCCCCAACACACACACACATACACACACACAGAGTCTCACACACCCTTCCGGTGGTCAAAGGGGAATTGATTCGAAAGGATTCTTGTGATCTGAAGGTAAGCTAGGGATAAAAGCTCAGGCCCCCTTAATGAATGAGGGGAAATACAGGGCAACTAAGTGTCTGGAGGTTCCAGTTAGTAGAAATTTTATCATGTAGGGACTGCAAATGCCTTTCCTTTTTCTCCAGGGAAGAAAGGGAGCACAACGTATTGAGGATGTTGACATACGGCTGAGAGCATTTTTTTCTCTAAAGTGCAGAATGCCTTTATGTGTTCCACTATATACCTGTGAGAGAATCAACTCACCTTAGAGGCAGCCATAATTCTGTACCATGAATTAGAGGAGGTAGTCTGAGCAAAGCTGCATTACAACAACTAACTAGTCAGCTGCAAGGGTTTCACCATTCATATCAGCCGTTCAGTTGCTGTGTTCAGTGAAGAATGCAAATGTTTATGTATTGCTCCCTTTTGTAATAAAGCTGGGCCACATTTTTTTCAAAAACAGGACTCTAAAGTCCATATTTAGGCTCCTAAATAAGCCCCTAATCCTGCAACTACTCACAGGCTTAACGTTATTCAATGAGTAGTCCCCCTGAAAAACAAGTGAGGCTGCTGGTAGTAAAGCAGTGGTGGAACTGGTAGTTAAGCACATGGTAGTAAAGTTAAGCACAAATGAAGGTGGGGTGGATAATCAGATGAACGTGATTTGCCAGTGTGATGCTGTGTTCAAGAGGGAGAATGAAAGCCTTTGATGCATAAATAGTGGAATCTCAAGTAGGAGTAGAGAGGTTATTTTACCTCTGTATTTGGCACTGATGCAACCACTGCTGGAATACTGTGTCCAGTTCTGGTGCCCACAGTTCAGGAAGGATGTTGATAAATTGGAGAGGGTTCAGAGGGGAGCCATGAGAATGATTAAAGAATTAGAACTATGCCTTATAGTGACAGACTCAAGGAGATCAATCAATTTTGCTTAATGAAGAGAAGATAAAGGTGTGGCTTGATTAAAGTCTATAAGTATCTACACAGGGAACAAATATTTCATAATGGGCTCTTCAATCTAACAGATAAAGTATAACACAATCCACTGGCTAGAAGTTGTAGCTAGAAAAATTTAGACTGCAAACAAGGCATACATTTTTAATAGTGACTGTAATAAACCACTGGAACAATTTAGCAAGGGTTGTGGTGGATTCTCCATCACCGATAATTTTTAAATGAAGACTGGACATTTCTCTCAAAGATATGATTTAGGAATTATTTTGGGGAAGTTCTATGGTCTGTGGTATAAGGGAGGTCAGATCAGCTGATCACATTGGTCCCTTCTGGCCTCGGAATCTAGAAAGTTTTTGAAAGATTAGGAACTAAGTGTCTTAGTTTTCAAGAGGGCTGAGGACCCAGCAGTTTCATAGAATCATAAAATATTAGGAGACCTCAGGAGGTCATCTAGTTCAATCCCTTGCTTAAAGCAGGGCCAACACCCACTAAATCATCCCAGACAGGGCTTTGTCAAGCGGGGCCTTAAAAACCTCTAAGGATGGAGATTCCACCACCTCCCTAGGTAACCCATTCCAGTGCTTCACCACCCTCCGAGTGAAATAGTGTTCCTGATATCCAACCTAGACATCCCCCCCTGCAATTTGAGACCATTGCTCCTTGTTTGGTCATCTGCCACCACGGAGAACAGCTGAGCTCCATTCTCTTTGGAACCCCCCCTTCAGGTATTTGAAGACTGCTATCAAATCTCCCCTCACTGTTATCTTCTGTAGACTAAATAACCCCAGTTCCCTCAGCCTCTCCTTGTAAGTCATGTGCCCCAGCCCCTTAATAATTTTTGTTGCCCTCTGCTGGACACTCTCCAATTTGTCCACATCCTTTCTGTAGTGGGGCGGGGGGTGGGGGGAGAACGGGACCAAAACTGGATGCATTACTCCAGATATGGCCTCACCAGTGCCAAGTAGAGGAGAATAATTACTTCCCTCGATCTGCTGGCAATGCTCCTATTAATACAGACCAATGTGTCATTGGACTTCTTGGCAACAAGGGCACACTGCTGACTCATATCCAGCTTCTCTTCCACTGTAATCCCCAGGTCCTTTTCTGCAGAACTGCTGCTTAACCAGTTGGTCCCCAGCCTGTAGTTGTGCATGGATTCACCCTCCCCAGGACTCTGCACTTGTCCTTGTTGAACCTCATCAGATTTCTTTTGTCCCAATCCTCCAATTTGTCTAGGACACTCTGGACCCTATCCCTACTCTCCAGCATATCTACCTCTCCCCCCAGCTTAGTGTCATCTGAGAACTTGCTGAGGGTGCAATTAATTCCATCATCCAGATCATTAATGAAGATGTTGAACAAAACCGGCCCCATGACCGACCCCTAGGGCACTCTGCTTGATACCGGCTGCTAACTAGACATCGAGCCTTTGATCACTACCCGTTGAGCCAACAATCTAGCCAGCTTTCTATCCACCTTACAGTCCATTCATCTAATCCATATTTTTTAAACGTGCTGGCAAGAATACTGTGGGAGACCATATCAAAAGCTTTGCTAAAGTCAAGATGTATCACATCCACCACTTTCTCCATATCCATAGTGCCAGTTATCTCATCATAGAAGGTAATCAGGTTGGTCAGGCATGACTTGCCCTTGGTGAATCCATGTTGAATGCTCCTGATCACCTTCCTATCCTCCAAGTGCTTCAAAATGGTTTCCTGCTCCATGATTTTGCCGGGGACTGAAGTGAGGCTGACTGGTCTGTAGTTCCCCGTTCTCTTTCTTCCCTTTTTAAAATATGAGCACTATATTTGCCTTTTTCCAGTCATCTGGGACCTCCCCCAGTCACCATGAATTTTCAAAGATAATGGCCAATGGCTCTGCAATCACATCAGCCAACTCCCTCAGCACCCTTGGATGTATTAGATCTGGACCCATGGACTTGTGTATGTCCAGGTTTTCTAAATAGTCCTTAACCTGTTCTTTCACCACTGAGAGCTGCTCACCTCCTCCCCATACTGTGTTGCCCAGTGCAGCAGTCTGGGAGCTGACCTTGTCTGTAAAGACTGAGGCAAAAAAAGCATTGAGTACTTCAGCTTTTTCTACATCATCTACCACTATTTTGCCTCCCCCATTTAGTAAGGGTCTTAAAGGCGTCTAAGTGACTTGAGAGCAAAAGTCATGTTGCCCTTCAGTGGGGCTTGTGCTACAAAGTCACTTGAAAATCCTTCTAACTGAGAACTGTGACCAGGTTTTCAACACTGTTTTCAGTGAAACCCAGGAAAATGAAAATAATATAGATAACAGGATCTCTATTGATAAATCCAATACTACTTTATCAATGAAAAGCAGAGTGAAAATATCAGGACAACTCTTCCCCCTGCAGATGATTTTTCTCCCCTTTTCAAATGCCAAGTCCCAGTCTAAATCCTCCCTTTGTTCTTGTCCATTTTATGGGAGCCTCTTGTTACTCTCCTGTCTACTCTATACTGTCTACTGCTCTGCTGACTGGCTGGCTTCCTAGTATTTCCCTTCTGGTAGCTTCAACAGGTTGGTTGTCAGGTGATGGCTGTGAACATTCACTCATTTTGATTCATATAGAGCTACTTGCACCCTTTCTAATGATGTGTACGGATGTCTCAGTCCCTGATCCAAAGCCATTTGAAGTTAATGGAAAGATTTCGTTGACCTCAATAGGCTTTTTGATTAAGCTCTCAGTGGGAGAAATTCCCAGGCAGAAGGCCTGGAAGGTGTAAATTAGATTAGATTGGGGGTTACTTTAATTAATATCTTCGTTTAGCTCTCCAGATTGTAATTTAGACTCCCTTACACATTTGTGGAATGGGTGAATAGGTCCAAAGGAGTCTTAGTGAGGGTAAGGTAATGAAATGTACATGAGGTTATGCAGCAGTTCAGAATTCGGCTCCCCAACTTTTCTCAAAGCTTTTCAGGGGAGGAGCTACATAGATGCACACTCACTGAATCATACAGTAAAGAATTTCACAATAGCCCTAAATTATAATGGCAAGTACATCTAAACTCCTGCCGTCTACTTACTCCTGATGTCATATCTTTTGTTTTTTCACAATTAGGTACATGTCAAGGTTCCTTCCCCACTCTGAACTCTAGGGTACAGATGTGGGGACCTGCATGAAAGACCCCCTAAGCTTATTCTTACCAGCTTAGGTTAAAAATTTCCTCAGGATACAAACTTTGCCTTGTCCTTGAACCCTATGCTGCCAAGCGTGTTAAACAAAGAACAGGGAAAGAGCCCACTTGGAGACGTCTTCCCCACAAAATATCCCCCCAAGCCCTACACCCCCTTTCCTGGGGAAGGCTTGATAAAAATCCTCACCAATTTGCATAGTTGAACATAGACCCAAACGCTTGGATCTTAAGAACAATAAAAAAGCAATCAGGTTCTTAAAAGCAGAATTTTAATTAAAGAAAAAGTAAAAGAATCACCTCTGTAAAATCAGGATGGTAAATACCTTACAGGGTAATTAGATTCAAAACAAAGAGAATCCCTCTAGGCAAAACCTTAAGTTACAAAAGGACACAAAAACAGGAATATACATTCCATTCAGCACAACCTATTTTACCAGCCATTTAACAAAAGGAAACCTAAGGCATTTCTAGCTAGATTACTTACTAATTTAACAGAAGTTCTGAAGAGCATTCCTGATCTGTTCCCAGCAAAAACATCACATGGACAGACAGAGCCTTTGTTTCCCCACCCCCCTTTCCAGCTTTGAAAGTAACTTGTCTCCTCATTGATCATTTTGGTCAGGTGCCAGCGAGGTAATCTTAGCTTCTTAACCCTTTACAGGTGAAAGGGTTTTGCCTCTGGCCAGGAGGGATTTTATAGTTCTGTATACAGAAAGGTGGTTACCCTTCCCTTTATATTTATGACAGGTACCCATAACAATGAGCTAAACATGAAGTATATCTGAAGGTGCTGAGTTATGGGGGAAAAACCATTAGTGTTTTACCTCTATTCTTTTAATTGTTTAGCCTTCCTTAAAATTGCCAGTGCAGCTGTCAACTATTTAAAATTTCTGCAAATGATTAATTTACTACAATATTATGAAGGCACTAAACAACGTCTGTACACACACATAGAAGAATCCAAATCCTCTCTGAAAACTGCAATCAAAAATAATTTCCAATTAAAATACTTTCTGTCAGAAGAAGAAAATTAATTTAAATTTTAGCTCTAGGACGAAAGGAGAACGAGCAACGTCATGTTTCATTTTCTTCAGTGCGTGAACTGTCACTTCAATTCTCTTTTGAGAAGGGTTTATTTTGAGATGTTATAATTAGAATCCTGAAATGGCAGTTTTAAATATACATGACAGATGTTTATTAAATTGCCATACATCCAGAATAAAATTTCTTACCCCCACCCCATTTAACTACAGCAACTATCGACAACAAATTCTGATCTCCAGATTTCTGTTGCACTGGTGTATATCTGGAGCAACTTTATTATTGTTAATGGAGTTACTCCAGATTTTCATTGGGGAAACATGACCCAGTATACCACCTTTCATCACTGGGGTGAAGATGTAGCCTGGACTATTAAAGATAATCTAATATATGTACAAACTTCATGCAGATCAATATCCTAAATTACTTTCCATAAAGGAAAGTGAAAGTTTCCATAAAGGAAAGTTAAACTCAATGGGGTGAACAAGGTCTCAATCAGAACAGGATTTGGACCATTATCATGTAATTAGGTCAGTAGTGTGAAGCGGTACCATACAGTCATTATGGGGTGCACATTAGGAGAAAAGTACATGCATAAGTTGTGACATTAGTGTACCATTCATTTCAACAGGGATTTCAGCTTTTAAAATGATGGTGCAATTTGGCCCTAATTTTATATTCTACAAAACACTTTTCTAGGTAAAAAATATCTTCCTGGACATAAGAATGGCCATACTGATTTTAATGGCCATACTGGTTCAGACAAATGGTCCACCTAGCCCAGTATCCTGTCTTCCGATAGTGGCCAATGCCAGGTGCTTCCGAGGGAATGAACAGAACAGAACAGAAAATCATCAAGTAATCCATACCCTGGCATCTACTCCGAGCTTCTGGTAATCAGATTCTAGGGACACCCAGAGCATGGGGTTGCATCCCTGGCCCTCTTGGCTAATAGCCATTCATGGACCTGTAAGAGTTACTTTATATATGGTCCTAAGGGATTTAAATGTACAGTTTCCTGGAAGGGGGATTCCTGCCATATGAGTTTCTATTGAATAAAACTGAGATCCTAATAAAAAAGATACATACTCTCCAACCTGCAATCCAGGTAAAATATAAAGGCTCCAGGAGTATACTATAAAATGTAATCAGAAAACCGAATTACCTGCATAAATAGCTAGATCTTGACCACTGAGATACCACTCTGAGAGCTTCCAGAGGGTTGAAAAATCAGTCATGTACAAAATATTGACACGCATCAAAACACAACACAATATTTATATAGAGAAAACACCAGCCTCTCAGTGGTAAGGATAGTTGTTTTCACACTTCAATGGTCACCTGTATAGTTATGCTACTGTTGGCTTGTTCATTTTATTGTTTAAAGTTTTAAGCTTTTAAAATCTCTATGTATGCAAATTATGGTTTGGAATTGTTGGATTTATTTAAAAAATAAGTCCAACAATTCCAAACCAAGAAGAGTTTGAGTTTTGCAGTCCCATTTTAATTAAGACTCCAAAGCTCTTCACTTTGCCTTGCATGTGACAGTGACAAGTACTGAAGTAAGCAAAATGTTGCATTAATGTGTTATAAATAATTCCCTAGTCGATTTGATATATTCTGAGAAATTCATTGGTCCAAGAGCCAGAAGGGGAAGAATTTGATTGTCATCCCGCATTGGTTTATGTTCATGAGGTTTTAATCCAACAATTTATCTCTATCTAATTCTCTCCAAAGGGACACTTATTTGTGACAAATATCTCTGAATATTTTATTAAAGTAAGAATTTACAGGGTATATTTAAGTAAAATACATATTGTATTATTTATATATACCCCTTCTCAGACTGCCTTTTTATTGATTTATCAAGTATAAAAAACAGGTAAAAGAGGAATCCAAACTATCCCATACTCTCCAAAGAGGTTTTTTCCTTTGAATATGTTTTGTGTGCTTCAACAGCAAAGAATCTTGGTGCTTCTAGATGTTGACATTATTAAATGAAAAAGATGCTACGTGAAGGTTCTTACATAAACCAACAGAGCTCAATTAAATTCAGAGCAAAGGCTGTCACCATTCCTTTCTTAATCCATGTCATTGTGATTAAGTATTCCAGCACATCGGACAGGTACAATTGTGCAGTATTCAGAGTTGAAGAGGAATTTCTTGGTTGGACTTTAAGAGGAAATCTTTTAAGGAATATTTTAGATTGTCTTTGTGGCATTGTTATGAGAACCCTAAAAAATACAAGTCACAACAGGATGTGTTAAGAATGAAGGGCTTATCTCAGTTATACTTGTATGAATCAAAAGAAAGTCTACTAAAATTAATGGGGGTTACATCACTGCAGAATCAGTGTGAAATCAGAATAAATTCCCTTGGTATTACCATGTTAATTTAGAAGCAGGGCTATAACAGGTTTTTGTGTCCAGCTTCTTTTTTTTCTTATTAGCAGTGAACACAAATGAAGGAATAACACTTTCTTTTTAACTTCCCATTGGGAGTTTATCTTACGCAGGGATGCAGCATGAAATTATTTTTCATGGCACTGACTCGATCACTCCCTTAAGATGACAGTACCAGACATGAACACAACATATTTTTATTGTGTTTTCAACTATTTAAAGGGAAGTCATAGAAAAGTACATGGAAAGTCATCAGGAGGATGACGCTTCGGTGAACTGAGTCCTGACAGCACAAGCCAAATCCCCCCTCAAGAGCACATTCTGAACTATTCTGAGGTGGAGTAATGACTCTTCATACTTGCAGAAGCATATCCTCTTTTGGCTGTGTACGTTCTGTGTGGGTCAACATGGGGGCGGGGTATACTCTACATATTAGTCTGCCCTTGGGACAGTAAAAATGCATGGTCAGATACTGCTCTGGATAGGGAAAGCCTACAGATGCACAGAAGAGTAGGCCGACTAAATACATTCACAGGGATTCCCTTTTTTATGACTATATGAAGAAGCAACACAAAGCTCAATGCATTGAGCATGCTGCACCCTACTTAGTGTTCTGTTACAAAGAAGCATGGTAACAGCTTTTTTAGCATTATCTATTGATGGCCATGTTCCTCATGCTTATAATTTCAGTCCTTGAATCTCTATAGTCACCAAATTATTTCCTTCTAGGTTCCAAGGACACTCTTGAAGGGCAGGAAACTTCATATATTAATATTCCTTGGAGATCATCAATTTACAAACCAACTACAACTTTATACGTTGTTTATTTTTCTAATCCATTGCATAATATTAGGATAGTGTTGCCCTAGGCTTATAATCACTGCATGTACACCACATAGAATTCTTCTTTCACAACACATTAGCTATGCAGAAACTGGTCTCAGAATTACTCCCAATATTCCTATCCCAAACAAGAATTTACATAGATACAAACCAGGGAAAAGATCACATACAACTAATAGCCTACAAGACATCAGAGGAGATGCCTATATAGGGGATTCCAATCGTACTATGCTGACTCCTAAATCCCTTTGAGGGTGGCACTCAATGGCATCTTCAGGACTACAAAAAATATTAGGAACTTTGTTACTGATACAGTCCTGTCTTTCCTTCCAAGTGGAAGGCAAGTATACCAATGGCCAATAGCCTTTAGGAGTGGCCAAACACATGATGTCCAGTCCTTCCTTATAGAAAATGGAAGGGAGAAACATTGAAAAAATAAGTAGATTGCATAAATATCATTGTTGTATATATATTTTATTTGGATTGTAAGTTCCTTGGATCAAGGACCATGCCTTTCTCTGTGTTTTGTACAGTGCTTAAATAGGTTATATTGTATAAACATCTTTGGTGATCTGTAACGTGTATGTTAAATTGCAAGTCTATGGGGTGTTTGGGGTTCAGTGGGCTGGCAGTACTTTGACCTCATTTCGACACTGTGGCAATTATCCATCACTCATATAATTGGAGGAGAGACTATTTCAGATCACCAGGCACTGTCAAATAATCAGCTATCACTCTCAGAGAATATGTGGTTTTCTATTTAGATTGTATCTCGAGTCCAGCCAAGTCTTGCCAGTTAGTGTCTGGGAGTGGATTTTCTGAAGACTGGTTTGTCTGTGGAAAAGGAAATGTGCTTCATGGATGACTTAGCTGTCCCCCCCCCCACCCAACATATACACACAAAACCAGCCAGAGACCTGGGATTTTAAAAGGAGCCTAAGTGAGTTTAATGAAACTCACTTAGGCCCCTTTTGACGTTTAATGAAAAATGGGTGTTTTACTCTGTTAGGCCTCTTTGAATGTCCCAATCTAACTCCACAGGCAATTAGTCCAAACAGAGGAGGACCTGAAGCATTTTCAAGAAAGTCCAAAATGTGATAAGCCCATGTCCACTGCTATCTCATCACGAGAATCAGACAGATCTTCACAGATCTTCACCATTACAAAAGATTGTGAATAAAATTTATAGAATTTAGAATAGAATAGAATATATAGAACTCTATATATAGAATTTATAATATTGTTCCCTGATATAAGTGCATTTGTTCTTTCTTCTGAAGTGGGCAGGTGAGTAATCAGGGCAAATGCCAAAGTGATTTTCACCCAGTAAACAAAAGGATTTCAAAGTCTTGCTTCCCTTTTCAGGCTTTTACCGGCATTGAGAATAGGAAAGAACTCTCACATTTTTTTCAGCTGAAATTCTCCTTGCAGTACAGCAAGTGACTGAACTAAACAGGTAGACAACCGTTACAATTCTCTAACCACCACTTTTCAGCATTTTCAGGGAGACCCATTAACTTTAAGTTCTTAATATTAGTGCTTGGAAGGACTGAAGGGCACTCTGTGCCAACTGTTTCTAGTTACATGCCAATCGAAGGCTAAATTGGTCTCCCTGAAGCACAGAGAACTCTTCAACCTTCTCCCTAGGTGCATGGGAGCCTCAATGATGTAATTAAGAGCATGTAGATGGCCAGACTTCCTATTCCTTTCCTTTCAACGCATCTTGGACTCTATACAGTGCAATAAGAGATACCTCATCTTGCCCAGCCCAAGAAACATGTCTGGGAACAGGAATCTCTGCAGAGGAAGGAGTGGGATCAATCCTACTCTCAGATCATAGGCTGCATTGGGGCTGATGCACAGAGGCCTACTCTATCCTAGCAGTCAAAATAGCCCATGTGGCTGAATTCCCCATATCTGAGGAAGGAGACGTGTGGATCTTGTGGAATCTTCCTTTCTTTTGCCCATCCAACCCCCCCCTCAGGCGAAGCCCTGAGCGGGTCAGCATACATGCAGGGGGTGCAAGCTCCTGTTGTAATAACTGGATCTGCAAATTCATCCTAATTTGAGTTCAGCTGTAAGAAGTGAATGGAAGTTCATAACGTGTCACAATAACCTACAACAACAAATGCTGGTGGGAAGAGTTACAGAAGGAAGACAGAAAGACTGAATTAATCCAAACCAAAAGGCTTACTGATATAAATCAAGGACTGTGTTGAGGTCATACTTGGTAAACAGAAAAGAATGTATGACTGAAAGTCAATGGACTAAACTTGGTGTGTTGGAAATTAGGCCGAATGGGTGGACAAAGTAATAAGAGGATGGACTATTCCTCCTATCACCCCATTTTGGGGTCCTTAAAAAAAGAGACTTGAAGGGGAGTGTGTGCTGACTGAGGGATTCCTGAAGGACGGGGGGAAGGCCTTCAGTCCCCCATTTTGCTCCAGGGACTTTGTCCTCCACTTGTGAACCTTGAGAGTCATTACATCATTGTGACACCCAGACCTCAGCATAAGAAGGGGGTTCCTGGCCATCACTGCCACACCAGTGGAGACTGCAGCTGGAGATATGTGAGACTGACTGTATCTTCCCTTCTCTTGTGTGTTCCTTTCCACACTATTTTTCCTCCTGTCCTCTGTTTCTCTCTGCTTTTCATCTTATCCTGAGGTCAACTATACCACATGGCACCAACATGGCAGATGAGATGGCCCATCCAGCTCTTCCCAGCCTGAGAGAGACTGGTAAGGGAGATGGCTCAGACCAGCCAGATGATGTCCTAGCCTGGGAAAGCAAGCCAGAACCCAGAGCAACAGCTGCAGTGGCCAACCTGCCAGCTGACAGCATACATATGTGACTGTTCTGCTGCCCAGAATTGTGAGAACATCAACAAAAGCTTATATTTCCCCTACCGTTAGTATCCTGTCTCTTCACCCCCTGGTGTCTGTCTGTCTGTCTGTCAAAAAAGCAGGGGAAGTAACCATCACATTTTGGAAACTAACCCTTTCCTTCTGGGCATACAAACCCCACACCAGTAAGGAAAGGGTTATAAGCAGCTGCTCTGGGCCCATGCAGCCCAACCCAACCACCAAAAGAAGAAAAAGCCAGCTCAGTAGGGCAGCAGACAGTGAAGATGAATGGACCTACCTTCTGAACTCCTGGGAAGGAGATCAGCAAGAGCACTAGCCAGGATGATGGACCTGGTGCCTTACATCCATCTCTCGCTTTTAGATAACAGATATCTAGTAGATATCAAATATTGGGAACAGAGCTGGCCAAACATTTTTGGCCTAACTTTTTTTGTGTGTGTGTGAAAAATGCCGATTCAATGTCACCTAAACATTCACCTGAATTCATGTCCGTTTTGCTGAAGTGTGAAAATGGACAAAAATATGAACAAAAAACCAGAAAGCTTTGTTTTGATATTTTCTACGTGAAATGTTTGTTTTTCCACTTTAAATGACTTTGAGTTTCAATATTTTCTTTAGTTTTATTTGGAAAAAACAATAAAACTAATGTTTGAAAATGGGCCGAATCTAAAGTTCTAATTTAGATACTGATGAAATTAAATATTTCATTTGACCCAAAATATTTCTCTTCACTTTTTGATTTGTCAAAAATTTGGAGAAAAAACCCTTTGACCCAAATTTTTTTAATTGCCAGCAAATCCATTATTCACGCAGCTCTAATAGGAATCTTTCCAATATTCAGCTGGACCCAGGGTTGCTAGAACATATTTTATTGTGGGGGTGCTGATAGCCATTGAAACAAACTGTAATTCCTGGATATGATGGAAACCACTTCAAGCCTGGGGTATGTGGAAGCACCCCAGCATCTCTTGTTCCAGCACCTCTGGCTGGACTTGCCTAAATGATTCTGCTTCATACTTGGTGTCTACATCCTTCAAATACTTTGTATATAGCTATTATCTTCCCCTCCCCTTTCATGTAACCCCGTAGTTATCATGTAGCCAAGAAATATATATATGTTTTAGTAGTCTTTTGAAATACTAGTGTGGGGAAGGAGAGGAAGCATTTTCTAAGGTTTTGAAGCCCAGGGTGGGGAGTCAGGAGATCTGGATTATATTCCTAGCTCTCTCAACAAATTTCCTGTGTGGCCTTTGGTAAAATCACTTAAACCCAGATTCTCAAAGGTATTTAGGCATCTAACTCCAATGGGCGTTAGACCTTTGAGGTCTAGGCCTTAATCTCTCTGTGCCTCATTTCCCCCTTTGTAAATTGACACTTAACTACCTTAGAAGTGGGCTGTTCTGAGTTTAGTGATGGCATATTTAAGCACATACTTAAAGTTAAGCACATGCTTAAATGCTTTCCTGAACTGGTCTCTATATAAAGCAATACAAAGAAAAAAAAAAGCTGTCAATACTTTGTGTACCAAGTCTGTTTGCCATTGTGTTTCTGATAAGAAAATGTGTAAGCCCATACTCATATTGCCAAAGAAACTTTTCCCAGAGGGGTAGAAAAGTAAAGGGGATGGGTCAAAATATAAGGGGTATCATACCATAAGGGGAATAATAAGGGTTCCCATTGCAGAAATTCTTCATGGAAAAAAAAAACTAATTTGTATGACCATAAACTGGCAAACCTCTTCCAAATCTTTTATGTTATAGTCATCCTTTTTAGTTTCACATACTCCAACAGGTAGCTTAATAGTCATTCTGTACATATATTTAAAAAGACTGACATTAATAGGAAGTAAATTTTCTATTCCATTAAAATCTTTGATGGCTGAACAATATAACACACCAGGAGCATCATAAATGGCTGTTCTATCTCAAGGACACTCACTGTTTCTGGATACAGAATACAATATCAAAATCACAAAGCATAATAAATTGCTGAATGGATTCCTTTAAAAGCAACAACAACAACATGTAAGATCATTACAGATGAGCAAAATGCTACAGGTGAGCACAGATATTAGCTTCCTTTTTTAAATTAAAAAGTTCATCTACATCAATGCTAGAGCCAGATACTAGACTGCGATAAGCCTGCATCTGGCTGCTCCAATGGAGCTATGAACCAACATGACTGGTCACTAGGAACTTTTATTAGGAGAATCCTTGGATGGCATAGAGCTGTCTTATTGATTTCTACCAATCACCTCTTGACTGCTGGTATGGGGGCAGGACCATGAAACATGTAGTGGATGTTTGTCATCCTGCCAGTCCCATGCACCCACTGGCAACTGGTGTAAATGTACATCAGGGACAGGACCAGTGGTTTATTAGTCCCAGTGTCTGTAAAGAAGAAAGTACTCCTCTGTACTCTCATTCCTAACACCACACACTCGTTTGCAACTAAACATTTGGCCCCTACAGCCTGATTCTCCATTGCCTTGAATTTTCTGTCGTTGTTTACCCCTCCCAAATCAGTCTCTCAGACAGAAGGTAACATTTTATACCCACTTCATATTCAATTTGCATAAAGGCAAATGACTGCACAAGCATTCAAGGCAATGGCGAGTCAGGCTCTTAATAGTCCACCTACCTTGCGTATTCCACTGAATATCACTGAGTTCCTGTAAAACAAACAAAGACACTCCACTAGCTGCAGAATAGCTGGACTTTTTGAGGATGGAGACTAGTACTGGAGAACTCTCAAAAGCCAAGAGTTTAATGGCATTCACGAGACCATTTCCTTCTCTCTCTCTCTCTACAATTTATTATGATGTTGAAATAAATCTCTCCTGGGGCCAATTGACTGCTTGTCTGCCATCTCTTCCTAACTCTCAGACAGACATTCCAGGGGCAAGGAAAGAAATCTGTTTTCCCCTTCCCTCATTTCTCTGGGTCTCTGACATGCCAGGAAGAAGAAAGTACTTATGTGTCTATCCTAGACCTCAGTATGTTCTTCCATGCTACTTCACTGACTCTTTCCATTTCTCTAATGCACAAGTTTCATCTTCTATACACAGCAGAAACTAAGAGACGAAGACCCTGAGCAAGTGATATGGCACCGAACATCATCTTAAAAGGATTCCAGCTTCTCCAGTGGCCCATGTCTTTGGTGTAGTTTCAAATTTTCCCAGCAGCACAGTGAGTTCATTTTTCAAAAAGAACAGGAGGACTTGTGGCACCTTAGAGACTAATGAATTTATTTGACCATAAGCTTTCGTGAGCTACAGCTCGCTTCATCGGACGCAGACTAACATGGCTGCTACTCTGAAACCCTTCATTTTTCAAGCCACCTGTCCTGGTGTGCTGTATAAGTGGCTATTAACGTGCTTACTAGCATGGGATGGGTCTGGCTTGTTGGGCACCACTTGCCGCAGATAGTTTGCAACCTCTCTGGACATGATGCTTGTCTAAATAAAGCAAGTTTCTCTGCCACTGATGTATTGCTGAAAGATAAAAACCCAGTTATCTGCAAGGCGCTGACAGAGAGCTACTCTAAGCATGATAGCAGCTGTCTGTATATTCTGAATAAATGCTGATAGCTGAAATGTATTCTCTTTTGGGGCTACAGTTACTTTATTAAAAACAAAATACAAGAAATATTAGCTCTGTGCCAATGTAAACATTAAAAGCCCTCTGTGAAAAATGGCTCTCTTGAATCAATAAATAAGGTGTTTATAATAATCCCACCAAAATTTTCAGTGGCAGATTCATAGAATAAGCCAGGTGTCTGGCTGCTAAATCCAGTTGCACCCTCTGCTAGTGCATAGAGTCCAGTGGCTAGTTCTGTTACACCAGCAAGCAATAGGATTGAGAAGCCACAAAGGGCATTGTATTAATTTCAGTGGAATAATGGGCCCAAAAAGTCAAAGGAGTTAACATGATCCTGTCACTGCACAACATTAAACAGCCAAGCAGGGTGCGGGGTTTGGTATCCGGAAGCCTCAGTTTGCTTGGTTTCATGGCAAACATACTAAAGAAGGAACATTTATTGGTTGGGGTATACACGGGGAAAGGCATCAAAACAAGGCATGAAGCACTTGAGTGATTATATAGGACAAACAATCAAAACCTATCAACGTCCCTTTTGAGAGAGAGGATATCATTTAGAGTCTTATTTTGTTGAACAGCCTCTCTTGGTGGGGGAAGGAGATCACTCGCTGCAGGTGCCACTCAGTGATTGGGCAGGGCATGTAAGGTTCTTTTTTTTCCTGGCTCCCCCTGTTGACAGCTGCTCTGGTCCCATGGTGGTCTGTCTCTTCTGTGATTCAGCCCTCTAGCCAGTCATATATTAATGTCCATCCCTTCTGGGCTACAGAAAGAATCCAGCAGTTGGTAAGTCCTCTCGGTAAAGTCAGGGGCTCCTGGGTCTCTATCTTTTTAGATTGACAGATAATGCAGTGTTTTTATTTAAAAAAATGGAGCTTAGGAAATGAGATCCAGCTGTAATATTTACTATCTTGCAAACAAAATAAAGGGAGGGTGGGACTTTCAAGCTGTAGATAAGATAAAATGATACAATCATTCTAATTCAGAGCTGAATCTAATTCAAGTTATAGTTTTCCCTAAAATTATTGTAAATATGAATATTCTAGAGTGTAATACAAAGTTCAAGTGTGAAATACATTTGCTGAAACCAGTAATTTTTTTCATTAAAAATGAGAGCATGCTGTCAGTTCAACATTTAGAACGAGAAAGTAAGAAGTGTATGGACTGCTTAAAGATGCATATTGCCAAAAAAGAAAGAGAAGAGTACAGAGGGTAGTGTCCACTTGAAAATGTGGTCAGTAAAATAAAGCAAAAGCTTTGTATTATGTACTGTTGCCCTTTAGAATGGCAAAGTATTATCAACGGATGATTTAATGATTCACGGTCAGAAAAAGAGCTGGCTGAATATTTCAAAAGTCATGCATGCCAACATTTGTCCAAATGGTTAGTCCTTCCAAGCATGCTTACACATCTTGGTACTGTAGAATATGCAAGAACATTTGGTTTGCATGACTTCTTAGGTAATAGCTTCTCTGAGTATGAATATCCACCAACTCATGCATAAGCAAGAGTATTCACTAGTTAGCCATCATTCATCCTTCTCTTGTTTCAGATGTTTCAGTCATGCAATCAGTAAGAAGAAACAATACTAGATGACATGGCGATTGACCCCACTTCACAAAAAGTCAAACTGAATAGCAACACAGTGGGCTGGAGTCACCCCGTATTTATGCAACCTGAAGGCATAAATTCTTTAGCTCACAGGTAGCAGGTACAGAATGAGGGACCAGGGTGCCGGGATACACAGCAGATGCAACCTCAGTGTCACTGGAGGAGTGGGCAGTACTAGGTCAGCACAGTTGACAATGTGGGGGGCACTTGTTGGAAATATGTAGTGGCTAGCCAGGGTGCCCTGGAGGTGAATTTCCAGAGTACAAGAAACTTAACTTTGCTGAACTTGGTCCAGTGTCATATATCTGCATTGATTTTCTTTACAGATGACTCCTTTAAATATATAGTGTAATATAACAGAACATAATACCTATCTCTAAAAAGGAGAACAAAGAGGACCCAGGGAATATTAGACCAGTCAGCTTAACTTTGATACCTGGACAGATACTGGAACAAATTATTATACAAGCAATTTGTAAGCTCCTGAAAGATAATAACGTTATAAGGAATAGCCAGCATGGATTAGTCAAAAACAAATCATGCCAAACCAATCTAATTTCCTTCTTTTGACAGGGTTACTGGCTTAGTGGATGCTGGGGGGAGGGGTGCTAGATGTGCTGTATCTTTTGATATACTCCTACATGACATTCTCATAAGAAAACTAGGGAAATGTGGTCTAGATGAAATTACTAAACAGTGGGCGCAAAACTGGTTGAAAGACCGCACTCAAAGAGTAGTTGTCAATTGTTGGCTGTCAAATTGGGAGGGTCTATCTCGCAGGTGCTGCAAGAGTCAGTCCTCTGTCTGGTTCTATTAAATATTTTCATTAATGACTTGGATAATGGAGTGGAGAGTACACTTATAAAATCTGCAGATAATACCAAGCTGGGTGGGGATGCAAACACTTTGGGAGGACAGGATTTAAATTCAAAACAACCTTGACAAATCAGAGAATTGGTCCGAAATCAACAAGATGAAATTCAATATAAATAAGTGCTAAGTGCTACACACACGAAGGAAAAAAAATCAAGTGTGCAACTACAAAACGGAAAATAAATGATTAGATGGTAGTACTGCTGAAGGGGATCTGGAGGGTATAGAGGATCAGAAATTTAATATGAGTCAACAATCAGATGCAGTTGCAAAAAAACCTAATATTCTGGGGTGTATTAACAGGAGTGTCATATGTAAGACATAAAAAGAAAAGGAGTACTTGTGGCACCTTAGAGACTAACCAATTTATTTGAGCATGAGCTTTCGTGAGCTACAGCTAACTTCAGTAATTGTCCTGCTCCAGTCAGCACTGGTGAGGTCTCAGATGGAGTTCTGTATCCAGTTCTGGGTGCCACATTTTAAGAAAGATATGGACAAAATTGGAGTCCAGAGGACAGCACAAAAATGATAAAAGGTTTAGAAAACCTGACCTATGAGCAAAGGCTAAAACATCTGGGTACATTAAGTCTTGAGAAAAGATAGCAGTCTTCAAATATGTTTAAGGGCTCTTATAAAGAGTATGGGGATCAATTGTACTCCATGTCTCCTGAAGGTAGGACAAGAAGTAATAGGCTTAATCTGCAGCCAGGGAGATTTAGGTTAGATATTAGGGAAAACTTTCTAACTATATGGGTAGCTAAGTTCTGGAATAAGAATAAACTTCCTAGGGAGATGGCAGAATCCCCATTGTTGGAGGTTTTTAAGAACAGCTTGGACAAACACCTGTCAGGGATATTCTCAGTTAACTTGGTCCTACCTTAGCACAAGACCTGGATTTGATGACCTCTCAAGGTCCCTCCCAGCCCTACATTTTTATGATTCTATATACTACAGCATTTTGTAGATATTTCAAACTATTTTAACTATATTGCAAATTAAATGCAGCAGTTCCTAGGAGGAACAAAAAGCAAATTATTTATTCATCAAACCATATTAGGAGTAGAGTGAACAGCATTTTACTTGGATAGAGGTAGCACTAGCTTCTATATACCCCTCAATTCAGACAAGAACTGATATTTTCCTCCACAAAGCTGATTCTGTAACACTTGCAAAAGAGCACAGTGGGTAATGGATAAAAATTATTAGTGCTCTATCAAAGAGGTTTAAGAGAACTTGATTCTATGAAAGTACAGCTGCCTTTTCTAGTATTCACATAAGAAGCATTATTTCTTGCTCACTGCAGGCAAGTGTCACTTTGAAATGGATTTTTTGTCCCCTAAAATACAAAACTGCAGACCATTTACACAACATCAGATTATTTTTTTAGGTGAAATTCTGCTATGTTCTATTTAGACTGCACACTTTGGTACAGGGCATCTTTCTGCTCTGAATCTATGAATCAAAATGTCTTCTCCAGTGGATGTTTGGAGGTATAATTTGCCCCCTTATGCTCTTCAATCTTCATCTCTGGCACATTCAAGGATGCTCCAGTCCCACGAGAAAAAAATGAACATAAATCTTCAAAAATATGTCCTTACATGCCTTCTTAAAATGAAAATGGATCTTCTTCCATAAATTATTAGAGTTTGCTGCAAACTCTGAGGAACATGCACTTTTGGAAACAATTTGGAAACTCAAAAATACATAAATAATATAAATGTTGATAGATTTAGGGCATAATCATTTTTGAAATTGCTGAACACTTCCTCTGAGTTGCTAAGCACCTTCAACTCCCATCCCCAAAAGTGAATGGGAGTTTAAAGTGCTCAGCTGTTTGCCAGATTGGACCTTTCAGCTTACTATATATGCCTTATTGTCATTTTCCCTGTAAACTGAAGAAAATAACCTTTTCTATCATTATTTTTTGCACGTGGCCATGTGTTACAGAAACAGGTCCAAGCTGAAACTTTGGGTCCTAATCTGCTTTGAACTTTGCAGTTAGAATTTCACTGCAGTTCACATTACAGATGAGTGAATCACAGGGGGTTTTTTCAGCTCAGTGGTCAAACCAAATAATCTGAAAACATTTTTTTAGTGCCACCCAGAAATGGAAAATTATTTTTTCTCATCATTAAAAAAAATGCTTTAAACTCATCATTTTTTTCTACCTGAGACAAAACATTGTGTTTCATTTTTGAGAGCTTATCTCTGGTTTTTAAATAAATCTACCTACATTTCTAACCGAAACCTCATTTAAAAATGAAAAGTTAAAATGTTTCATTTAAAAAATGTCAGAAGGAAAGGTTTTGACTTTTTTTAAAAATCCTTTGTGGGAGAGGCTGGGGACATGAATCTATTGGCGGAATTTGACATGAATTCACAAATAGATTTGGCTGAGCTGAAACTGCGTTTTTTGGCAAATAAACTATTTCTCAAAAATAAATCCCCAGCTCTAGTACATATCCAGGCCTGAACTTAGTGGCGGGGGTGTTATACTGCTATATTCTAACTCCCCCTAATACAAAACAGAAAAAAATTATCTGACAAACAGTATTTAGGCAAACTAGGCAGGAGCCCAGTCCAACTCACACTGAAGTCAATGGGAAAAACTCCCATCAACTACTACAGGAGTTTGATCTGGCCCTAAATTCTGGCATATGATACTGTTTAATACTACAATATTTAGTTACTATTGTGTCATATTTTCAATATTTTCTGAAGATTGAGGCTATCATAGATGTAGACTTCCTCTCTATCCGGGGGGGTACTCAACTCCCCCACTACCCCCCAGACCCGCCAGCACTCCACCTCTTCCTCCAAGCCCGCACCCTGCCTCTTCCCTCCCCCATTCCACACCTTCCCTCAAGCTCCATCTCCCCTCCCTCTTCCCACCCCCACTCCACCCTGCCCCGCCTCATCTCACTCTCTCCCCTGAGCGCACCCCATCCCCACCTACTCCCTGCCTCCCAGTGCATTCTGCATGCCATGGAACAGTTATGGGGAGGCGGTGGGGGGAGGGGAAGCTTGGCTGCTGGCGGGTGCTAAGCACACGCTAATTTTTGTTCCACAGGTGCTCAGCCCTGAAGCACCCACGGAGTCAGCACCTTTGTAGCCAGCCTGGTGTTCTAAAAGCAGACAGGTAGTGCAGGAAAACTCGGCTCACAGTGGCTTCAGATCTCCTTTCCCCCCAGGTAGCGGAAGAAGGGAACACTGTGGCTACTGCACACTTGACAACGATAATGTGACTGAACAAATTCTTCCTGATAACTGATCCCAGAATTGCTCATCTTCAGAAGAGGACACTTAATGTTCCTTCTCACCTACCTTTGTTCACACTCTAATATAAGGGCAGGTTTTCCAGTTGTAAGGTATTTAAAGGCAGTCCAAGGAATCAAGATTCTGAAGGTTCTTAGGAATTTATCTTAACTGGTCTTCATTTAGAGGCAAGTGTGGTTAGCCATAAAAACTGCTCAATTGCGTGGGAGGAGCAGATGGTAGGTTGAGGCTCACAAAAAGCAAGTTACATATATATTTTTTTAGTCAAATAAATGTCCCTTTAAATATTTCTTTTACTTCCTAGAGAGTTACCAAATATATGTGGGCGGAGGGGGGGGGGGTTGGTCTTAATCTCATTAAAAACAATAACCTCAACATTTGTCTTTCCATTCGGAACAACCAGTCCTTCACCTGGGTGTGTTTACTCATGTGTAAAGTCTGAGCTACCTAGCTCTGATGATTTTGGTTGGTTGGGGGTTAGTACCTAGATCTTGAATTTCTGCATAGAAACGACTCCCTGAGCTGTCTCAGAGCAGCTCTTCTTAAAATATAAAAGCATGAAGAAATAATATGGGTTGCTGCTTATGTTCAAAAGGGAAATCAAAAACTGCCAGATGCCTTGTACCTCTCCATCTCAATACTCCCTCTTGGGCAATATTTGCAGCTTCCCTATGATACACAAACATGAAAGAAACTAAACTTGAAATAAAAAAGTAGCAATTTACATTCTGTCAATTTAGCTCAAGTCAAGGGGAAGGCTTCACATAAGCATCTGCAGCTACTGAATGACTAAAATGAATAAAAGAGCTAGAAAACATGGACTAACTTTGATTATCACTTTAACACAGTTGCTTTAAAAGCATTTATATCAACTTCCAGTGCATTCACATTTGAATAATAAGAGCCAGATTTTTTTGGCAGTTTAGCCTACCTGGTATGTTTCACCTTAAACATAGCCACAGTTTCCTCAGTTGGTTCCCTTGTTATTCAGTGAACGTACACAGAATAATTAAGGATAATACCCGCTTGATTGGCAATTGTTTTTGTGTTTCAAGAGAAAATATACAGTAATAAAAAAGGACTGGTAAATAAGACCGATTGGGCTGACTGCAACTAGGGCTCACATGAAACTGCTGTAATTTTGGTGGTCAGAAACAGCTGGCTCAATTTGTCTGGTTTCATGGTTCACCTGAAACTTGGAGGCTGTGCAAGCTTGGACACTGTGTGTCAGTTTCAACAAGAAACTTCCCTGTAGGACTTCCTTCTGTACATTCTGGGGTTATCTTCTGAGACTACATCATATAGTCACTTGCAAACCCTGCCTCTCAGCACCCATAATCTTTGGAGAGGGGCTGGCTCAATTTCCTCTCCCTCAAATCATGAGTGCGGGGATCTTTGACCCATTCTTCACAACTAAAGTGACCTGATGTCCCAATTTTATAGGGGCAGTCCCAATATTCAGGGCTTTGTCTTATATAGGCACCTATTATACCCCCCTGCCTTCCACCCAGTCCCGATTTTTCACACTCAATATCTGGTCACCCTATTCACAGCTAGCACCACATAGGGGCAGCAAATAGGACTGCTTCCTGCCCATCCCTCTCCAGCATCCTGGAAGACTTCCTAGGAGAGAAATGCATGTGTATGCCTCATTATTAAGCAGCAGTGGAACTGAGATATGCTACTCCAGTCTCATCCTGGGCCTCTGCTAATCCCCCAGTCTGGAGCCTGAGACACCCTAAAATAGTATTGTGATGAGAGATAGGAGTTCCTTTTACTGTGACTTGACATTATAGAAGGGGAAGAGTTGGCATAACCATGCCCACTTATAATTATTTGTATTATGATAGTGCCTAAAGGCCACCAGCACTCAGGATGGGGACCCCACTGTGTTAGGTGCTGTATAAATACATAGGAAGATAGTACCTCTCCTGAACCTAATTTTCCAGGGCTATTACAAGCCTTTGCCTATGAATGGATTGCAGTCAGGCTCCAAAGTTCCTCTGATGAAGTGAATCCAGGCTCAGGGGAGGCAGCGGGCCTACTTATTGGTCCCTAGAAGATGCTGGATAGGAGCAGCAGAACTGCTGGATGACTACAAAAGTGCCAGGTGGCATGATGGGTAAGTGGGCTAGTTTACTGCCAGGAAGACTCTGGAAGGAAAGGCGAGATTGCAGGCCACTGTGTCACCCCAAAAGACACATGAAGGCAAGTCACTGGGGGTCAGAGCCTGCGAGAGAGGGAGAGCCTGGTATGGTAGAAATGGAAGGGACCTGGGTTAGCCCGTATTCTCAGCTAAAAGTTAATTATAGAACACATTTGAACCCAGATAACACTGGGTTTCAGTGCTAAAGGTTTGCACAGTTCCAATTATAGCTGTATAATGCTTTCAACACAAGCAGTAGCAACAAAAACCACTTTTGCAATTTTGGCGAGATTAAATGATGCCACCCTACTTTCCACACAAAAGTATCAAATCAGCAGTTAATAGGAAATCCTGGGGAGATCAAGTCTTGCTTTCAGCACACACTGTGCAGTAGCAATAACAGTTCAATCTCAGACAGATTTCTTGTATGTAAATAGCATCATTATTTCATGTATTACCACTGACCTTTGGCGCATACTAGGCAAGGTAGGGTTGTTCATCACCTTCCATTGATTTTTCAATTTCCAGTAAATTGGTTTTATCTTGAGGTTGTTTACGTATTAGGAATAAAAAATGCAGAGCCTGACTTCAGAAAACAATAACAAGGTTTTGAACTGGAGACCCTGTGGTTAAAAAGGAAACTTTTGCAAATATTAGCATTTGCTTCTGCGGGACAGAGGATTCTACTCTCAGCAATACCAGAAAAAAGGGTTGTCAGTGGAGTTGCTCCAGGTGATGTAGCTGCCAGAAAAATCTGGACTTTCACAATGTTAAACGTCAGTTACACATTCCAAATATATATATATATATAATTGCTGAATTGCTCTCCTTTACCAACAAATGTAGAGACAGTCTGGCTCTTTAAAATTCCTTCTGGCTTGCAGGAAGGGACTGGTTTTTGTTTTTTGATTATAAGAACTAAGCATTACTCAATTAACTTTGTCCCCACAGGCCAGGAAACTCCCTTTAAGACCAGTGGGTATTTAAAGAGCCAGACTAACACCCAGCACAATTTCATAAAAGGTCAGATAGGAAATCATGTCTGCCTTTTGTTCCAAACCAGCAGACAACTGCTGTTTCAAGTTCTAAAAGTTTATTCATTCCAGTGATTTTATGTCCAGTGTTATGCAATGAAAAATTCCTCCGAATCCAATGCCAAATGCATTGTCTATCAACCCTGTGGTACCAGATTCACAAATGATGGGCATGGTATACAAACTCTGACACCAACGTCAAATGGAAAGCTCTACAATACAGTGCTTCATTGAGCAAATTTCAACATCTGAACATTTCTGAGCCTCTGTTCATGTAACATAAAAATACTATCAACAAGTATGCTCAGCTGCTATGTTGAAGAGGCCCACATGGATGGAAGGACAGTATATATATTTACATAGATAAATTATTCACTTACCTCACGGTCCAACAATGCAGGTGATACCACTGTGACAATGTCTCCTTTCTCTGGATCAATGAAGAACATATTTGGAGATGGTTTGTCAGGAGTCTGCTTAAGGATATTATACCTCAAAAGAGCATTGTCTGTACCAGGGTCATCAGCATCAAAGGCCATCATGCGCATCACAGTGCTTCCTAAAGAGAAGGTGGACAAACAATATAACGTGGTTACCAGTGTAGACTATGTGACAAGAATGCATAAAGCTCCTCTGGTTCCATGTGTGAGCATCACTAAGCTGTAATCCAGCGTCAGCTCAGGAAAACCAATAAAGAATTTCACCTGCTATTTAGTCTGTCAGTTTACTTCTCCTCGGGCTACTGATTTCTAGGTTGGTAACAACAGGCACATGTGTCTACCCTGCAGCAGACAAGTGTATCTAAACCAAACATGGCATCTTCCCCAGGTGGCTTTCATGGGTGGTGGGACGGGGCAGAGTGGCCCCAGACTGGTACCGCAGGGGTTAACCCTTCCCTCCTAGCAGAGGAAGCCATGCCCCTGAGGCTCTGCTGGGCATGCTTCAACTGGAGAGCCCGTATAAAAGCCTGCAGAGCTGCTCAGTCTGGGCTGACTGCAGGAGGGGAAGGAGGTATACCACCAGCTCCTGAAGAGGGACAGCCTGCGCACCAGGATCCAGAGGCCAGCCAAGCCAGGGCGCACCCTGATGCCCAGACGGAGTTTGTCACTGGAGAGGAACAGCCCGGAGGACCCCCCAAAGCGGAGAACCCAGTGTTTATGGTAGGAAGTGATCCGGGGAACTTTAGAGGCAAATGGCATTAGAGCCGCACAGAAACTCGGCATGTTATGGGCAGATCCCCACCGAGCTGATGGCAAGGGGAGCTTGCCACTACCAGGGCCCTGGATTAGGACCCAGTGGAGAGGATGGGCCCGGGTCCCCATACCACTCCCCAGCACCACACCGTGTGAATCCTATGGAATCTGGCCGCTAGGCCATGCTACCCTGTCTGAGAGGGGGATTTTATGGATGTTGGCCATTGGGCCACACTGCCCTGACACTTGGGGAGAGTTACATGGATGCCAGTCACTAGGCCACACTACCCCACTTGCGAAGGGGATTGTACGGACTCTGGCCATTAGGCTGCACTGCTCCAATGCGGGGAGTGATTTATATGGACCCTTGCCATTGGGCCACACTGCCCTGACACTTGGGGCAAGTAACCTGGACTCTGGCCACTAGGCCGCACTAACCTGACCAAGGGGCGATTGGGTGGAAGGAGGCCATTAAGCCACAACTGGCTGCGCACAGAGAGGCGGACACGTGAATTTAGGAGTGGCGAGGTTCTGACACCCCACCCTGCCCCTGCCACAAAGGGCCAGTACGGTGTCAGGCCCACCACAGGTGGTCACACCCACATGCTTGCATATAATCACTTTTTCATTTTCACACCATGAAAATAAAGAAATTAGAGTCTAGGATGTCTTCCAGCTAATAACAGATGAAAGAAAAAATAGGAAAATAAAAAATGCAATACTTAAATGAGAGAAGGGTTTCAAAACTCTTTAGTACTCAGGCTTCTGAGCTTTGAGTTGATCAGAACTATTTGTTAATTTGACATGGATTTGCTGAATAATCCCCCTCACTCCAATTTTTTACATTGCAGTTGTTAGGGCACTATCCTGAACTATTCTGGGGTGAGCCTTTCTCAGTCTCTCCTTTTGAAGCTGTTCTGCTGCTGTTCACAATGATTCCAAATTCAAAACCCTACTCCAAACCAGGCGGAGGGGGGACTTGAACCCCGGTGTCTCAGATCCCTAGTGAGTGGTCTATCCTCTGAACTAAAGGGGCCACCACCTCTTCCTGGTGTTCTGGAAATGGTCTTTCCTCTGGTTTTTAATAAAAACAAGCAGTTCAAAATACCTCGAATAGAACAAAATATTTTATTTTGGATCAAACTAAATGTCCGACCCAAAACTTATTTTTTGTTTCCTTTTTTTGGTTTTACCAAGTAAACTGGAAAGTTTTCATTTTGAGTCAATCCAAAAATGACATGTTTTCTTTCAATATTTTGGTTCAGCCAACAAATGGAAAAAAATCATTTTTTGCACAGCTGTAGACAAGATACCATATAGTGATGTTCTGCAAATCATGTTCTCACTAGTGGACCAATGACTGGAGAGGCCTAGTCTCAGAACTCTTTCTCAGTCCCATTGCTCCTTAATGATGAGGTATGCACATGCATCTCCCTCTCAAGAAGAGTCTTCCAGGATGCTGGAGAGTGATGGGCAGAAAGTTGTCCTATTTGTTGCCCTTGTGTGGATGCCAGTTGTGAAGAACCGGCCAGTGGTGTCCCACTGATGAGTTGAGAGAGGGGAAATTATGTCAGCCCCTCTCCAAAGATAATGGGTGCTGAGGGGCAAGCTTTGCAAGTGACTGTATGATGTAGCCTCAGAAGATACCCTCAGAATGTACAGAACAGTGTCCTCCTTTCCCAAAAAATTCCCCAGTTCCTAATATAAATAAATAAATCCCTCCTCCCATCACCATTGTCTCATCCATGCATTGAAACTCTGTAGGTCTGCCTGTCTAATTGGTCCTGTACATGGAAGGAGAAGCATTACGGAGAATGTTACCATTGAGGTTCTGGACTTTAATCTCTTACCTAGCAGCCTCAATTTGGCCTCCAGGACCAATCTCCTGCCTTTCTCTATGTCACTGGTACCCACATGTACCACCAATACTAGTCCCTTCCCAATACTGCACACAAGTCTACTTAGATGTCTCAAGAGGCCTGCAATCTTTGCATGCATGCAGCAGGTAATTCACCCTGTGGCTCTCCCAGTCATCGCAAACCCAACCACTAATAATCAGATCCCCCTATTACATTTTGCAATACTGGGAAACATAGCAAGGCGTCAAGGGGTAACTTTCTTCTCTCAGAGCTGTCTGACCTTTAATCACTGGTGCACGAAACCAACATGCTGTCAGATCTGTTATATTTCTCAAGGGGGGGTAATTGCCTGAAGTGGCAATGAAGCAAAACCTTGGAGAACTTATTTTCAAGGTCACTACAACAAAAGGCTCTGTTCTGTGCTCTGAGAAATACAACAAAAGAGAAGCAGGAGAAAAAAGCACATTTGACCAAGAGAGTTGTACTGTTTGTTTCACGGTGTGCTGTAATGTTACATCCACCCATAAATGCAGTAGCCTTTGTACTTTCTGTTTGATTTCTAAGGGCTTGTCAACATGGGGAGCTATTCTGGAATAGCTATTCCTGATTAACTCCGTGTGTGGAACTCTTAGAATGGAATAAAATTGCCTTATTCTGAATTAGATTAATCCATTTGGGATGTGAATTAAGCTGATTTAGAATAAGAGCATCCACAGAAGGAGTTAATCAGGAATAGTTAATCTGCTTTGAATTCACACCTGACCCTAGTCTGGATTCGTTTTCATGGGTGGAATCAAGGCTTGCTCAACATGGAGGTTTAGTGCACAGCAAGCCAGGGTGTACATCTAAAGCTCACAAGCCTGCTGCATGCTTACTGGCTGCATGGACCCTGCTACTGCACACTAAAAGTTTGTAGCGTGCTTTGACCTACTGCTGTTTCAAACAGCAGCACATCAATGCAAACTGAGCAACTTTTGGATTGCGGTAGCAGAATCCAAACGGTTACTTAGCGCATGGCAGGCTAATGAGCTGTACCTTCACACCCTAGCTTGATGTGCATTAAGTCTCCAGGTAGTCAAGCCCTCATCGAATCATAGAAATGTAAGGCTGGAAGGGTCCTCAAGATTTTCAGTCAGAGTGGCATGAAACTCGTGTGATACTAAGGGCTTGTCTATATTACCCGCTGGATCGACAGGCAGCGATTGATCCAGCGGGGGTCGATTTATTGTGTATAGTCTAGATGCGATAAATTGACCACCGAGTAATCTCCCATTGACTCCGGTACTCCACCAGGGAGAGAGGCATAGGTGGAGTCGATGGGAGAGCGTCAGCCGTCGACTTACCGCAGTGAAGACACCATGGTAAGTAGATCTAAGTACGTCAACTTCACGTAGCTGAAGTTGCGTAACTTAGATCGATTTCCCCTCCCCACCCCAGTGTAGACCAGGCCCTAGGAGCGATGGTACTCTAACCCTTTTTGTGAACATTGCTATTTGCTATGCATGATCTTGAAAGGCATGGACAGAAACAATATATTGTGAAGTAATTTCCACTGTACAAAAGTTACTAGTTCCATATGGTAGCATTTGGCAGTCACTCTGTATAGGTGTGGATGCTTAATATAGGTGGAGAAGCAGGTCCATTTTTTTCTGCCTTCGCTATTTCTAAGGTGTCCATGCCACATAAGGCACAAGTAACTCTACGTCTATGAGTCTCTATAACCAAAGAGAAAATAAACGTAAACGGATGAGGTTTTCTGAGGTTCAGTAATATCTCATACTACTTATGTCATTACAAATCATCAGTGCCTGAACATTGTTGTGATATCTGTCACTTGTTCATACACATATACACACAGAGAAAAGCAACTCTTTAGATCCAAGATCCCCTAGCACCCTCTGTCAGAAGAGCTGTGGAATCCCACTGCACAAAGAGAAGAGTAGCTCTTCCAATGGGACCAATCTGAGTGTGAGAAAGGCTTGTCTAGCCTAACTAAAAATGGCCTGTGTTCAAATATATACCAAAACTAACATGAAAGCTCATTGCTGCACATTTCACACATGCACACTAACAGCACAGTAGTAGCTAGTATATATTCAAAGCCATTTTAAAAAATGAAATCTAAATGTTTTACAAAAATAGCAGGCAAGTGGTTGCATTTCCTTCCTCAAACAACACAGCTGCTTTAAATTAAGAGTTAAACACAGTCACTGTTATATATTTGTGCTTTATAATAAGTTAAAGATTGGACCCCAGTCAAAAAGAGCAAATTCAGATCTGCATTTCCTAGAGATGCAAAGATGTGAAGATCAATGGTTCTGGTTTGGGCACACGTACTGCTGCTAGTATTTCAAGAGGATCTATAGCGTAGACTTCAGTGCCAACAAGTTTAATTTAAGATACATACATCTTTGGCATTACTCCTTCATCATAAAGTTTTATTCTTCATAAAAGATTCATTTCCCCAGACTCATAAACTGACTTCTTCTAATTCAGTGTCATTTTATAAAAACTTCCATTCCTGGTATCAATCAAATGCAGCTGGCTTCCAACCCACAAAACAGCTTGCAACATTATCATGTTAAACAATATATATTAACGTATCAAGCTGAGGAACAAATGTCTGCAAAATTAGCAACTTTACAGTTCTGCCCATGATTTGGAGATATTCACTTTAGGCTCTCTTCCTTAGCAAAGGTATAGGAGCTGCCATGCTATATTTCAATGTTTGTTACACCTTCTGGGCAGTTTTGTTATTGTTATAATCACTGGAAACCTCTACTTGCACCTCCCAAAGTTGCTCATTGATTAAATATATATTTCACCAGCCAATTCATTGCTCCAAAGGCTATAGCTACCAATCTGCTGATTGTTGATTTGGCCTACAATTTGCTTTAGAAATATTAGTGAATATCTTCCCTGAGGCACCAGAAAGCAAAACACAACGCTTGCACAATCTTGTCGCAAGTGGAACAGGTGGTTTCTTGGGAAAAGCTCCTTGGCATTTTGTAATTTACCTTTCAATAACCTTTCTTTCTTTGTCAGATGCCAAGAGAGTATCTGATACATTTGAGCTGACAGAGAACTATTAAAACAGAATTATTTTAGGTTCAACTACCAGATGGGTTGAGGGTCTTTTGCTTCATTACCTGTCATCTCCATTCGCTGTTACCTTGGGGGTCATTATTATACATCTTGCCCTAATCTATATATGCAGTTACGGTATTTTATCATGCATTAGTTAAGGTTACCGTTAAGTAGTGCAGTCAAGTGAATGCTTTATACTGCATAATGAAATTTAAAAAAGGCTTCCTGAGTGATATAGGCTTCAAAACATGAATTGCGCAATATCTTATTAAGGTGTTATTTACGAGTTCTTATTGCAAAATGTATGGAGATGGGTTAAAGTGTAAAGTATTACTTTTAAGGAATTATGGTTTTACAGTGAAGGCACCGGATCAGAAGGTTGTAGAAATGAAAGCTTTTCCCAGCTGTCACAGACTTCCTGTAAAAACCAAATCACGTAGGGCCACAGCTTCAAAAATGGTTTCTAACTTTGGGCACCCTATTTTAGGAATCTAGGACCTGCTTTCAGAGGAATGGAGGCCAAATGGAGTTGCAGCACTACAAAAAAACAAATAAATAAAAATCAGGCCCAAGATGTCTCAAAAGGGCACCAAAAATGCTGAGACACCCAAAATAAGAGCTCACTTTTGCAAATCTGGTCCTGACTCCCCCTTGTTCCCAGGTTTCCCCAGTCTGTAAAATAGGAATTGTATCAGTAATACATGTCACTAGGTTTCAGAGTAACAGCCGTGTTAGTCTGTATTCGCAAAAAGAAAAGGAGTACTTGTGGCACCTTAGAGACTAACCAATTTATTTGAGCATGAGCTTTCATGAGCTACAGCTCACTTCATCGGATGCATACCGTGGACACTGCAGCAGACTTTATATACACACAGAGAATATGAAACAATACCTCCTCCCACCCCACTGTCCTGCTGGTAATAGCTTATCTAAAGTGATCATCAAGTTGGGCCATTTCCAGCACAAATCCAGGTTTTCTCGCCCTCCACCCCCCCACACAAATTCACTCTCCTGCTGGTGATAGCCCATCCAAAGTGACAACTCTCCACACAATGTGCATGACAATCAAGTTGGGCCATTTCCTGTCATGTCACTAGCTTAATTCATAATATAAGGAATGTTACAATATTATTAACACATCACAAAAATCGACTAGAAATGTATTACTCTGCAAAATATTTCTGTGTAAATGTTGTTTTGGCATTTTCCTTCCTTGCTGTTTATTACCTCTGAGGACATTTTGTATGGAATCAGGGAGCTAACCTGGGCCTTTTAACCACAGCATGTATTAGGATATGATGCAGAATTTGAAAGCCCAAGTAAGCTCTCCCAGGCACGTGAAGCAGGCAGACAAAATTCCTCCTACAGCCCAGGGGGAGCGTGTGTGCTGCATCATACTTTGAATTCTCATCACTGTATGCTAAGGGAAATGAAGCAATATCTGGACTTAGAGCTGACTGGCCTTACACAATACAGGGCCAGGTTCTCTTTTACACTAAGGTCCATTTGCATTGCTCTGACACTATCAAAGGGCCTTAAAGTGAATGTAAATTACATGCATTCCCATTTAAGGCCCCTTTGTGCTACCACAGTGGCATAAAGGGGCCTTAGTGTAAATGAGAACCTGGCCCACAATCCTTTGCTGATTTTGAGCCTCATCCTGCAAACACTTAAACATGTAAGCAGCTAATGAGATTACCCATGCAAGTGTAACCACACATCTCCTGGGGGTGGTGTTCTGTCCCATGTAGTGGCACTGAGACCACGTAGAGAGAGAAATAAAAGGAGCCTGCTCTACAGCCTCAGCTAACAGGAAGTTGGCTTTTAGCTCATGCAGTAGAGGCTCATGCACTAAGCTCCAGAGGTCCCCGGTTCGATCCTGCCCACCAACGACCGGGGTCTGTCGGCATTACACAAGCACAGTTTCATATGTGCTGCCTTTGCAGCATCTTTATTTGCTACTGCTTAAAATAGTCCTGAATGTTCATGTTCCTTGGCATGTGTTGCCCTGTAGGTTCTTGTGTGGGGTAGTGAAGAGAAGTATATTTTAGTAATTAAAGACTGGATAGGTGTTGAACCGCTTGCTGACAGTGAAAACGGCTTCTTTTCACATGCTTTAGCCTGTTACTTATAAATTAAGATAGGCGTCTCTCTGTATCTAGGACAGAAAACTTCCAAGAATTAGGGCTATTTCAAGAGAAAGCTAGAACAAAGAAGAGAAGGAGATAGGAGGATAAAAGAGAAAATCCAAAGAGTGACAAACATCTCATCTCTTCGACATTGGTGAGGCCTCATCTGGAGTACTGTGTCCAGTTTTGGGCCCCACACTTCAAGAAGGATGTGGATAAATTGGAGAGAGTCCAGCGAAGGGCAACAAAAATGATTAGGGGACTGGAACACATGAGTTATGAGGAGAGGCTGAGGGAGCTGGGATTGTTTAGCCTGCAGAAGAGAAGAATGAGGGGGGATTTGATAGCTGCTTTCAGCTACCTGAAAGGGGGTTCCAAAGAGGATGGCTCTAGACTGTTCTCAATGGTAGCAGATGACAGAACGAGGAGTAATGGTCTCAAGTTGCAGTGGGGGAGGTTTAGATTGGATATTAGGAAAAACTTTTTCACTAAGAGGGTGGTGAAACACTGGAATGCGTTACCTAGGGAGGTGGTAGAATCTCCTTCCTTAGAGGTTTTTAAGGTCAGGCTTGACAAAGCCCTGGCTGGGATGATTTAACTGGGAATTGGTCCTGCTACGAGCAGGGGGTTGGACTAGATGACCTTCTGGGGTCCCTTCCAACCCTGATATTCTATGATTCTATGATTCTACACTTTATCGCTATAGAAATAAAGCAACTCTCAGAAAACAGAACAGAGAAGGGTACTCTGCTGCCTGCTAAACTCATCATAACTAATTACATGTTTGACTGTCAATCTGTACTTTAAAGAAAACAAGCCCCAGGGAAGCAAAACAAATGTAAGAAGAAAGGTCTATTACGTCTCCAATCAACTACATTTGAATTGCAACTGCAACTATTAACTTATGGCTCTTGTTAAACTCGGAGGCATTACTCAATAGAGGAGAGGTTTAGTGAGAATTAATAAGTTCAGGCTTTTAGCATATTTTATATTTTTGTAGGCCAATCATTTCTAGCCCTTGCTTTATGTTGTCTATTTAAATAGTGGGCAAACACAGGACATTTTAAAATTCAGAGTGTGTTGTCTCCACAGTGCTAAGCAGCACACTGGATCTGACCACAAAACACAGCCAGTCAAAATGGCTAGATGAAGTGGTGAAGGTTCATTAGTGGGGTATGCTATAAAACCATGGCTCTTGGTCTGTGTGGGATTAGTGACAAAAGTAGATGATGATAAACATGAAGTGAATCCTGGCCGCACTGAAGTCAATGGGAGTTTTGCCATTGCCATGGAACATAATCAAGGATGGATGCTTTCGCATCACAGGATATTCAAGCTACTCTAATTTCGTTCAAAGAAATAAATGAGTGGCTGCTTTGTGCATGCAGAGTGAAATTCTCTGTGCAGAGGACCAGCACAGATCCGATGCACCACTGAAGTCTTACTTAAGCCCCGGACATCAGTTGTGGCAACCCACCCCCCTGAACCAAGCACTGAAATTGGCATATGCCCAGCTGTAAGACTGATGCCATAGAGTATCACATAGCCAAATAATCAAAATCTGATCACTCATGCCATCTTTGTCATAAACACAAGAAATGAGTGAGATTTAAAATACAGAGGAAGCCTTGTTAAGAACTTCTGGTACCTATGGAATGATAGGTCCAGAAATCTTTTATCAATGGAAGAGGAAATAACAAGACATTATTTTTTAATTGAAAGCTATGATAAACTATGCACACAGTGAAGATCTACAATTGCAGAGTTTAGCTGTTCTGCTACTTAACCATTTTTTTCCTAGAAAGCATTATGGATGTTTGATTAGAAGATTATTCATGCACTGGTTTACTTGAGAATGTGTTATGTACAGTATTGTCCATAGCAATATTGCAGGTGAGAGTGCTGTGTGGCTGAACGTTAAAATATGTTAAATGCTTCCGAGTAACTGACTGCTCCAGGCAAGACAGCGGAATATGAAATGCCTAAGAGTTAGGATGTGAATTTGCATTGTTTGGAGGCATATGACCTGGACACTGCTCTGGTATATTGTTTTGTATGCCTCTGCTGAGATGAAGACTTCTTATTCTGGAAATGTTGATTGCTCACTGGCTGAAAATGCTGGGTCCAAATCACTTAGCACATGTATGCATGACCCAGATATGAGCTATATACCTGAGTCACACATACGTGATGACTGCCTTGAAATAACATTGCTTATAAAAACAATGCATTAGATTAATAGGTATTGCAACAATGTTTTCATGTAAACAACTTGCTTTCCATCTGATGCACGCACATGGTATTGTGAAACCAGTACAATGAAGATAAACACCATCATTATACTGAGTATACTATCCCTCTCTGACACACAGTACATACATGGATGAGTATAAGCTATTGGTCCAAACACCCAGAGAATGCAGAGATTGTGTGTGTGTAAAAAAAAAAAAAAAAAAAAAAAAAAAAAAGTCCCAGATGTCTAGATTTAGATTTGAAATGTGCTTTATTGAAGTTAGCCAACTTTCTATTGCCACATACTTATGCAGGCTGAAAAGCAAAATCTATTTTTCAGCTAAGGGCAGCAAAAATACTAGCATGCTAATAGTCTGGGTTTTCACTAGCTTGAAAAATACTTATTATAGTTTTCAAGGAATCCACACACAGATGGACACCGAAACACACACCCACATCTCTATGTAAGTGGAAATAATGATGGGGTCCAAATCCGAGGCTGTGCTTCCATGGTTATTTAGGGCTCATGAGCATCAAGAGAAGAGCTGGTTAAATGTTGACAATATTGTCATTCTCCCTCCGTTTTACAGACAGCTGCAGCGCTGCTCAACGGTTTTTGAATTTCAAAATAAAAACCTTTCAAATTTCAAAAATAAATGGGTGGAAACAAAGTTTATACATTTTCCTTCTCTTTCCCCAAGAAGCTCGGCTCAATAGTTTGCATAAATATGGTGCCCCCACCCAGGGCTGCAGTATGCCTCCCCCAATGGAGTTGCAGTAGGGAAGAGGATGAGACCACAACATGGTCCTGAACCATTTTTTATCTGCTTTTTAATCTGGGGAAGAGAGGACTGAAGGTTTGTCGGAAGGCAGGCTGGTGACTGCTACTTTCCCTCATTGCCTTTGGAGATTTCATTGATCAAATGAAATCTCCACCATAGCCAGTCTAGAATTCTCTCTTCAAACTGAATGGTCCTTTAAGTTGGCATTTGCTAGGCAAGGATTTTGTCCTTAACTAGGAGTCTGCCTAAATGGTGGAACCATAGTGCAATATGCTTTACTGGAGTTTCATGTCTTTCCCTTTTTACCAGTAAAGTCTATTAAAAAAGGTATGAATTACTTCTTGAATCATGACCACAAGCTAAAAGATCCCACTGTTCTAGTATGTCAACTGAAAATTCATAACATGTTTCAGATAACATAATTTACAATACAATATAGCATGTTTCCTTGAAATAAATGTTTTAAAGTAAATGATTGAACAGCTTGCAGTAGGTAAATATGATATACCACCAATCGCCATGCCTACTGTTCGTTAGGGAGTAGTCAACCAACCCATGTAGGGTGTCTCTATGCTGCAGTTGGCCTGGGTGATTGGCACTTGGTCTGGGCACTTGGTTTAGCCTCATTCTAGTATGAGTGTTCCCACAGTAAATCCCACCCTGTGACACCTGTGTCCTCACTATTTCTGCACTTGCTCACATGCATATCCCCTGGGTCTTTGTGCTGAGATGCTCTAGGAATCTTTCCCAGTCAATTGCTGGAGAACTTGTCTGTTACTCAGAGTGAATCGTTGGAAGGTCATTGGAGACTCAGATGAGCTTACCTGCATCCTCACTGCATAGTTGGTGGATCCCAATCTGAACTAAAGCACAGCTTGGTCTTTAACCCAGACCCCTAGCTGTGCAAACAAGTATGGGTTCAAAACACAAACAAGCATGTGCTTGAGTTTTGTATGGGTGGATGGTAGCTGCAGTGGGGGAAGGATGTATAGGAACATGGACTAGGGTTATGGTGTAGCACACCTTTAGGTCAAGAGTCTGCCCTGGGCACCCTCAGGTGGGGTATAGAGGGGCCACAGCCGATTCTCCCTACAGTAGTTCTGCCTGACTTGGCAAGAACTGATGCTGGGAGCTCTTGAGAAATGTGTGCTGCAGTGGTAGGTCCTCTCCTGCCAAGAAGATAGCACATGCTGCATCCAGCCAGCTATGTTGTCCATGCAGAGGGCGAGATGGAGCAATGGCCCTGATCCAATTTAGGCAGGTAGTGAAAGTGTTGATCAGCAGAAAGTACTACACTCCCTAAGCAGGTTCTGGCCATCAACTGACCAGGAGGGTGGGGGGAAGGGATCCGCATTTTGTGCCCTCCCCACACCATGCACATCCATACGGCAGGACAGAGTCTGGCCCATGCCTTGATAAAATCTATTCCCTGCTCTGCCTAGACTGAACAGGTCTCTCAAGGTCTTTCAAGCTGAACTATTTTACAGCTAACACATTCTATCATAGGTGCTTCCATCTCACAGGATTTGCCATGTTTTCTCCGTTTTTGTGGCAAATTAGAATTCCCTGCACTAATTCAAATTTGATTTTGGACATTTGTAAGCGGGTTAAGTGCGGATGCAAACTTTATAGTCTAAGTGAAGAGCTTGCTCCAAAAAAATATGTTCTGCTCAGTTTTCTTCTTAACACTGGTTAGCAATCCAAATGTTTTCTCTAGCTCTTCTTGGACTTTTCTTTCATATTTTCCCATCCTTTTTCTCTTTGCCTATTAACCAGGCATCATAGGTCCTGACCGCTGCATTCCAAATTGCTAAGAGACAGCAAATTTAAAATTCTACCAAGATATAAGCCCTGCTGTAAGTTTCATATTCACAAATACCTGTGAGAAATTATCTTGTAAGGGTGGTGAGAAGGAAGATTCCCCCAAGCCTCAAGATAGAAAATAAACAGGACAAAATTAGATTAATTTAATTTGCTTTAAAAAAAACAAACAGCAGCGTTCCTCAGTTTCACTTGGTTTCTAAGCTGGGAGAAATCTTAAAGCAAATGGAGAAAAGAAAAATATTTTAAAGAGTTTAGGGCTTACCAAGCATGAGAGCCAACAATTAAATCTCAAAACTTGAGAGCTGATAATTAGGGCTCATAAAACTTGAGAGCTGATAATTAGGGCTCTACAAAACATGAGAGCCGATAATGAGGTGCTTTTTTTTTGGATAACTGCCTCACTCAATCATCTGCCATCCTCTTCCCACTCTAGTTCTGTGGTGAAGAGTCACCATTTTGCATATTTAGTGGATGAACAACAGGAACAGTGATGGGGTCTTTCTGTTTTTCCCCATTAAGCAAGCAAGTCACCACATTTTCTCTGCACTCAGGTGAGGGAAGGCTTAAGGGTGACCAGAAAACAAAAATTCTGTTTCACAAGAAAAGTTGAGGCTTTGACTTTGGTTTCCATTCTTATGGAAGACAAACACGAACTTCTGAATTTTTCTTTTTCTTTTGTGAGGAGAGAGAATTGCCCAGTATCATCCAGTGGTTAGTGTACTCACCTAAGATGTAGACCCAGATTCAAACCCTTGCTCTGAATCAAGCAAAGCAGGGACTTGAACTTGGGTGTCCCACATGAGTGCCCTAACTAAAGGGACATTGGTGGCTTTATTTTCTAAGGCCCAGATCCTCAGAAGTATTAAGGCACCTGTCAAGGTTCCTTCCCCACTCTGAACTCTAGGGTACAGATGTGGGGACCTGCATGAAAAATCCCCTAATCTTATTTTTACCAGCTTAGGTTAAAACTTCCCCAAGGTACAAACTATTTTACCTTTTGTCCCTGGACTTTTTTGCTGCCACCACCAAGCGTCTAACAAGTATAACAGGGAAAGAGCCTGCTTGGAAAAGTCTTTCCTCGCAAGCCCTACACCCCCTTTCCTGGGGAAGGCTTGATAAAAATCCTCACCAATTTGCATAGGTGAACACAGGCCCAAACCCTTGGATCTTAAGAACAAGGAAAAAGCAATCAGGTTCTTAAAAAGAATTTTAATTAAAGAAAAAATAAAAGAATCACCTCTGTAAAATCCGGATGGTAAATACCTTACAGGGTAACCAGCTTCAAAACATAGAGAATCCCTCTAGGCTAAACCTTAAGTTACAAAAAGACACAAAAACAGGAATATACATTCCATTCAGCACAACCTATTTTACCAGCCATTTAACAAAAGGAAATCTAACACATTTCTAGCTAGATTGCTTAATTAACCCTTTACAGGAGTTCTGACCTGCATTCTTGCTCTGGTCCCGGCAAAAGCCACACACAGACAGAGAGAACTCTTTGTTCCCTCCCCCCTCCAGCTTTGAAAGTATCTTGTCTCCTCACTGGTCATTTTGGTCAGGTGCCAGTGAGGTTATCTTTAGCTTCTTAACCCTTTACAGGTGAAAGGGTTTTAACTCTGGCCAGGAGGGATTTAAAGGTGTGAACCCTTCCCTTTATATTTATGACCGCACCTTATTCCCATTGATACTTCTGAGGATCTGGGCCTGAGAGTCTCAGAAAATTTGACCCTAATTTTCAATATTGTGCACTACAAATCTGGCACCCTACTCACCTCCCTATGGCCCCCAGAGCCATTAAGACAGCCTGGGATCACAGCAGTGACCTGGACACACTTTTACTCCAGGCAAGGGATTGGGAAAGGTCTGGCAGAGCAATGTTTTGACAGGTCTTTGTCAGTCAGGTTTTTTCCTTACACAAGAGGAATCCCTAAGGAGGCTGACAAGCCATCTTTGTGGCTGCATTTCCAGAGGCAGCCAAACTGTAAGTGAGGATCAGGACTTGTGAAATTAATTCATGACAGTAATGGGTAAAAGGGGGGAATGTCAAATGTGATTTTCATTTTTTTGGGGGGTAGTTCTTTCATTTTCTTTAAAATATTTGAAAAGAAAACAAACAAAAGAGTAGTTCCTTCGATCCCAGCAACTCCTTCCTTCAAAAAAATAAAATTAAAAATCTAGGAAATGAATCTGTTAACTCTAACACTCAGATTATTTTATAAAACACGGTAAAATCCAATTTCTTGATGTTTTCAATGTTGCTGTAGTCTTGCTGTTCCCAGGACATGAGAGAGACAAGGTGGGTGAGATAGTATATTTTATAGGACAACTTATGTTCATGAAAGAGACAAACATTCGAGCTCCACAGAGGTCTGGGTTTTTTCACTTTCTTGGTGGTCTATTTTAGTAAGAATCCCAAGCTACATACATACTATCCTGTATGTGCATACTTTGCACTAGAGCTGGGCATTTTTCAGGGCACCAAAACTAATTGTGAATTCAGCAAATAGTTTTAGCCAAAAAACCCCCTAAAACCCTGTAAAGCAATGAAACCAGAAATGTCTCAATGGTTCAGCATTTCATTTTGAAATGATTTTTTTTCCCATTTTTGCAAGAGAGAAAAAAGAAATCCATTTGGGGTCCAACCTTTTTTTCTGTATTTTTCAGTTCAGCAACTGAACTGAAAAATCAGCTATCTACTCCGCTCTACTCTGCACTCCAGATTTTTTTCAGTATTTAGGACTAAGCCTTGACATTCCTCTCTCCCCCCCAAAAAAAAACTTTTTTGGCGAAAAATGCAGATTCAGCAACACTGAAATGTTTTGTGATGGTTTGCACCAACTAAGAATCTGGCTGACTGGTGCATGAGATGTGATTTTGCAGCTTTTAGCAGAGAGATCATTACGTTCTCATTGTTCTCCTCTTACCTTCCTGATCATGTTTGACCTCATCACTCATCTTATTTTCTTATGATTCTCTGTTTGATACCCTTTTCACTTAGAGGTGCCAATCAGCAAAAAATCCACAGTTACACTGTTTAAAATTAGTGTACTTCAAAGGGCAATCTGACCTCTTCATTTAGAGGTGAATCCTCTCCTCATATCTTCCGGTCCTGTTTCCTGGAATCTGGGCACAATTTTACTCTAAATTATCATTTCATCCTCCTATTGATTTCACAGTCAAGTCCTGTTAATCTGATCTGCAAAAGAACATCTAAAGTTCATGTGCTTGATACATGACAGCCACAATCCTTGCGGATGTCCTGGCTTTTTTTCTAGTTGAACTACTTATTAGTCTTTTTGCTGTCTCCCAGCACCAGCCCTACTGAAATTGTTAATCTTATTCAAAAAGCTAGTTATCCAGTTAATTTTCCATAATTTTATTTTTTCTCATGTGCCTGTATTGTTTCAGTGACTTCATTGTTTTCCAGGGCTTTTGCATTTTACAAAGCCAGTTTAAGGTTCTTACTCTAGCATTTAAGCTTTGTTGTGTCATTTGGGCTGACAAATTTAGCTTTGTTGTGACAATTGGGTTCACAAATTTACCCTAATTGTGAGCTCAGTTATAAAAGTTTGTAAAAGATTATATGATATAATAACCTGTAATAACAATTGTTGATAGAAAATAGGTCAAGTTGCTTTCAGTAATGAATGTTATGAACAGGGGCAAGAGAACCAGACAGACTATCTTAGTCCAAACCAACAAAGGCCACACTGATATAATTCAAAGACTATGTTGAAATCCTACTTCTTTTCTTCATCTTTTATAAAAGGTTAAAATGATTTTTGATCTTTTGTTTGCCATGGTGCTGAGCAGCCTGAGGTCTGTATGCCAAACCCTGAATCTTGTTAACAATGTTTAATGTTGGACTATTAACACATTTGACCCATTTGCTCCATCTAAATTCATACAACAGCTCTTTCACTATAGCTTGCCATTTTACCTGATGAACCTGGTGCCTATGAGAGTTACTTAGTTATATTTGCAATAAACTAAACCAATGGCTGGGCAAGAACCTAGTTATGCCTTCGTAAATTACCATGGGACAGATGGATGCATCTCTTTCTTTTAAAGAGAGTGAAGCTGAATGCAGGTTAAACTGAGCAGGAGGAACTTTATTAGATCCTGTGTTCTCCTCTGTGGCTTAGCAGCTTTCACCCTAACTCCCTCCACTCCCTCTTTTCCTAGTGTTTCATCAATAACACTCCTTTGACTCCAGTTCTACTGATCATGATACAGCATCTAGACACAAACCAGCAGGGGGAAGGAGCAGACAGTGTTGCCTGTTCCCTGCACTGTGTCTAGAAAGCTCCATAGGTTGGTGGGGAGGGAGGCATGAGCCAGGCACGTGCATTGCCCTTGCCCAGGTAAATCTGTCCAAAGAAAGCAGTAGTTCTTGTAACCTTTACTATATCTCTACACAAAAGGGTGGATTTTAATTTTGAAGCATTACGCTTACATTCTCACACATACTATTAGGCAATTTATGTGGAAATAGGACAAAATATTCACTTGGCACCTAGCCTAAAAACACCCCCAGATTCTTAAGAATAAGGCTCAATAATTTCCCAGATCAGAAGAGGTCATGGCAACAAGAAGAAACACAACCAGCCATTCGGAACATCTCCTGTTTGAATTGGTCCACCTCTACACCAAAATCACAGCCCCAGCTCAATCCCTTAAAGTATTTGGAAGCAGCAGATGATTTAAATGTTTTTCAAGCTATTTCTCAGCTGAATAACTGAGGTTTGTTTGGAGGAAATCTGCATGTTGAAGTCTCAACAGCGCTGCTCTAGTTCCCTCGCATTTTGGTGGATTTTTATTTTAAAACCATTGACAGTTTCAACCTCAGTAAATACTTCAGCTATTTAAAGAAGATGCTGTATGATTTTTAAAATAAGTCTTTTAAACTACTGTATGAAACGCAGGGTTCAAAATACACAGATGTGTATATATAAAATGGATCAAGTCTGGTAAGTGGTAAGTCTCTTCTCATGGAAGTGTCCTGATGTTCTCTCGTGTATGGAATCACCCTATATACAAACCCTCTGAATCCAGCAAATGTAGAGTCAATAGGTGACCACCCCTGCAAAGATATGCAACAAGGTCACAATAAAATGCTTTGCCAACATTGTTTCTTTCCCATGACTTGGTGACTGAAGCAGTTCTTAGGCTCAGATGATGGCAAGAATAGAACTAACACAGAGCTATCACCCTAAAGGAGTGGAGAGGAAGAGGGGCCCACCCAACTCTTCACAGTTGCCATACTGCAGAGGGGAGCATAGACTGTATCCCAATAAGAAGAGTTGCAGATGCCACTTCCTCAGCTTTGCTCCAAGCGTCACTGTGCTCTGCACTGATACATGTCCCTGTAGAGACACAATACAGTCCCTATGTGGCACTGAGTAATGGCAGAACACAGCAGCGGCATTCTTACTTCCTTGGAAGTGATGCATCTTGTGAGTTAGGGGCCTTAAATAACAAATCAAGCTCCTTTAACTTAGCTTGGAATTGATTTACTCTTTATGTCCATGCAGAGAAAATATAGGCATTGGAAAGACTCTGCATGTCATAAAATATCTATGCTATTGATTATGCAACTCCTTAAAATAAAATTAATAATTAAACACAGAACTGCACTATATATCACTGAATGTTAGGAGGCAGTAAGAGATCAAAGTTGTGTACAATTAATCATTGTCTGGTTTAAATAAACACACACACACAGTCTTCTGGGCTCAGGTCCACAAAAAGTATGTATAATTAAATGCTATAAACTAGCAATAAGAACAAATAGCAATAAACAGATAAAAATGCTAAATATTTATCTTTTCATTGATTTCAGCTACCCATCCTTCTCTACCTTGTCTACATTTAAGTCCAAATTAAAGTCTCAGTTCTTTTATGCTGCTTACGGTGAACTGAACTGAACTGTGTATGAGAAATCCCTATGTGTTCTTAACCTTTTCTTAGCCTCTGTCCACCAGCCAGTCTGTCTTTAAACTGTAAGTTCCTAATGGCAGGGACCATCTCTTCTTGAATGTCAAGAAAGCATCTAGCACATCATGGGGCAGATCCATAATTGATATTAACTGTCCTAGTTTCATTGACTGGGGTCCAGGAAGGATCTGACACATAAATTATGCCAGCTCTATGTGAGAATCAGACCGCCAAACAAAAAACTGACTTCATTATAACTTACACCACCTGAGGATCTGTCCTGTGAAGCACAAAATAAATAGGCCTTAATCCTGCTTCCATTGAAGAGAATGGAAAAATGGAGCAGAATCAGATAAATAATGAATAAATATTTTCATTTCCTCTTTCTCCTTTCAGACTTAAGGCAATGTGAAGTTCTTAGTAATATATGCAATAATTTTAAAGACAATATTTCATACAATTTAAGTATTAAAATGTGTTCAAGCATATCCTTTCAGACTATATTTGCTCTCAACTATAGATCTGATGGCAGCCATATGAAACACTCTATTCTAGTTTTAAAAGGTATCACATTGCAGGATCAAATCCATAACTATTTGAAAAAGGGTTTTTCCATGCAAGACCTCAGCTAGAAAAAGCAGGGACACTATACATTCTTGTGATGTATTTGTTTCTTTCCCCACAGGCTTATTTGAGATCTTGTGGCTTGTGAATTTGAACTGTAAGCCTTCAAACTAATCATTTAAGTAACTCAAGGTCAGAACTCAAGTATCTCTCTTTGCCTCTTAGATACTTGCTAGTAGTATCTTTCCTTGACACTGTCATGCAATTAGATGAGATTGTCTTTGTCTTTATCCTTTTGACATGAGATTTATATAATTCATGAGACGAGGAAAGGAAGGTTTCCATCAGAACAATATTATTTTGGTGTCTGACTTTTCTCACCATAACTTCCTTCAGAAAAATTGAACCCGATAATTTTTAAAAGTTACTGACTTTGATAGACTTTTAAACACAATTATTTTATGTCTGTTTATCAAAAAAGAAGAACCAGTGACAGTTATGGTATAATAGTGAGTCACAATGATTTATATCTATGGATTAAGTGTCACATTTGAAAAATAGCAGTTTAAATCATATATTTATGTCAGACTTTGAAAACCGAGGTGGAGATATGCCAACTAAATGTACCAAAGTCAAATGAAGCTATCCATACATTTTTGCTATGTTACAAAAAACATGCATTAAATTGCTCTGTTCAGAAACTTTTCTGAATTTTATAATATTTTATTCAAATATACCACTTTGAAGAAAGAGATGTAATAGGGCTAATTTTGATTTCCTTTGCACTGTGTATATCCACTGACATAAACTGAGTTACTTCTGATTTTCAGCTGTCTGAGATCAACAATAAATCACACAGTTAATTTGCATTAGTAAGTACAGTAACTCCTCGCTTAACGTTGTAGTTATGCTCCTGAAAAATGCTACTTTAAGCAAAACAATGTTAAGCAAATCCAATTTCTCCATAAGAATTAACGTAAATAGTGGGGGTCAGGTTCTAGGGAAATGCGTTTCACCAGACAAAAGACATTTTATTTATATATATATATATTTACACACACAAAGTTTTAAATCAACAATTGAATACTGTCCACAGCACTGATGATTGTGAAGCTTGGTTGAGGTGGTGAAGTCAGAGGGTGGGATATTGCCCAGGGAATGCCTTGCTGCTAAATGATGAACTAACACTCGGCTAAGCCCTCCAGGATTAACACATTGTTGTTAATGTAGCCTCACACTCTACAAGGCAGCACGGACAGAGGGAGGAGAGACAACAGACGCATGGCAGTGGGTGCAAACATTCCCTGCAGAAACTGAACATGATGATGAACCCGCACTCTCCCACTGGAGTGCACTACTCCCTCCACTTTCCAAAGTGCTGGGGGGTGAGGGGGGTGAGTGTGAGTGTGTGAGAGAGAGAGACGCATTGCCCCTTTAAGTACGCTGACCCTACTCTAAGTACACTGCCTTTTAAAGTAGATCAGCAATTTGAGACAGCAGCTGCTGCCAGCAAGCTCCCTCCATCCTGAGCCCTGTCGTGTCCCCCACTCTGCTCTGTGGAGATGGGGTACAAAAGCAGGGGGCGGGAGGGGAACACCCTGACATCAGTGCCCCCCCATCACCACCCTCTGCACAGCAAGCAGGAGGCTCCTGGGAGCAGCTCCAAGGCAGAGGGCAGGAGCAGCACATGGCAATAGGGGAAGGGACACTGGCACTGTCCAGCAATTGATAGCCTGCTGAGCAGCTGCCACCCAGGGAACTTAGGGGAGCTGATAATGGAGCTGCCGCCTCCTCTTCCCCCCCCCCGGTTCCAAGCCCCCACCAGCTCGCTCCAAGGAACTGCTTTTCCTGCAAGCAGTGGACAAAGCAGGCAGCTGCCAAACTAAGATATAAGGGAGCATTGTGCAACTTGAAACAAGCATGTTCCCTAATTGATCAGCGACATAACAATGAAAGGTTTCAGAGTAACAGCCGTGTTAGTCTGTATTCGCAAAAAGAAAAGGAGGACTTGTGGCACCTTAGAGACTAACCAATTTATTTGAGCATAAGCTTTCGTGAGCTACAGCTCACTTCATCGGATGCATACTGTGGAAACTGCAGAAGACATTATATACACAGAGACCATGAAACAATCCCTTCTCCCACCCCACTCTCCTGCTGGTGATAGCTTATCTAAAGTGATCATCAAGTTGGGCAAAGTTGGGTCTCTAAGGTGCCACAAGTACTCCTTTTCTTATAACAATGAAACAACTTTAACCGGGATGACGTGAAGTGAGGAGTTACTGAGTTATTGTAGTGGGCAGTAAATTTTAAAAGAATTTCTCAATCATTTTGAGCAAGCTTTCCTGGCATGAAAGCCCCCAATTAAGATAGAATAAAAACAAATGAACCCAAGAAAGTGTCAGCAAACTATGTTTATTCATAGTAGGGAGAGTTTTTTTTCAGTAGCCAATTAATGATGAGGTGGTAACGTTGCCAAAAAGCAGAAAAATGCAGCTGTCAACACTTCAGCACCGTGTGACATGTTACTGTGTGGTGTCATCACCCTAAAGTAAGCACTAAAGAAGACGCTGACCTCCTGATTTTCTACTGTAAGCATGATGCCGAACAAACACATTCCTCGATTCTAGTTTTCTGGCACGAGAACTTTAGTTAATAAAGCCCCACCCAACTTCCCTCACACCCCTGCAAACCTTACGGCTCTGTGGAGACTATCATATCTTGCTATGTAAAAGACTCAAGGGCTAGGAATGGCTTCATTCCTTGAGAGGATTTCGTCTGAGAGTGGGAAATGTCAGCTTCTACTGAAAAGTAACAGGTGCTCTATAATTTTACTACGACATTTCAGTAATGGAAAAGCAACTCTTGTGATTCAGCTTGCATTTGCATTAAACAAATTAAGCAGCTTTTGCCAATACGCAACTTTAGCATTACGTTACTGACCTCCATACAACACTAAGGTTACTCCCTCGGTCTCATGTACCATGAAATATCCTCATCTCCTAAGAAGTAGTCCATTCAGCTACACTATTGAATCAAACTCACTAACAGAAAATAAAATGGCTGCTCATAAATTATCTTAAATAGAAGTTGAGCTTGTGCAGCACCTTTCAGTTTCAGGCCCCAAACAAATAATACTGTAGGCTTATTTTATTCCACTCACCTCCAAAGATTTTACTGTGCTTTAAAATATTAAGCACCCTTCAGATTTTCAGATCATGATGGAGCTTGCTTTTACTCATAAGTGATGATTACAAAATTATTACTGTTATGATGGTGAACTATGATGCCAAAGCACTTGCCTCTTTTGCATTGAACTTGTGCAAAGAAATATAACATGACATGAGAGTTGCTAACAGAATATGTAAGTTGCCTATGTCATACATGCATCATGATGCCTACAGAACCGTGCCTGACAAAATTCTCTTTTTCCACCACTTGGATAATGATTCTGCTGATGGCAGAATTAAGTGAAGTGTTACAACTACAGTACCCACCTGCGGAAGTGAAGAAACAGATTGACAGAACCAGAAGAGTTCCCAGAAGTCACTTACTACAGGACAGGCCTTACAAAGAAAATAACAGAACGCCACTAGCCGTCACCTTCAGCCCCCAACTAAAACCCTTCCAATGCATTATCAAAGATCTACAACCATCCTGAAGGATGACCCAACACTCTCACAAATCTTGGGAGACAGGCCAGTCCTTGCCTACAGACAGCCCCCCAACCTGAAGCGAATACTCACCAGCAACCACATACCACACAACAGAACCACTAACCCAGGAACCTATCCTTCCAACAAAGCCCGTTGCCAACAGTGTCCACATATCTATTCAGGGGACACCAGCACAGGGCCTAATCACATCAGCCACACTATCAGAGGCTCGTTCACCTGCACATCTACCAATGTGATATATGCCATCATGTGCCAGTAATGCCCCTCTGCCATGTACATTGGTCAAACTGGACAGTCTCTACGTAAAAGAATAAATGGACACAAATCAGATGTCAAGAATTATAACATTCATAAACCCGTCGGAGAACACTTCAATCTCTCTGGTCACGCAATTACAGACATGAAAGTTGCGATATTACAACAGAAAAACTTCAAACCAGACTCCAGCAGGAGACTGCTGAATTGGAATTCATTTGCAAATTGGATACAATTAACTTAGGCTTGAATAGAGACTGGGAGTGGCTAAGTCATTATGCAAGGTAACCTACTTCCCCTTGTTTTTTCCTAACCCCTCCCAACCTCCCCGTTCCTCAGACGTTCTTGTTAAACCCTGGATTTGTGCTGGAAATGGCCCACCTTGATTATCATACACATTGTAAGAAGAGTGATCACTTTACATAAGCTATTACCAGCAGGAGAGTGGGGTGGGGGGAGAGAAAACCTTTTGTAGTGATAAGCACCCATTTTTTCATGGTTTTTGTGTATAAAAACATCTTCTGTATTTTCCACAGTATGCATCCGATGAAGTGAGCTGTTGCTCACGAAAGCTTATGCTCAAATAAATTGGTTAGTCTCTAAGGTGCCACAAGTCCTCCTTTTCTTTTTGCAGTCTATAAATCGGGACTTTCTTTTGTAAAATTAGCAGACAGTAGATGATACACATGGTACTGCTGGAGTTTCTCATTTAATTTATCACTCCCAATGTCAGTTTGTAATATCACTTATTTGCAGCCCACTTATGAAACAACCCTGCTATGCTAACTCCAGCAGGGTGCATAAAAGAACTAGAAGAAAAAATTCCAAATGTTCTACTTGCATTTTACTTTATGGAATCTAGTGTATGAATCTGCATATTGTGCTTCCTCTACATATAACCACACTTTTCTACTTTGAACAACAATCCTCAAGAGAGCAGAAAAAAGGTTGTACCATGAATAATTTAATGGGATTTGACTTATTATAGCTTCTTTTGAAAATACTGGTTTTAAACAAGGTATTGGGCATTGGGAAAAACATGCCTCTGCACAATATCCTGTAGTAGGCACGTGACATTCCATTGTGACTTGATGGAACTCCAGGGAAATGGTATTCGTGCACAAGGTGCTAGAATCTCGGTGAAAACAAAAATGAAAACAAATATGTTCACGATCTGATCATATTTTATATAAAGGTTACATTTATACATAGTTTATAAAGGGTGAATAAGTGATTGATAGATGCTATAAACATGAGTAGTATATATTATAGATGGCAATTAGCAAATCAGTTGAACATGATATAGATGCTTATAATCTGGCGACCTCTTGGATTCTATAATAAATAATAATTTATTAACCATTTATTAACATCTATCACTTACTTATTAAGCATTTATAAGCTATTTATCTCTGAAACATTAATATAACCTTAATATAAAGCGTGACCCAGAATTCTCTTCCCCTGGCCTAATTGTTCAGCCAACTCTACTAAATTGATATTCGGATAAAAAACAAATATAGAGTGATCACCATTAGAAAGTCAACATTTACTTGTTGTCTTCTGTTTTAAATTCAACATATGGAAACACCTGTCAGTATGTGAGATTATAAATGTTGATTTTAATGGTGACCACTGCAATGTGAATTGTGCTGCAATAACATTAAGTAATCACACAGGCAAGTTAATAATTTAAGGGTTTACCATATATATGAAATTAAAGCAAAGATTTACTTGAATGTACTGTATTGAAGCAAAGATAAGCATATTTGAATAAGTTGTCCATGTATTATTCTGTGACATGATTGCACTCCGTATAATGCAATGTCAAAATGCATTGTAGGTAATTTCCAGTTATAGGGATATGAGTGATCGTATCTGATATATATTTATCTTGGAGCAGATTCTGATCTCACTTCCATAGATTAATTTCACATAACTGTCAATCCATAACAGTGAAGTTATTTCTGATTTACACCAGTATAAATGAGATCAACATTAGGTCTTTTGTTCACACTGATCTTTATACCTGCTGCAAATCCACGCTGGCTCTGCTCCCTCCATTTGTACTATGCTAACTAAAAACAACAATGGGAATAAAAAGGAGGTACATAGAATACAAAGCCTACATTGATCTCTTTTTGTTATAACCCATGTCAATACATCTGCCCCTTCTTGCCTGTGCATCCCCTATACAACTGCCAGGGATGTGGTTTTATCATTTTATCCTCTATAAAGTGCCATATAAATCTATGGTTCTATAAAAATAAAATAAAAATCCTGCCCAAATGCTGGTATCTTCTGGTAAGTCCAGTGGGGTTTTTTTGTTTGTTTTTTGCTTTTAGTACTTTAGACATTTACTTTATTGTCAATATTAAACATGTAATTGTCTAGTGATGCAAAGAACAGTTACAGAAATAGACACTACCAATGCAAGTTGCTCTATACTGGACAGTTTGATTAACTGTTCATTACCTACAACATATTTAACACCTGACCAGGCTGCCAATTATGATAGTATGGTTGGTTTTTTCTGAGGGAGATTCTGGGAGCTGATTTGAGACCACAAATTTATTTCACACAGGCCAACAAGCAGCCATTGGAATCTAATCAGTATTGACATGGGATGGATTTGAACCAGCAATTCTAGAGATGAAAGGCTGTACAGACTATTATCAATTCTCTGTGCCATTCAATCACCCTACAGATTCTCTTCTAAGTGTAAAGTATACAACTTCATCCTAACTGAAACACGACCAGATTTTTCATGGAGCTACAGTACAGCATAGTAAGCATAAAACATTCAAAGAAATATTAAATACAGATACAGCACTTGTACTATTCCTTTTATGCTGCACTAAAAACAATTAGAACAACAACAAAAATGGTTCTGCTGAAAGATATACCATAATTATTACACAAAACGTGGAGCAAAACATCATTTTCTCTGCAATTCTGAAAATAGAAAACAACTAAATTGTAAATGCTGGATGCTGATATGTTATTGAAACATACAAATGAAACTGTTATGCTAAAATGGTGCAATATCACAACCATATTGTATAAAAGTGATTGCATGGTTTCTTCACACTGTTTACTGAAGTATGTATGTGTGTGTGTTCTGTGTGAGAGAGAATGGCAACAAATAACTATAAAACATTAGCTATCTAGGGTCCAAGGCATTACAACTAGTGTAACTAATATTGCCATTCTAAACTTTAACACAGAAATGTTTACAGAAAACTAACAAATACTGGAATTCAAAAAGGGTTAGTTCATCTGATTTCACCAATTTACGTCAAGCAGGCAAACCAAGAAGATTTAAAGTCCTCCTCCCCCATGGAAAACTGCTTTGTTCTTTATTTTGCAGAATCCTGTACTATTCTAGCATGCCTTGTTATCTTGGAATGTTTTCCTGATCAGTCAATTTCCTGTAGCTACATAGAATGTTATGTCATTCTCAGTAATGAAACACTTTTTAACCAGAAAATGAGAACTTCCAGCATAAGTATACCTGTCACCCAGCAAAATATGTTTTCTTTGCTTTAAACGCTGTCTGTGTCGTAAGTAATAAATTTATGCTTTTGTAACAGAACAAGTGAGACCTCCTAAAAGAGATGGAAACACTTATTTATCTCCTTTAAATGCTGCTTAGACTGTCTGGCTGAAACTGTAAAATAAATAGCCAGGGTCACTTATTTCCAATTTGCACGCTATATAACCAAGACCCTCCAAGGTATTTAGGCTCCTAACTTCCACTGATTTCCATACCATGAGGATCTGGACCAATGTCAGTATGAAAAAAACACACAGCCTCCAAAATGGGAGTTAAAGAAAAGAAGAAAGTAACTAACCACATGCTTGTCCCATGCTTAACAGCCCTGTCTATCATACGTGTTAAGTGTGTTTTGCACCCTCCTTTAGTGTCTGGTCCACATAGAAAATAACATTCCACTACTGCTGCCAGCAAATGAAATTATTCCTTTAGCTCAAGTGGGAGAGACCAGTGCTGTGGTGGTGAATACGTAACCCACACACCTCCTGGGTGTAGTGTTCTGTCCCATTGTGTGTGTGTATGTGTGTGCGTGCTCTACAGCCTTAGCTAGCAGCCAGTTGCGATAGAGGCTCATGCACTAAGCTCCTGACGTCCCTGGTTCAATCCTGCCTGCCGCCAACTGGGGTCTGTCGGTGTTGCAAATATACATGGTGCTAACCCTCCAGGTGACTGGCTAAACTTGCTGCTAGCCGCACACAGCTCTGCACTTATATAGGACTTGATTCTGCATGCTGAGTGGACCTTATTGCTTTTATGTCAATGGGAGTGTTCCTATGAGTAAGAGCTACTCCATGGGAGAAATCCTAACTCCATTGAAGCTAATATGAACTGACTTCAAGAGGGCCAGGATTTCACCCATTGGCAGTAAGGATTGTAGAACTCCATCCACAAGTGGGGCCAGCAAAGCAGGATTGCACTTGCTGGATGGGTATGGCTATGGTATTTCCTCTACCTGTAAATTAAGTAGCAGTGGGAAAAAAACAACCAGCATTGTGGCCCTGGGTGTTAGAGCATGTCCCATAACTCTGCATTTGTCTGTGGTGCATCGGTGAGATACAGACCTCAATTTTGATGCAACCATGGTATTAATAAAACTACTGATGTGTTTTTGTTTGGTTATGGCAAACCTGTCTGAGTCTTCACTGAATATTAAAATATAGTATGTTGTAGCCAGGCTGCTTGAAAATGTATCAATACCTCTTAGCTTGTTATGTTACAAAAAGAAAATCAAAGAACTTGCAGGAGGTTTTTGTTCTGTCACCATGGACAAGCAAATGTCAGGAACATAATTCTGCTTAGCAATAAAACTGTGTTTATGACCCCTATGAGTGTTATACAAACTCAGAAAAGCTGCATTTAAAAACTTTACCTTGCTTTAATGTTTATGCTATTTTTCTTGTGCTATATTTAAAAGGTACGTTGCTTATTGCAATTTGTACTTTCTACAAAATATTTAATAGCAGTTCAATTTCTGAAATAGACAGATTGTAGCTCTAAGAGTCTTGGATCAAGAGACAAACCCCTATGAGTGTCTTCTCTAGACTAGGACTTTTCTCTTTGTAGTCAAGGCAAGTCTGATTCAACTGTAATCGCTATATCAAGAATACAAGGTATGTACACATTCATGTTTTAGTGTAAAGCCCTGTGGGGTGTGTTATCTAAAAGGTAAACAAATCTACACAAACATCTAGAAATATTCTTATTGAAATAACTTACAATTACTCTGAAAACTTTGTTCAGAAAACCCGCTCGGAAATGTGTATAGTTGGAAATATTTAAACCTTTTATTTTTTTCTTAAAATCAGTGGTTCTCAAACATTTTGTATTGGTGACCCTTTCACACAGAAAACCTCTGAGTGTGACCCTCCCCCCTTATAAATTAAAACCAAGGGCTTTTAAGTTTTTGGGGGCTTGGGGCTTACAGTCCCCATTCATGGCAGGGCTCACGACCCCCACGTAACCACCTTGGGGTTGCGGCCCTCCAGTTTGAAACCCCTGCTTAAAATCTTAGTGGAATGCATATTTGAAAATAAGTTAGCTAAATGCAAATTTCCTAATAATATTGCTATGTGAATGGTAAAATGCATTAAGTACCAAAATAAAATCTAATGATCTTGCTAAACTACTTACTAATTTAAGAAGATATTTAAGTATAGAATATTTATATTAATGGAGGGAATAAATGAATGACTGGCCGTGCTCAACAATGCCTCATCCAACTCAGGAAGATACACAGAATCATTCCTCCAAAAATTGTTATAGAGAATCCCCAACTTCTTTAATAACTATATAAGCTAAAGAGTTTTTAAGGGTTATTTAATGTCAAGAGACTGTTTTGAGAACAAAACAAAAAAAATGAGGAATAGGAATGTTTTGACTTTTTGAAAACAGAATTTCATTTCCTGTTGAACTCTAATAAAACTGAAGGAATGCCTAAGAAAATGAACTCAATAAATAGAGTAAAAAACACAAAACATCTGTAAAGATGTTCTAAGAATCTCCCACTACAAACACAAAGGAACTATAACCATCAAGAGAGAATTATAACCTTAATGAACATATGTATTAACAAATTACATATTCATAACACGGAGATGCTCCTACGGACATCCCCAAAGTCATGGAGCCAATGAAAGGGCGACAACAACAAACTATGAAACTAAACAAGCTGAAGAGGTGTTTTCTCCTATAATTTCATAGAAATAGGAAGGAGGAGACTAAAAATAAAACAACCCAACACCTCGGAAGTGAGCACCCCCACACACACATTCTCTGCTACCCTACTTAAACCTTAAACATTCATCAACTATTCCTGTCCATCTCTACAAGCAAGCTGCCACAACAGCTAAGAAAAACAGAAAAGCTTCAAGAAGAAACCAATCCAAGGAAATTTCCCCAAGACTTCAACATGGATTGGGGAAAGAACGTTAACTAAAACACTGCCAAGGGATAAGATTTAACACTCTAGTCATTATTTTAATCGGAAAATGAAAATGTTTCTGTAACTTAAAATATTAACAGCTTCTCTTGCCAATCATCAAGTGATTAGACTATGTATTCCTGGAGAAGAGGTAGAGCTAAATGCTGGTAAACAGAGAAACAGTGGGATTTAATTGGATTTAAGATTCTTAATATCGGTTAATTGGTCTGTCTCAAGATAGAAAAAGCCATTTAAGAACGCAGTAATTAATTTAAATATTTTTTTCAATTTCATCCGATTTAGTTAAACTTGCTTAACTTGCTCAGTTATAAACTGGATGGCTATTAATAATAACCAACTGGATCCACCAGTCCTTAAAATTCTCTTGCCCATTTACAAACCTTCTTAGTTATCTAAAGATAGATTAAAACCGACTTTATGATCATTTGGGAAACCAGATTTTGGTTGCAATTTTCCCAGAGAAAAGTGCCTCACCAAAGGTGGGCCTACTCTCAAAGGTGTAATGTCTACTAAAAGCTCCGTATTGAGAGACATACAGAAGAAGCTATAACAGAAGTAATCATTTTATCATTTGTGTTCTGTCATTTGTTTCTATTTTTAACGTTTTCTTTCTCTTCCTTTAATAATTAAACACCCATAGTTAATATCTTCTAAGGTAGGTAAAAAACACCTGTGTCTAAAATAGTTGGAGTCACACTCCTACATTGATAGTAATAGAATTAATTAGTAAGAAATGGCTGACTATATCTTGTTTCTCTAAAGTACATAGCTTTAGTCATTTTTAAAATAAATTATTTAGCATCTAACAATTTAAAATTACTCCCTTTACACCTCACAAAGCTCTCAATTGTTATATCTAAATTCCCCCATACAACCGCCAAGAAAACTGAAAATGGAGTGTTCTCCTCATACCTTTAGAATTAGGGTGAAGAAAGTGATCTCCAAGTCTGGAGGGAATTTTTCTGGAGGTAGGGGTCTCTTCCCAAGTCCATAGAGAAAGTTGATGAGAAGGGGCTGGAGGCAGTTGCATGCACAGACTGGAGTGTGTTTATGGCAGAGAGAGCTGTTGAGAGTGGGGAATGTGAGCTGACTTGCTAACAGAAAGCCACAGAGCATGCTCAAAGATTCTGATCCAGCAAAGCACTTATTCATATGCAGTCAAAGTCAACAGGGTCTGTATTCCAAGCAGAAAGGGCTATAAGGTTTTGAGTCAAAGTCCCCTAGAGTCGAAGGGAGTGAGGCTCTATGTGCAGAAATACTGTGAAGACTGATGCAAGCAAAGTTACAAGCAGGGACACTGAAACTGACCTCCTTAAAAGAGCCAATGATTTTATTGTTTTTTTGACAGTCAAAATTATTTATTCTTGCTTAGGTTTTATAGGCTACTTCATCAGATTAAAAAAAAAGGAATGCATGAAACATGGTTGATGTGATCAATTCAAGAGGCATGCAAAGTCATACTGTACCATGAACCACTGCATTCTAATGTATCGTGTGATTGGGTATTGGTCTCTTAATCTAGAATGGCTGGAGTTGCACAAAATGAAAAATGTTCACTTCATTCTGTGCACCAGGCAGGGGGAGACTAGGTCAGAGGCTTTAGAAGGAAACACAATCCTCTTCAAATCTATGAGCATGAAACCAACAGACAAATGAAACAGTTATGGTCTCTCTTACCTTTGGACATATGGAGAAGGCTGTTGCTTTGGCAGGTTTCAACCTCTTCCTAATAAAGTAACTACAAAAAATATCCCACTTCCCAAAAATGCTCATAAGTAAGGTTTTGTCATGGTGCCACCTCTCCTGACATGAAGTAAATTTCTTTCATTGAAGGAAGGATGGAACGACAGATGGAGAGACTGAGACTCCAGTTCTTTGGGGTAGGGGCTGAAATGTTATATATGTTTATACAATGCCTAGCATCATTGGGCCCAACCTGGTGCTACAGAAATATAATTGCTAAATAAATACTACTATCACTATTAATAATAATGCCATACCCGGATCGTTATTCTGATTAGTTTTTGATGATTATATATATAATGTGGTTTCATCAATAACTTTGTTCTTTTCTAATTTTCATTTTATTCCATTGTTTATTAGAACTGTGCACTCTTGAAAATGGTACTTAAAAAAATAATGGAAGTTAAAGATTGATAAAACTGATTAGATTATCAAATGTAAGCCCGTGTTTTTACTAAATTATTCTCTTATTCTGTCCAGTTTCAAAGGGTGGGAACTTGCAGTACTTCCTTTAATAGATATTTCCATTAGCAACAACAATGTCCTATTCAGCCAACATTTTTCTTGGCTTATTCTCACTTAAGTAATAAATATAAGGGTCCATGGGATTAGATCCCAGGTTTGCAGTGCCTGGGACAGCTGACATTCCCACATTGCCACTGGGAGGTTCCAAGGAGCACTCTGGAGATTGGGTACTGCAAGAAGAGCTGTGTCCAGAGCCAAAGCATCCTGTGGTCTTCTGATTGGCCACTGCTCACTATTTAACCCTGGAGGATGCCCCAGGAAGTTGTCTAGGCAACCATGCAAACGTCTGGCTTGCTGCAACTCCAGACCTGACCTTGCTTTCTGATCTCTAGTTCCTGACCCCAGCCTGACTCTGACCCTGACTCTTGTTTCTGATTCCAGCCTGGTAACTATCTCTGATCTCCCACTCTAATCTGACTCACTGATCCCAGCTCTAGCAATTACTCTGATCCCTGCTTGCTGACTACCACCATGTGGCCATCCTTGACATGTGGACACCATCACAGCCACGACTGCTAAGCCAGACCACCTATTTCCAGGTCCCTTACAGTGAGGAAGGTATTTTTGAGTAGCTAGTGACTGCCTGTGAAAGCTGAGGTCCCAAGGCACAACACAGGTTGCCATGTGAAACCACTCTGTCTGCTTCTTTTCCCCCACTGTTTTCTTTTTCAGGAAAGTTGCAGTCACTTGCACTTCAAGTATGCCATAAATACTTTATCCTTCTTCCACACATGAGGATTGTAATAACCGACCCCATTAAACCACACTCCTTAGGTGCTTTAATTCTTTAACATTTGTTTACTGGGTTGGGCTTTGGGTATGTGTAGTTCTGTGCTGGAGGGGATGGCAAACAGCTCCAAGGATCATATTTGCAATACTTAGAATATTGAAAACCAAGGGTCAACTCAGAACTTCATCCAAACAATATAGATGCTTTGGCCTCAATCCTGAGCTGCACCAAGTTGATGCTCAGGGCTGCGAAAGAGAGTGGGCATGTGGATGGAGATAGAATGGAACTACAGCACCCATTCCAGCTCCCCAGTGTAAGTTACCACAGTCAAAGGGCTGCTCTGAAAGCAACCGCATCTGGAGCTCCACCTCACTCAACTACCACCTTTGACACATACCCTATGCTGAGCAAAATGTGCGAGACAGAGAGCTGGCTACATCAACCTTACACAAGGATCCCCCTACCCCAGAACAGAATCTTCAGCTTTCAATCCAGGGAAGCATCGTGACTGCTTTGTGTTACCTCAGCCTCTGTAAGACTTTAATAGCCAAGGTCCTCTCCAGCCTGTTTGGGAATGAAAGAACTTTTTTAAAACAGAAGACATTTGCACCAAGGTCTTCTTTAGCTATGTCCCATCTCTTCACTTTGATGCAGTGTCCTATCTGTTGACTGTACACCTGGCCACTGCCCTTCAGCCTAGAGGTTGCAACAGTATGGTAATGTCTGCATTTATCTAATGTGTAAATTGCTGTGATGTACTATAGTAAATAAAAATAAGTTATTCTGCAGAGTTCCCTAAATATCTTTCAATAAACATCTTTCTGCCATAAGAAATATCTTATCTTCTGTGGATTACAGGAAAACTTCAGAGTAAGAACAAATAAAATAGGCAATACAGAAAGAGACAAACTGGTCACAGAGAAAATTGTACCCTCATGTTCCAGAGGATGGACACCTGGGACTAAATCCAGACACAGGGAAGAAAATTTGGATGTCAAAGATGTTTGTCACCCAGCTCTCAATCTATCCCTGTTAGATATATAGGCACAACACGGTTCTCTCTAAGCACGTCACCTACCATGTAATGGCGTGCCAAGAGGTGTTTGTTCTACGCCAGCCAGAAGGTACTTTCAAACTCCTGAGTTTCATTTCCTAGGAGCAGTGGTGAAGAACATATCAGCACTGATATAAATATTATGCTTCCTATGCAGAGCCAGGGCAATCCTATGAAGGCTCTGTGGCTAAAACCACCGAAATTAAATTTTGATCTGAATATATAACCCAAATAGAGTAGAACACTTTGACTGACTGCTGGCTCTCTGTGCTCCTTGTAGTTAGCTGTCTATGAGATATAATTTAGGGTCCATCTACACTGTATCTAGGAGGGAGCCCGTGTTCACAGACTTGTGGTAGCAGGGCTTCCACTACCATGGTAAAAATAGCTTTGTAGGTGGTGCTTTGATATTGCAGAGCAGGCGGGAGCTCGGGCTGTGACGCTCCCCCCGCCATGTTTCAGAGCCCAAGCTCCAACATCTACACAGCTGCACTCATGTGAGCCCCACTACCAGAAGTGGGTGGACCTTGGCTCCAAGGCTCACTCCCAGACACAGTGCAGACACGCCCTTAAAGATCAGGGGAGAAATAATTAATATTGTGCTCATCCAAGCCCTGGTCTCTTTGTTCCTATACAGAGAGCAGTCTGGTGTTGGATGCTTGGGAGTGGCAGAACATCTAATGCCATATGTGATGAATTGCTGAAGATCCACACAGATGGATGCTTTTGTTACACTTCCTGCATTGTCTCTAGAAAAACTGTTAGTATAAAAGAACTATATATTTTTTCCTAAGGTTGATTAACTAGCTTTTTTCCAGTAAAATGACTTCCCCGTAGGAGAAGATTTAACATTTCTTTAATGCAGTCTTCATCCTTTCCCATTGATTTTGGCTTCATTAAATATGAAAACGAGAGTTTACTCTTTACAACAGATATCACTTTTTTGCATAAGTGACTAAATGTTTGCCTCTGTGTGCTTTGCTCTGAGGGAGAAGCATGAACTAATATATACTTTTATACAGTAGTTTGAAAGAAAAAAAAATCACATGTGGCAAAGGAACGATAGACACAATTCACAGGGAAAATACACTCCAGTGACATGGCGAAGGAGCAGCAAGAACAAAAATTCTGGCAGAAATCACTATGGCAACCTAGGTTTCAGAGGAACAGCCGTGTTAGTCTGTATTCGCAAAAAGAAAAGGAGTACTTGTGGCACCTTAGAGACTAACCAATTTATTTGAGCATGAGCTTTCGTGAGCTACAGCTCACTTCATCAGATGTTTACCGTGGAAACTGCATCCACGGTAAACATCTGATGAAGTGAGCTGTAGCTCACGAAAGCTCATGCTCAAATAAATTGGTTAGTCTCTAAGGTGCCACAAGTACTCCTTTTCTTATGGCAACCTAGGTAATTTTCTTGCACCAAGAGGTTACATGCAAGGAAGTGTTTGTTAGCAAAATAAACTGATCAATCAGATGCAAACCTTCCCTGTGCATGAATCAATAAGCTAAGAAAGGTGTGGTAGAAGACAAAAACACAATTCAGTATTAGAATACAGCTACCTGGCTAATAAGCCTTATGATGAAAATTGGTCTGTGGCTGGTACAATGGTCTCAGCTAGCATGAAATAGCCATAATTGGGGGGGAAACAGCAAACAAATTACAGAAGAAAGTTTTAAGAGCACTTAAGCTGCGAGAAAGATTTAAAAAATACTTTTCTTATTATTTTAGTAGGGCTTAGTGAGCTGTCTAAAACAGAGAAAACATTAGAAGAAAAGATATTAGTTACCCTAATTAACATACGGGCCACTATCAATACTTAGCACATGAAGATTTGAAATGTTAAGTTCAATAGCTCAGCCTTGCTGGTTGGGTTGCCAGTTACCTGGTGACCAGGTCTTGTACTGGCTTCTTCAAATAACTTGAAACCCTGCCTCACAGTGTAATGGGATATTTCGAAGATTACATTCAAGTTCTCACATTACAGCTTTTGCACACACGTACAGAAAACTTGCTGAAAGTGGCATTCCCAGCTTCCCCATTTATCAAGCAGATTTTTTTTTAAAGGGCCATTCTATAACCTGAGGGATTGATTTAGGCAAAGCACATCAGATCAATAAAGTAAAGAAGAGAAAGGAAGAGGGAGGAAAGGCAGGGAGAGCGAAAAAGAGACTCTGCATACATTCCCTTTGAAAGCAAAAGCAATTCTTATGATTAGATTTCACACTTGGCTTCACTGCAAAACAATAAGCAGTTTGTATGGTTTTTTATATGTAATACAAATGCAGCTTGTTATCTTTCCATCAAGGAGCCACACACTGACTTGCCCCATACAACTCACAACAATTTCATTGGTACAAATTCAGGTGCTGCTTGCAATTTACCAAAAGGGATGGGCCAAAACTGATCCGAAAAATGTGGGTATGTCTAAGTAGGGCAGCAGTGTACATTAATATCTGAAAGAAATGCACAGCAATAATAAACGACTTTTACCACTGAAGTGGTTAAAATAACTGTACTGCTGGCAATACAGTCATGGCATCATACAGGAGATTTCAGACTTACATAATAACACAGCAATTCACATAGGGTCTAATCCAATTCCGACTGAAAGCAATGGGAGCCTTTCCTCTGAACTCAAAAGAAGTTGACTGAGGTCCTTAAGCAGCAGTAGAGGTATAAAGCATATTGTGGCCTCAAAGCTCTGTGGACACATTCATCAACTAATCTGCACAAGTTCTAAGTAAGGCTGATAAGAAAGCATATATTACCTTGCATGCTACCTAGGATAACTACTGATGATTCAGTTAGCTGACTGCCCATTCAGAGAAGCATCAGTGGCGCTTAGAGAGTAAATAAAGGTTTTGCCTCTTGTCAAAAGTCACTCACTTTGTCATGGGATTGCTCTATGACTTTCTAGCACAGTCAGAAGACATTTCAGGCTCCCTCTAATGTGAGATAGGTGACATTTTGCCCTTGGAATGAGATGGAGGAAGAATAATTTGCAAGTCTGGAAGCATACAGCAAAAAAAGCTGTATTTCTTTTTTAAAAAGTCATCATTTCAATGTAGCGTAACACATCTTGCTTGAAAGGGAGGGAAGTCTAAAAGAATCCAACTAGTTGATTCAAAGAGTAGCTCTTCTGAAAACACAACAGCATAATACTGGAGTAATGCAGTAGAGAATCAGGCCCACAGCAGTTTTAACAACAAAGATAACTGAAAGGATTTTAAGGGTGACCACTGTAAGTACATCAGTAACCGTGCATGGCAGACGTTTATTTGGTTTAATTAATCATTCTAATTCTTGAACTAATAGCCAACATAGATGGCCAACTATTAAATTTTAATTAAAGTAAAATATTTTGATTTAAAAACTAAAACGATGTAAAATTAACATAGTGGACATTAAATGGATTAATATCTGGCGAATTGATAGCCTCAAAATGTAACTATGCATGGGGAATCATTATGGAGTTATGTATTTCTAGTGGGTTCCTGTAGGGATGAGCTCTTGGCCCTACACTATTCACAATTTAATATTTTTATCAGTGACCTGGAAGAAAATATAAAATGACTGATAAAGTCCTCAGATTACATAAAAATTGAGAGAGTGGTAAACACTGAAGAGCGCTGATCAATGATACAGAGCAATCTGGATTGCTTGATAAGCTGGGTAAAAGCAAGCAATATGCATTATAATATGGCTAACTGCAAATGCATTCACTAGGAAAGAAGAATGTAAGCCATAATTACAGGATGGGGGACTCTATCTTGGAAAGCAGCGACTCTGAAAAAGATGTGCAGTTCGTGGTGGATAATCAGCTCAATATGAGAGTCTAACCTGACACTGTGGCAAAAGGACTAGTGAGATCCCTGGATGCATAAAACAGGGGAATCTTGAGTAGGACTAGGAAGGTTATTTTACCTCTGTATTTGGCACTGGTGCAACCAGATCTGGGATCCACAATTCAAGAAGGATGTTGATAAATTGGAGAGGGGTCAGAAAGTAGCCAGGAGAATGATTAAAGGATTAGAAAGCTTGCCTTACAGTGATTGTCTTGAGGAGCTCAATCTACTCATTTTAACAAAGAGAAAGTTAAGGAGTAACTTGATTACAATCTATAAGTACCTACAAGGGAACAAATATTTGACAATGAACTCTTCAATCTAGCAGAACAAGGTGTAGCCCAATCTAATGGCTGGAAACTGAATCTAGACAAGTTCAGATTGGACATAAGGTGTAAATATTTAAGTTAGAGCAATTAGCTATTGGAACAATTTACCAAGGATTGTTGTGGAGTTTCCATCACTTGAAAGTTCTAAAATCAAGGTTGGATGTTTTTCTAAAAGATCTGCTCTAGGAAGTTTTTGGGTGAAGTTCTATGGCCCGTTTTATACAGGAAATCAGACTAGATTATCACAATGGTCCCTTCTGGCCTTGGAGTCCATGAATCTACAATGTTCTAGCTCCTTTTTATGCATTTTTTCTTTTGAGAGCTTTTAATGTTCTCTGCATAAGTGTTGTTTTCAGCTGGTGTAAATCAGCAGAGCATTCAATGGGAATACTCTGATTTACAATAAGTGAGGATTTGGCCCCAGCAGGGTAGACACCATACAAATACCTGTGATAAAATATACTTAACACACATCTCACTGCAGGTGAAATATCAATCATATCATTGATGTACATCTCTAGGTAAAAGATTATTCTCATAAAGGAGCGATTCATTATGTCCCAACTTGTTTCCTTATATCTGATGTTAGGATCAACATAATCTGAAGTATTTGAATAAGGCCCAATTCAGCAACAAACACCTAAACACGTGCTTAATTTGTAATAGCTTTAGCAAGCTGTTGAAAGGAGGCCTTTTAACTATTTAGTTGTTCAGGAAGCATTTTAATACATTGGTTTATTGCTATTGGGGATATCCTTTTACAACTTCGATACAGTGAATCAACAATGACTCAAATTACAGTGTACCCAGTATTTGTCATAACATGCAACTAACTTCAACCTACAACACCCAATCTATTCAAGTTCTAGGCCTTTCCTGAGCAAAGAATGTCTATTGAGCAGTATAAAGAAATGGCTATCACCTGAGATTGAATTTGAACTCAGACCCCTGTAGGAGAAAGGAGAGTACCCTATCCTACCACATAGGCCTCATAGTTTTTCCTTAAACACTCATATCCTATTGGATTTTTTTGTCTCTTCATATATATGCACAGCAAGCAGCACCGCACATTAACTGCATCTCTCTCTCCTTATTCCATCTCGGCAATGGTCAAGGGCTTTCTCATGTGCTTCATTTTTCACAAAGTGCTGCAGTGAGGCCATAAAGTCTGGACATGGCCTTAACAGAAAGAAAAGAAAAAAGAGAAATTCTTTATTCTTGCTACATCGCCCTGTGCCAATCTGGACTCTGGGGCCATCATTTCCTTCTGCCAGCAGGCAAGTGAGAAAAAAAAAATTCTCTCAGAGCTTTGATAGTGTCACATATCCAGAGCTTGAGGTACTGTCTTATCCGACCTCTGTTCAGTTCTTTTTTCTGGCTCACAGCAGGCAAGATCAGAACACGTTCTAGAACTACCTTTTCAATTAATTACTTTTGAGAAGGATAGCAATTTCCACTCTATTGCACGGTGCTGATAGGTCGTTATTGAAATGGGACAACTGACAACAGGAAATTTAAACACATACACCCAAACAGCTTTTCCCACATTGTTTGTCTCTGTGAGTGTCTCTGAAGTTCTTGGTAAAGAATAATGAGAAAAGTAAATGTAACCCCTTGTGATGGGGTTTACAGACCCCACACTAAACCATGGAGCAATGCAGGGCCAGGGATGCTCCACCCCTCTACAGCTACAGGGCATGCTCCAGGAGAAGGGACAGTTTAAAAGGCACTGGTGGCCTAGGGAGAGAGGAGAAAGAGTTGCAGAGTGCACCAGGAAATAAGGATGATGCGTAGTGCTGTGGGCAAAGTGACTTCAACCTTGGCAAGGCCACTCTGGGAGCAGTGATATGTATTTCCCCACCTCCATCCCCCACTATTTTGGAGCTGAAAACCCACAAGAGGCACTGAAGAACGGGCCACTGTCTCTCTGCAGTTGAAGCAGATTCTACTGAATGGAAGAGTCATAGCCCAGTAGGAAGTGACCCACGGCAAACATAACTTGGGGCAAACCAACGAGTGGTGTGAACATTGCAACACCCATTTAGAGCCTTGCTTGCTCTCCCCTGTTCCCCTTCCCTCTGTTGTGACAGAACCCCAAGGGGGTAAGAGGGGACACACAAAAGAGACTGAGTTTTGCCATATATGAATTGGCAGGGCCCCCTCCAGGACAGTCAGACTGAAAAGAACTATGAAGCCACTGCCTAGGCCAGCTGACTATTGGACTGACCTGCTACACCCCAACATAATTAAAAGCACAAAGACAGATACCAACGGGAAAAGGTTGATATTTTGGTTAATTAAGTCACTGAAATGGGAATTCAGAGATCTGGGTTCAGTTCTCAGCCCTGCCACTAATATCCCATGTGACTTGGCCAAATCACATAATCTCTCTGTTCCTGAGTGCCCCATCTGTAAAATGAGGATGAAACTTGTCCATCGCAAGGGGATGTTGTGAAGCACTCAGATACCGTGGTGACAGGAACCTTACAAGTACCCACAGAGACGGGTATGGTGATGTCCAGAACTAGTCAAATAACTTTTTAGAACTTGGCCATAGTCAACCCATAAGGTCCATGCCCTGAAAATAATAATGATAAGAATTCAGACCCAAGAACTGTACTTTGAAGAAAACAGTGCAAAAAGGATATGGCCGTTAGGATAGTTCATTGAACTATTTGCTGCAAAGGCTTTGTTTCATAAATTCATCCACTATTTCTGTTTGGTGGGAAATCTGGAGAAAAAAACAGACCTACATTGTGAAAAGTGACTAATGCTTTTGGAAAAAGAAAAGGAGTACTTGTGGCACCTTAGAGACTGTTGCTCACGAAAGCTTATGCTCAAATAAATTGGTTAGTCTCTAAGGTGCCACAAGTACTCCTTTTCTTTTTGCGGATGGAGACTAGCATGGCTGCTACTCTGAAACCTGTCATAATGCTTTTGAGTGCCTCAAGTTGTTTGCGACCAGTTTGAAATACCTCAAAGGAGGTTGTTTTTCAAGTAGTGCTGGGCATGTACCCCTTGATAATTGAGTTCCTTTAAGTGTCTCAAGTTGGGAACCCAAAACCACTCTTCACTTTTGAAAATGTAGGCCCCGCTCTGCAGAAGGACAATGGGACTGCATCGTGGACTGTCCGTGAACAAATTTAGGCTGGAAATTAGAAGGTTTCTAAACATCAGAGGAGGGAGGTTCTGGAATAGACCTTCCAAAAGGAGAAGTGGGGGCAACCAACCTAACTAGTTTTAAGATGAAGCTTGATATGTTTATGAGCAGGATTATATGACAAGGTTGCTTCCACCAGCAATAGGGGACTGGACTCAAGGACCCAGGCAGTCCATTACAATCCAATGTTACTTAAAAAATTTCACATTCAGAACTTCCATGGACTTCAGTAGGGTCTAAGTTTGGAATGGTAGCATGACTGGGCTCACAGTATGTATTAATTGTTAAAACACAAGCTTTCCTCTCCTGTATCTTTCCATGTTGAGGTTTTTCTAATTTATGAGATGCTGTGGTTCATAAACGGATAGACAGGTTATTGGAAAGGAAAACACTTTAAAATCTAACTGGGTTTTCTAACTGAAACTGTTTTCAACAATGGGGTCTGAGAGGTAGACAAGGTTAACACAAATCAAAATGCAAGTAGAAAGGAGTACAGGATAAACCACATAACCCCTTGAATTAAAAGTCAAAAAATCAGTGCCTAGCCAAGATAAAAACAAAAACAAAAAACCTACCTTAGCATCCCATGTAGTACACACATTGAAATTGTTGTATGTACCTTATTACGGTAATATGAGAGTACTCTTTTACTATCCTATATTACAGTAAATTATAAACACTTATAATTTTAAAGATCAAGGTCTAAGAGTGTTTGCTTTTTCCCTTTCTCTTTCAAATAAATCCAGAAGAAAAAAGGAAGTTGTGATCAAACACCCTGCAAGAATGTCATTATTCATCATCAGCACAAAAGCAGTACAAAGGTTTCAGTAAACATCACCTAAAAGATGGAGACATAAGAAATCAAAGTAATGAAAAATTTTGGAAGGAAAGTTTGAAATCTCACGTGAGTGTCATTCTCACTGGAGTTTCAAGAGAAATATACATTTACATTAAATTATTATTTTCCTTGGCAAACAACATACCCAGTTATTCAATCCAGCCAGATGTTGAGCACTCTTAATTCCCACTGAAATCAGGGTCGACACAGGATTGGGCCTTAAAGCAACAAATAACTATGGGTTTGGAATAGTTCTAATTGCAAATGGAGAAGAATAAAGTATTTTAGCATGGAGTATTTACCAGTGTTCTCAGGGCACACAGCTGTTAAAAATATGGAAGGTTCTAAAGGAAGAAGAAACTCTTTATTGACAGTTCTGGTTTGGCTGCAATAATTGACAGACTATGGGACTGATCTTGCATGTAATGCTCACCTAAAGCTGTCACAAAAAGGAAGGCATAGCATTGGATAAGTGTCTTATGAGCCTAAGTCCCTTTTTTCAAAGTTCCATTTTCTGACAGTGCACCTACAGAGGTAACCAGAAAGGTCATGAAAGTCAGTGTCTCTTAGGCCCCTAAATCACTGAGGCACTTGCAAATTTTACCCAATGTCTCAGTCTTCCCCATTAAAAAAAGTCACAAAGTCTGAGTCTCCTACTCCTATGCTTTTTCCTTCTACCTGTCCAACAAACCATGGGTACAGGTAAGGATATGTGTGACTTTTCTGATTACCTCAAATAACGATTTTGATCTATCTATAGTTATAAGCCTTTATTAGATTATTTCTTGCATTTGGTGTAATTTTCCTGAGCACAAAACCTATAAATTAGTCACATCTATCAGAAAATGCAGCCACAGAAAGAGGTACTGAAAATGCCTGAGTATTTAAACACCTTGAATAAAGGAAGGGGAGAAAATGAGAAGAAAGTTAATGGAATGACTAATAGCATGGTAGGTGTTATATTAAAAAAAGTGCACTATAAAATGAGATAAAAAACAAGCTAGTAGAAATTTATCCCTGGTGAGTCATAAATTTTAAAACATTTGCAGAAACCATACAATGGAATTAGAATTTAAAACACCTAATTATTTAGACCTGAGATGAGTATCCTCCTGCTGTATCTATTCAGAAAAAAAGTTATAGAGATGCCAAAAAAGCAGTTTAAAATATAGAGTAATAAGAAAAAATATCTTTTTTGTCATAAAATCCTTGATGAACAAATTACCATTGTATGAAAAAAAAAATCCATTAAAGCTTCTTAAATGCTGAAAATTTCACACAAATCTCATGGAAGAGCTGCTTTGGCTAACCTTGTATGGCAGACACGTGTGACAGTTTGAGGCAGAAAGAAAGCACAGAAAAAAAGTCAAAATATCTAGATAGCCACAAGTTTTCTACCTAAACCCCAATGCGATGCACATTAAATTCAATTGAGACACTCCCACTGACTCCAATGGGAGGTAGATCAGGCCCTTAGAAAGAAGAGATATATTCTTGCAAAATATAATACCGAATTGCTAACATGCCGCCTGTGTTATTTTATTTCACAAATATTATTAGGAAAGGTTTCAGAGTAACAGCCGTGTTAGTCTGTATTCGCAAAAAGAAAAGGAGTACTTGTGGCACCTTAGAGACTAACCAATTTATCTGAGCATGAGCTTTCGTGAGCTACAGCTCTGTAGCTCACAAAAGCTCATGCTCAAATAAATTGGTTAGTCTCTAAGGTGCCACAAGTACTCCTTTTCTTTTTGCGATTATTAGGAAAGGAGTGTTGGCCATCTCTGGCTGTGCCATACTCTTGGGCCAGAAGAACAACCACAAGCCCAAAATAGTATTATGGCACCTATAAGCCAACAACAGTCCTATTGGCCAGTCTCAGTGCTTTTAAGAGACACTAAGATTGTCCACTAAACTGTACATAAAAGGTGGTGCTAGGCAGAAGTGGACTCCTTCATACTCTGTCCCAACCACCCCAAATATTGTACATTGCCTCACTTTAGGTTGGCTAATGGTTGCATGGGTAGCATCAAGTTCCATTGTTGTTTTTGTCTGTATGGGGTTATGTACTGTGCATCAGGTTGTTGTGGTATTTGCTAAGATCATCAGTTTGCAGAGAGTACCTCTGGATTTGCCGGGTTTGTGTCAGCAGGCACAATCTACATGCTGCATGAGTGCAGTTATAGTAATTCACTTGATTTTATTATTTGCTTCACAGCATCACAGCTTTAGGATGTATGTCCTGGTTGAAGGATTTACATTCTCTTTGTTGGGGTTACAGTCATTTGAAAGGTGTAGTGCTGGCTCACCCAATCCTACATATGATGGGAAAAAGACGAAAATGGCCTTCCCTACAAAAAAGGGATTGACCATCAATTTTTGCTGAAGGAGGTCAAATGCACAAAGGTGCCAAAGTTCTTGTGAAGAGGTTCATGGCACTGCAGGCCTTGGAACTGCCCAGGCCATCATGGTTTAGGTGGGTTGGTTAAGACTTGGATGGTTAGGTTGCTCAGGATCAGAGCATCGAAAGGAGAATGAGCCAGTAACAACTCAGAAAGAAGAACAGGAGTACTTGTGGCACCTTAGAGACTAACAAATTTATTAGAGTATAAGCTTTCATGGGTTACAGCCCACTTCATCAGATGCATAGACTGGAACATAGAGTAAGAAGATTATATACATATATATATATATATATATATATATATATATATATATATACAGAGAAGGTGGAAGTTGCCATACAAACTGTAAAAGGCTAATTAATTAAGATGAGCCATTATCAGCAGGAGAAAAAATCTTTTGTAGTGATAATCAGGATGGCCCATTTAGACAGTTGACAAGAAGGTGTGAAGATACTTAACATGGGGAAATAGATTCAATATGTGTAATGACCCAGCCACTCCCAGTCTCTATTCAAACCCAAGTGAATGGTATCTAGTTTGCATATTAATTCAAGCTCAGCTGTTTCTCATTGGAGTCTGTTTTTGAAGCTTTTCTGTTGCAAAATTGCCACCCTGAAGTCTTTTACTGAATGGCCAGAGAGAATAAAGTGTTCTCCTACCGGGGTTTTGAATGTTATGATTCTTGATGTCAGATTTGTGTCCATTTATTCTTTTGCAAAGAGACTGTCCGGTTTGACCAATATCAGAGGGGCATTGTGGGCACAAGATGGCATATATCACATTGGTAGATGTGCAGGTGAACGAGCCCCTGATGGCGTGGCTAATGTGATTAGGTCCTATGATGGTGTCACTTGAATAAATATGTGGACAGAGCTGGCATCAGGCTTTGTTGCAAGGATAGGTTCCTGGGTTAGTGTTTTTGTTGTGTGGTGTGTGGTTGCTGGAGAGTATTTGCTTCAGGTTGGGAGGCTGTCTGTAAGTGAGGACTAATCTGTCTCCCAAGATCTGTGAGAGTGAGGGATCATTTTTCAGGACTTTAACATCCCTTCTTTTCCCGGCTGCCAGGCAAGGCTGTCTTGTTTGTTTTTTAAAGTAATAATCAAGTTGCCACTACTTGGCCAAAATTCTCATGTTTGCCTCTGTCCTCCATGGCTACCTGCCATTTGCAATCTGCCCATCAGTTTTCAAAACAATACTGCCCTATTGCCCCATGTATGGTTATCAACCATTAAGACTTTACTCTTGAATATATAACACTGGAGTGTCCATTTGCCTTGTGGCTAACTATCATTAGGAAGGAGGTTTAGTAATTGGCAGGTGTGAATGGCTGTAATTTATTTATTCCATATTTTATCCCTTAACCAATGTCAATCAAAAACAGATTCAACCTCAAATTTAAACTGTTAGAAATAACAAATATGCTCCACTAACTGAGGAGAAAACATTTTTCCCCTCAGGATTGGAGTCAGTAATGACATTAAATCTTAAACAGCATTATCCTGCTTTGCTGTTGATGTGATACTCAGAAATGGTTAGGAAAAATCTGAAGTGAAGCATCAATTGTCAAAGCAATGATGCCATCCAATGAACTTCATACATCATTAAAGGCCTGATTCTGCATTCCATGGAAACCCAAAACTGTCACTGACTTCAGAAGAATACAGGGATCCAAAGAATACAGTATCATTCCCTGAATATCCAAAAGGTAGATTTTGTTATTTCAATGCTATACAGCATGATACTTATGAAAATGAATTCTTAAAAGTATTGGGAAATGCTGGACAGGAAAAAGTCTCTTGGCTTAACAATGCTGTTCACTTTATATTTAATCTTGATATCATCTTCTTCTTTGATTACTATGGACTTAATTCTGTCTGGACCTCACGAAAAGCACAATGAGGAGATGCAAGGAGTTCTCCCTGTACCCCTGCCGACAGTTTGGATGTGGTGGAGGGGGCAAGGAATATTCACTGCTACACGAAACACATATAAGAACACAAGAATGGCCGTACTGGGTCAGACCAATGGTCCATCTGGTCCAGTGTGCTGTCTACTAACAGCAGCCAGTGCCAGATACTTCAGAGGGAATTAACAGAACAGCGCAATTTCAAGTGACCATCCCCTGTCATCCAGTTCCAGCTTCTGACAGTCAGAGGTTAAGGAACACCCAGAGCATGGAATTGCATCCCTGACCATCTTGGCTAATAGCCATGTGATGAACCTATCCTCCATGAAATTATCTAATTCTTTTTTGAGCCCACTTATACTTTTGGCCATCACAACAGCCAATGGCAACAAGTTCCACAGACTGACTATGTTTTGTGTGAAGAAGTACTTCCTTATGTTCGTTTTAAACTTGCTGCTGATTAATTGTATTGGGTGACCCCTAGTTCTTGTGTTATTTGACAGGGTAAATAACATTTCCCTATTCACTTTCTCCACATGATTCATGATTTTATACACCTCTATCATATCCCCTCTTAGTCATCTATTTTCTAAACTCTGTTTGTTTTTTGTTGTTGTTGTTGTTTTCTAAACTCTATGTTTGTTTGTTTTTTAATCTCTCCTCATATGGAAGCTGTTCCATACTGCTAATCATTTCTGTTCCCCTTCTCTGCATCTTTTGAGATTTTAATGTATCTTTTTTGAGATGGGGTGACCAGAACTGCATACAGTATTCAATGAGTGGGTGTACCATAGATTTTAAAAGTACCATTATGATATTTTCTGTCTTATTATCTATGCCTTCCTAATTGTTCCTTTCATTTTCTGAGGGGTTTTTTTTGGCAGTGGGGGGTGTTTGTTTGTTTTTAATGTCACTGCACATTGAGTGGATGTTTTCACAGGACTACCCATGATGACGCCAAGATCCCTTTCCTGAGTGGTAACAGCTAATTTAGACCCCATGATTTTGTATGTATAGTTATGATTATTTTTTCCATTGTGCATTACTTTGCACATATCAGCGCTGAATTTCATCTGCTATTTTGTGGCCCAGTTTAGTGAGATTCCTTTGTAACTCTTTGCAGTCAGCTTTGGACTTAACTATCTTGAGTAATTTTGTATCATCTGTAAATTTTTCCATGTTGTTGTTCATCACCTTTTCAAAATAATGTATGAATATGTTGAACAACACCGAACCCAGGAGCGGTCCTTTGGAGACCCCACTATATACCTCTCTTCATTGTGAAAACCAACCATATATCTCAACCCTTTTTTCCTGTTTTTTAACCAGTTACCAATCCATGAAAAGATTATCCCTCTTATCCCATGACTACTTAGTTTGCTTAAGAGTCTTTGGAGAGGGATCTTGTCAAAGGCTTTCTGAAGTCCGAGCACACTATATTGACTGGATCACCCTTGTTCATGTGCTTGTTTACTCCCTCAAAGAATTCTAACAGATTGGTCAAGCATGATTTCTCTTTACAAAAGCCACGCTGACTCTTCCCCAATATAGTGTGTTTATCTGTAGCAGAGAAAGGATTGGATATGAATCCCTGAATCTGTTCCAGCATCTCCAGTTTTGTTTAATGGTTGTGTTCTGGTTCCAGTTCAGGTGTGTCCAACATTCTCATGAGGTTTCAACCCTAACTAGTGCAAAAATCACCAGATTCCTTTACATTTCCACCATTCAAAAAGCAGATAGCAAGTGTCGGTGTCATCAAACCTAAACCCCTGCCGTTATTTCACCCAGACTCCAAGTCTTAGACTAACTCACATTTAAATCATGCCAACACTTCATTGACTCATCTCTGTTTTTCTCACACTTAGTTGATTTTCTAACTCTGGGCTCAATACTGAGAGTAGCAAGGCACCTCCAGCCAGGTGCTGAACACCCTCTGCTCCACTGAGTGGAGTAGGTACTTTTCAGCACCTCGCAGGATATGACTCGCACATAGATGGCAGAAGAAAACTGCAGTAAAATGAATTATTGGGATTTGAGGGCATAAAACTTCCTCAACAGCAAAAGCAATGAATACATGACTTTAGACTGTCCTGATAATGTGGATACTGGTGAACTTTGTCTCTTTTCAAATCCGTGAAAGACACAGACACTAAAGTCCATTAACAGTTTGGCAGTTTGAGGTTTAGTTTCAGCTAGAAAAAGTGAAGTGACAAGCAGAAGCTAAGCTCTTCAGTCCTGCTATTTGCTCACAAGATTTGTATATGGAACCTTAAGGCACTCTCATGTCCCATACTAGGTGTGGCCTGAAGACAGCTCCTTCAAACAGCAAATAAAAGGGTCTCTCTGCCCCTAAATATCTTTCAGCAGCATCAGTGTCTTATTCTGATGCATCAGAGCAACTTACAAAGGTAACCATACATGTGTCAAAGCAAACATACTGTCTGCACAGCAGGACATACTTAAGGAAATGGTAAGAGCCACATATCCCATCAGCACATGTGGAGAGAAAGCTGAGCTCAAGCCAGGCAACATCATGTTATGCAAGAATGCTGAAGGAAGGAAGGAAATAAATATCTTGTCTCTATATAAATAAGAAAGGTAAGACTCAAACTGTTTGGCAAATGATGCTCTGAGGTAGAAAACCCAGCAGAAGCCAGTTAAATCTTAATAAAATGGAGGAAAAGAGCAATCTTCATTCTGTCCTTGAGAGGTTTTGATTTTTTGTTTGTTTGCTTATCCTCAAAAATGTCTTAATCTTTGTGCAACTGCTGAGTGTGCTTCACATTCATTCTTAATAAGTAGGAGAGGATACAGTCACTATTTGATGCATGCAGCCACTAAAAATGATCGAAGTTACATGCAGAACTGGGCAAATAAGAGTTTTTTCAGTTTGATGGCAGCTATAAAAGAAATCAGGAAAAAAATTGGCTCTGGTCAAACTGAATCTGATTTTTTTTCAGAATTTTCAATGAATCAAAAAAGCCTGGTTTCTGTTCTAGAGCAGGGATTTGAACCTGGAATTCCCACATTTCCAGTGAGTGCCCTGACCATTAGGATAACGGTTACTGGGGAGGGAGTGGAGTGACAGCATCACCACCATGTTTCCTTCCTCGGGACATTTTGTGAATGGAGGAAACTATTCATGCCAAATTAGTGAATAGTTTTGTGTTGTCTAAAACTGCACTTTTGAACAAAAACAATTTGTCAACAAAGTTTTCCCAGCTCAGCTTACATGTAGGTCCATAAATATAGGGCCCAATCTTACATTTTCTCCAGGTGCAGCACTCCTGCTAAAATCCATAGGAGTACCATGCCGGAAGGATTTACCAGACTGGACTCAGAGAAAATAAGATCGATCCTATTGCTTTTTAACCACGGATCATAATCTTACCCAATGGGATAAATTTTGCCCTGAGATACAGGCATAAAATTCACTAAAATCAATGAGGGATACACCCCTGAACACAATTTAGCCAGTTGTACATTGTCAACATTTTATTATTAAGCTACGCCTTTGTCATGTTAATTAACTGTTGATGTACTAAATATTTAGTAATCTAGTGGTGGATGTAATAGTAAAAATGGTGGCTCAGAGGATGGCAGCTGTTTCTGAATAAGAGCTTCTGTACAGTGATTCATAGCAGGGTAACTGAGGTCCACTTGTAGATCAGGAATAATGGGCTGCCTAATGGATTGCAATGAGTATCATGTTTGCTGCAGCTGCTACAGGCAAATTTTGAGTAGTTTTTACTCCCAGTGCCATTAAGAATTTCATTTAAAATGTGACTCTAAGGAATATGGTCTACCACCTCTTTTAAATGTTTTCCAAGTTGTTGTATTGTGCAACCAGTTCCTGAAAGAAAACAGGAGTTGTTCAGCTGAATTCTTTATTTCAGGACTGGGTTTTAAGCAAGTGATGTTTAAAAATATAATAAGGAGATGCACATTGCTGGAAATTTAAGCCCAACAGGTTTAGGACAATGGTAAAATAATGTCAAAGTGTTACAAGGACTAAAGTCAGCCACTACACCCATTTGATTTGCAAGGTTAATGAAATCTGGGGTCAAATGCAGCCCTAGAATAACCAAAGGACATTCCCATTACATTCAGAGGGGCCAATATTTGGACCACTGATTGCAATGGGAGTTAAAGCACTAGGGTCATATTAGAGTTATTCTCCTCAGGCAAAGCTAACACAGAATGAGATTAGGGAAAGATCTATCACAGCGATGTTTGTTGTTTGATCACACATGTAAGGTACATTAAATGCACAACTCAGGAAGAAAGTGGTTACTGCAAAACAAATAATTTCACTATAATCTCACTATTTCAAAATCGGCACCCCTGAGCGACTTAGTTCTACCTACCAATCCCCCCCTGTAGCCTGCACTATGTCAGCAGGGCAGCTTCTCCCACCGACATAGCGACCACTTCTTGGGGAGGTGGATTAACTAAGCCGACCGGAGAGCTCTCCCCCATCAGCCTACAGTGCCTTCATTAAAGGGCTACAGCAGCACACCTGCAACAGTGCAGCTTTGCCAAAGCAGCGGTTTCAGTGTAGACATGGCCTCACTTGCTGTGTGACCTTTGGTCATGTGGTGTAGCTGTCGCCATGGCGGTCCCAGGATATCAGAGAGAGACAAGGGGGAGGGGGTGGTGATGTCATTTCTTTTATGGGACCAACTTTTGTCAGTAAGAGAGACCAGCCTTTGAGCCAGACAGAGCTCTTCAGGTCTGGGACAGGTACTCACTGTGTCGCAGCACAATGCAAGGTGGTTCAGTGTGTTTAGCGTAGTCAGAGCATATGGTAAGGGTCCATTCAAGATAGAGTGGCCAGTTAACACCTCTGCAGTGAGAGGACAAAAAGAGGGGGTTAGTGGGTTACAGATTGCTGTAATAAGCCATAAATCCGGTGTCTCTGTGCAGTCCATGATTTTTAGTGTCTAGCAGAGTAATGAACAGAGACACCGGATTTATTACAGCAATCTGTAACCAGGGGTGCTGGAACGCCATGGCGCCATCACTTTTAAAAGTGGGAGGGCACCTTTCACTGGCCATAAGGACAAGTGACGGGGGGAGGGGTGGAGAGGAGCGAGCGCGGGAGGAGGTGTCTTGGGGGGAAGAGGCGGCATGGGAACGGGGCCTCAGGGGAAAAGGCAGCACAGGGGTGGGGCTTCACGGGAAGGGGCAGTGCAAGGGCACGAGCTCGGGGAGAAGGGTGGCATGAGGGCGAGGGTTGGAGGGAATCGGCGGTGTGGGGGCAGGGCCACAGTTAGGAAGCCGGTGGCCTCCCCACTTTCAGGGAGCTTCTGCCACTCCTGTCTGTAACCCACTAACTCCCTTTTTTTGTCATATGCCTGCAGAGGTGTTAACGGGCCACTCTACCTTGAATGGCCCCTTACAAAATGCGTTAACTATTTATGCTTATGTTCCCTCTTGCATTTTGCTGTGCAGCTGGGATTCCCTTTCCCAGAGCTGAAGAAGAGCTCTGTGTTGCTCAAAAGCCTGTCAGTCTCACCAACAGAAGTTGGTCCAATAAAAGATATGACCTCACCCACCTTGACCTCTGGACAGTAATTAATTCTGGCCAGAAGCAGCACACCCCAGAGCATCTGTAAATGAGGAACAACGTCGAGCAGCCAAAAAACAAAGGAAAGAGGGACAAAGATGTTTTTATGACTTTTTTTCCCATTTTTGTTTCCATAGAGCCCAGTTGTGTGTTTTATGGGTCACTGCATGACTCTCCAGTCAACTGGGTTCTTAACATGGGATGGGGGCAAGTTCTGTGTTTCTTTTATTAAATGAAGTGGACCAGAGACTCCATTACATGAGACATTTAACCCTTCCTGTCCCTCATCAGATCCCATTAAAAATGGGTATAGTAATATTGAGATGGCTCAAACTTGACACCTTATTCAAACCCACCTTCTCCCCAACCCACCAAACTTTGTGAAATGCAGATTTGGATATGAGTCCAGATCCCAACTTTCCACTCCTACCATCTCTAAACAATACCTGCCTATATGACAGGGCAATAGCAAAGACTGGCTAATGTTTTTACACCATATTAGCAACATTTGTTCCAAAAAAGCTATGTAGGAGCAAATCATTATTACCGAGTTTTATTAATTTTTTTCTTCTTCAACTTGATAACATCAAATAACACTCAGCAATTATCTGAATTTGCCTTCTCAGTAATGTGTCCCCAAGAGCACCACTGGCCACATAGAGAGCCAACATTTTTCCATAGGTTACATGTATCTCCTCTTAATTCATCTCACTCTTTAAAAAAACAAAACACATACCACACTAAAATAGTCATCTCTTTCATGCATTTTACTTGATATCTTCTTAACTTTTACTTAATCACTTTCTAACTGACTTTTCAGTTACCATAGTGCCCTTTTTTCTGTAATCAGAGACAGCGAGGGATGACAGGAAAGCTGCTCATTTCAAAGGCTTACTGCAAATTGTTCTCCTGCAAACCTATTCTTATGATAAAAGGAGCTGTATACATCTGTTCTGCAATAGAGAACTCATTATCTTTTTGAGCTTCTATTAACTACAAGCTGTGCAGCATATTTAAAAAGTGGCTGGCCATTTGTAAGTGAAGTAGGGGACCTGTCATATATGTTTAGGTAGACATTTCAATTTTCCTTTTTATGTTTGGGTACCTACCCCAAAAGGTTAAAAACAAGAAGGGGTGGGGCAACAAAAAATAATATCCCTCTTGCACTTGTCTGTTTAGATGAAACTGTTGGAACAGTACTTATAAATGACTGAGATTTCCTTTTTTTTTTTTAAATATAATTGTTCTGTACCAAAATAGCAGGACTGGGTCAATTATAATGATCATGGCAACAGCATTCTCTTGAACTTTGAGGCCAGTGGATAGTGCTGTGTCAGCAAATTTCAGAAAGAGAAACAGTCCTGTTGCATTATGAGACACCTTAAGTGTCCCAAGTCCACATTATATTAACAAATGTATTCCAGCATCCAGAAGGACTCCTCTGGGAAACAAACAAAGAATGTGCTGAATCCATAAAACAGAACAATTACAAAGCTTATAGAGAGCTTTAATTATCTGCAGTTCACTGGCAGCCTTAAAAAAAGAATGTTAATGAGACATAAGAATTCAGAAAGGGATATGTGTATATATTAGGGAACCCCAGAATCATAAATGTATATGTCTCCATCTGGTTTGCTGTTTTTCCACTTAAAGAGACACAACATGCAATGTTCATAGTAGCACTTGCTTATTTAATAGACTGAAATGATGCCAGTTCTTGAATATCACTACTAGGTATCCCCCCTCTGGAGGACTATTTCACAAGATAATTAAATTTATTCCTAAACTATTCCTAAAAAGTTATTAGTACATCAAAGCAATGAGAAGCAAATGAAGAGAAAATTCATTTTTGTAGAAATCCTGAAATTCATGTACTGTGCCTATGTGATTATAATAAGGTACCATCTGTATAAAAAAAATGGTGAAAAGGAGGACACAAAGAAACAGTAATAGAGGCAGACCTCTTTCCCTGGCTCCTGAAATTCAATTACAATCAAAGTAAAGGTGCATTCAAAATCTCAGTGTTTTATAGATTGGCAATTGCAATCTAAGTTTTTCAAAGTGTGTGTTCATTCAGAACCAACATCAAACTGACTTGTTAGCTACAGGCTCAGTCCTGATCCCATACAAATCAGTGGGTGGGGAAAAAAGCAGCCATTGCAGAATGAAGCTCTAAGAGGGAGAATGACATTGGTCTCTTTTCCTCCTCGATGCTCATTAAAGTTAATAGGCTAAATTCATGCCTGGTGCGATTCCACTGTCATCAATGTAGAATTTAGCCCAGCGAGAGTTATGCCCATGCCTGGGTAGGGGAAAGTTGACCCTAATATTTTGGTTTTAAAAAGAGTCCTAGGATGGGTAAGAAAGGAAACAGTCAAGAAATGAAACATGGACAATTACAATCGAATGACAAAATAATTCCACTCTATGAAATACAGATCCCAATAACTTCACTCTCTCAGTGCCACAGCTGCAAGTCTTGTTAACAGATCTCAAGGAAAAAGAGTTCCAGACCATTGGGCCTTTTATGTCACTTTAATGTTTTGGGAGGCAGCTGGGGAACTATATTAGCTTATGCTCCAGTATTCATAGTGGATAGTTTATGGGCGAAATGAAGGACCAGGTTTCTTTTTTTAAATGGCTACCTGCAAAACTATTTCCGGAACTGGTGTGTAATTAAATTAATTAAACTAAAATATTCACTAAATTATACATTGTAACACTAACTTGGCAGCAACCAATGAGGCACATTAGCAGACCTGTCTCTCCAAGCTAACTGTCTGCTGGAAAGAACATTCACAAAGGAGACAGGCGGTGATATAGATTCATTCCAGGGCTTGTGGATTTTAAGATTGGACGTTGTTTCTTTTCATGCAAAATGTAAACATATCTGCAATTGCTTCTAAGAGAAAACTAAGTGCTCATAAACTATGATCAATATGGCCCACTACTGTACTAAGTAATTTTGTTATTTTTTCCTTTCAACTGACACTCAAATTACTCCACAGAGAAGATTGTCACTGTTCATTTCATCTGAATGAACAGAGATAAGAAGGATTGGCAATTGCCTATTTTTATACCATTATTCTTTTAAAGTAAAATAGAGAAGCTGACAAACTACAGGGTTTTTATCTTGCAACAAGAAAAGGGAGTTTGATGACTAATTTCTATTTTGCAGTCTGATACACACTTTAATGAAATAATTTTGTGAGTTTAGGGGTTTTTTTAATTCCAGATTTGTTGATTGATAAGAATCTAGAACATCATCAGCAAAATAATGATATCATATAATACGCTTGTGGGTCAGACCAAGAGGTAATACTATCTGCACTAATAGTAAAAAGACTCTGTACATCAGCAGTTCATTTTACAAAGAGGATCTCAAAATGCCTTAAACATTAGTTAACTTCAGTAAATTTCTGTACTTCATAATACATAGATGGCTAAAATGAGGTACAGGGAAGTTAAGCAATTTACCCAAGATGTTACAATAATGGGCCAGCTTCTCAGCTGGTGCAAACTTTCACAGTGACGGTATGTCTACACTGCAACTGGGAGGTGTGATTGCATCCCGTGTAGACACACCCAAGCTAGATTTAGCATGGGTGGCAACATTTGAGAATGTACCCAGGGTCCTGGGCAGTTGGGGCTAGGTCATGCAGCCATTCATGCTGCTAAGGATACCCTACGGTGAGAGCTAACGAAATACACCTCAAGAGAGGCCTCACTGTAGAGGGTGGAGCTATGAGGACCAGCGACATGTCTGACTGACCAAACCTGTGCTAGTGTGGATGAAGCAAAGTAGGTACATTAATAAAGGAACCACTGACACGTTTTACAGTGCTGCCACAATTTGAGTGCTTAAGCAAGAGGTTTAACTTTACTCCACCTTGCTGCATCAGAAGCTGGAATGCACCATGCTCAGCACACATGACAGCCGTTTAACTTATTCTAATTTCTACTGCATGACTGAGCCCTTTCTGAATATCCAGATATTGAGGGGGTGGGAGGGGATTGTTTCCTAGGCATTATTGACCTGATCTGGAATTCCTTCCTCAGGTCTTCTGCTTAGATTTCTCAGATCCCTACAGTATTCATATTAGATTTGAGTTTTCCCTGAGAGATTGTCTAGAGTTACTAAATATGGCATGAGGTTTGAGATGTTACCACAGTATATTTTTTAAAAGATAGGATCTACTGGGTTACATCCCCAGCCGGAAATAAATAAATAAAAGTGCAATTTTGGATTACCACATCAGTATTCTGCTGAGGTTTCTCATAAGAGGAAGTGGAAAAAGCTAATTTCATAGAGCAGTTTGCCTTGCCCATTGAGCTCCCAATACAGAAATTAATAGAAAAAGCATGTTCCCCAATGCAAACTAATTAGGCTAAGAATTCTTTGTTCTTTTATAATGCCTTTACAGTCCTTTCTCTATAGAATTATTATTTATAGCCTGTTATTTTGATTACAGCAGGCAACTTGAGTCAGGATTCATGGGTTCCATTCCCAGCCTACTTCTAAGTCAGTTTATACTTTTGAGCAGGTCGCTCAGGTGTTGACCTTGCAAACATTTCCATCTCAACTTAACTTGAAGCAGGTGAGTAATGTCACACTTCATTGGGACTAATCATCTTCTTAAAGTTAAGCATGAGTGTTTGCCTAAAAGATAGGACTATCCTTTCCTTTCCCGCAGTCTCCTGCCTCATTTGCTACACACTTTCCAACTTCTGCAACAAATGATAGACAAACAGCCTCATCCACCATTCAACTCTGATTCATTCCCTGAATACCCTCTATGCACAGATCTGCCATGTCCCCTGCAGTGCTTTGGCTAGTGGCTGATCATACATTGGGTTCAGGAAGGAATTTTCCCACATTGCAGGTTAGCATGAGCCAGCAGGATTTATTCCACCTTCCCCAAAGGGTCGGGGGGTGGGGATTCCAAGTGCTATATTGGTTAGTTTGCTGCTACTTTGTGGAAGAGGTGTCCAGTGTGCAGTTTTTTTGAGCCAGTGTATCATTATTACACCCTCATACAAGCCTTTGGTTTAGGCCAACTGTGCAGCATTGGGATAAGCTTGGTGTTGACTTCAAATAGTTGTATAGATTGAAGTACCCTTCCTCCAGACTCTAAACTTTTGCAGGACGAAGAACTAGGGTCTCTGGCCCTGCACTGAGTTCCACTGCCTAGAGTGGACGGGTGGCTAAGGGTAACTTTCCTGATATGATGGGACCAATACACCCAGAGATTCATACTGCTCTTGGCTGGGATACTGACTCTGTATCTAGGTTGTTATGTTCTAACCTTGTACAGCTATTGATGGTTATTTAAGCAGTTAAATAAAGTGCCTACCTGCCTTTAAGCTTACCAAATGTATGCTACATTTAACTCCTCTGTAATGTCCACATCAAGTTCACATGCCCTAAAAGTGACTAGCAGAAACCCTACTGTGACGGGGGCTGGCCCTCTGACCAGGTCACTAGTTGAGTTTGCCCCCCTATGGAATAAGAGTCCAAGTATATATATATATAATATCCAACTTCCACACAGAAGAAATGGTTTTCAGTCCACCTCTGGGGCTCTTGTGGGTGGCACACCTTTGTCTCAGGTCTTGTCTCTATTCTCAAGTGTGGCGGGGAGAGGTTTATACTCCATTCATGAAAGGGTGGTTTGTAGGAGAGCCATGGCCTACCCCTTCCACCAGGTTCCAACCCAAGATCATAAAGGAGGCAGCGATAGCAAACACCTTTGCGTTCTGGGAAATTTCCTACCACTTACTTTCCTAGTCCAAGGCGTGGTCAAAAACCTCACAGATGATCCACCAAAGCTAGAGAGAAGGGTTCCCTAGCCCTAGGAAAAGGGGCTAGTGCCTCTTCTAGGCCTGGGATAGCTGCCGCTTGCAGACCTCTCCCTGCAGCCAGGCCTCCTGCTGTACCCTAACTCAGGAGCTCCCAGGATCACTCTCTCCTCCTCTCCTGATTACCCCGCTTCTGGGCTGTCCGGCTCTCTTTAAAGCTCCCCTCCTCCAGCTGAAGCAGGTTCTGCAGGTGCAGCACAGCAGAGTCATCTGGGTCCAGAACTGCTTCTGAACCCCTTCTGGCCCAGTGTAGGGTTTATACAAGCCGACCACACATCTTTTCAACGATCGTTATACTGCACATGGATTTACCCTCGCACCATATAATGGACATTAAAAAGGTTTTAAACTAATTGCCAAATGTTACAAGAATGCCCAATGGATCCAGTTTACCTAAAAAAAGCCCCTAAGAGCATAGAGTTTCATTTTAAAAACACAAAGCTGTTCAGTGTGAAAAAGAAAACTGTGAAAAAAGGACTGCAAGGGGCAACATTCTATTCTTGGATGTTCAGGGCAGAATTTGACACCAAATATCCTACTCTCTTCATTGAGTTCTGCATATATAGGGAGAGCTGGAATTCAGAGTCAAGTGAGAGTTGTGTGCATAGAGGGTGAAATTCACCCCTGTCCAGAAGAACAGTATAAGTATCATGCACCACCTGAGACTTACTTAGTGTTATTTTGGGGACGATTTTAAAGTCTTATAGGGGACTTAGGTGGTGCATGGGACTTTTGCTGGTCCTCTGCACAGTGGTGAATTTCTCCCATATTAAACTGATTTCTATTTGAAAATGTGATTAATATAACTTTAGAATTTTACATGTTTAACTTCTGGGATGAGATCCTGATCTCACTGCAAGCAGTGGCAAACTTCCCATTTACTTAATGAACTCAAGATTTCACTCTGGAATAGATGGAAATTTTACAGCTAAAAGACGAACTGTGACACATTTCAGATTTAGAACAGAGCTAAAATAAAACAAGCCCTTAAATCTGAATGATACCACTATAATAATAATGGATACAAACATCATTGTTTCACTGTTTCTCACAATTTTAAAAAGTAACAAGCCTTAAAATTCATTCATCAATACATATAAAATTCCACCCACCTCCAATAATTAAGGGGAATGATGAACTGTTTTCTTTCATAAATACTCTATGTATTATATAATACGAATTATGGAGATTGCATCTGGCTCCATATCATTCAGCATTTAACCATATAATTTAGTTAGTGTAACTATTCGGGTAGGCTTTAGAATTTTAGGACAAAGGACTTTTAAACTTTAACAGTTCATGTCTTTGAACACAAGGGTATTTATTTATTACACAAGGCTATGAAAAGCTGCATTATTTCTTAAAGTGCAATACATTAATAAAGTAAAATAAAATATAACATAAAATGGCCCTATCTATTTTTTTTAAAAGCTTGGAATATTCTTCTAAAATTAGTTAAGAATTCCAAGTGGGTCTATTTTATTATAGCAGTTTATAGTAGTTCCTTCTGTAGTTAAATTGACTAAACAATCCCCCGTATAGATCCCTTTTTACTCTCTTTTACTTTTTACTTTTTACTTTTGAAAGAATTTTCCTTAGGGATGCAATTTTTCACACTTGTTCGGTGCTCATAAATATATTTTGTTTTGGAAAATTTCAACCATTTATGAGTTATACTCCTAGAATAGCTTATCTAGTGGAGAGAATCGACAAAAACGTTGCTTCCCTGAACTTAATGTGTAAATGCTCTTAGTTGACATTGTAGTGCCTTGGCTAAATATTAAACAAAAAAATCATTTGAGTTCATAAAGTTATGAATGATTAGAAATAAGATTTGGAGACAATATAGTGGAAACAAATCTCTTAACTCTGCAAGTCAATATTTATGCCTGATCTATGCTTAAAATTTAAGTTGATATAGCTAAGATACTCATGCATATGAAAAATGCATATCCCTTGTCCCGTAGTTCTGCCACTTCCATGTAGATGCAACTAGTCGACACAAGAATGCTTCAGCCAACCAAGCTACTGGTGCTCAGGAGGTGGTGTTCCTATTGTGACTGAAAAACTTCTGATATTAGAATGCCCACACATGCCCAGCTGTGTGAGCATATAATATACATGCGTCATGATTACTTTGACATCAACCAAACTATTCAAATATTTGCAGGATTGGGCTCTCCGACTATTTGTAGCATGTGACAAGCAGAGCACAGTGGGATATGGTTTTCCCATCCTGTGAAAATTTTGAACAATTTAAAAATATTTCCTATTCCAAATTGGGACAAAAAGTCAACATCTGGAAAAATTATCATGAACCAAACATGCAAAAAAATTCAGCTTGGCTCAGACCAAACATTTCACTTTGATCATTTTGAAACATTTAATTTTGATTTGACCATTTTTTATTCTTAACAATATTTTATTATAATTAGCTTGAATTAAACTGAAAGGCATTTATAACGGAAAACCCAGAATTTTTCATTTCAACAATTTTGAAAATTTTTAAAAACGTTTTTCAAGTCAAAAATTTGCTGAAACTGACCCTTTTCCATGAAAAGTTTCAGTTTTGACAATCCAGCATTTTCTGATGAAAAATTCTCAAACAGCTTTAGAAAGTAGTATTTTAAGTCTCATGGTATTTGTTCCTGTTCTTGTTTTGCCAGCCACATATGTTCAAAAATCATTAGTTAGGCCCCCAAAATTATGAGATTGACTTTAAAACCCTGATTTGGGGCGGGGTGGGGAATAATAATTTTGATTTTTTTTTTTAAATATCTTCTGATTTTACAGTTCTCACAGTGCACTGAGGTCACATTTGCAAATGTTCCTCTGTAATCATAGAAACATTTTTTTAAAAAATACATGAAAGCTGTGATTTTCACATAATTACTTGCCTCCAGGAGGTGGAGCTTTAAGTAAAACATCAAATATCTTTAGGTCTCAGAGTAGCAGCCGTGTTAGTCTGTATTCGCAAAAGAAAAGGAGGACTTGTGGCACCTTAGAGACTAACACATTTATTTGAGCATGAGCTTTTGTGAGCTATAGCGTCTGATGAAGCGAGCTGCAGCTCACGAAAGCTTATGCTCAAATAAATTGGTTAGTCTCTAAGGTGCCACAAGTCCTCCTTTTCTTTTGTAAATATCTTTAGATTTGCAATAAAACATAAGAGTTGACAGCACTAATGTTCTCTGACTGGATAACAAACTTCTAAAATGAGAAAATAGACAATTATTTCTGATGAGTAGCATCTAACAAATAATGACAGGTTTCAGAGTAGCAGCCATGTTAGTCTGTATTCGCAAAAAGAAAAGGAGTACTAGTGGCACCTTAATTGGTTGGTCTCTAAGATGCCACTAGTACGCCTCATCTAACAAATAGCATCTTCTTGTTCAAATGTAAATGTGCATAATACGTAAAAATCACTCTTGTGCTGAAAGTCAGCACAAGGACTGTGCACCACTTATGTCTCACTTAAGCCCCTAGCACAGGATGTTCAGTGGTACATAGCCCCTTGTGCTAGTCCTCTGGATGAGGCACACATCCATGAAGAACACCCCTTTCCCAGGCATTTATGCCAACCAAAACCAAAGCATTCATGCTGATGTTTGTGAATAAAAGGGGGCATAGACATGGTCAAACCAAACATCTGTTCAGAATACAATAAATGATCACGGCATTTGACTAACTATAGTCAAATAAACTTCTCTATGAAGGCTGCAATTTGTTTTATGAAAATGAAATATTAAGTTTTATTCTCTGTAGTAACTGTGAGACCATACATTATGGACTTCTCAAGGGGAACCTGAGAGGTAATCTTAAAGGTAATCTTTAATGAGGGATCAGTAGTGGATTGTTTCCATGTTCCAAAGACCTCATAAAACTTCTTTTCCTTGTCATGCTTCAAATGGAGTAATTCATTCTTTTACAGCATATTATCTTAGTTAATGTCTCCAAGCTGCAAGCTTCTACTTGACATTCCTTATAACCTGTCCCCATGCACCTTCCCAAATCTATAATAGCAAGTAATGGTCTAAAAGACTATAGATGACTCGTCACTGAATAATGCATCTTTTATAAAATGGTCATGCTTCTTGCAGATTAATATGCGTCTCAAAAGTAACTCCATACTTCCTAAAAGCCGTATTAGACTACAAGAGATATGCACCCATGAATTATGGCTTTTTTCTAACATTCTGTTTTTAAATGATAGTATCTTAACTTCAGCTTACCTCAAGATACAAGTAATAATAATAATAAAAACTCGGAACCACAAAACATATAGGTGGGAATCAGAAGATTCTCCATACCATATGACATGAAACACTCTCTAATTTATGATGAAGGCAGAATTTTCTTGACAGTTCCCTATTTAACTTATAAACCGCTAGTTCTCTCTTACTCAGCCATCTCTGTTATTATCCAAAATGGTAATGTTTAAGCAGCGACCTTCAAAATCTCCATCAACGTAGAGCAGTAACTTTTATAGTGCATAATAATATTAAAATCATGACAGAAAACAGAGTGGTATTTGTACAAGCCGAAATGGAAGCTTTATTTAGAAGACCACTTGCATATCTAACTTTTGCTTAAAAAAATGACATCTCTACAAGTCAATTGTGTACCATAATTTTATCAACCTAAGGCAAGTAAATAAATATACATATTGCATGTGCAATACGAGTATGTAGGAACATCCTCACTCTCCTTATGGCTGCAGAGATCTTGGCAGTTGCCAGGGCATTTTGGAGTGTCCAGCACAGCCATTTCTGTACAAACTCAGATCCAATAAAAAATAAATAAAAAGCAAGAAATGCGATGTGTGACGAAGTGGGGGTTTTATCCGTCTTGCTTGTGTGTGTGTGTTACTGTCCTGTACTAATATTGTGTGTACCTTAGTTTCCCTGTGTACTGCACCAATACTTAGGTGGAGGGAATTGTGCGTGTGATTTTGCTGAGGCCCTCGGGGCAGGTGAGACTGCCCAGCTATTTGCAGCTCTGTAAGCTGAGACCTAGGAGGGGAGTGCGACCAGGTGACATCTTTGGCCCAGGAAGCAAGACAAAGGGAAGGAGAAGGGGCTACAGGGGGGTGTCGGAGGTCGGGTGGCTGGAGGCTGGCAGTCTGCTTGGGGTACTGGAAGGAGAGGGTGGGGGGAATCCAGGGTGTCTGGCCCAGGATTCCCAAGATACACTTGGCTGAAAGTCACTGATGTTTGTAATAACAAGCTCTGCTCTATGCTGTAGTCCTGTCTACGAATAAACCTTCTGTTTTACGCTGGCTGAGAGTCACGTCTGACTGCGGAGCTGAGGTGCAGGGCCCTCTGGCTTCCCCAGGAGCCCCGCTGGTGCGGACTCGCTGTGGGAAGCGCACGGTGTAACGAGGGGATGCTGAATGCTCCGAGGTCAGTCCCAGGAAGGCCGAAGTTGTGTAAGCTTCTTGCCCTGGAGACAGTATGTAGTGCTTCCCCAGAGTCCCGACTGGCTTCGTATGGAGTAGTTCCAGAGCATTGCCCGGTGACCCCGTGACACTAGGTATGCTTCCAATGAAGTGAGCTGTAGCTCATGAAAGCTTATGCTCAAATAAATTTGTTAGTCTCTAAGGTGCCACAAGTCCTCCTTTTCTTTTTAGGTATGCTAAGAAGCACTCATGTCAAAAATTAAAAAGAGAATCATTGGCCCATAGATATGATTTATGATAAAACACAGCTATCAGAGGCACCCATCACAAATGCTGTGTAGAGGAGTTGCATGTAACAGATATAATTGTATGTCTGAGAGTATGGCTAATTGAAAGAGTGCCATCTACTGAGACATAAGAATATGTAACATTGTTCATCAGTATGTAGTAGCAATAAAGTTCTTGCTGAGTCTTGCAAATGGCTTCCTCGTCAGACAGCTCCTAGCAGGGCACTGAGAAGGCTAAAGTTCACAATAATTACAGAACTCACAGTAAAGCTGAGCATTTCAAAGTATGTGGATGCTCAGTTTCTATAATCCCTCTTTGTTTTAACAAGACAAAATCTCAGATGAACCTGCTAATTATATTACCATATAAGAAATGAATGAAATAAAAATAAGCTAAAAATACATCTTCAGCCTCTTGTGATTTAGTGCATGGCAATATACACAACATTTGCAATGCAGGCAAGTTAACAGTGCCCTGAGGAATAACATTTTCAGTTCTTGATTTGTATGAATGTAAGTCTGCATCCTTAGGACTCAACTGTGCCTGATGCTTCTGTTTCCCAACAATCCCCCATGGGAGAGGCAGGGCAGAACCACACTGGCTCAGGAGATGCTCAAGGAACCTTTCTACCTCAAGCAGGTACAAAGCTTCCCAGCGTTCTCCAGTGCAAGCACAACTGCGACTACTGTGTGGCTGGTATTGAAGGGAAGAGAGAATCCATGAAATTTCAGGGATGCTCAGGTGAGTTGAGGAACAAAGAGTGTAGGCCAGTGTTTTTTCAAAGTGTTGGTCATGACCCAGTAGCGGGTTATGGCATGTTAGGTACTGGGTCGCCTTGTTCTGATCAGCACCGCCGACCAGGACATTAAAAGTCCCATTGGCAGCACTGACCAGCTAAGTGCCTACCATTTTCGACACCATGCTGGGCCCCGGAAGCGGCCAGCAGTGGGTCTGGCTTCCAGGCAGGGGGGCCACGGGGCTCCACGTGCTGCCCCCACCCTGAGCTCTGGCTCCCCACTCCCACTGGCTGGAAACCAGCCAATGGGAGCTGGTGGGGTCAGTGCCTGCAGGCGAGAGTCTCACAAAGCTGCTTGCGTGCCTCCGCCAAAGAGCCGGACCTCCTGCTGGCCACTTCTGGAGCACAGCATGGTCCATGGCGACAGGACAGGCAGGAAGCCTGCCTCTGCATCCCGGCTGCGCCGCTGACCGAGGTAAGTCCGCACCCCAACCCCAATCCCTTGCCCCAGCCCTGAGCCACCCCCAAACCTGGAACCCCTTCCTGCACCCCAAACCCCTCATCCCCGGCCCCACCCCAGAGCCTGCACCCCCCAGCCCAGAGCCCTGACCTCCTCCCACACCCCAACCCCCTGCCCCAACCCTGAGCCTTCCCCAAACCTAGAGCCCCTCCTGCTCCCCAAACCCCTCATCCCTAGCCCCACACCAGAGATGCACCCCCAGCCCAGACCCCCTCCTGTACCCCAACCCCCTGCCCAGAGCCCCCTCCCACACCCTAAACCCCTCATTCCCTGCCCCACCCCGCAGCCCTCACCCCCACACCCCAACCCTCTGTCCCTGCCCTGAGCCCCTCCCACATCCTAAGCCCCTCATCCCCCGCTCCATTGAGTCATGGGCAGCAACAATTTTCTTTAACTGCATCCCCAGAAAAAAAAGTTTGAAAACAACTGGTGCCGGCCATGCTTACAGGATGAGGGACTCTGTCCTGAAAAGCAGCGAAAAAGATAGGGGGGGTCATGGTGAACATGAGTTTGCAGTGTGATACTGCGGCCAAAGCGAGCTAATCCGATCCTGCAATGTATAAATGCAGTAATCTCAAGAAGGAGTAGAAAGGTTATTCTACTTCTACATTTGGCACTGGTGCTATCACTGCTGGAATACTGTGTTCACTTCTGGAGCCCACAATTCAAGAAGGATGTTGATAAATTGGAGAGGGTTCAGAGAAAAGCCATGAGAATGATTAAAGAATTAGAAAATATGCCTTCTAGGAACAGACCCAAAGAGTTCAATATATGTAGCTTAACAAAGAGGGTGGGAGTTGATTACAGTCTAAGTATCTACATGAGGAACAAATATTTAATAATGGGCTCTTCAATCTAGCAGAGAAAGGAATAATACAATTTAATGGCTGGAAGCTGAAACTAGACGAATTCAGACTGAAATAAGGTGTAATTTTTTAACAGTGAGAGTAATTAGCCATTGGAACAATTTACCAAGGGTTGTGGTGGATTCTCAATCACGGACAATTTTTAAATCAAGATTAAATATTTTCTAAAAGATCTGCTCTACGAATTATTTTGGGGAAGTTCTATGCCTATGTTGTAGAGGAGGTCAGACTAGAGGATCACAATGGTTCCTTCTGCCTTGGAATCTATGAATATATGAATGCAAATACTTTAACTGTGTCAGGCTCCTACATTGGAGTTGGGGCAGAAAGGTTTTCAACCAAATTGGAAAGAGTCCTGCGGAGGGCAACAAAAATGATTAGGGGTCTGGAACACATGAGTTATGAGGAGAGGCTGAGGGAACTGGGGATGTTTAGTCTACGGAAGAGAAAAATGAGGGGGGATTTGATAGCTGCTTTCAACTACCTGAAAGGGGGTTCTAAAGAGGATGGCTCTAGACTGTTCTCAGTGGGAGCAGATGACAGAACAAGGAGTAATGGTCTCAAGTTGCAGTGGGGGAGGTCGAGGTTGGATATTAGAAAAAACTTTTTCACTAGGAGGGTGGTGAAACACTGGAATGCATTACCTAGGGAGGTGGTGGAATCTCCTTCCTTAGAAGTTTTTAAGATCAGGCTTGACAAAGCCCAGGCTGGGATGATTTAATTGGGGATCGCTCCTGCTTTGAGCAGGGGGTTGGACTAGATGACCTCCTGAGGTCCCTTCCAACCCTGATAGTCTATGATTCCATCTTTGCCTCCACAAAGGAGCCACACACGATAGCCATTAGTGTTTCTCTATAGCTGGTCAGAAAAAACTGAAAACATTTTTGCTTTTGTTTTTTCAATGGGAAAACAAAAACAAAAACAGAATTCATTTTGTCAGAAAGTCATTTCAATTGACAAAACATTTCAATAGAAAACTTTTGACTAGGAGTCACACATGTTTTAAAAATACCTCTAGCTTTGTACTGAGATGCAAGTGTATCTTCTAAAGAAAGTCTTGTGGGCATTTAGCTTCTGCATTAGTTCAAAGGACTAATGAAATAAGGAAGGTTGTATTAATTCTACTGGGCATGGTTCATAAAGGAATCCATAGACTGAACCCTGCTGTCTGGTTTTTCAAGCACTGGAAGTGAGCAGGAGTATCATAGTACCAGTAATGTCTAGGTAAGCAGCATATTGGTGGTAAAAAAACCCGTCATGCAAATTATGCATCGGCATAGAACCGAAGCCACTGAACTGAGCATTGAAAAGATGCCACTATTCACTGCCCACAATTGATGACATCTTGCCAGAACTCTCCAAAGCCAGAATCTTTATGGTTTGTGAGGTGAGAAATGGATTTTGGCACATAAGCCTGGATAAAGAATGCAGCATGTTGACAACTTTTGCAACACCCTTTGGTCACTGCGGAAGGCTATGCATGCCAATTAGCATAAGCCAAGAAGCAGAGGTGTTCCAGAGAAGACTCACCCAAGCACTGGAAGGACTGCATGGGGTGAAAATAACGGAAGATGATATCCGCATTTTAGGTGAAGAGAGCAATGAAAAAGAAGCTGAATGAGACCATGAAAGAAAGCTATACACTTTTCTATAGCAACACAGGGACAAAAATATAAAACTCAGCCCCCCAAAAATGTGACTCAAACAGCATGAAGTGACATACATTAGACATCTGCCCACAGCAGAGGGCCTGAAAGCAGATTCCCAACAAGATCAAGCTCCAGTGGATGTGAAAGAGGCACCATGCTTCACCGTAACGATGCATTTTCTGTTCCAGTTCTGTCCACACTTGGCTGCAGTAGTATAACCTGTATGTTAGCTCACAAGGCAGAATGTTGGGTGGGATTGGGCAGGTCCTCAACAGCAAGCATTTGACATGCTGAAACAAATGTTAATGGATACTCCTGTCCCAAAGTAGAGGAAAGCCACTGATATTCCAGTGTGATGCACTGGAGAGAGGAATGGGTGCAGCTATTTTCTGTTTTGCCAGAGCAGCTGGTCACTTACATTAGCAGACCCTGTCAGAGACTGACTGTGGCTGTGGTATTTGGAGAGAAGTAATTGCATCAGTACACCTGTGGCTACTCATTAATAGTGTGATCAGATCACAAACCTCTAGAGAGAAGAATGGCAAAGCCCCTTCTTAGTGCTCCAAAGAGATTCCAGTGCTTGTTGATGTGCCTACACATTACCAGATAGAGATAAGATCTTGTCCAGGGTGACTACTAGTGTTAGCATCAGCGAGTTGAGGGAAGAGATCAGGACACTGAATCCATTAACATGCTGTGCTATCTCCTAGTGTAGAGGATGGAAATCAAAGAGGCTACAGAAAAGGATGTCCAATCTCTGGAAGCCAAGAGAGCAACAGTCGCAGGGTAGCTAGAAGACAAAAGCCAAGTACCCGTAGAAGCAGAACCATATTTTCAAATTAAAGATGAGCTGAGTGTTCAGGATGGAGTCATATTCTGAGAAGAAAGAGCTACTGTCCCTGCCTCATTACATGAGGATGTCATGCAACAAAATACATACCCCACATCTGGGCATTGACAGCTGTCTTAGATGGGCTCAATAGTGTGTTTACTGACTGAGAATGAATACACAACTCCACTTCTTGATAAAAGGGTGTGACACCTGCCGGTCATGTGATAACTGCCAACAGAAAAAGACTTACCACATGAGCTCCCCACCCAGCCATAGGAAAAGGTGTACTGAACTACAGTAGAATACTACTCACATTTTTGGGCGGTTGATGCCCTGCCTGATACAAAAAGCAAGCCAGTGATTAGCATACTTCAGGCCCTCTTTGAAAAATATGGCATTCTGGACCATCTATTCACTGACAACAGACCCCAATTTGCCTCAGAAGAATGCAAGGAATTTACATACAAATGGGAGTTTGACCACCACCCTACCTTGCCAGCATACCCTCAGAGGTATGGCAAAGTGGAACCAGCTTTGAAAATAGCTAAGAGACTGTTACACAAACTTCCTTGTTCAGACAACTTGTTAGCGTTTCTGGAACACAAGAATACCCCAAAACAGGGGTGCTAAAACAGTCCAACACAGGCACAGATGGGAAGAAGGACCCAAACCCTGCTACCAGTGAGGAGTTATCTACCTCAGCAAGAAGGACGGGGACACTGTTGAGAGAAGATGACCAATCATCAGGGAAAGCAGGCACTAGAGTATGATAGGTCAGCCAAGGACTTACCAGCCCTGGAGACAAGCACACCTGTGAGGATCCAGCCATTAGAGAGACACCAGAATGTGTGGACTAAAGGACTCATGAGGGGTGCAGTGGTACTCAGGTCATGAGATGACTACTCAAGAGGAACAAGTGATCTGAAGGAACAGGAACTTACAAGCCAGAATGGAATGCAATCACAGAATGGAAAGACAGCGAACCACCCAGAGGCCAACCCACAGTGAGGGAGGAGAGTTTGCTAAACTCTGAGACAGGTGACAGGGAAACAGAGATAGGTCACTCCGAGTGTGGTCACTTGCTGAGAAGATGAGACTATCACCAGCTGAGTCTGTGGTAAAGACAAGCTTCTCACTTGGCTATGCGCTAGCATCCTATGGCCAAAGGGACACCAGGTGGGGCGGGGGAGTCTAGCCATAAATTATTTGTTCAAAATGTTTACAGGTTTGTAAAATAGGGAAGGTGTATCATGGTCAGTGGAATTGCTGACAGAAGACCCATGCTCCCTGGAGGGACTGTCACTGAAGGGAACACAAGTGGAACAGGGAATGTGGCGTAGTAGGCTAGAAGCATCTCAGCCACTTGGACAGAGCAGCCCACAAGGCTTAATAAAGTTCCACTTGTTCAACTTCACTTGCATTACACTTCACTCTTTGCCCATGAAACACACAACACCAGGAAAACAACTTTTCAAAAAGTGTTAGATCCTTTGCTTCCATTCACTCATAAAAAGAAAAAAAAGAGAATGAACAGCAGCAAACCGCTGCACAAGACTCGTGCATGCTGTCAAAAAGAAGAGTCTAAGGCTGCGGTTCTCAAACTTCATTGCACCATGACCCCCTTCTAACAACAAAAATTACTATATGACCCTGGGGCGGGCGGCGTGGAGGGGGACCAAAGCCTGAGCACCGGCACCCCAGGTGGGGAGGGATGGGCCAAAGCTGAAGCCCAAGAGCTTCTGCCCTGGGTGGGGGGCATATAACCTTAGCCCTGAACAGTGGGGCTCATGCTTCGGCTTCAGAGCCAGGCAGTGGGGCTTGGGCTTGAGCCCTGGACCCCAGCAAGTCTAACACCAGCTTTGATGACCCCATTAAAATGGGGTCACAACCCACTTTGGGGTCCTGACCCACAGTTCGAGAAACCCTGCTCTAAGGGTATCTGCTGGCATCCACAACGAACACTTCTGCAGGCAAGATCATATCAGACAGCCTTGGTCACTACCTCGTGTCACCCCAAGACTCATTAGAAAGGTTTGAGGGAGAGTATGCCTGGGCACAGACTTAGGGAAAAGGTAAACAAATCCCTGTCAGCAAAGTTCTGAGAGAAATTGTATCTAGTGTCAGGAGTCGCACAATGCATCACTCTTCAGTATCAAGCCATTAAAACAGTCAGCTGCAGTGTATGCAACTGGCTCAATGATGACCCACTTTCGTGCAGTCTATTTTGTTTAGAAAAAGTTCAGAAAATCTTGAATATTAAGCCTCTTTTCAAGCTATAATGATCATGGAGATTAGCTCTGATCAGCAGTTTTAGGCCATATGTAAATTCTGTGTCCCAAGGCATAGTAGCTGACTATAAAACTTTTCTTTCTTTCTCTCTCTCACTTTTTTTTTGGTGTGTGTGGGTGGGGGGGGGCAGGTTAGCTGTGATAAGGATACTGCCTCATAGAACCTCATTACTATTGGTCCATACCATCTACTTAGCATTCAACAGGTCAGAATTCTTAGAGCATGTCAAGGACTAGCCTTCAGCTATGGTTTACTAGCTCTGAAAGAGACTATTATTTAAGCATTAAAAAAAAATCTAATTCTGGTTCCCTTAATTAATCCTTTTTTATGTGTTCCAGCTCTTTGGCTTCTGCAGCCTGAGCTAACTTAATAGCATTGCAATAGACTGTCCCCCTGTCTTTCCCACCCCTTCCCCCATACTTGCTGATAAAAACATTCCAAAATGAGAACTTGAGACAGCAGGGGCTTGGAGGGGATTCCTTTCCTTTTTTTTTTTTTCTTTTTTTTTTTCATTCCCACCTCCAAGGAAATAATATTTAAGGCCCTCAAGACTGGCCACAGTTCCCTCAGACTCACCACTCATAACCCACTGAAAACAACAATGGTCTTCTGTGGCAACACAGCTGCTTGCTACTCCTCAGGGTGAGCCTGGGTGAAGTCACTCTCTGTTGAGGGTGCTGTAATGTGGAACCTCCTACTGGATGAGGTGAATACTGATTGACTCACCATTTTGGAAAAGCTTTCCCATAAAACCAAAGACATGAAAATTCAGTAATGAATACCACAGTAAACATAAGAACATAAGAATGGCAATGGGTCAGACCAAAGGTCCATCTAGCCCAGTATCCTGTCTTCCAATTGTGGCCAATGCCAGGTGGCCCAGAGGGAATGAACAGAACAGGGAATCATCAAGTGATCCATCCTCTGTTACCCATTCCCAAACAAAAGCTCCTAACCTACTACGGGCATTTCTGCATGAATCTTGGCACCTGTATATGGTGCTCAGATACTATGATGAGGGCGCTCCAGAAGTATAGTGGATAATTCCTAGTATCACTGTGCGCGGAAAGAGCACCAAAATGAAATGTTTCCCCTAATGACTGTAACACGTTAGCAGCCAAAATGTAAGCAGGGAAATCAATTCTTAAATGTAGTGAATAAAAGGAAAAGTTGCAAGCTTAATTCTAAAAGGCTTCCTCACACAGAACAAACTGGGAGGAGTTAGAGTTCTATTTAATAATGATGAAGTCTGAAGTTGATCATCTCTGCCCTCAGTTATTGGATGCAGCTGTAGCAATGAGAAAATAAGAGCCAAAGAGTGGATAACTTACATTATCTTAACTACCAAGGACAATACTTTAAAAATATAAAACCGAGGTGGAAAACTGCTGATTCCTTGAAGATCTCTCTCTCTCTTTCTTTCTTTTTTTTTTTTGGCGCTAAGAGCATATTATCAAATTCATAACTTGTGTAAACTGGTGCAGCTTCTATGAAGTCAAGAGCAGTGCCAATTTACACTAGCTGAGAATCACTGAATGAGACTCAAACTATAAAATATGGCTATGGTCACCTTTTATCTTATCAAGGTTACCAATTTGTGTAAAAAAAAATAACCCAGAAACCATGATATTTCAACTTGAAAGCAAAAGGCAAAACTTTTTAAATTAAGAAAGAAAGAAGTTTGCAAAAAAAAAAATGTTTGCAAGCATGTCCAAATAGTAATTTATACAATTTCATGACCCATTACACTTTCTGCAAGAAATGCTGAGGGACCAGTATTGCTTTTGTTGTCAGTAGCTGTGGTCCCACTGTTTCTCACACTTGGTAATTGAATGCTCATGGAAGACAGCTTTTCCCATCCCCACTCATCACTAAGCGGATCTTACTATAATCCCAAATGGCATAAGACCTGTAGGGTATGTCTACATTGCAGCTGGGAGGTATGATTCCCAACGTGGGTAGAAAGACACACGCTAGCGACTAAAAATAGCAGCCTGGATATGATGGCATGGGTCAGCTCAGGCTAGCCACGTAAGTCCAAGCTCGTCTGACTCCCTGGGTCTAACCTTGGGTAGCTAGCCTGTGTTGCCATCTATTCAGTAACATCCACGCTGCCATTTTTAGCACACTGATTTGAGCATAGCTAGGGCAAGCACGGCTACCTGTGCTGGAAATCACACCTCCCAGCTGCATTGCAGACATACTCATAGACTCTTTGAAGTCCACTAATGACTTTGCTTTGCCAGTCTAACGTGGAAGGTGCTCATGTCCAAGAGTGACGGGCAGCAATATAAAACCCTAAAACAGAGAGAGATTCGTGTTCATTCACACAAGTGGTCCAGCACAGGTACTTTAGGTGCAAACTTCCCCATGACACCCCACTAATGTGCTTCAGCACTACAGCTGGTCAAGAATTTTTTACTACATGTTTTTCATTTAAAAATGCAGATTTGTCTAAACTGAAACTTTCTGTGGGAAAGGGTCAGTTTCAAATCTGTACTTAAGAATTTTTTGCATAAGTTTTGAAATTGTCAATCCATCCCATTTTGATATTTCCAAAAATGAAATTTTTCAGTTTTCTGGTTTGGAATGATTTTTTCTTTAGAAATGTAAGCTAATTATTGTACAATTTAAAAAAAAATCCAAAATATTTCAAATAACTGTTAAACTTCTTATATGGTTAAAAAAATCCCTTAAAATACACATACACACATAGTTGGGCTATGAAAAATTTTAAAATGTTAACTTTTCCACCTAATTCGGAACAGGAACATTTTCTAAAGTCTTGAAAATGTTATCAGGACAGGAAAACCATTTCTTACCCAGCTCAATTCAGCAATGTCCAGGAGACACAGTTATCTACAGAAGTTTGGTTTCTAACTGACCTATGTTTAATTGGCCAACAAGAGCTCTGTTGTGGCTTTCCGATGTGGACAACTGCCTCATAGGAATTGGACAAGAGCCATCCAACTAATTTCATGCCATGTACTGAGAAGTCACCAGATGGTAACACTTTTGTTCATTGGCCAGTTTGAGCTCAACAGGAGAACTAGATGGTGGTTTTTAATATGTCAACAACCATGCAGGTTTTTAGTTAAAAATGAGACTTTCAGAAGCAGCAATTTAATTTGCTTTGTGCAAAGATGTCCTTCATGCTGAAGAAACTCTAGTGATCTAAATGTCCAATCCTGCTAGACACTGACTACTGAAATCAGCTGCTCAGCACCACAGTTTCTAAGTATAATTAGATATAACATAATTTAATAGGAAGTCTTTTTCTCAAGAAGATGAACTGCTCTCTGTCAAGGGAGGAAACCCAAAGCAAGTGCTGTTCACACAGCTCAGTTTCTCTTTTCTGGCTTTTGCCAGCTTCAGTCCAATAAAAAGACCAACCCTGTAAACACTTACTACTGATTGCCGTCTTTACTACCTAACCTGAATAATCTGTAGGATTACAGGCCGGATCCTGCAAATGCTAACAACCACAGCGATTATGGTTGTAAGTAATCCCAAAATCTACCAAGCACTGCTGGATAGCAAGGACCCAATCTAATGTCTGGTGAAGCCAATGATTTTTATGGACAATGGATTTGGGAATAAGCATTTCCAGGATCAGACACAAGTGCAATTTAGTCTTTGATGTGATATTTTACAGTATTGCACAGTATTTTAATTGAAAGACATGTACTTTCTGTAATTATATTTTATAGCCTATACCGCACTCCAACAATGTTTGAGGAGGGGGAAAGTGATGTGGGAGCTTAGAGACAGAATTCACTGTGGGGGTTTTGGGGGAATAAATCAATACTTTTATTCATCAAGGTCCCCAGCAAAGATGCTGTGGGCGCTGCACAATTAACAACTGATTGCAAGAAAAAGTAACATTAATTAAAGCTCTATGCAATACAGTATGAAAGAAAAGTAACATAGTAAGTTAATTTCATAAGGAAAGCTCTGGACAGAAGCCATTCAAAGTCCTGGAAACTTTGTGGACCCTTTGTGTGATACCCTGCCACCTCGATATTCACCACTGTCATGTAATTAGGATATGTTTTGTACAAAGTATGCCTTCTGAGGTATCATTCTAAAAGTCTTGATCTAAAAGACATTAATGTCTCATTGGATTGTATGTGTGATCGTCATATGTGAAGTTATGAAGTTTGGTGATGTGTGGGTTACTGAAACATGTTGTGAGGTTGAAAACACCCACAAGCAGCCTTTCAGGTACAACAGTAAAAAGGCCAAATAATGTTAATGGCTCATTGAGGAAATGCACACAAGCACAAGGATTACCCCAGGAACTGTATACGATAGAAACCTCTTGGAGATAGCACTACACAATGGGAACTGTTTGACACAGGTCACAGCAAAAGAGCTTTCCAGCAAGTGAAAAGAAGATATAAAAGGGGGGAAATGACATCATGATGGTACCTCTCTCTCCCTACAACAACATACCTGGAAACAACTGAGGGGCAAGGACTGAACTGTGGGAAGTGATGGTCACAGGCTAGAAGGATTTTTAGCCTGTGTATGAAAGACCTGGGAAGCCAAGGCAACTTGTGCCTTAAGAATCTGTCACCCTGTTTATCACTCAGAGTGAGAATTTGCTAATTCATATCCATCCTATCTAGCGTGTTAAGCTCAGTGTGTGGCTTTGTTAATTTACTAAGATAATCAGCTTTGCTATGTTTGCTATCACTTATAATCACTTAAATTCTATCTTTTGTAGTTAATAAACTTGTTTTTGTTTTGTCTAAAACTGAGTGTGGAAATTATAACTTGCAACAGAAAGCTGTTGCATCTCTCTCTCCACATTGAGGTAGGGGCAAATTTTACGAGCTTACGCTGTACAATTCTCTGTGCAGTGCAAGATAGTATAATTTTGGGCTTACACTCCAGAGGGGGATGTATGCCTTAGCAGCGGGGAGGTGCCTTAGCTGTATAGCCTAACCATGCAGGGGTTGGTCAGAAAGCCTGTTTGCATGTCACAACAGCTGGGTGTGTCCCTGCCTGTGTGTGTATGCTGATTGAAAGAGCAATCTTAGAGAGTTTAGCAACTTGTCGCAGCAGCACAGTGTGATAGGGAGCCCAGGCTGGTGGGTCAGGCAGGCTCAGTGGTACCCTAGTTCCAAGTGGCACCTCAGGGGGAACACATCACACCATGCATGTTGTAAGAATGGGTTTGAGGCAACTGGAGCTTTCTCCAAGAACTTCTCCATGCTAGGCCTCATCTTCAGTCTCCAAAGATTGCCCTTCCCCCAAAAATGGATCCACTGCTACATGGAACACCCTGGCTATAACTCTCCTGCATGAATTTTACCAATAATTCAGCATCACTTTGTTTAACTGTACTCTACTCAGGTGGAGCAAGGATTGGTCACCTGACAAGAATGCACTCCAGGATATCAGCTCTCCTGTTTATCAAAACCCTTTTAATCTGAATGTTTCAGATGCCTCCCAAAATTTTTGGATACATGGATGGATGGAAAGATATAGTCAGACAAATTAAATAATACAGTAAGAACATTTAAAGGATTACTTCCTCAACATCAATAGATGTTTGAAGTAAGAGAGCACAAGTGCCTTTGCTTTAATGAAAGCTAATGGAATGCTTGTTCAACAGACTTTTGTAACCTAACATCATGGAATCCAGACTATAAAACTATACAAATATATTGATCTCGGGCAACTGTTCTGAAGCCCAAGGTTTTTGTTTGACACGATAAGATGATAGATTACTGCTTGAAGCTGCAAATCAATGGATCTTTGAGTAAAGTTGAAAAAAATGTAATCAAGAACGTTCGACAAACTGAATTCACTTTTTACCCCTCTCAACAAAAATCAACCACCCGTCTAAGGTCAAGTATAATCTGGCCTTCTAAAACCTAAAGCAGTGAAGCCAAGAAATACTGTTTGACTGTGTACTTGATAGCATTATCCCCTAGCGTGCTCTCAAAGATTATCCATAATGTATGTTCAATGAAGGAGTAATCATATGACCCTATGGACAAAGTCTGTACTGTATATCAAATCATGTAATTAGAATAATTCTGTTTTAAAAAGAGAGTGTCGGGTTAACAATCATATTAAAAAAAAATCCCTACCAGTGCTATAACAATACCTTTGATAATTAAAATGGAAAGATATTAAAATGTTTGTTTTTTTCACTCTGTATGCTAAGTTCATGTTCTGCTTTTCCCTTAGATGTTTGGGAGAGAGAATAGACTCTGGGTCAGTTTCATGTTTGATTGTAGTCACTTTAAAGTTCCTCTTTTTCTATCATGATCCCATGCACTAGTACAATGCTGAAATGTTTGCGCTGCAAATACTGCAGGAGAATATTTACTTATTTAAAAAAACAATTTCCACTGAATTACATTTAAAAAAAATCATTACATGTTTCTATTGATCTTAGGTTAGATAAGGCTGTATTTACAAAAATCTAAAGTTGGGGCCACATCCCCTGTAAGTGTCCTGTTAAGAAGCACATTCCTAGTCATGGTAGGAATGTCACGGGGATATTCAGGGCTAATGTAACGTAAATCACCATAACACTTGGCTGTTATAGCTGGTAGCACAAAGACGGTGCTTTCCATTTGCAAAGTGTTTTACAAACATAGTGAGTAAAAATGTCCTGTTTACATTTTTTTTATGCAAAATGAAATTCTGGGATTTTTTTTCCCCACAAAGTGTCTGCTTTCTGCAGAAAAAATTGACTTTATGACAAACTGAGAGGCAAAATCTTTCTAGCTGAAAACATCCTAATCATCATTTTTCAGCACTGGAAAATTTTAATGAAAACTCGTTTTCATTTTTGTTGAAATTATCTATGAGGGAAGAAAAAAATAATATTTACCAGCCAACTCCAATAACAAGCCAGATCCTCAGCTGGTGTCATATTGGCTCCACTGTAGGCAATGGAGGTTTTCCAATTTACACCAAATGAGCATCTGGCCCAAAGAATCTGACTTGGGGTGTCGCATGCACTGACCCTGCTATGGCAATGTCTGTGAGAACTGAAGTGCTGAGCACCACGCAGGTCATAAGCAGTTAAACCCAAAACACCCATGTGAAGTAGGTAAACAAGGGTTATCATTCCTATTTGCATACATGGGACACTCATGCTCAGGAGCTACATGCCTTTGCCATAAAGAAAATCCTTGTCTAAGTCAGAACTTGAGACTTCCTGTCTACTATTCTTGTGTTCAATCACACTTCTCTATAAGTGACACAGCCTATTCATCTGTGATTAAATCTGAAAATCCCTTAAGAAGCAGAGACACTAGATGTAAGGCTCTAATACCATGAATTAGTAGGGTAAGTTATTTTATTGCAGGTGTTCTGAAATCCCCAGAATGATATGCTACAACTTGATTTAAGTAACTATTTGTCTATGGAGAACTGGATAGTCCATATATAATGGATTTGTCTCTTGTTTGGTAAACAGTCATTGAAGTTAATCAATATAGAAACATTTGAAATTAGCATATGTTATCATAATTGTATGAGAAAAAAGGGTTGTTAGTTATGATTGTGCAATTGAATACTACTCCACCAATAAACAGTTTCAAAATCTAATGAGTGGTTGATGCTTTGAACAATACTACAATAATTCTTGGCCAAATTATCAACTGATGTAAATAGGCATAGCTCCACTGAAGTAGAGATTTACATCAGCTGAGAATCTGAGCCTTTATACATTCCCTGACTAGCTCTTATACATGAATGAGATTCGTAATGCTTTGTCTCATTATACTGACTTTGATATATACATCAAGGCTAGTAAATGTTAGACCTAAATAGGCTAATATTGTCAGTTCTAAACTCCCTTTAAAAGAGAGCTGCCAATCCATTAGGGAAATCCATGAGAATCAGAAATCATTAGCGCTATAAAGATAATGCTATGAAAACAGTACATTTGTTATTATGGTTTCATGTACAATAAGCAACCTGTTAAGGAACAGAGTCAAAGACTGCTTCTGACCTAACTTACACTAATATAAATCAGGACTAACTCTTCGAAAGTCAATAGAGAGTATAGGTGTAAATGAAATCAGAATCAAGCTAAATATCCCTGGTAGAGCTGGTTGGAGAAACTGTGACAGAACCCTAAAGTATGGGACTGTATAGTTCTATTGAAAGTGAAATGCGTTGCAAAATCGGGTTGCTTCTTGCCAGAATTTTGTTTGCAAAGAAAATTGAAAAAAAAAAAGTTCCAATGTCAAAACACGCTGTTCCATTGGTTTTGGAATGAAACATTTCATTTTTTGTTTTGACATAAATTTTCATTGAGAAATTTTTAAATGTATTATATGATCATACATCCCATTCAAAATGAAGCCAAATTTTGAAATCATGCATTCCTTTGTGACATAGAACTACTGTCCTCTGTATAGCCCCAGTACTTAGTAATAAACGATTTGCTCAGAAAACTATACATAAGGCTTTAAATGTTTTATTTGAGGCATCTGTTGATCTTTAATAATATATAAAGTTGATGTCCAACAAAATAGTCTTTGCTCCTAACACAGAGGTAGCTGGAACAGATATATTATTTATAATATCACTACACTAACACTTTGCCCTTATTTACCACTTTCCATTAAATATGTTATAGGACACCTACATTAAGTAGAACCATGGACAAATTGCTAAACAGGAGTACAAAAGAATGTAAGGACAAAATCAGAAAGTTTAAAGCACAAAATGAATTACACCTAAGATGGGATATAAAAGGCACTAAGAAGAGGTTCTTTAAATACATGATGAGCAAGAGAGACAAAGGAAAGTATAGGTCCTCTACTTAATAGAGAAGGAGAGCTAATAACTGATGACATCAAGAAGGCTGAGATGTTTAATGACTATTTTGCTTCACTCTTCACTAAAAAGGTTAATGGTGATCAATGAAAGTTTATTCAAAACTGGCACATTTCCATGAACAATTTTAGTTTTGTTAAAATGGCATTTTCTGACTAAAACACATATAATCAAAAAACTCCGAAGCAGCTCTAATCACACCCTTATTTTACAGATGGGGAAACTGAGTCATAGAAATTAAAGTGAGATCTCATGGTGACACAGGTGAACAAAACCTAGATCTTCTGACTCTTAAGTTAAACCAAAAGGCTTTTCCTTCCTCTTTAAGAAATTTTAAACATTGTGTAACTTGGAACTAATGAACAATTTGTAAGACTTCCTTTGGATATCAATCACAAAAGTGATCAGTGATAGAATATTTCATTGCTGTAAAGCTAATACATTGTATTAGATAACTATCAGTGTTTTATGTTTCCATAAAGCAGAATCATTGCATTCGGTAATGTCCCTCTCTAGTCTTTCAAATGCTTCTTTAAAGCATACTTCTTACCAGCAGCTATCCACCAGAAATAGATGGCAAAAAATCAAAAATTGCATCACTTTGAGATTCTACCTTCACCCTTTCTGGCACGTCTTCTGAATTTGACTGTCTGTGCTTGATTCAGAACCTGGTGCTGCATTCTTTGCATATCCAGTACATACACGGACAACAGTGTAAAGGGTAGCCAGGCAAGGAATATAAACTTAAGCCCTTAGTTTGTTTTGCAATATTCTTGAGGTAAGGAATACGTCTTCGTCAGTGTTATTTATGCAGTGTAAAGCACAACTGGTGGCGCTCACTTAGTAACAAAGGGCTTGATTTTCAAAAACACATACAAACAAGAGCATGCATATGTTATTTTCCATCTCTCTTTGATGGATAATTGTTGAAAGCCAGCAGACAGAAGTGAGTTTGCACCTAGTTTACAAACATAGTCGCCACAATTGTGTGCACAGATTGAAAATTTTCATGCACAAATGGACATTTAATACACCTAAAATTGCACATGCAAATGAGTACATTGCATGGACAAATTAAAGTCCAGTTCTATGCCTCAATTCTAGACTGTTACCCGGATTCATGGTTCTGTGGGGGTCTCATGTGCACCAAACCCCTGTTCCATGAACATTTCAAACAATGTCTCGGGGAAAAGAAAGGAGGGTGGGGGAAAGGCCAACCCCATTTTTTTTTAAAATAGACATTCATAATTTTGGATCCAACGAGAAACTGCTGAGCTTGAATTAATATGCAAACTAGACACCATTAACTTGGGTTTGAATAGAGGCTGGGAGTGGCCGGGTCATTCCACATATTGAATCTATTTCCCCATGTTCAGTATCCTCCTCACACCTTCTTGCCAACTGTCTAAATGGGCCATCTTGATTATCACTACAAAAGTTTTTTCTTCTGCTGATAATAGCTCATCGTAATTAATTAGCCTCTTACCGTTTGTATGGCAGCTTCCACCTTCTCTGTATGTGTATATAGATATATATCTTCTTACTCTACTTTCCATTCTATGCAGCCGATGAAGTGGGCTGTAGCCCACGAAAGCCTATGCTCTAATAAATTTGTTAGTCTCTAAGGTGCCACAAGTCCTCCTGTTCTTTTCTCTTTAAGACAACGTTAGAAAACTCAGAGTAACCAGCATAGGAATAAATAATCCTGTCATTCTCAAACAATCCACTTTGTATTCAGGTGGACATGTTCTCTGATCATAAAGGTAGTGTGGATCTCTCTGTTGATGGATACTAGCACCCCATGCTAGGGCAGACTAATCCCACCTGCACTGGCAATTTATAGGCCTTTCTCAACCGAGCATTTGGAGTACTGACTGCACCATAGTATTACTGTCACAGGAAATGATGTTCTATTGTTATAATGCCTGGCAACACAATAGTAGGATTTACATCCATTTAAGGGGGAGGACAGCACAGGGGCTAGACCCACATCTAATGTATCAAAGCTCATCAATCTCTGAATCAGATCATAAATTTATGGCACATGATTGCAAGCTGTTCGGATTTATCACCTTCTGTATGCACACTAAAGGACTCAAATGAAATACAGTTGTGTGGAAGCTGACAGTCGACTGACTTACAGTACAGCTCACAGAGCAGCCTGCAGGGCTGGCATCCTGCAAACAGGAGATGGAAAGGCAAAATATAAAACCTGTAACTTACATCTATATAAACAGGAAAAGACTGAGATCTGGTACAGCCAGTAGCATAACAAAAAGGAACGAGATGCCATCCTATTCTGGAATATGTCATGCATGTAAATATGTTTCTTCAGGTTCATTTTCTTTGACACTGTCTAAACTATGCTGAAGCACCTTTCAATTAACTGATTATATGGATGAACGATATCTCTTGTGTTCAAGTCATTTGAATCTTTTAAGCCCACCCTGCCCCTCAGAGGGCATACAGACAGATGCATAAACAGATACATAAAATCCCTGCTAGCTGAGCTAATGCATAAATTAAATTCCCTGTGCAAAGAATTAGATACAGAATTATACAAACAAACTTGAGTCCCTGATCTTCAATACCCAGAAGGGAGTCCACCACTTCCTTAAAAATTCATTTGTTCTTTAATTAAGAAATATGCTTATTTCTAATTAATAAACCAATGGTATAATGTAAATATATGCCAAGCAACCAAACATCGCTGCTTTGATAGTTCTATGCCTGGAAGTATATTAAAGTGAAATTATTTTTCTACATGAAATGCAACAGCATAAAAATGGCATGTGTTCTGTATCCTGGGCAATTAACAATGTTCAAGTCAGGTGCCTATTACTGTTGGTATATTATTGTGTGGGGTAGAGCTGCAGGAGAGGACAGGTCATTTTAACCTTAGGTGCAATGAACAAACAAATAATTTATTCACAAAAAAAGTTAAACAACAAAGGGCTTTTTGCAATTTCTTCAGTTCTTACACACAGCCTTAAATACTGACCTCTGCTCCTGAGGCAGTCTGGAGTTTTCCCTCAATTTAACCTATTTCTGTGGAGAGCCAAGCATAATTGAACCCTGGAGTGAACCACTGACTACTGCTTCCAGTTTTTTACATAGCAGTTCTTTTAGCTGCAAATTGCTACACTTAAGATTATTTAAATGTGCTCAAGATGGACTGAGCTGAACACAGTGGCTTGGCTGGGCACTTGTTAGGGACAGGAGGCTCTAACAGGTCTTGCCCAACTCTAACATCCATGATTTCAAGACAGATTAAAAAACAGGAATGATCTCTGTATCTAAACAGTTATCACGTCCACCTACTTGCTGTTTCACCACCCTATATTATTTATATGCACACATACTTATTTTGACTTCGTTGGAGGTTTGGGATAAAGGGTGATGTTATTATATGACTGCTTACAGGGACCCGGGTCATAGACCAGGGCCACAGACTATTGTTCTAGGCACTATACAAATGCAACAAAAGACAGTCCCTGCCTTGAGGAGTTTATCATCAAAGTAACAAATAGATATATGTTACTAGGCACTCCTGCAATACAAGTTAATTATTAATTAATTATTATTATTATTAATAGTAGTAATAAAATAATTAGTGTTTGAAGATTAACTACTTCATGGCCTGTAGAAAGATACCACAAAAGAGATACAGCAAGCCTAATTATGAGTGCACAAGAGCCATCCTTAAGGCTTAATTATGTTCAAAACAAAACTGACTGACAGAACTGCTCCCTGAATGCAGACTGTGTTCTAAAAAGGACAGAAAATGGAGCACGTGCTGAGCGCCCGCAGGAGCCTGGCTGGGAGAGAATATATGAACAGACACAATGAGGTCGCCAAGTGTCTGCATTGGAGCCTCTCTGGCAAGTATGGATTTAAATGCATCATGTGGGATTATGACCAGAAGATTGAAAGCACTCTAGAGAATGAAGAGGCAAAGATTTTATGGGATCTGGCAATTGTCACAGGCCAAATGGTGCAGGCTACCAGGCCGGATGTAGTTTTTGTAGGAAAGAAGACAAATAAGACAATGTTAATTGATACTGCCATACCAGCAGATGGAAATATATATAAAAAAAAAGAAACAAGAGAAAAAGATGGCAAAGTCTAAAGAACTCTGCCACAAAGTGGAACAATCAAGGAAAACTAGATCAGAGATGAACCCAGTGGTTGCTGGAGCACTTGGAGTGATCCTTAAGGGTCTGAATAAGCAACTCATGAACACACTAGGAGTTCAAGGTATCATGAGCAGTGACCTCTAGAAGACTCTTGCGCACTGTGAGAATTTTCAGGCAAGTCAAAGGAGAACAAGTGCAGATGAGCATCTAAAATGCAGGAATTCTGCAGAGGGTTTAACAAAACTCCTGACTACCCAAACGTACAGAGTCAGTTCCTGATCGGGATTTATTGGTGCCTCAGAGGGATTTTAGACAGCAACATTCCCCTTTTTATACTTAGAGATCGTGTATGTTGTAAAGGCTGTTTGTTTAAAAAAGGCAGGGTGTAATAATAAATAAACAAATAATAATAAATATATACAATCTCCAATATTTCCTGAGAGATAGAGTCCTCCAACTATTGAAATAGTCCTCTGTGATTATTCTATTGGCTTCTGGTTGGCACCTGTATTTGAAAAACAGAATATCAACATTACAAATGTTTGGGGCCTGGCCAGCTCTTATATTTGTCTGAGCAGATACTGACTGGCATTTGTTAAGATACCTTAGAAATCTAAAACTGGTAAAGCCACATAAGAGAGATTCTACTGTAGGTTGCACTTTTTCAGAAATATTTTTAGTCCTAAGTGAAAACAAGCTGTCTGGTCCTGATAGCCTATCCACTTTCCAAAATTTGTGCCCTCTTAAGAAGCTCTGGGACAGCCAGATATATTACACAAAACAGTGTTCTTTACAATCCTCATCTGGCAAAAAGAACAAATAAAACACAATTGTTGGGGCTTGATAATTCTTTCACTTACACCAGTGTAAACCCAGGAGCAGCTCCACTGAAGTCATTAGAGTTAAATTAACGTGAAACAGGAAAAGTGAAAAGAGAATCACACTTTTCGCTTCTGGGTGTTGGCAGAACATGACCTTTTAAATTGGGACCAACCTATGTAGATGGACAGAATCAATTATTCTATTTACAACATGGTTAGAATCTTACAACTGCAATTTATTACCAAGAGCAATATTTTATTTTTCACTATCTCAATATATTTAGCAACAATCCTTCCCCGTACAATATATTCCTACAGTGGAATACCAAGGCGCTAACTTCTACATTAGTTATGAAAATTAAATCTACCTTTTTTGGAATCTTCCTTTGGAATTCCATCAGAAATACTCCTGTCATTTTCGTGAACCCCTAGAGGTATTCATTGTGATTCACTGTATCACAAGTCACATCAAAAGAATTCATAACGATTTGATTTGCATTATAAAATCTTAAACACAGAAAATTGCTTTTGATGTTGTCTTCAACTTGTTCTTTCATTGTTTTAATATAAGACCATCATTCGTATCAGCAGTACTTGAACTGTGTAATTTCCTTAAAGTGACAGTTTAAGACCGACCAACAATGTTTCTTTATTGCTTCATTTATATTTTCTTCAGTTCTTGATTCACGTGTTTCAGATTTTGTTCTCTCATTAGGGACATGAACGATCTATTGTGAAGGTGTTGACTTACTGCTGCCGGCGCCTCCCTGTGGCAAAGTGTGGCATAGCAGCTCTCTCCTTGCTGGGTGGCTCCTGATGATGGCTGCTCCGCCTCTGTGGTGACCTGCCTCTTTCTGTGATTTGACCTTCCACCCAGGTTACTTCAAAGTTTGTCTCATTCTGGGGTAGTTCATGAACAGAAAGCAAAGGGAATTAACACAAATAAGCAGAGTTAAAAAGAAACAGAGGGGAATGATTCCCTGTCAGGGTGTGTCAGAATCTGGCCCTCACTTCCCTCAGGGAGGGGCCTTCAGGCAGTGGTTGTCTGGGAAGCTCCTGCCTCCAGTCAGCCCTTTGCTCAGGAGCTGAAGGTCTGTTCTCTCCCCTGATCTGCCAACAAGTGTGCTGTTCTGCTTCCTTATAAGCTCCTCCGGCAGCCTGTTCATGCCTTGCAGGTGTCGCAGTGCGGCGTTGCCTGCGCCCAGAGCGGCTCATTAACCCTTTGTTGTCCAGTGTGGGGTTTAGTATACCTCATCACACGCTATTGAAAATGGTTTTAAAATTACTGACACCAATGTACTTTGTTGTAGGCAATATTCTGTTCAGTGAAATGTTTCCACAGAGTAAGTTTGCCTCTCACCAAAAATGACTGAATATTTTCCATAACTGTGTATCACGAAAAAAATGGCAGATTTCCCAATCTCACTTGGAATGAAATTATCCCCCAAGCAGAGAACCAGCATAAGGAGTATGTGCCACTTAATTCCCGCTTGATCCCTATTTTGTGGATTTAAGAGTTGCACAGTCCTGTGCTTGGTGTGAATTTCTCCCTCTTGCACTGAGTTTATGTGGTTTTGGGTCTGAAATCGAGAACTCTTCCATTATTTCAGTCTTCCAGGAGGAATTTACTTATTTTCAAAATACAGTGGAAATGCCATAAAACTCCACAATCCATGTGTGCAGAATGTGAGTAACTTCTGTGATTGAAGAATGCATGAAAGAAAGAAAAATGTGGTCTTGACACTGGTGGAAGGAGAATCAGAGGCCCTTAGAAAATACCTAATTCCACTTTTTCCTGGTTTCACCTAGTCATAAAGAAACAATCCTTGAATTTTCTCCTCTGCTGGAAGCTCTTTATAAAAATTGTGTCTTTTCTAACAACTGGCTGCAGGAAAGCTCTTAAGAGAACCCCTGTAGTTTTTCCCCATGTTGTTGGAATCACAAGTCAAAGGCAAGAAGCAAGCCTGCGGAGCTCACCAAATTCAATGCAATTTCAGTCATTTTAAAGCTTAAGTCGTCCTGTTTTTTCCGCACATCAGCAATGATCACAAAGTAAAAAGAAATACACTGGGGGGGAAATATTTTTATAATCCTTGAGACATACATCAAACAAAGATGATTGCAACATTTGTACAGGGAGAAAAATCATCTAACTTATTCTGCCAACTTCTCCAGATATATCTTCATGCAGTTTACCTTTGCAAATGTCTTTTGATTTTCATCTTCCGTATGCAATCTCATTAATATTCATTTCTGCAGCAACTTTGTTGTTATTAGGCTAGCTGAAAAAAAGGCAGCCTTGCATGCTGTATTTGATAAGAGGAAACTGTCTCTATAACCCAATTTTCATTTGTCTGAATGATAGCAACATACAATTATATAGCATGTGGCTATCAATAATACATGCTCAGTGATCTAGACCCTTCCTCATGCCTTATCCATTTTTACAAATTATTATTTTATGATATTGAACATTCCTCTGGGCTATTGTGCTTAATGTCATCCTGTGTGCCACTTTAAATGTCCCTTTATTTCTAATAATTATTTACAGACATCTTCTATCCGTTCTGCTTTAGGGCTCCTCAGTTGGAATGCAATGTATTCAGGCTACTGTGCTTAATGGAAAACAAGTTGTTGTTTTTAATGCAATTCACAAGCAATTTCCCCTCCCTGTGTAGTTAGGCTTTTAACCCATTGGGCTTCTAACATATTGTTACAAGTTGGATAATCAAGTCAAATGTGTTCAGAATCATTTCTGCCAAATGGCTCCAGCGAATGAAATGAGATGTCAGCTTAGTTCATTTAACCAGCCCAAAGTAAAAAAATAAATAAACTTTTCATCAGCAGGAAATTGTCAGAAATTTCCAGATGACCACTCTCCTGCAATCCATAAGGCTATTGACCTAGGTTTTGCCGTAGCAAGTGGGTTCTCAATCTGGTGGCTTGTGACCAGGTCTAGGGTGGTAATGGATGTGCTCCTTTCTTAATGGGTGCATGGGACAGGGTCTCATGGGAAGAGGATCTCAAAACTTTTCCCTGCTGGAACACAAGGTTGCAATATGGAAAAAGGTTACTTTAGTATAAAGTATAACACTTTATAGCAGTATAAAGTATGCTGAGCTTGATCTAAAGCCTATTGAAGTCAGTGGAAAGACTCCTATTGACATCAGTGGATCAGGCCCATATATTAAATGCTAATGTTACATACGCTCAGTCTTTTACGGGAACTAGGGGCAGTAGAAATCAACACTCAAACAAAACAACCGAAAGAGATAATTTTTCAAGTACAGATTATCCTGAACAGGCAACCACTAAACTTCCAGTATGTCCAGGATTGGACACTTCTAACGGAAGCCAAGTTTTCTATGACTTTTAAAATTGCTTTGGTAAGATTTTGACAGTTGGCTAGTCCCAAGAAAATCATCACTCGGCACAACACCACAGGTATCTTATGTTACAAATTAATTCCATGCAAGAAAAACTGATAGGGAAATATATGTGTATAGCACCTTTCATCCAAAAGATCCTAATGCACATTACAAACTAAATGATAAATGGTCCTGTTTTGAGCAGGGGGTTGGACTACATGACCTCCTGAGGTCTCTTCCACCCTAATACTCTATGATTCTATGATAAGCTCTGGCTCAGGTTTTGAGAAGTGGCTTCCATTTAATGTACGCACAATTTTGCATTCACAAATAACTAGACCCAATTTTTTGCTCCTTTAGTAAGATGAAGACACTAACATTATAGAGGCTTAAACAGCTGTTTGTGTCCATAATGCATTGTGGTTTCAAAATAGAAAGCGCAATTATTAGTAAGGACAAAATTGCACTCCTTCCGCTCCACCAATCCCCAAAACATGGAGGGCAGATTGAGGTCCATTTGAAAATGTGGCCTTAATTACACAGGAATCACTTCATACACCACTAAAATACAGCCACTTCTGGGATTAAGCATGGCAACTCTTTAACAGTGTATAATCATACTAAACAAATAAAAATACATATAAACTTCTAGTTTAAATATATCATACTTGGAAACCTTGCCTTGCCTTCAATTCAGGCACAGCATAACAAGGTGTGTTTGTCCTTATTATCACATAAAAACAACGATATTATACTACACTTCACAATAGATGCCAGCTTTCGCATTGTAAAGCAATGTGCTCAGTCCTTCTTCACCAAGTCTTGTCCACAAACCTCTTCTCTACAGCCTTTCAGTTGAGTATTTAGTACACCATTTTGTTTGCAGAATTCCACTTGTGATACGCAACAATAGTTTAACACATTGCAATTCCTTTTTCCTCTTGAATTGACCCATAAATTTGAAAATACAAATACAACTCTTAAGTTCTTTAAAACCAATTATACTAATCCTATTTCCACAACTGCTTTGATCTTTCAGAAACTTGCTATGCAAACTTTTGCAAATCTACTCAGCTATGTATGAGATTCATGCTTCACATGACTTTTAAAACTTTTAAGCAATGTAATAATTTTGCCTGACAAGTTGCATTTATATCTAACTCTTTCCTTTTCAGTATAGACTGTCAGCCTGGCACTTTTTCATCAGTTCCCTTGACTCCAGTCTCAGATTTCAGGATTGTGTCTAGGTGCAAGATATATTACACAGTGCATTATTTTTGCCTGTGCCTTGTTATGTGCTGGCATTCTGAGATCTTTGACCTTGTGACTCCATCAACAGGTCGTCACCAGTCACGCCGCTCCAAATTTCTGGACCTAATAGTTCCATAGTTTGCCCTGAAGTAGTATACAATAATATCCTTATGGCTCTTAAAGTGAGCTAATGGACCATATTCAATTTTGATCTTCAACCTCCATTACCTTCCTGGGGCAAAAGGTGTTGTTCATCTTCTGTACACCAAGATGGTTGCATGCAAACTTCCTTCTTCATTTTCTTCTGGTTTTATGTAAGGAGGACAAGTTCTATGGTTCTACCAGCTTCAGGATTCTAGCTTTGATTAAGCCCACCTGGATAAGCTCTAGTCTTCATGATCAAAGCTTCATCCTTTAATGCATAAGGCATCATCCTTAAGCCCTCCTCTGTCAGAGCAACAAAGGAAAAATGGCAGCCCCTCCTCGCACTGCCCCTTACCTAATCCACGGAATGTGTGACAGTTGGATGTGCTGATCTGTTGATATCATTGACATAAAAACATAGGAGGTTTTTTTCGGTTAGACAGCAAGTTTAATTAAGTTGGGGTACACAGTGCGTTTTGGTACCTGTTGGAGGTAGCAGTAAAAAAGAAAGCCTATGGAATACTGAAGCACACTCTTGTCATTCTGAAGGTGTCAAGAAATGCACAGATCTTTTCCTTTAACTTCTTATTTCCAGACTTTTCAGGTTTCAGGTGGATTGGCCTGTCATGTCATGATGCAACCTTACCTGCTCCTAAGCATTTTGTTTGCTAGTCTAATAATGCTTGCATCCTTTCTTTTGAATATCTTTAGCACCAAAATGGGGGGGGGAGGGCTTGATCATTGAAATTTGCCAAGGAAATAAACCTCACTGAGGAGAAATGCCATGGAACACTTGGATGAAAACTGGCTTGGTTTTGACCAAATTAGCACTTGTGAAAAAGGCATGTAATGAATGCAAGTTTGTTTGTTTTTTAAAGCAACATTAGTGGGGTTGGTGGTTGTTTGTCTCACCTGTACCCTAATGCTAAGATGGAACTGCTCATGGGCACATGGCAAATTTTGCTTCATATTGAAAAGTTTCTGAAGGTTTGTATATTGAAACAGGCAGGGTTCCAATGGATTGCTAAAGCAACACGCTGAACTGAGGGGGTCTGCAGGAACTCACCCTAATTTGTTACAGTCTCTTAAAATAGGCATTTACTGAGTTGGGGCACCATTGGAATGCTGACTCATCTAATGTGATCTCTGTTGGATACCTACCTCACTCAGCACTCAGGCTGACTACCTCATATTGTTTGGTTATATTTTAGTTTATTCTGATAGTTTTCAATGACATCTAATGCTTCACAGCCTTCCACTTATACACATCTAGACTGAGTTGTGTTTTCTCAGCAGGATGTGAGGTTTTGGCAAATATAAGTTACATTCATAGTGAATATAAGAACATAAGAACAGCCATACTAGGTCAGATCAAAGGTCCATCTAGCCCAGTATCCTGTCTTCTGCCAGTGGCCAATGCCATGTGCCCCAGAGGGAATTAACAGAACATGTAATCATCAAGTGATCCTTCCTCTGTCACCCATTCCCAGCTTTTGGCAAACGGAGGCTAGGGACACCATCCCTGCCCATCCTGGCTAATAGCCATTGATGGACCTATACTCCATGAACTTATCTAGTTATTTTTTGAACCCTGTGATAGTCTTGGCCTTCACAACATCCTCTGGCAAGGAGTTCCACAGGTTGACTGTGTGTAGTGTGAAAAAATACTTCATTTTGTTTGTTTTAAACCGGCTGCCTATTAATTTCATTTAGTGACCCCCTAGTGCTTGTGTTATGAGAAAGAGAAAATAATACTTCCCTATTTACTTTCTCCACACCAGTCACGATTTTATATGCCTCAATCATACCTACCCCACCCCCGTTAGTTGTCTCTGGAGTCATCTCGAAGCTGAAAAGTCCCAGTCTTATTAATCTCTCCAAATATAGAAGGCATTCCATGCCCCTAATAATTTTTGTTGCCCTTTTCCAAACCTTTTCCAATTCCAAAATATCTTTTTTGAGATGGGGTGACCACATCCGCATGCAATATTCAAGAGGTGGGTGTACCAGGGATTTATATGGAAGCAATATGATATTTTCTGTCTTATGATCTATCCCTTTCTTAATGATTCCCAACATTCTGTTTTCTTTTTTTGACAGCCGCTGCTCATTGAGTGGATGTTTTCAGAGAACTATCTACAATAACTCCAAGACCTCTTTCTTGAGTGCAACAGCTAATTTAGACCCCATCGTTTCATATGTATAGTTGGGATTATGTTTTCCAATGTGCATTACTTTGCATTTATCAACACTGAATTTCATCTGCCATTTTTTGCCCAGTCACCCAGTTTAGTGAGATCTCTTTGTAGCTCTTTGCAAGTAATTTACCTTACTTCTCCTCTCTCTCTGAGATCTGAAAGCTTTCTTGTTCAAATGCCATGGTTCTGCAGCTGCACTCAACACTTATATTAGGGATCACTGCACAACCTATAGATAAAAGTAAAGGCATTCTCTTGTCCTACGTGACAAGACAAAATGCTAACAAGGCATGTCAGGACTTCAAATAGCTGAGGAAAGTAATTATAGAAACATGAGATGGGAGATGGATTGGCCATGGGGGTCTTCCACACCAAGTCTAAATCATGACCCTCAAGAAACTTGTAAGGCATTGGCATGACAGAGACCACTGTCTATCCTGTCAACCAGTATTGTATCCTTGTATTTCCACATCTGTATCCTTCTCTTGTCTTATACTTAGATTGTAAGCTTCTTAGGGTAGGGACCTTCTTTTTGTTCCATATTTGTACAGTGCTAAGCACAATGGGCTCCATCTCTTGTCAATATAAAACTGCTACATGAGTGCACTGGCCATTCTAATTTAATGTAGGTTTTTAGAGTAGCAGCCGTGTTAGTCTGTATTCGCAAAAAGAAAAGGAGTACTTGTGGCACCTTAGAGACTAACAAATTTATTTGAGCATAAGCTTTCGTGGTCTACAGCTCACTTTATCGGATGCATTCAGTGGAAAATACAGTGGGGAGATTTATATACATAGAGAACATGAAACAATGGGTGTTACCATACACACTGTAACCAGAGTGATCACTTAAGGTGAGCTATTACCAGCAGGAGAGAGGGGTAGTGCAGAACATTTTGTAGTGATAATCAAGGTGGGCCATTTCCAGCAGTTGACAAGAACGTCCTAGGAACAGTGGGGGTTGGGGGGGATAAACATGGCAAAATAGTTTTACTTTGTGTAATGATCCATCCACTCCCAGTCTCTATTCAAGCCTAAGTTAATTGTATCCAGTTTGCAAATTAATTCCAATGCAGCAGTCTCTCCTTGGAGTCTGATCTTGAAGTTTTTTTGTTGAAGTATTGCCACTTTTAGGTCTGTGATCGAGTGACCAGAGGGATTGAAGTGTTCTCCGACTGGTTTTTGAATGTTATAATTCTTGACATCTGATTTGTGTCCATTTATTCTTTTACGTAGAGACTGTCCAGTTTGGCCAAGGTACATGGCAGAGGGGCATTGCTGGCACAATGGCATATATCACATTGGTAGATGTGCAGGTGAACGAGCCTCTGATGGTGTGGCTGATGTGATTAGGCCCTATGATGGTGTCCCCTGAATAGATATGTGGACACAGTTGGCAACGGGCTTTGTTGCAAGGATAGGTTCCTGGGTTAGTGGTTCTGTTGTGTGGTGTGTGGTTGCTGGTGACTATTTACTACCAATGTGATATGGGTGATGAGTGAAGTGGTGAAGCCCTATCACATGGAGTTAATAATCAATTAATTATGGCACACGTACAATAGATGTATCCAATTAGCTGCTCCTGAGCCAGAGGGTCAGGAATTGGAGACATCAGATGATAATTTAATGGGCACCTGGGCCCTATGAAAGAGTGCACTCTGAAGAGAGGAACCACAGAGAGAGGAGGGACTCCTGTAAAATTGCCAGAGCCGGAGTCTGCATGTGAGCAGAGACCTCAGCGAGACTCATTCTGAGGGGCCAGTCCTCAACATCAGAACTGGGAGATAAAAATCTGGAGTAACAGAAGGAGATTGAAGATGGAGCCCAGAGAAAGGTAGATTTGTTAAGAGACTCTGATTACCAGTTTGAGCTTTTGTCGTCCCCAAAGGGGTTGGACTTAGAAACACCTCAGCCAGAGGAATAAACTGCACACAGATAACCTGCAGGGTGGGCTAGAGATACAGATTCCTAGAACATCATACCCTGATGCAAGTGAGCGCTCTAATGATGAGTGTGCACACTGAGAAAGAGAATAATTATCAGAATGTAACCTGTGTAGTGATAAAATTGTGTCTCCGGTATCAATTACTTTTGGTGTTTATTTCTGGAAGTTAAAAAAATTAAATAAAAAATTATCCTATTTTCCCCTGGCTGAGGAACTGAGGGAAAAGAATCTTCAGGATTTATTTTTAAAGCTAGGAGTTTGTTTGTTTGTTTCCCCCAAAATACTATAAATATGGATTAGCAGAAATTTGCTTCCACTGGTTCTGGAGTCCTTGCCATCTGATCTATTTTCAGAATATTTAAAGGCTTTGCTGGTATGTATGTTTGAAATCAACTGTGAAGGATATTGGGTTGTTGTTGTTGTTAACCCTGTGACACCTAAATAGCACAGAACTGTCTGTAGAAAGTAATGGAAGTCATTAGCAGGCATTGTGGATGATAGATTTAACTATGCATACTCAGAAACTCCTTATATTGCAGTTTAAATTAAAAAAATGCATTTGAAACTGGTCACTCGATCTCATTAGGTAGTCATACCCTGTTATGTACTATTGATTAGTTTGTACAAAGGAATTTCAGAGGAATTCGGACAGCCATGCATGTGCAGTCAATAGTTATGAAGTTCTTGTTTTATTAGGTCCATTACAAGGGGATGCAGGAGGAGGGGAAAGTAAAGGGGAACTTTTGGGAAGGTTTGTTTTGGATTCTTTACAGTTCACTAAAATCTGAACTATACACAAAACAATGTTAGAAAATGGTTGATTTTCCACTTGGATAACTATACTATACTTCTAAACAGGACTCTAACTTATCTCTGGTTAGAATGAAAATATGGCCATTTTTTTAAAATTGTCCTGTTGGTTCTTAGTCTGCTTGTTAAATATTGCAATATTCAACATCACACATTTATCTTAATACCTCTCTGTGTTAATCTTATGGGATAACAGCTTATAATGCAATTCAAGTCCAAAGCCAAGCAGGGAAGCATAACCATGTGCTAGTACATATAATTGCTGATATGGTCAGATGATTCCTAAAAGCTCCACCAATGACAAAGTTTGAACAAAGATGAATATATAGGCTTACCAAAGGTTTAATACATTAAAGAGGGAGTACAAAATGATTTTCTCTGTTCACACTAAACGCAACACACCCTATATAGAAGTGAAATTAATATTAATTGTTCATAATGGTATAATAGGTTTAATTTCAGTCTTCATCCTGAAAGATTCTAGTGTGTTTATAAGCAAATCTCTTAAAACATAGGACAATCCTGCAGTCTTCATCCAGCCACAGTGTTAGGATATAGATATTCAGGCCTGCCTGTAAAGGCCTATACTCTAAGAATTTAGGTGTATTCTTATCACTTAGCTAGTTAAAGAGGTATAAAAGAAAGAATCAAAATCACTGTCTGCAGATGTAAGGGCCTTCCCTTCCTGTGACAGTCTGAGGCCCTGTTCTTAGGCTAAGGCCTTGGGCTAAGCAGCAGAGGCAGCCATAAGCTGGGAAGCGAACGGTCACATCCTTACATTCCAAACTGGGCACATTGAAATAAGGTGCTATTGGGCTGTTAGGATACAATCCTGTCCTGATAATGCCTATCCCCTCCAGAGAAAGGGAAGTGCCTAGAAGATGTAAAAAGAAATTTAGTTTGATAGCATCCTGTCTGGCAAGAACTCACTTATCAATAGCTGGGATGTGAAATCCTCATTTCTTTGTTGTTCTATCACTGTAGTCCCCATTTCCCTATTATTTGTCTGTATAATCTGTGTCTGGTTCTGTGGTTGTTTCTGTCTGCTCTATAATTAAGTTTGTTGGGTGTAAACTAATTAAGGGGTGGCGGGATATAATTGGTTAAATAATCATGTTACAATATGTTAGGATTGGTTAGTTAAATTTCGGTAAAATGATTGGTTAAGGAATAGCTAAGCAGAACTCAAGTTTTACGATATAGTCTGCAGTCAATCAGGAAGAAAAGGGGGGAATGGGAACAGGGAATGGGGGTGGGGGAATTGGAATAATGTTTTGCTAAAGGGGGGACTGGGAACAGGGAGACAGGCAATGTTCTGTGGCGTCAGAGCTGGGAAGGGAGACATGATGGAAACTGGAATCATTGCTTTTCACCCCAGTAAACATCGAATTGTTTGCACCTTTGGACTTCGGGTATTGTTGCTCTCTGTTCATACGAGAAAGACCAGGGAAGTGAGCAGGTGAAGGAATAAGCCCCCTAACGCACAGCTCCCACTAAGGACTACAGGATGTAACTCTTTATTTGATATATGTATATATCTATATCAATACACATATAGGCATACAGATGTATGGCCCAATCTTAATCTCACACCACTGTCACTCCAGTGATTTTAACAGGCATCTCCCCTAGCTTGCACTGGTTTCAATGAGATCAGAATTAACTCGTTTATATTTGCTGATAATATAATTATCATTCACAGTTGAAGTGGGGATACCTCTGCACTGGAATACAACAGCTGTTGAACAACTCACAGCAACTTTGCACAACATCTGACAGCAGGAACTGAAGAGAAATAGATTGAGTTGTAACTGCAGGAAGAATTTAGATAGAGAGTCTGGGTATCCTAGTTGGAATTTGGCAAGGACATCTGTTCTAAGACCCCCTAGTTTACAGAAAATGCCATGAGAAGCACACGTGAGCATCATCAAATCTACATTAGAAATGATCAGAAAATGTTCATACTGGCTCTCATCTACACAGTCTATTTTTATTTGATCAGTGTTCAAATATGTTCAATATTGCAATATCCCAACAAGCCCTAAAATATGAGAATATTTTTCAATACGCATTCGATTTATTCTTGTCATTTACCTACCATAGGCATTGCATACGCAAATAAATCCTGCCAGCAGCCAATCTGACTGAGAACAGGTAGAGTTCCCACCTGAACTGAATTGATATGGGATGTATTCAGTCCCAACCTTAATCCCATCCTGCAGTTCATCTCTACTGATAACTCAGATAAGAACAACAAAACATAAACCTCAGACTGAGCTTCCTTCTCAAACTATGTTGTTTCTAGGGTTTCCCTGCGGCATACCAGAGACAATTACCCTCTGCCCAAAAGGCAGGCAGAAGTTAATGAGCCACACCCATCACACACAGTCAGCAAATATCCTTCTGCAATGGAACAAATGTGCAGGTATCAGAAGGCAATATATGGCCTATAAAACATACAGTAGTTTACAGCAGCATGAATGATGTCACATACCTGTAGGTGACCCTTCCATGACATGTCCAACGTACGGCCCTTCCCGGAAGATGGGTCTGTTGTCATTCTGATCAATAACAATGATATCTAGAAGGACTGGGCCTTCAATACTTTTGCCGCTGACATCAGTGATCTCAACCTGCAGCTGAATGAGCAAAAAGATAGGAGTACATGAGTTAGTTCATTATCATGACATAAGCAAGGAGCAAGGAACAGAAAAGCTTACATCAGCATTTTTGCTGGAACAAGCCACTGGAAGACTTAATACTTCAGTCTCAAGGGAGATTCTCTAGGACTGGGCTAGAAGCAAAATAGTTTTGAATGGAAGCAAGAGAGATTCAGACTATCCTTGAATAGTCTGTAACTGATTTGCTAAATTTACTAAAGAATGCAGTGAAGGGGAGAAAAAAAGAATCATAATTTGATACTAATGAAGTAAATATTTGCTTAGAATCAGTCTATTTCCTTCAAAGGGAAACATACAGTACCAGGTATAAAATAAATTGCAAGATCCTTGTTAACTGAGTATTAGAAGATATAAATAGGGTGTTATAAGAAAAGGTAAGAGTAGCCCTTTTGTAGAGTAAATAAATTCCCTCCTTGATGAGGGAGTGGAGTAAATCAGCACAACATTTGATTCAATCTCTGTGTATTTTGTCCTGAAAAGAAAGGTAGAGAGGCAATAGCTCTAATGATAATATTTCAATTATGTTATGTCGTGACTTTCATGCCAAGTCGCCCCACCACTGCTGCCTTCAACACTTCGTATGTCTCCTCTTTATTTATTTATTTATTTATTTTTATGTAGCAGCAATGGGAAATTGTGAAATTGGCAGCCACTATTTCCTTGACATGTCAAATTCAACAAAGCACACCTCAAAGTCATGATGCAGCAAAAACCTGAGGCATGCAATGCAAGAGACATTTCTTCCCCTTTCTGTGGCAGGTGGCTTTTGTTCCAATGCTATGAATTGCTATGTCAGCCATAAACACAGAGAGACAGTAATAACAAGGATTCATTGCAATCAATGACTATTTCTACATCCAGAGTATACGAGTACTAAAGTCTTTTGGCACAAAAAGCTGGGAAAGCAAAAGGAACCATTCAGATCTGGTTGGGATTTTGGCTAAGAGCATTGGAAATAATGCTGTGTTAACTAATTAGAATTAAAACACAAAGTTTTAACGTTTGGGATTTCTAGTGTAAATTTCTGGAACAGCTTAAATAGCCTCAAAAGCTAAACAACAAGTATTCTGTCAGGGGGGAGAGGGAATCTAAAAAAATTGGTCCACTGTGACCATAGGCAATGGTTATTGAGCAAAACAAGTGGTTTTTGTCCAAATGGAATGATGCAAATATTATAATAGAAAACTACACATCTGATGACCTTTACCTTGAAGGGCATTGTGTGTTTATGAATGTGTTTGCTTAGCAGCTGAGGGTTGATACAGTGCATATCATACACCGTGTGGTAACGAATTGTGCCGTTTTGAAAGGTTCCACTCTTGAATAATAAACATTCGTCACAAAACCTTAGCACCTCCAGCACTCAAACCTACCATTTAGGTCCATTTTCAGGTTTTCCTTTCATATCAACTCTGCTTAACACACACACAAATCAATCAGCTGTTACTAGTATGGCAATTCTCAGAAAATAGTATGCCTGTGTTCATGTTGTGGGCTCTGGGGTACTAACTGGATTTTCAGTTGACAAGGTACAGTTAAAATAGTCTGCTTCTTGGTGACATTTTTCATCAGAAAGTGTTGCTGTCTTTTGAGAACAGACAGCCTGCAACAAAATTAAAAGAAAAGGATTGGGAATCTTTCTGGTATTACCAGCTATATTAGCTAAACTGTGCAGGATGGTAACTTTAATGCACAGCTATTAATTTCATTGGCTGTCCCTGGTCTGTCGTCACTTCCTAATACAATTTAAATTTGATGCTAAATTCAGCCCTTGGTTATATCACTTTAACCAAGGGTGCAAAAGCCTCCACTGACAAAAAAAAATCTAGATCATGCCTGGGGCATTGATCAGAATTGGGTCTGATTCAGCACAGTCTTCACTAATGAGTGTCCGACAGAGTCTTGGCCTGAAACTAAAGTTATCCTCCGCAGTCACAACCCCATTGCTTTGATGAGAATGGTACCCACTCCGCATTAGAGCTAAATCTCATTCCACTCCTTTGCACATCTCACCACAACCACCATCCTCTGAATTTTTAAAAAAATTCTTTTCCAACATGCTGAAGATTTACCTAAAACAACAGATCAATACCACACTTGTATCTCTGGTAAATTCATGTAGTATTTACATTGACAGAAGGAGATGTTCTAATTTATGAGTAAGTGAATATTGAGGATCTAATTTGTAGCAACTGCATGCATGGGCAAGCAAATTTACTAGTTGTCTGCCATATAGTCAAGACTTGGGCTCCAATCCTGCAATATCTGTGTACTGTCAATTGGGCCCTGCATGGGAACAGCAGTCTACCTACCTGCAGTCAAATGTAGGATCAGAGACTGAAATGAGGACTGTTTTATAGCATGCTCATTTTGAGCTGAACCACTGATCTTGAAGTTCACCCATCACCTCATTATTAACTATTAAAATAAACAATAGTCATTTTAACAATCTAGGAGTTACTGCTATTATTAATACTAAACATGTAATGTTTTCAAAGCATTGTACACATATTGCTTAGCTAAGCTCCTCAGATAGACTTGGCCAAAACTGCTGAAAAGGGTCACATGATGTTTTTCACAAACTCACATCATAGGGATTTTGAGCCCACAATGATTTTGCTTTCAGGGAAGCATTTGGGTTAATTTGTCTTTCCACAGATCCAGATCTGTTTCTAGCTTGAAACAGCACATTTCATTCCTTGCCTCCTTCAGTCCATCATTGCCAGTCTCCACAGCCTCTTCATTTCCTTCTCCCACACTTGTTTCATGCTTTCCGCCTTGCTTCCGCCCCATGTGCAATCCCAATCTCAGTCTGCAATGCCCTCAAACTCAAAGTTAAGATTCACACCCTCTGTAAGGCCCACAGAGTCTCCCCTAGATCAGTTAATCATCCCGTACCCTCCTAACATTTTAGAAACAAAGCTATAAAGTGAACAAAAATACTAAATTATCATCTGGTCTCTCTGGGCAGTCTATTTTATCTGTCTATCTCTTTTAGATTATAAACTCCACGGGTCAGGAATTGTCTATTGCGTGTGTTCTGTAATGCCTGAATGTATTGTCAGTGTTACCCCAGAATTTAACATTCCTGCACGTACCCCAGAACTTGACAGTACTGCAGACAGCCATTTAGTATGTTCAGCCATGGCCAGCTGAAAACCAAGCATCACATAGCTAGGAAATCTTAGGCCTTTTTGAGACAAGGTCAGACAGCTGTATACTTTCAGTTGGTTAATTAGAAGGGGAAGATGGGACAGAAAGTTATGGAAGAGTGAGTGAATAGCGCCCTTGGTTTTAGGTGCCCCTGACATATTGTTGTTTTGGCTAGAAATACTAGAAAAGTTCTGAGACAATGAGTAGTTTGAGAATTGGTGATCCAGTAGAGGTTATTATGCTGACCCACTAGGAGTCACTATAGATTATGTGCTTTGTTAGAGTTAGCTATATAAGATTAAGTAAAAGTAAATACCTCACAGCCGTCCGAGGAAGCTTTTCCAAGGACAAGAAGATGACATCTAAACTCCCCATCAGCTGGATGGAAAGAGGCACTCTGGAAGCCTGGCTGGTGATCACTTGAAACCATCTCAGACTGTGGGTAACTATATCTGGGATGTCCTAAACCTATTGTGTGTGTGTTTGGGGGGAGAGGGGAGGAAAGACAGCTGTTGTTACAACTCTGTTTTCTGGAACCCAGGAGTAAGATTTGTTAACCCCCCATTTCTTGCGCTCTTATCTTGCTTGTTTTCTTCTCATATGTAACAAGTGGTATGAACAGGCTTATTGAAGTCTTTCATGCCCCAATGATTTTAGAATTGTCATGGTAAAGGATGAATAGGTAATAAAATGTAGATGTGATAGGAATTATGTTAAGTGAAATCGAGTGTGGTCGCGGATGGATGTTTGATGGATAATAAAAGGTTGAGGTGCCAGCCTTAGAATAAGAAAAACAATTATCCAGGACCATTTGGCCGAAGAACATGTTGGGTGAGAGAGTCCAATAACCCTGAGGGCACCCACAACTGTCCCAAGGACAGGGGGCCTGAAGAACCAAAGAACAAGATAACAAGAAGCCATCATTGCTTTGCCATTTGCATGATTGACTATCACTTCAAACGTGAGAACAATGATTGATTATCACTTCAAACATAAAAACAGCATGACGAAGCAAACCCTGTAGACTTGTATGAGGATAAATCCCTATAAAAACAGACCCTGAAGACTGAGGACTTTGGGACTGGTTCTGCAACCAACTTCCAGGAGCATCGGATGCACATCTGACAAGGCCCTGATCCACCCTTGTGTCCAGGCTGCCTGTGAGTGTGACTAGCAACTTATAGGCTGGTAACTATGACAACAACTGCAGAACTTATGTGCCTGTGTGAGTGAATGTGTGAGTACATGAAATGTTAGAGCTATAACCAATTGCTTCCTCTGATTTGTTCTGTAATCACAATAAACGCAGCATATTGCCTTATCCCCCGAATAAGATCCTGCTTGTTTTCATTTTCTAAGTATAACGTGTGTGTGTGTGTGTATGCATACACGTAATATCTAATAAATAGTAGTTTTAGATAAGAGCATGCTTTCTTCTATCAATCATTTATCAGACGGAAGCACTGTGTTCCCATTGATTTATTCCTGACACCGCCTGGAGAGAGAAAGAGTTAGGCTACCACCGTTTTGGGTTCTGAAAACCCCAGGTCACATCTGCACTATACAAATGCATGAATGCTAATTAATAAAAAAAAACTTTGGCTTTCTTGGGGTATGTGCAAATAAGACATGGAAGGATATAGTACTAGATGCATAGTTATACACACACAAACAATTTATTACATATGCTGACACACAGAAATGCCTAGTTCAGGTCAGATCGTGGCATAAGCAGCCTGGGCCTTACGTGTTTTCATGCCTGCTCCAGAAACGGCACAGCAGTCTATACCAGGCCTTGAAATCTCCAGCCCACAGTCCAGCCAGATGAGGAGCCATGCTGAGGTAATGAAGTATCAGAAGCCATAAGTGGGAGATAGTCAGACCTTACTACTGGGTGGAAGAAGATGGTTGTCCAGATTGCAGCCACCTTCTACCTGCGCATGCCCTGACATTAATTTCTCTCTCCCTCAACACGTCCAAGATGAGAGATTAGGACCTCAATGAGGACCATAGAAAGCGAGCTACTATCTTCACCCAATCTACTTCTCCCTGTGTAACTCTTCTATGAGATAAACCAGGAGGAACAAGGACCTGAGTACAAAAGTTACCTTCACCCTCTCAGTTCCCTCCCAAGAGATTGCAATAGCAGCAGGGGCCTGAGAGCACTTTGAGTGGTTTGTTTATTCTGTTAATTTATTCTTACTCATGGCGCCTGATATTTATAAGTTATTTATATGTTAGCGATGAAACCTTTACTGGGCTAGGATTAGGTCAGAATTCTAATTCATTTGTTAAGATGGATAGCTTATTATCTTATCGCAGTGCATTCTGCTATGCTTGTATGCACATTTCACTTTATATTGTACTATGATGGGTGTGAGTGGGAGAAGCACAATATTTATGCTTTGAATAGACTATTTGCTCCCACAAAATACTACAAAGACTCTGAGCACTGCCTCAGTCCATTTTACGGGCCTCTGTTATCCCAGTCTTGATTTGGATGCCCTCTTGCTTGATACCATTCTTGTAAAACCCTGCCCACTCTCCCTATGATTTACAATATATATCGTTTAGGGGTCTAGGAGCCAGAAAATAGTTCTGGCATGTACACATCTCCTGGCAGCTGGTGCTTCATGGGCTGCTTTGCCCCGCTGGCCTATGCAGAATGAAATGTTTCATAGAGAACATTTGATCCTCACTCTCCAAGACTTGTTTAACATTAGTCTCTGAAGTCAATTTCATGTCACAGGGTTATTAACATTTTCTATACCCTGACCCATATTGTGTTACTGGTGCCATTAATTACAGTTCAGTCTTATACCTGCACTCTGCACTGCTGTGTCACAATGCCACTGCATAGAGCTAACCCAAAAATGAATAGTAAATGACATGTCCCTGGTTGCTTTGGAGCTTCAGACTGATCCTGACTCTCAGCCATATTATTTTTCCTCTCCCCTGCCCCTTTTCATTTCTGGCAGTATGGGTAGCTTATTTTATTAGATTAAAAATGTTTTGCAAGCAATTGCTGGTAGTCAGACAATGTGAAGGTACAGTGGTCATGGGTCATACTTCTGGAAAGGCAACAGTAGGAGGAATCTGATAAAAATCAGTTCCTACGTGTGTAATTCCTTTAACATGATCCAATGGCTGGAAGTTGAAGCTAGATAAATGCAGACTGGAAATAAGGTGTAAATTTTTAACAGTGAGAGTAAGTAACCGTTGGAAAAATTTAACAAGGGTGGTGGTGGACTCTCCATCACTAACCATTTTTAATTAACACTGGATTTTTTTCTAAAAGATCTGCTCTAGAAATTATTTTTGGGAAGTTCAACGGCTTGTGTTGCATGGGATCTCAGACTAGATTATCACAATAATCACTTCTGGCATTGGAATCTATGAACCTTCAAAAGCTAGGTACCAAATGGCTCTTAATATCAGATCTCACAGTGTCAAGAAAATAAATAAGTCAGTGGAAAAGGCAAGTGTTAAACTAGGTTGATAAAGAACCAAGCCTCAGCTGGTTTTATACAAGAGACCACCTCACCAACACAGAACATGGTAAGCTTCTTAGCGCATGGTTTTTAAATGTTGCATTCTTCACCAATTTTCAAAAAGTAAGGAGAGAAAGAGAGGGTTGTTATTTTTGTTTATAAACCACATCCATTTCAAGGTTAAAGCAGAGGATTGAGATGGTTCATTTTAGTAGAAGGATCCCAGCCAGGTTGTGAGGTCTTGCTGGTCAACATGTATCACCCATATGAAACCCAACAGTTCTCACCTGACTTCTGCTTGATCTCATGTACAAATCATGATGGATTTCTTTACTCTCTTTGTACAGTACATATCTTGATCACCAACTTACCTGTTGCTTTTGTCCCCTCATCCCCTGAGGTTGCTTTCTAAAATGATAGACTATAGCACACTGCTTATGACCCATTGTTACCATCACTCTGTACACATGGCGCTAGTATTCCAGAGAGTTGGCCGTCCAACTGGTGCTTAAACCCAGCCTTGGCTGACAATGAAAATCATACACTGGCTATTAAGCACATATAGAAGCCTTCTACAAATTGTTCATTCAGATCTCAGAGTGATAGTTAGGGTATAAATGCCTAGAGAGAAAGACAGATATGCAGACTGTCAAGCTCCCAAAACTCCCACTCGAGTCAGTAGGAGTTGTGGGTGTTCAGAACCTCTAAAAATCAGGTCCAATCAGTGCACCTTTGCCCAGAATACTCACCTCCCTCAAGACTGGGAATGCTTAAAGCTGTGGTTCAAGATACATGTACAACACATGACTTCCAACAGAATAACTCCTTGAACCAATGACCCTTGTTAAACAGATAGGCAGGCTTGCCCAAATCAGCAAACAGCCCCACGGCTCTCTAAAGCTATTTACATTATTACAAGAAAATCTGGGAAGAATAACTATCCTTTGGATGTATGGACTTGAAAAGTCATTGAACATTACCTTCATTGTGCTCACACTAGCAAGCTTCTCTCTCAGACTCTCAGAAAGAGTCAAGCATAGTCCCACGGTCTCAGTGTTAAGGAAGATATAAGCAGACCACATTCAGGGCAATATAAAGTCAGGAGTGTTTATTAGAAACATGATAGCTCACAGGCTTAAGGTACAGATCCAGTTTTGGGCTAATGTTCCCAGCCTGGGTGAGAAATGCAGGGCAGAGTTTAGTAGACCGATAGAACAGGTAGAGGTTTAGAAGCAATAAAGAAGATGTAAATCTCAGGCAACAATGAATTTTAATCTGAGTTTTACAAGACAATTTCTTCTCAATACTTTCCATTCCAAACAGGACTGTTTAATTTGCTTTTTAACTTCTCATCAAACTTCACTCACTATATCTGAAGTGAGGGTCTCTCAGGTTCAGAAGTAAAAAAGATACCCAGGACAGCACATCAAAAAGATCCAGATCTGTTTAATTGTGAAATTAATATCTTTGTGAAAGTGCTGCCACTCAAAGTCAATCCATCATCCTGATTTTAATAATTCCTGTATTACACAGGATTTATAAAAGGTAGATACTCACATAACCTCCATGGGATGTTAATCTCATGAAACCCCACATCATCACCTTTCACAGAGTATAGAAAAACGCTCTTGACTATGGTGAGCAATTGTTTATATTTACATTTGCATCTTGGTTTCGGAGGAATCTAATTGACTTCATAGAATGTTTGCAGCACCCATCAAGTTTGCCCATGATCCTACTCTTGTTTATTTTGTGCCTGGAACTTTTAGTTCAGTTCATCAAACAACACACGTCTATTCATGCTTGTAATGGAGATGGCTCAGGCTATGAGGCCTCTCTACTATATTTTCATCTCAAACTCTCAGTCAATTGCAGTTCTGCTCCAGTAATTTACACAGTATGGCTGCATACATTGGAAAGTCAACCGATGAGGCAGTTACATACCCCTTCTTGACCTTCCTCTTCAAAAACTCGGAGACAAACTTAAATACTTTAGTATCTAGATAATATCCTCCCTACCATTGCCTTTTGAATACAAAATTAAAATCAATTTGCTTCAAAGAATCATTCTGATAATTTGCCTTAGGTAGTTAAATCCCATTAAAATGGAAGTTTGCTTCACTTACTATACACATGCCAGCAGCTACATATGAATATAGCCCCCCCCCCTCCTCCCCCCCCAAAAAAGATAAAAAATGTAGCAGGTTTACATGACAGCAGCATATACAACAGATCTGTCTTCAGTGTACTATTCTGTTCTATACTCTACAGGTCTAAGTAGGTCATTATATAGGTTCTTATATTGTGATGATCAGCATAGTATCTAAGCACCTTCTTCCCAAAGTGCATTAGGCAATATGGCTAACATTTAAGGAACAGAGAGGCTTCATCCTGGCCAACATGCAGTACTATCATTAGGCTTCCTATATATGTTATCTCACAGCACGGTTGTTACAGGTCACTGACTGTACTTGGCTTCCCCTTTAGCCTGAAGTGTCTGTGTTGTCACATTGTTTCCCCTTCATTTCTCTGCATACAAGCATCAGTGTCTCCTGTTGGTGCTGCCATCCAAGCTATGACCTTACGGCAATATGATGGGGTCAGGTCAGTTGGTCTTTATGCTTAGAAGTCCTTTTTCCTTTTTCTTCTCAACCTTTTCATTGGTAACCACAATTTTCCTTCATCCTCGGTTAGAGCTAACTACAAAACAAAAGCTTGTTATGGGCTCTACTCCGTTCATCAACTGTATTCCAATGTGGACTTCAGGTCTGTTGCTGATTTACACATTTTGCATAGACTTCCCCCAGTTGACTCACTGGGTGTTTTTCAGGGGTCATTGTCTCCCAGCCCCATGTTCATTCTTCCAGACAATGCTGTCCATCTTCACCCATCAATGAAAGGCAGCCATTTTTGAGCTGGAGTGCAAAAGCTGTTTACATCAACTGGAGCTGGTGCAAAACGACCACACTGAAACTACAAAGGGAATTAAGTTGGCAGAATCTGATCAGGAAGATGCAGTTAAGAATCGTAGTCCTGTAAAAAAGCACCAAGGCATCTGTAGGCCATAAGAGGCTACATCAGCATTTCCAGCAGCAGAGTGCACTCAAGCATCTTAATGGAGCATTACTTCCAATACTAATGTAGTACTGAAGAATGACCCCTACTGAATCAGTAACACTGCTACCTGAAACACCCTCCATTTCCTTGGAGGATATGTATACTAATGCTGTATTTATTGAAAGTCTACATCGGAGATGTTTGTTAGTTTTATTTAAAATGACTTGCTAAGTGCAGGGTCAGAGTGGAGAAACTTTGTCAGACTCATCTTCAGAGTGTTGGTATATAGTACTCCCCCACTAGGGAAAACCACTTAGCTACCAGTGGGTTAGGGAAAAAAGTGATAAAGAACCACTCAACACTTTAGGGCTCTATTTAAAAGGAGTCTGCATTATCTAGAGGAACAGTTCAGGGAAAATAACAGCCTGGACACAAAGAAATAAGTTGCTATAAATAACTTTTAACAAATAATTACTCCAGCTTTTCTACTCTACAAAAATATAAAGAAAATACTAGCTGTTTGTTATACAGTATCAAGAAAAATAGACTAAAAATCATGCTAGTAAGCAGCATATTTAGATAGCGTGGACCACATTTTTCCCCTCAAGGACAACTGTGCCACCCCCTGACAGTTCTATGGTGGCTCAAGTAATTTCAGAGTGGTGGCACAATTGTCCCCAATGGGAGAATTTAGCCCAATTTTCAAAGCCCACATTTAGTGTTCATTTACACTGCAGCTGGAGGACTAATTTCCAGCTTGGATAGACATACACGCAGTAATTCTGCTGAAGCTAGCTGCAGTGGCATGGGCAGCAGGAGGGGCCAGCTGCCTGAACATATACCTTGTGTCTCAGATAGGATTGTATTAGGATGGCTAGCCCATGCTGCCACCCATGCCACCATGGCTATGTTGCTATTTTTAGAATGCTTAGCTCAATCAAAGCTAGCGTGTGTACATTTACACAAGCTGGAAACACACTCCCAGCTGAAGTGTGGACATACCCTTAGAAGTTGACATGGATAGGTACAACAGGGACAAAATGTCTGTTGGTATGCCAAACCACCCTTGTGAGCATCCTGATGTGGACTTTGATCATCTTGCTATTTTCGAAAAGTGGGTTCCCATCCATAAAAAAATTGCAAGGCTGCTGGCCTGTTTCCTCAGCCTAGGAAGACCTCACTGCCATACCCAAGTCTCTTTCCAAGCACAGTTTTATTATTCAAACATAAAACTTAGGCAAAATACACACAAACAAAAAAGTGGTTCCTCTGCCTACCAGGGATTACAGCTCCCAGAGGCTGTTCCCCTCTATGCCGAAAGGAGAACACACCCTTCCCTCCAATCCTCTTGTTTCAAGGCCTACTGCAGGAGCCCATCTCCCACCTGCAGCTCCTCACTCAACTGAGCCATTTGCTGGCTTTTATAATTCCTTTTCCCCTTCCCATCTGGGCTTGCTAATTGACCAAGACTGGCAGCTGCTGGGACCCTGGCCTTCAAAGGGGAAGATCACCCTATTACATACATATTCAATTTATTTGTCCTCTAGTGGACACACACTAGGGACTGAGTGGCTAGGCAGCAGTTCTGCAGAAAAGGACCTCGGGGTTACAGTGGGTGAGAAGCTGGATATGAGTCAACAGTGTGCCCTTGTTGCCAAGAAGGCTAACAGTATTTAGTGCTGTATAAGTAGGAGCATTGCCAGCAGATCGAGGGATGTGATCATTCGCCTCTATTCGGCATTGGTGAGGCCTCATCTGGAGTACTGTGTCATTTTGGGCCCCACACTACAAGAAGGATGTGGAAAAATTGGAAAGAGTCCAGTGGAGGGCAACAAAAATTATTAGGGGGGTGGAGCACATGATTTATGAGGAGAGGCTGAAGGAACTGGGATTATTTAGTCTGCAGAAGAGAAGAATGAGGGGGGATTTGATAGCTGCTTTCAACTACCTAAGGGGGTTTCCAAAGAGGATGGATCTAGACTGTTCTCAGTGGTAGCAGATGACAGAACAAGGAGTAATGGTCTCAAGTTGCAGTGGGGGAGGTTTAAGTTGGATGATAGGAAAAACTTTTTCATTAGGAGGGTGGTGAAGCACAGGAATGGGTTACCTCGGGAGGTGGTAGAATCTCCTTCCTTTGAGGTTTTTAAGGTCAGGCTTGACAAAGCCCTGGCTGGGATGATTTAGTTGGGGACTGGTCATGGGTTGGACTAGATGACCTCCTGAGATCCCGTCCAACCCTGATATTCTATGATTCATATATGATAAGTTTTTGGTTCCACTTCAAGCTATAGTCACATTATTGGTGCATTTCAACTTCACAAATTGTCGCTCCTTGGGAAAGTGTTTGCAGTCAACCTGCAAGGTGCTGAGTGCCTGAGTCAATAGGAATCGAAGGCTCTGAGCATCTCTTAGGGAACATAGTATCTGGCAGATATAGTCTACTTATGAATTAATGTTTATTATAGAAATTAGAAGTTGTAAAGCAGAATATTGGTGCTAATTATAGATATGAAATTCCTCTTCTCTTTCCTACATACATACATTTCCTTCTCTTTCATACACATAAAGCCTAAAAGGCTCAAGATAAAGGGTTTTGCTTTTATTTTTAGAAAGGTTCTATCTTTATCATGCATGTTTTATCTCCAACATGTTTTGCTGGAAATAGATTCTTTCAACAAAATGTTAAGCACTAGAGCGTTATCTGAATGAAGACTTTTCTGAATGTCTCCTCTAAATTATAGATCATTTTTTCATAACAAACAATTACTATAGATCTTCAATCTGTTCTCTTTCTGACAGTTCTGACACATCTATCTGAGATGTTAAAATGATCTTTCTTGCTTTCTTCAGGTTATGAAATGCCAGAGAGGTCTTCTTAGGAGAAACACCTAACAGTTTTGATTTGCCATCTTATCAGTGAGGACAGAATACCTCATTTTAATTGTTACTTAAATTCTGCCCTGGATAATTAAATCACAAATTATCTTTTTTTAATCTACTTTTCTTCTTTACTTTTTCTTGAGTAATACCAAAGTTATACTGGCATAAGTTGATGAGTTATCTCACAAATAAACCATTTGAAAGCTACTGTAACTAAAAGAAAGAATAGGAACAACAGGATAGTCTACAAATGGCTGATTAAAATTGCAGCCAGGTTTATGGAAAAACTAGTAAAATTCTTAGGAAAATATATATAGTAAAAGATATAAACATTTAATTTTACCATGTTCATATTATGACTGTTGTAAGTTTTCATAGTATAAATATATACATAGCTGTCATCTTATGCACAGATGCTTAAATTTCCCTGTTGCAGGGAAAAAAAGGGTTTAGAAACCTTAATATTTATCAACATCAATAAACAGAAACTTCTAAAGATTTCAAAACTGTAAGGATTTCACAGAATTAGGAAAAACTCATTAAAATAACAGAATAACATTGAACCTGCTGTAAAGGCTTCAGTTTAAAGGTTGGTCTCAAAAACATTGTAAGTTGGATTTGCAGCCTACATGATGAAGAAGGTATTATTAAAGGCATGACAAATGAGAAAAGGTTCCAAACTAATCATTCATTTAATAGCTTATCTCTCTCTCTCTCTCTCTCTCTCTCTCTCTCTCTCTTTTTTTTGGGGGGGGGCGCGGGGGTGATTTGATCTGTGTTAACAAAAGAAGCAGAAAAAACAAAACGAAAAATCAGCACATAAAAAAGTGCAGGGTTTGGAGCAAAAAGGTGGAGGGTTTTTTGTGTGTTTTGGACATGCTAGAATATATGCAGTACAACTGGTATTCAAAATATTCCATTCACTGAACAGGGCATAAGGTACTGAAACCTTGGCTGACTTCCATAGTAGCATCAATATCCATGTCTACAGAGCAAGCCTGAAGCATGCTAGTTCAAATTCAAAAGGGAAGGTTGTATACTTAGAAAACTAGATGATATGTGTGAGAAGCCCACAAACCGCATCCGAAAACTGGAAGATTATGTGCGCAGACACCCTCTCACCACCGCTCACATGTGCCTGCGATTGTTGGGCCACGTGGCGGTCTGCACTTGCATGGTCCGGCATACGTGGCTCCGCCTCAGGCCCCTGCAGGCGTGGCTGGTGTCAGTCTATGTCCCCAGCAGACACTGTGTGGACCGTACGGTCAGAAAATAATTGTGGAACAAATTCTACACCCTCTAGTCAAGCAAAACTCCTCAAGTGTGCCAATGTCCCATTTACAATATCTGGCCCCACAGTGCTATATAAAGGATAGGATTTTCAGAAATTGTTGTTTCTCTTAACACAACTACATTTTAACTGTGTGTGTAAATTAAGAAGAATTTCAAAAGAGACTGATGACTCCCAGTAGAATTACACAGTAATTAATTCTTTATTAGGAAGAAATTGCTTCAACCTCTTTGGAACATCAGGCACAAAGCATTGCTGACCTGTGAGCAGAAGAAGGAATTTAACAAAGTCGTGATATAAATAGCCATAGACTCCAATTCTTCATCAGTTCTGATGCCCCCTCTTTTTAAATAATTCAGATCATTGTTCAAGTAAGGAGAATAAAAGGTCACAGCCAACATCAAAGCGGGTCTTGATTCCTGAAGTGGTGCTTAGCATGAACTCCCAAGAAACTAAGAGTAAATGTTAAAATGATATTCGTTGCTCCCTCTAATTTCACTCATTGAAAGTGCGGGGACCTATATGTACACATCTCTAAAGCCCCACTAGATTTCAAGGGTTTTTTATTAATTAATTAATTATTATTCTCCTCTTTTGAATTGCTATGAAATGATTTTTTTGGGTGGAGCTGGGGAGCTGGGACGGGGCGGGCAATTAGAGTGGCTTCTTAGCAAGTGAAATGCAAGATAATGGGCATGTATTGGAAGAAGTTGTGCTATCATATAGATTATATTTGAAGTTAGATGCCATTTGACAAAAAACCTATATCGGGGGGAGAAGGGGGAATGAAGACCACAGGACAAAATAATACGACAGTGTGAAGGAAAAGGAAATAATGGAGAATATCAAAAGCCTTTCTTAGATAGCCTTATCTTTGTTAAGTCAAATCCACTAATAGTTTCCAGAATTGATCTCACTCTGATTCCCTGGGGTTCAAACAAGAGACTTAACTTACTGTTGGTAGGAGTGGTCTCAAAGTCCACCGAATATAATTCTGTCTGGTTCCTTTACCTACATCCTTCTCAGTTAGAATTACTATACAGTGATCAGAGGGGGAAAAAAGCATCTATGCCCAATCCATTTTGAGGTTTTCATATTGTATTTATTATTATCCAAGCAACATTCAGCTGAAAGAAAATGAGTCGGGGGGTTTGAATGAACTTGGTCAAGCAAGAGACCTAGCTGATCATGATTTTGTATGGCAGCCTGAATCCCAAGTTTCATTATGGTCAAACTTATATAAAAGCAAAAGATGATCAAATCCATACAGATACTTTGATTCAATTATTTACTTATTTTACTGTTTATTTACCACAAAGATTTTTACACAGCAAATAGCTTTACTCACAATGCACTACTGCTTGGCCTTCCTTGAGGTGAGAACTGCAGGAATGTTACCTAGCCAATAGCTCTTGCATGCTTTATTTTCTGTAATGGCCCATTTTACAGAAGTGCTGAGCGCTTGCATTTCCTGTAGCCTTCAGGTAGAGTTAGGAATGCTCAGTTCCTCTGAAAAATCAGGCCCCAGTTCTCTTTTTTTGTGATAAGAGATCTCTGCTGCATCCAAAGCAGCAACAAATTCAGGGACTGTTTGTTTTTCCTCTTTTCCAAGAGGTGGAAGTACACAAGTGCCAAAAAATGCTGTCCAACATCACCTCCATAGTCCTTTCTACGCTAATTAAAATGGTACTCCAAGCCACAGCTAGTCCTGGAAACCTGAAAGTTCAAACAAACAACAAAAACACCCTTAACAGAAACGTTCTAGTGTATTTGCTAGTTTGAAACACACTTTTGCCAAGTGGGGATTTTTCTACCTGGTAATTACTATAAGAATTGCCAAAGAGACACTAAGTTCTGACAGACTAATCTTCCTTACTGTTAGCATTAAAACAAATCTTTAATGATGGAATATAACTCTGTAACTATGGCCTGGAGAAATCCAGGTTGTTAGATGTCATAATGGGAACACAGAAGCATAAAACAGTAAATGTTCTAACCCACCAATGCCCACTCATTCTAATTTCAGGAGCTCAGTTGTGGGAAATATGCCGACTTGACCCCTACAGATACAAGATGATCAGTGCTATAGAATAAGACAAAAACTCTCAGGGTCCCTGCTAATAAATTTGAATATGCTAAAATGTCTGCCTGACTCTAAATTTGGTGATCAAGACTCTAATTACCTAATCTAATGTAGATACTTCAATGCTATTGGTGTCCTAGTAAATGCATTTTCGCCATCACCATATGTTCCTCTGAATCCAAATTTTGGGGTGGGGGTGGGGGAAGAAATACCATTTTCCCTTGGAGTCCAAGGTTAAAGACTTTTTTTCTTTACTGTCAGCATGAAAAGGTTCTTTTCTGTGAACTAGATCACAGTGTAGAAAAGCATGTTAAAGAATTATAGAGAACAATGGCGTGCATTTCAGAGAATAGAGTACATTAAATACGAACGACTAAATCCTAGAAATCTTACACTTAAATGAACTCAGCTTTTGCTACAAGACAAGACTAACCTCTTTTTTTGTTTTGTTTTCTTTGTTTTGTTTTGTTTTTGGAAAAATGCATTTTGAGGTTTTCAGCTTACCAAAGAACCCAACTAATGCTGGGTTAGTCAAAGTTTGGTTGTTTCTTGGAGGGAGGGTTGTTGTGGTTTTTTTGAGTCCATGGAAAAACTCAAGGTGGGAAACAATCTGATATTTCTATCAGTTACTCCTAGAGATAATTAAAGGTGTTGAAAGCAAAACTAGATTACTAAGTAATAAATGATGTTTGGTATCATACAAAGATAGGCACACGTATTCCATTTTGGAACAGATAGAACTTTACTTTAACTGCAGTTATTTGGCTATGTTTATAACACTGATCACATACAAGATATATTTAGCACTTGTAGCCCTAGCCTGTATTCCTTGCACACAACACATTCCCACTGATATCAATACAGAATCAAGTCTTTATACATAGGATCACGGCCTTGTTTGTGGTGTTTCACATCTTCAGAGCATGTTACATACATTAACTAATTAACCTTCAGAAAGTCCCTGTGAAAAAGACATCCTCCCCATGTTCTGACAGAGAAGTAGAGGGAAAAGGATATTCAATGAGTTGTGCAAAGTCAAGCAATGAACAACTGGAATTCTCTACTTTGCATTATTGGGAAGCAGCGGGAACATATCTATTCCTCCAGAAGAATAGGCAACACCTGTATGGTGGTGATAGTCCAAAGAAGTCTAGTTGAGAATAAAAGAGTACAAGTGCTGGCAGTCAGGATCAGTGGGCAGGCATCTAATCTGGCCTGGACACAGGTCTGGTTTTGGACTGTGCTAGGAGACTAGATGAGTATTTTTGATAGGTTTAGAAATATTTGGTGAATCAATCCCCCACAAGAACCCTATGAAATAGACATGTTTCAGCACCCCCATTTCACTGGTGGGGAAAATGAGGCACAGGGTAATTAACGATCATCTCTATCATTATTTTAATATTAGGGTAGAATTGCGGAGCCCCAACTGAAACTGCAGCCTCATTTTGCTAAGAATAGTACATACAAGTAGTAGGATGGTTGTCACCACCTGTATCCCTATGTTCACCCTTTTTATAAGGCTATGATGGATTTTGCACAAAATATGCCTTGTATTATTTGAAAACTCATAGTTTGCTGATCATTATTGAACTGGTAAAATATGTGTGGCAACATTCTATGTAAAGTTATAAGATTCTACTGTATAACATTACTGAGATATGTTCCAAGTTTATAAAAGCAGGCACAAACCAGTTCCTCAAAGACAAAAGGCAAACTAACACCTGAGCCAGGTGTCAACAAAATCAAATGGACTATCACCTGGTTAAGAGGCCATTCTTCAACAGGAAAAAGGGTGTGTGAGAGACCCCAAAATATGCCTCCCTTTCTCTCTGCCCATGGTATCAATGACACCTGAAGGACAAGGAAACACTAAACAGAGGGAGGGGTCCTGGCTGAAAAGAATCCAGCCAGTAAGATTTCTTAGCATGTGGTGAGAGACACCTTTGCTTTGAATTCATTTAGCTTGTTAAGTTAGATATTAATTGCATTTTATCTTTTATTTTCTTGTAAGCAATTCTGACTTTTATGCCTCATTACTTGTAATCACCTAAAATCTATCTTTCTGTAGTTAATAAACTTGTTTTATTGTTTTATCTAAACCAGTGTGTGTCTGGATTGATGTGATTTGGAAACTCCATTTGAGACAACAAAATTTGTGCATATCATCTTCTATTATTGAAATGATGGACTTTATATGAGATTTTTTTGTCTAGGAGGGAGCTGGGCGGTACAAGACACACATTACTGGGGGAAGTCTGGGACTTGGAGTTTGCTGGTGTTACCCTGCAATGTAATTCATGAGTGGCTGGCTATAGCACTCATACAATATAGCTGGGATTGATTTACGTGCTGGAGCCTGTGTGTGGGCAGATCAGGAGTGATTGCTCTCACAGCAAAGCAGTGTAAGAGGCATGCCAGGTTGGAGAATTGAGACACCACAGCTGTCCATCTGTCCAGATTGTACCCTGGGTAATGTCACAATTGTCATTGCCCCAAAAGGGTTAAAATAAAAATAGACAAGACAAAGGCTGGGAGAGGATACAGAAATGAGATGACTGTTGAAACTCATATAGATGGTCAGAATCATAAACCAGGATTAGACCCTAAGTAGCTTGACTTTCTGGCACCAGTCTGACAACTGAACCATAATACATGTCAACCAAGTCATTTGGGGTACCTCTCCACAGCCCATAGCAGTGAGCTTCCCAGCCCAGGTCAAAGATTCGAGCTTGCAGGGCTCATGCCAGCACTCTAAAAATAGCTGTGTAGACAGTTGTGGCTCAGACTAAAGCCCACCCACTTCTCTTGCCTTCAGATCTGTCTACACAGCTATTTTTAGAGGATTAGAGTGAGCCCTGCAAGGATAGGTTGGGAGGCTTGGTGCCAGGGGCTGTGTAGCCATACCCCCATAGGGTCAAATTTTCCAAGGTATTTAGGTGCCTAAAAGTGCAGATGGGCATGTAGTGGGATTTTCAAAAGTCAAAAGCAGGTTAGTCACCTAATTCCCATCCAAATCAAGCCCCTATATACCTTTGAATACATCAGAAGCATCATATGACACATTGCAGTCTTTTCTGTGATCACTTTGTGCTGCCCTAATTTTATTATCCTTCCTCCTTTAGGCCTTTTCTGTAAAGAGTTCTCTCTCTCTCCCTTTCGCTAGCACATTGGCTGCCATGGTACTGTACTCTACCATGTCCTGTTTTTATCCATGTTACAATCTGCTTCTGTTTTGGACTATGCTAGGTAATATCCCAACTCTCTACTTTCCAAGAACCCTATTCAGCCCTCCTTATTTAGGAAAACTGGATCTCATTTTTCTCAATGTCTCTAAAGACAAGAAAGAGAATTGAAAACCATTCTTGTCATAGAAAGCAGCACAATTCTAGGGACTGTTCTCACAAGCTACAAACAACAAAAACACTTTTAAAATCATGCATCCCCTTAAATGTTATCTAGGAGTTATGGACACAGAGAAAATATGCTCCAGTGTCCAATCCCAAAATAACCCTAAGGAGTATTTCAAATATAACTCAAATCTGTATGGTTGTAGAGCTCTTCAAGTGAAGCCATGTGTACTTTAGACAAACAGAAAGCATTATGGATGATCATATAAATACTATTTAAAATCTTCCCATATCACAAGAGAACACATGTTGAGGCCCTCAAAAGAGAGGGATAGAGGATATCAGGATACACCAAAGCAATCAAGTCTAATCACCACTAAAAAACATGAAATTAAAGGAAATCAAAAGAGGAGGAACTAGGACTGAAATAAAAGCATGAAAACAACAAGCACTGCCAGCCTTTTTAGGCTCTGTGCTGCACAACAAAACCAACAAACACACATGCATAAGAACAGACGGAGAATGGCAATACTCTTTTAAATCGCCCCAAAGAATGCTCAAGTCCTGCTCACTGTTCTTACCACTTGAAAAGACAGTGCACTAATGAGTGTCATAAAGGGAATGACAATAGCCTCAACAAGAGTTCCATCTCAGAGTGAGATTCCAGTTAAGAGGCAGTGGGGTTGCAAAACTTAATCAGTAAAAAATAAAAATAAAATCAAAAGTAGAGCAGAAACAAGAGAACCCATTTAAGCAGAAGAAATAAAGGTCAATGAAAAAGTTAGGGATATATCACCATGTGTATATATGTTTTATGTCATATTACTATGTTGTTCAAAGTATCTGTTGGTACTAGTGGGAGGAAGAAAAAAAGGACTTCCTGATATACATTCTAGGAAGTCACTGGTTTGAGCCAGTTTTGTATCAGTATTAGTAGGTTTTTTTTGTTTCAGTGGAGGAAAACAGCACTAAAACACAAACTTTTCTACACTTTGCAGGTTACAAAACGGATGCAACCACTCCATTAAATAGTGCCTTTTAAGGAATTGTTTAATTAAAGTATATGAACAAACTTTTCTCCATTTTCTTCACTCTGTTCATGAATGACATTGACTGAGAACCCGGCTGAACTTAGATTCATGAGTGCTGTATGTCCTTAAAAGTTCATGGGAGCATCAGAAGCATCAAATGACCCAACTCGCTACTTTCCAAGGTCCCTGTTCAGCACTCCTTATTCAGAAAACTCCTACGGACTCAAGTGTATGTTTTGCCTGCACATGGAGTATCAGTGGAACCTGAAGCATTACATCATTCCTAAATCTCTCTTGCAATATCCCTCTGAGCCTTCTCCCCCCTAAAAAAAAGTGGTCATTCGATCTCTCACAAACATAATGCATCCTGACATGCCCACCCATCATCTGGGATCTCCCCACACCCCTGACCACCATGTGTTCTACCTGACTGTGACCACAGGAATATCCTTCCTCAGCATGGTCTCCTCCAATAAGCATTCTGTGCTGTTTTTGAGCCTATCCAGTATGCCTAAGTGAACATATTTTCAGTGTTGACAGCAAAGATTGAGTTATTGTAGCTCCCATCTATATGGTTTGCTGTGAAGCTGTGTTTAGTTATGTTAGTTATCCATAAAATACAAGAGCTCTTTTATTGATTTTCTCCAATATCCGCATTCACAAATAAGAGGTTGTCAGCTCTGTTATACTGCTAAGGTAAGATTTTGACATTTGATTGGCTAAAAATACCATAAAAGTTTTCACAGTTGTTCAAAGTTTTGATTTTATTTCCCCCCTGTATTCTTTCCCTGGCCCTAATGGTTACAAAGATGTATGGGAAAGGTGGTAATGGTGCACTTGTTTTTCTTTGCCTTTTACTTTCAACTAAATGAGTTTCTACTGATTTTGTCTACAGTTAGCTTTATTGAATTTCCTGTTATGCCCAGTTGTTTTGCCAATAGAATGTCTATGGGACGTATTTCACAATCCTATCAGCTGAACTTATTGGTCTTTAAACATATTAGTTCATGTCAGGTCATAGACATTCAGCTGCTTTTCCTCATACACAATGTGGAATGGTTTGAGCTTCTTTTTTTGGTAGTTTTTCTAATGAGAAGGCTACATACAAAAGAGAATGCCTGACTTTGGCTCTACATTTTATTTCAGGAAATATAGTTACTGAGGTAAATATAATGGAAGTGGATACAGAAAGCAGCCTGTTCCGGTGCCTCTAGTTTGAGCTAGATGTTGTTTCTGTGAAGGAAAAATTCAGTGGACCCAAGTAGGCCTAAATTTCCCAAACAGGCCTAAATCTTTGGTAAAGCTAACTGTGTATATAAAGCATAAGAAAAGAGTGAGGTAAATTCCATTAAGGGGCGATTGCAAACAGCACAGCTTAAAAAAATGTTACCATAACCACTAAAAGTTAAAAAAAAAAAAAAACCATTAACCGCAAAGAAAACACCTGTCAATAACAGGAAAAGCTTGTTTTTGCTAAACTCCAAATAAGGCAAAGCTACTGTTGAAACTTGCACTATATGCCAAATAAGGAAAATGCTGTTAAAGGAAGTGGGTTTAACAAATTGTGGTTTATAGCAATATAAGCTCCTGTATTTTCTGTATACTGCGGGGCAGCTACTTAGAGCTGTTACCCCCCTGCGCTTGTAATCAATAAAGGAGCCTCAGGCTTGTTCTGATCCAAACACAATGCGTGGTTAATTTTTCCATGACATTTCTGATTTCTGTTTGGTTCCAAGACAGTTTGGGTACTTTTAACAACAAGTGAGTGTTTCAAAGCTGGCAGCCCCAGAATCAAACCACCTTCCTCACCACCACCACCTCGTTATCTGTGCCTTGGCCAGCAAGTCCTAATTTGGAAACTCCTTATAATTGTTTTAATAGAATCAGTTACTATATCAATACATGAGTCTAGCTCTCAACCCAAACTCCAGCCCTTTGGCTGGTTAGGCATCTCCAGGTATTTCTCAGTATCTTCTCTGCAATGTCCTGCCACCATCTCTGTGATGTCCTGCCACTAGTCTATCTCCAAAATTGAACCTCTTCTCTGTCTTCCTGCTTCTTGTCCACTCGTGTCACATCTTTCAGGCCCACAACATCCATGTAATCTTTTCTCTTTCCTCACTCTTTCTCCCTTATCAAGTCTTTTGCTATTTCCTATTGCTTCTTTTTAAATATTACCCATGTGATCACATTATGTCTTTTCCTCTCTACCTTCACTCCTGACCATGTTTTTATTTCTTGCTCTGTTTGGTGCAACTTCCTCCTTCCTGGCCCTACTGCTTCTCATCTACGCATTCCCCTAAATCCCTCCCACATGAGACTACCCAAAATAAAGCTTCTTCAGTCATTAGCTTCCCTTGATGATCGGACCATTTCTCCCCTTTCCACCCTCACTTCTTGAGCCCCATTGTTGGCTTCCTGTCTCTTATCACAAATTCCCCATCCTTGCAGTCAAGTTAACATCGTTGTGGCCTCACTTACACATCTACTTCTCTCTCCTCCCTGTGCTCTTCTTAACGTTTGCTTCTCACTTTCTTCCTTAGGACTAAAACCTGGCCCCAAGAAAATCCATAACAAATTCCCAGACTCAATTTACTGCCTTGGTTGCAGTTTCATTCATGATTCCCCCTGTGCTAGGAACAGTTCTCCTTAACAGTTCTCTCCCCTTAAAGCCTTCTTCCTCTAGGAATCCTTAGTAACAAAAGTCTCTCCACATTCTCCCTTACCGGAAGTGTTGTTCCAATTGTTTGGTCTTTGTTTTGTCTATTTTAGCTGAAAGATCTTTGTGGCAGGAAAGTATGATTACTACCGTATAAAAGTACTTTACTATATTAATTAATAGTAATAATTAGTTAAGATGGACACAATTTTTGGATGAATAATTTATTCAAAACCCACCCAGGCATGTGCCCTCAACATTAGATTAACAGACATGCATGTACGTTTTCTGCAGCTGATTGAAATGAAACATTTCATATGACCCAAACTGTACTTTTCCAACTTGCTGACAAATTCCAAACATTTTCAAGCCAATCAAATATTTTTTCCCCTGATTTTTCAGTTTGCTGGCCAAATAATTTCCCCAGCTCTAGAATTAATTTATTTTATGCAATGGACATGCTTATTATGTAGAGATGTTAGTTTTGTTTTTTTTCAGCTCTCTAGTTTCTTGCTGCTTACTCCAATCAAAAATTAGACTTAAAGGAAAAAAAAAGGGTATAATTCAGCTAGAAAGGAGTTACCTGAATGTCAAAAGTTAATTACAATGACTCGCAAAAAGTTAACCACAAAACTGTCTAATGCCACCTACCCCAATAATTACAAATGAAAAGAACAGATATGTTGAACTATACAGCTGAAAATTTGTGAAACATTTCTTTCCAATAAATAACTTGCGCACGTAAAAGAAACAATCACAGAACACATGAACTTCCCAATCGCACCACAGGAAGTATAGCAGTGAAACCTGCTATCCATGTTGAAAAGCCACAACTGAAACAACAACAAAAACTCTTATCTTTGAAACCAGCAGAGAAAATCACTAAAAGAACAGGAGGAAATGACATATTAACAAAAAGAGAAAATTATACCCTATTAGACATTAATAGCAATTAGGAAAGAGGTAACTAATTTCAAAGAAACAGGGTCACCACAACAAGACTTGATAATTAAAGTAACACACAGTAGAGATAAACATACCCACAAAATAGAGGAAGCAGTTGAAGCCTTACAATAGCGAAGCACTGGACTGTTTTTACACCCTATTTGATTAGAAAAAGAAAAACCTTCAAGAAAAATCTCTTCACTTAAACTTTTAAACGTAAAAATGTCTAGTTTCAAGGGTGTCCCTATTTTTTTTGTCCGACTGGGGACACCTGATTTTCGCAGAGTGCTGAGCATTCCCAATATGAAAACGAGGCCCCTTTAATCTGGCTCAGGTTGGACATGACAAAATTGAAGGATCCAGATTCACTAGTCACTTCTGAGTATTTAGGCCTAACCATGCTGAAATTTCTGATCATATTTCAAGTATAAAATATATGAACAATATACCCCTGTTTAAATGAAGTGAGAGTTATTTAGTCGCATCTAGTGGATATCACTAACAACTTCAGCCACTATCAACCTCAAACCAGTTGTCCAATCACTGACGAGCACTTATTCATACAAGTAGTCCCAACTCTGGTAGCACCAGCATTCCCCACTCCCCACCTAGCACAGAGGAAGTTGGAGTTGGACTGCATGTGCATTTCCACTGTGAGAAGTCCTTCATCGTGGATTAGGCATCAGAAGACGGTGTCATCTAGAACTGAATCTGTGTCTGTGTGTACAATATACTGTTCATAACTACTTGCAATATGCAATACATACATTCTATGCAATACAGCACATGATGGGGATAAGTAAACAACCTTCATGTAAAAGAGCATGATGAAAATTGTACAGAAGTTCTCAGTTCATTCTGTGTGCTACATCACTGTAGCTCTTTTGAATATCCTTTTGTTCTTTTGACTTTGCAAGGATAGTTTCCAGCAACATGCTTACAATGGATATGGAAACTTTTTCTTTTTTGGAGTTATCTATTTATCACCATTAAGTAACCTGCTGCTTATTGTGAAACATAGAAAGAAATTCACATCCAATCTATACCTACTGTTTGATTCTTGTGCTTCAGTCAGTAGCAACACATCAGTTATACAGACATTAACACACAGAGGAAAACTGTTCTATATAGAAATATTACTTGGGAAGGAGTTCTGCAAAACTGAATGCTCACTACTATAACTGTAAATAGATTCAATACTGGATAAACAATTTAGGAATAAATTCAAACTTGGGTAACAATTCTACTGACATTGTAATATATTATATTTACAAGAGGTACAATATTAGTAAGAAATGCAGAAGGAGCAAGTAATAAATGACTGTAACATGAAGGCCAGAACACATATGCAATCTGTTCAACAAACTCAAGGTTCCAATTTCTCCTATGGAGCCTATGCAAGTACCAAGTATATTGAAGAAACTGCTGTCAGAGATCATAATCCCTCATACAAACAGTGGGGGGAGTGGGATAAGGAAAAGAACAGTACATTGTGAATAGGACAAACATAAAAGAGTTAGGGCTAAGACACAAAGGGGCATCTCATGCCAACAACAAGATCTGCAAAGATTTTGTCAAATTTAAAAGTAGATAAAGAGCCAATTTAAAGACTCTCCATGTACCATCCCAGGAAACCCAAAGGAAAAACATCTTCATATCCATAATAGGATGTGCTAATCATCTTGCACATATGGCTGTCTCATTTAATTCTATAGGAAGGTTGCAGGATCACAGAATCATTCAATAGATGGCACTATAGGTCCTCCTAGAGACACACTACATGCCATTAAATGGAGACAGCTGGGGTAGAGTTATGACTGGGAGTATATTTTATTATCTCTCCTAATTTTACTACACACTGGTTTTTTAAAAAATCTACTTACTATCAGAAGGCAGATGGACTTAATACCACACAATGTTTCAAAGGAACTGGAAGTTTCAACTGCAGGAACATGGCTCGTGAAAATGATTTTTAATGACTTTTCAACAATTTAGCCCTCATTTCTCCCACAATGAATCAACAGTTGCTGAATATTCACAGACACTCAAAAGGTCAAGTGAGCAGACATGTCTATGAATTGCCTCTGCAGGCAGGAACCAAAATGGCACAACAGTTAATAGTTCACTAAGGAAGAAGGGCTGTTCGAAAAGTACACATCTGCTGTTTAGTAGTAGGGGTGGAATGACTTATAAAAATGCATAATAGTAGAAAAAACTTTCATAATTCATTAATTCCTGACATGTTCTTGGTTATGTCAGTGACAGACTGCATTACTTCAAATGGGGTTTGACAGCAGGTAAATTACAGAGTCTAAGAGTTTAAGAAAGTTACTCAACAAAAATGTCTTGATCATGAACAGCATTTGCATAGTGGAAAACATTTTATTACTAATGAAACAACGAATTTGGTAAACTGACATTAAGCTTATTTTTCTGCATCATGGTTCCATTGCTTTAACTCGTTGATTTTGCTAGCAGAAGGTTGGTAGCAAATAGAACTGAGTGAACTATTTGTTGCATTTGATGGTTTAGCCTTTTTCTGGTTACCTGTGGAAAGACTTCAAATTTTAGAAGGGCATTCATCATTCAGAATTGTTCAACAGTGATTATAAGTGAACATATTTCAGCCTTTAGATTGTTTGCAAATTGTGTGCTGTGACTTCTGCCTTGAGTAGTTGCTATTTGTGCTGTGTGATTGATCATTTCAGTCATATAGAGTTGTTTCTGCACTCTTACTGGACCATTTTTTATAAACAGGTGAATGACTTGAATAACTAATTTCCAGTTCAGCACTCCTTGCACAAGATTCTGAAAGACCTCTGCTTCCCTGAACATTCAAGCAAACTAATACAAAGTCCCTTATACTAACATTAGCAGAATTTGAATGTATGAATTAATGCATGAATGGCCATCAGTGCCATCAGAGAAAATATGTGGCTTTTATCCAAATTAATTATATATATATAATATCATTTCAGTATTCATTAGGATAATGCCATTTGGGGTATTATCCACAGTTCCCTTTCCAGAGGGTCAATACAAAAGATGCTTAGCAAGTGATAAATTATTTAGCTAGCTAATCCATAATCTGCTATAAAACAAGCTAAAAATGGGCTTGGATTGAAATATACAGCACACCAGCCTACCTATGGTAACTGGCAATTGCTGACAGCTGATATGACCCATTTGCTACCTGAAAAATTGCCGATTAGATTATTTCGTTGTTGGAAATTATTGTTACATGCCAACTGCCAAACTAAATTGCCACTGAAATCAATAGGTGAAAAGAGAAATCTGCTAAACCTCCCAAGTCCGTTACTATATTGTACCATACCTCCTATACCACACATCCCTTTTGCTTTTCATTTCACCTTACAGCTCCTGATCCTCTTGTTACTTCTTCTCCTTTGTATTATAGATGTCAGTTCTTTAAAAGGGACACTGTCAAGGCCAGTAGAGCCTAAAATCAGATCTTAATAGTTTTCTCTTTCTTTCAGGGGAACGCAAAGTGATTATGCTCATGTCATGTTGTCCTGCTGCTCCACCTGTCCGCTGTAGCTGTGTGGCCTGTTAGAGGAAGTAGGATTTTTGTATAGTTAATAAGACCACCACTTAGTTTTCCTGCAGCACAGGGGTCGGCAACCTTTGAGAAGTGGCGTGCCAAGTCTTCATTAATTTAAGGTTTCGCGTGCCAGTAATAAATTTTACGTTTAAGGAGTCCCCTTCCCTCCCCCCCCCCCCCGACGGAACCCCAGACTGGCAGCGGGCTGAGCGGGACTGGCAGCTGGGACCCCGGCTGGCAGCAGAGTGCCACTAAAAATCAGCTCGTGTGCCGCCTTTGGCACGCGTGCTGCAGGTTGCCGACCCCTGCTGTAGCACTTTTCATCAGTAGATCTCAAAGTGCTTTGAGAGGAAATAAAGTGATACTTGGCCAGCTCAGAGGAAGAGAGCAGCGAGGGAAGCTTAAGATTCACTGTCAATCACAAAGAAACCCAGTGTCAAATGTCTGTCCCTGACACGTCTCCTGGTAGAAGTTGGTATTTTCTTTCCTTTGGTGTTGAGATCATAATTCTGGACAAATTGGTTAAGATCAAGAGGTCAGCTAAAAAACCCCACAGTTATAGAGTCTGAAAAATCTGAGGACACAATGAATATATTACAGCTATGGATGCCTCAAAATCCCTCTCTAATTTTCATCTGATCTTGGCATATACACTCCTGGCTTGCAAAAAATGTCATTCTCGCTCACCAAAGAAGATTTGTATATTTATTCTTCAAGCAAGTTTATCTACGAGTCTTTGTGCACTTAAGCATGTTATTTTATCAGTAGCATTTCTAGCATACATTTCCTGTTTCTTTAAGCAACAACTACAGAAGCTCATTTGCCTTATGGAGAAGGTAATTAGTAGGTATCGTAGCTTGCCATTTATTTGACAGCTTTCTCATTTTCTCAATTTTACGTAATTTGACAGGGACCATTATAGATCCATAACTAGTCTTTCAGAATGACTTTCACAAGGTTAGTTCACTTATTAATTGACCCTTAGCAATGGCAATTTAAGAAGCATATTAATCTCGTCTGTCAGTTCTAACAAATAGTAGATGTGGAAAATAATTTGTCATTCGCAAGGAGCCTTGCAACAGAAATGAAGTGTCTGAATTTTTAATTAATATGCATATTCTTTCAACAAATGAGAGTTCGGGTTGGGGGGGTACACTTATTTTCAGTGATTTTCCTTTATTGCCCCTTTAAAGTTTTTGCCATTTTCTTATTATGAAGATAAACGCTACTACAGTGATCAATACATCCTATGACCGGGATAATCTTCTACAAAGGACACATTGGTGCTCACAACAAGGATCCATGAAACTGACAGAAGCATGAACAAAGCATTAAACAGTAGTGTTACCATTACATATACAGAAGAAAAGTTTCTTGCATTCAGGAGGATTAATCCAGTAAGAATATATTAGACAAAAGATTATTATTCAGTGACTGAAAAAAACAACTAATATCAGATGCTTGATGCTGCAGCCCTTTAAAATCTGCCCCTATAGCTCTTCACTAGCTTTGCAGAATGCAGATAGTTCATCTTAAAGTAAGGGCTACCTGTATTGAATTTTTAATCCAATATGCTGGTAGAGATTCAGCACCTGTTCTCCTCTTTTAGTTCTATCATTAACTAAATAATGGAGAACAGTTAACGACAAGGGGGAAAAGAACTCTGTTGAAAGAAATAATTCTTGACCTTGTGTAGTTGTATTAGTGTCTCCTTTTTCTGCAATTTACCTCAGGCTGACAAAACCCACACCCAACACAAACAGATTAAGTGGTATATTCATCTATTGAGGAATTCACACATAATTCCCAGAAAGATTAACACAGGCTTTGAGGGAGACTATAACCTCCTACACTCTGAATTTAAATCCCCGAAGGCAAGGAAGTACAGAATTAAAGGCTGAGTTGCCCCTTGCCTCCTGTCTTCCTATTGTGCCCAGATAATAAAGAAATATGCTAACAGCGTGATCTGAGACAGAACAGGTACTTAAGCCTGAGAACTATGCTATGTAAAGCAGGCTGTGTTAAGCACTATACAGAATGTTTGCCTTATTTCTACATACCCTTATTGACTGGGATAAGGCTTTTTCTGTTTTTTATCAGACTTTTACTAGTACCAGGTAGAATTCTATCTTGAATTCTCAACATAGGCAAATTGACTCCACGTGCATTAGGATCATGCCTACAATATGTTAAGATGTAGTTCTCATTGTTCTTATTTTAACAGGTTAAAACACATTTCTCAGGTAACTGTAATAGAAAAGACACAAAGAATGATGTTACGGTCTCATATTTATTAGAAGCTAGCCCAAACCAAAACTCCAACCACCAAAATTTAGGTGATTCAAAATCTCGATGCAGCTCTAGATCCAAATGCCACAGCTCTGCTACTTACAGAATTTCTAATATGCATATCAATAACCACTTCCTTGCAGTCATTGTGCTGGATAATATTAGCATGTATTTTAGCCACTTAAAAAATATGAACCATCTTATTAATTGGCTATCCCATTACAACACCTTCCCAGCTGTTGTGGTTTGCTGCGTAAACAGGTATTCAGGCAATTAAAAAAAAAAACCCACAAATTACATACTTGATAGAATGCAGTGTCTCTTTCAGAGCCATTAGTGTCAATCATGCGAATACAAGTTTTAAGCAATGTTTGAAATGCATGCCGTTTAAACAATAGATCATAGTCTGGAACTACTGCAACAATCGTACAGGTATCTCGGCATTAGTAACTCAGCCATTACAATGCTATTCATATTATGTTTCTCTTTGATAATGTTTCATGGTAGAAGAATAATTCTTATTTATTTATTTTTTTGAACTATTAAAAGCACCCTATGTTTTCCTTTTTTTAAAAAGGAAGATGACCATAATTTCCAAAGACACAGGTGATTGGATCTAAGGAAGAACTGCCCTTTGAAAAGGTACACAGTTCTTGTAACTTCACTACGTTTGTCAATGCCCTCATCACCGAAAAGTAGGAAAGATGGAGGCCATGCAGAGCAGACTTCTGTTACCATATCCCCTCCTCTTTTTTTCCTCCTCAGACAGGGCCTAATCCTCAAGATGATAAATTCCTTCAACACTTGTTGAAGTCAGCAGGAGTTCAAGTGACTCTTCTCTGGAGGGGGACAGCTGGCATGAGTCACCCAGAGAAGTCACATTGTACTGTACTGCATGAATGGATTGTTGAGAAATTGCCAATAAAAGTAACCGATTTTATGTGGTTCCCAGAACGCAAGGCCAGATTCTTAGCCGGTGAATATGGCATAGCTCCACTGCTTTCAATAGAGTGACACCAATTTACACCAGCTGAGGATCTGACTGCCACATCACTTCAGTAGTGATCCAAAAGTAAGAATGACACTTAACTAATATCAATGACCCAAGTACAGAGAGAAAAAGCTTTCCACTCTGTTGCACTATATAGTACTCTTAGCAGCTTATAATATAGCCACAAAAATTAAAAATGACCTGAACTACTGCATTACACTTAGCCACTGTTACAGTAAAGACAGGTAAACCCCAGTGTAGTCTCTGCCCCAACAACATTGCTGCTGTTAAAACAGAATTATAGTCTGGAGTTGGCTGTTGCCAATCTATTGATCATTTTAAACAACTAATCAGAGGATATCTGACCAATTTCATCCTATTGAAGTATTCTTGAAGCTGTTTTATATTTTCAGGGCTACGTTCTAGTGTCCATGACACTGATGTCACCTCATTAGCTTCAATGGAGTTATTATAGATTTACATTAATGTCTATGAAATGGAAGCCCATCCCACAGATGGAAAGCAGGCACAAATTCAAAAAAATTTATTCTCATTCAGACATTATAGGAAAGCCATAAAAAAACCTAGGAACCAATGTTTCATTCCTTATATTTCTATTTCCTATTTTCTGGTGACTGGTGACTCTTTGACTACCACCTTCTGTAGGAGTACTTGTGGCACCTTTTCTTTTTGCGAATACAGACTAACACGGCTGTTACTCTGAAACCTTCTGTAGGGAAGCTTTATTTTCAGACAACTTTCCTCCCCTCAAATGAATTCCTGCATGGTTTTGACTAGTTGCAACTTTCAATACCCACTTGCCAGCAGGGACAAAACAAAACACTAACAAAAGATTTAAGACAGCCAAAGAAAGGAGATGATCGAGGGTTTAATAGGGTTGTACAAAAGATAAAGTAAGCACTAGACTGGTGCAAATAACGAATGTTTTGGTTCAGTCACCAAACTGAAAAATAAAATAAAAAATAAAACTTGTTTCAGATCAACATAAAATGAATTAAAAAAAAAAATTCAGTGAACTAAAGAGAGCTGGTTTTGGTTTTTTAAGGCCAAGGTTGAAGGAAACATTTCATTTGATCAGAAACAAGATGTTTCATTTTGTTTTCAAGTTCTTTTACTTTTAAAAAAAAATCAAAATGAAGTAAAATTCAATATTGAAAAGTCATTTCCAATTGAAAAGTCAAAATATTTTATTTTGAAAATGGCAAAATAAAATGTTTTCACTTTATTGGGATTTTTAGGGTTTTTTCGATTGAAACAATTCAGTGAATTTGACATGAATTCACAAAAATGTTTCAATCAACCCAAATCTGAATGAATATATATGGCAAAAAAAAAGAGTCATTCAAAATTTTTTGCCTAGCTCTAGTCATGATTCTTCCCCCGCACACACTCTTTTGCTAGTATAATAAGATCCCCTTGAAACCAAATCATTTCTGGGGTTCAAAAAAGGGTTGTGCACCTCAGCAGTTTTGATTTCCAGTTCACAGAAGAGCAAAAATACTTCAAGAAAACTAGCAGTAAGTCCGAGCTGAGTGCATACAATATGTATTTTGCAGGAAAGTATGTTCTTAAGAGACTTCAGGTCCAGGTTTGCAGATCCAAGAGGTTTGTGTTTTATGCAGGGCATGCTGGATATTCATATGAGGCGACTCCATGCTTGTAAAATTAAAGTGGGTCTTCAGTAAGGGAACTATTTACAGAGATGTTGCAGCTGCACCTAGAATTCAGCAACTGTGCACACAACACAAAGCCTGCCTTTCACTGAGATGAATCCCCAATAGTTTATAGACTGGTGTGCAGGGACAGTTTAATTTATGCCTCCCTGAACCAATGAGGATGAAACAAGCCCCACAGAAGCACCTGAATGTTTGGGGGTTGATCTGAACGGAAACCAGACTCAAAGCTTTTGATGTGATCAGTCTTCACTTGCATTCCTGTTTTAAAAAATGACCAGAAAAAAAATAATTGAACACTTTTTCATACTGAATGTGCTTCCTGAATAGCCATTAGTCAAAGAAAGTAATGGAAAAGAATGTAACCCAACCATGAAAGTCTTTTTTTGACGAGTACCGAGACTGCAGAAAGTCATAAAAATCAGTATGGAATACACCTAGATTAAATAGAATTCTCGTTTAGGTTGCTGGAAAACAAAGTAGATACCAATTTGATATGACTGCAGTCACAATACCATGGGTTGCTTGGTAACCGACGTTGACAAATATGTCAAGAAATCATTTTAGTCCATTGTAAAATTTGTGGGATCAGGATGTTTGGAAATGTTTATGTAATCAACAGTATAACAGTAATGTTACTGTCCATTTGGTGCAGGGACAGAGTGTACATCTGCAGGGATAAGCGGAGCAAATTTCTGAAAATCCAGCTGTGTCTCTGTAATGAATCAAAGCCAGTTTTGCAAACTGACCTTTTAAAACATAAGCTTCCCCCTACCAGCCATCGTTTAAATTGTCAGAATCTTCACAAAACACAAGGACTTACTTATCTCAAATGGCAGCTGCCCAAATTAATTGACATTATGGGTTTCCATTGTTTCATTATTATTATTTCTATTTCAGTAATGGTGAGAACCCCAAACGACTCAAGGCCCCATCAGTCTGGGCAATATGCAAATATTTGGTTATAGACAGTACCTACCACAAAGAACTCACATCCAAGTTTAAGACACATAAGTAGTGTAACAAATATGCAGCGAGGGCAGTACAAATAATAATGATAATAGTAATTGTGATACTAAGAGAAAAGCCGTGTGCAAAATTACATCCTCCTTTCTCAAAAGGAAACCATCCTATGTTATCTGCATGTTGTTACAGGGCCATGATTTAGGATGGAATGACATGCATGCCACAAACTTATATACCAACGGGATAACACTCCTCTCAAATTCCCATAGACCTTGCTGCTTCTCATTCCGTTTTTTTATCAAAATTCTTCACAGTCAACAGGATGGCGCTAAATGCAAGTTAGCCAAATGAAAATGCCATCAAAAAGGGAGAAGTGGTGTAAGAGAGACTCCAATGGCCTGTCTATATCTAATGCCACTTTGTGGATAGCTAATGCAGGCAGCACTATCTTCCAGGTATCATAGTAACTGCCTGAAAGAAAGCAGCACTTGGTTGAAAATTAGTGGGCTAAAGAGAAATTCAGATTAGATGAAAGTGATGCTGATGGAAAGAAGGAAACACTGTAAGTCCCTACCCACCACCACCACCATCGACATAGACTTCAGAGTACTGTCAGGCAGGTTTGCCTAGACCTTTAAACTACAGCTCCATGAAAGCAGCCTGGAGCTATATCACCTCAGGCTCCAATTTCTTCAAATTTACAAAGACAAGCAGCATTCAGGCTTGAGTAGCCCCGAATGGAGACAGTCAAAGGGGAAAAAAGGCCATTGTGAGAAGAGATACTGGTGACTCAGCAAATGGAACTCTCTTCTTTGAATCAGAAATGAAACTGTGTACCAGTGTTGTTATAAGACAGTGTGCGTTTTGGGCTGATACCTCCTAGTGGAGATGCAAAGTAACTTTCTGTTCATTTCTCATCATTAAAGATCCCATTAAAGGCAGGGATCATCTGCCCTGATGTTTTGACCATAATCCAATATGGGCTATTTCAATTTCCCTATCTTTGTCCTCTTGTTGAGTTAACAGAACAAAGGTACTGTAGTTCTCTTAATCTCTGAGCTATAGACTGTTGGGTAGTGCTGAAGTGTCCTCTCACCCCAAATTTGGTTGAATTTCTGTGCTGTTTGATATTAATTGATTTATTTGACACACACTCCACCACATAGAGAACTTTGTTAAAAAAAGTCAAAGTTGCTGAAGTCCAAATCCCATTAAGTTAATCTCTCAAAATCAAGGAAATTAACAGGTAAGACAACAAACAATGTGTGAAATCTTGGCACCATTAAAGTCAATGGCAAAACTCCCTTTGACTTTGGCATGGCCAGGATCTTTAATCTACAAACATTAGAGTTCCTATAGTTTGCTAGTGACCCATCTATCATACACAGAAATCTTCAGTCCCGCTCCAATACACTCCAAACCAGAGCTGGTCAGGAAATTTCGACTAAATGTTTCTTCATTGGAAAATGAAGATTTGTGAAAAATGAAACTTTTTGCAGAAATACACTGGTTTTGACAAAATTTTCATTGGGAAGATTTTGCTCTGGTCCAGGATGAAATTTTTGGACAGAGAAAAAGAGCCCCCAAACAGATAATAGACTGGTGGTTAGGGCACTCACCAGTAATATGAGAGATCCAGGCTCAAGTACCTACTCTGCTTGATTTGGCAGTCTCTCTTTCTGACCCAATGAGTATTAAATCAAAAGGAGAAATTAAGTGAGAGAGATTGACTATATAGACTAGTTGTTAGGTTACTCACCTGGAGCATTGGACATCCGGGTTCAAGTCCCTCTTCTGAATTAAGCAGAATAGGCATTGAACCTGAATGTCCTACATCCAGTGTTAATGCCACTGTCAACAGCTATGGGCTGTTCTGGGTGGTCTACTGTAACTTGGGTTTAGTGAGCAGGAAGTATGGAATTTTCACAGACAACAAACACTGCCTGCCTGCCTAAATTCAGTGATTATCCCTTTAGAGAATGCCTTCTTTAAATAATAAATGTATCAGTGTGTGAAAATTATTGCTTCAATAACTATAACATCAGGTGCAGTGCTCATTACTCCTTAGCAATTGGCTCTCCTGTTTGTTCAGCGCTCTCAGTTCACTGGGGATACTTAATTACTAATGCAATCCATTATCTACTAGTAACAACCACCATATCAAGCATTATTACCTAATTAGTCAAATATGATTTTAAAAATCATGATTGATTGGCATTTTCAATGCACAGGATAACTATGTAGGGTATACGTGTTTGTTCTACAAACCAAACTGCATCAAGGTTTATGTCTATTCAAATATTCCTATGAAATCGGACAATAAAACAGTAAGTAACTGATTAACCATGACATGAATTTTTCAATTCCATCTCACTTGGAAAAAAATTAAATGATTCATATGCAAAAACTCTGTTTTTAGATCTTTAAGGTTATGACAGAGTGAAAAACCAAAGACATTCAAGGTTAAGACCAACACTCCCTGCTCCTTCCTTAATAAATACCTCTATACACTTAGGACCTAATCCAAAGGCCACTGAAGTCAATGGAAGCCTATTATGGGAGTCAGTATGACTGCTAAATCATCCTGTCTCACTGCAGTAAGCAGTTGATCCAAAACCATCAAAAGTCTTTGGGATTCTTTCCATTGATTTCAATAGATTTTAGATTAGGTTCTTACTGTAGTGAGACAGCATGGTCTAGTGGTCATGTAGGCTATGACAGATATTGCAAACCCATGAAGTATCTCTGGGGACCACTGTATTAAATTTATGAATGGTTTATCCATGATAGTGTTCTATTCCCTGGGGGAGCCTTGCCACAGCTCCTCTAGGAACTAAAAACAGTGGGGATGGTTACCCTGGGGATTGTAAACAACTCTGAAGAAGCATCACCTGTAGGGTTCAAGGTTTTCCAGAGACTCAGACAAAGAAAGGGCTATTGGTATAAAAAGCAGAGCTTGAACTGATATAGGGCCTTCTTTGTGATCCAGGAAATGGACAGGACCATCCATCCAAGGGGAGTCCCAACCCTTGTGGAAGGGATGTGGAAGACCTTGGCATACTGAGGACCATAAGACTGATGGGTGATCTCTGGTAAGCTTTTGTCATGTGTATATTAGAACTTTTATTGTTTTTTATATGTTTTGTTCTGTAATGTTTTTGCCTTAAGAATAAATGTCTAAATAAAGAAAGAGCTGTGGGGTAAATTGTAATTGCTGGCAAGACACTGTTCATAATTCTCAAAGAGAAAGCAACGTACAGGTGTTGGCCATTAGGCAGACTGGCTTGCTGGAGGTATCATGTACAAGGCATGGAGCTGTGCAGCCTTAAATATCCCAGTCATAAGGGAGAAGGATATGGGTCCCTGCCCCGAGACAGCTGATGGCTAGAGATATGACTGGGAACACCTGGAGCAGACGACGGGGCAGAGGTAGGGGGTGTGTGTGTGTGTGCACGCATGTGTATTCAGGTGCAGTTACCCTCAAACTGTGACACAGGAATCCGGGAGTCAGAACTTGAGTTCATGAAACTTTGCCATTGACATGCTGTTTGGTCTTAGACAAGTCACAATCTCTTATACGTTTTCTCTTACCTTCTTTAAAAAGTCAATCATCATACAGACTCAGTATCATCATGCCCTGATCTTAGTCCTGTAGAAACGACATGTGAATGCCTAACTGACACGAGGCCGGATTCTGAAAGCCCCTTTTCTATGGGTTCATTAGTACCTTACTCAGTGACAAACTTCCACTGATTTGAATGGAACTATTCAGCCAGTAAGAGGCTTCTCAATCACAGCAAATGTGACAAACTCTGGCTTTTAAATGGGAGATGTGTGTGTGCAGAGGGATGCAGTAGTTGACCTCATCTGTATTTTTCAATACTGTCTTCCCAATCGCAGCAATGTAAATAAAAGACCACACAAATGGTGGCACAAGACCCGTAAAACTTTCCAGGAGTATATTTAAAGTTCTTTAATATCAGCGCAGCCCAAACCTGTTGCTACAGTATGACACACATGCACGCACTCTTTTTTTCAAAGTGAATGAAAGCAGGTCTTACTAAAACAAGCTACGAGACTCTTTGAGATCCTATTCCTGGAAACATCTGTTATATAGTCAGGTCATATCTATGCCACATATTGTGTGTGTGTACGATTCAGTCTTATTTACTGCATGCACAAGGGGGGGGTGGTTAGGAAATCTGAGTAAAAATCAATATACTGCAGGCTTTGATCAGTGTTCCTCCGCTCTCCCAACAGAAACAACAAAAATACTGCATTGTTGTCAAAAATACCACACAGTGACACTTACGTTTTCTTTGTGAGATATCTGTTAATGAAGCACTATGGCCCATGAGCACCTGATAGCATATCACCTCCAGACAGCGGGCTCGTTTCAGGAGCACCAGACCCTGAGCTTTTGTTGCTAAGAAAATATATTCTGTTACGTTTGAAATATATATTATGAAAAGGTGCAGCTTTTCTTCGTGAAACGAATATGTTGCCAGGCTGACAGCCCTGGAACCAGCCACGGTATTCATGTGTTCTTTCTTGCAAGGTCGCACCAGTATTTCCCAACCATGTTCTGATGCCTATTCAATTGTTGCCTTGTGCTGAGACGACCACTATGATCACATCAATTAGCTCCACATTCTGTTATATAGACACTTGGCCATTAGATTGATGCCCATAAAACAGTCTGTATAAGCAATCAGACAGACAGCATATGACATATACCACTGTTCTGTACCAGATTTAAAGTAGAGACTGTGAGCCCATTGAAGCCAATGGCAGAATATCCTTTGACTTCAATAAGGCCAAGATTTCATCCCTAGAGATAAAAAATCTGAATCCTATTTCTACCTCCTGAGCATTGGGGAATTGCCCCCAAACTGCACCTTAAATTGTGGCGTTCAATATATAACTCCAGATGAATATTACAAAGTCAAAAAGACACTTTGTTTTTGTAGATACATAATGTTATTGCAAATTAAGGCTGTGTCAAGTGCCTCTCTTGAACCTAACATTTTACAAATAAAATTCAAAGAGTAGGAAACATCTTAGTTTTCAATTGCTGCTGAGACAGAAGCACTTTCTGACAGCGCATGACTGTTGTTCAGGAAAAAACAAAATGACACATTTGTAAAGGTTAATTAATCGTAATTTTTAAAAAATATGGACAGTGCTCTCTTTTTAATAATGCTCCACCATATTAAACTGCACCTCATTTAAATGCAATTGAAAAATACAACTCTAACCTTTGGCTCCTAAATGTATTGAATCCCTATAAAATTATTGTAAAGAGTATTCATCTTCCTTTCAATGATAAAATCTTTATCCCTTAGCTGTAATGAAAGTTGTTAGGTCAATAGTCGTAATTCGCCATGTTGTGCCATTTCCTTAAGTACTGTATTAGCATTTATAAGAAGTCCTTCCAAATGAAAGTTCTTCAAATATTACCTCTTTAAATAATAATTAGAGTTGAATTACACCCTCCTGCACTGGTGACGTCTGGTGAATTGGAAGATATGATAACTCCAAGGCCCTATTATGTTGAGTGTTGCTATTGTACTTGTGCACCTAATATAGTTGAATTAATATTCAGTTCACAATAGAGGGTGATTAATAATATACTATGACAGAGCAGTGAGAGGCCTGTCACAGAGCTGCACATATTTAGGTATTTAAATCAGTAGCATTTATTCAAAATACATGGTGTACCCTAAGGTTAAACTGCTTCTGATTTTGAATAGTGGTGGTTTGTTCAAACTGATGCTAAGTCGTGTCCTTTAATAAAATCGTATAGTTCCTTTTCTTTCCAAAGAACAGTGCAATTACCAAAAGAAATGGACAGAGGGGATCTTGTTGCCAGAGGCAAATACTACCAAAACCAAAATAGAGAAATAAAGTAACTTTCTATTTTTAAGTGAAGCTGAGAGTTATTCTTTGTTTACTATCTGATAAATTCTCCCTTTGTCTTCTTTACGAAGACACTATATCAAGGGTATCAAAATAATGATAAAAAATGCACACTATTTACCTTGGTACCTGCAAGTCACATTTCTACAGAAACTCTGCCCTCTGAACTTGCTTTGCAATTTAATTGAACAAAGTGCTGGTGAAAGGTGCTGAGTTAAAGCCCTGGGGACTCAAATCTTCCACTTATCCACAGATAATGAACATCACAGGCAGTTTACAATTAAAGTGGTCATTTCATTTAGCACCTTCTATGGGGAAAAAAACCTACAACCCGTAATGAGAAAACTTACTTTTCTTCCCTGAGAGATTTGAGTTGAACATTTCCTGAATTTTACAGACAAAAACTGAGGGAGGAAACAGAGAATAGGGACTACAGAGTTTTTGGTCCTGATTCTCATTTACATTAAGGCCTTTTTTACCACTTTCGGAGTGTAAAAGGCCTTTAAATCGACATAACTTATAATTTACATCCACTTTACGCACGCTTTATAATGCCATGTGATGTAACATACCCTTACTATAAAATGAATCAGGCATTAGGCTTTTTTTTTTTAAAGTCCTCTACAGCTATATGATAGGATAAATGTAGCGATAATTAACACAAGAAAGCTTCTCAAGGTATTTTAAAATATAAATACTGTGCGTACAAAGAAATTTCAAATTTGATACACCACAATGACTGTGCTATTGAGAACTCTCCTTTAGCTGTCAGCACAGAGCCATCCAAGAAGAGTGATGATACATGGTTAGAAAACCTTTGCCTCAGTTAAGCTGAAGGCAACAGGATAAGAGTCTGGAAGAAACTCACTGCAGCAATGAGCGTGCCAGCTTTTGATTCTTGTAGCTATTCTGCTTAACACCTCTAGATACTTTGTAAATGTGCATGAAAATAGAAAATTACTGTATTTGAAATTGTACCCTTTTCTTTCTCTCTCTCTGTAGTCCAAGTCCAACTGTCTATCAAAACAATTAGCATTCATATCCCTGGAATAAAGACATGGACAATGGAAAAGATTAGTTAGAAAAATGTTAAAAAGTCTTTTATTTTTCATTGCTGCTAACTTTGGGCCTTATCCCCTTTTCAATGAATTCAGTGGCAGCTTTGTCTCTGTACAAAATGAGAGCAGGATTAGGCTTGCATCTATAACATAAAAGCGCAACTCAAAAAAAAAAAACACCTTAGCATGAATGAAATGTTAAGGCTAAGAATTCAAACACTCAAAAGTTTGTGTTCATTATGGTTTAAAATATGGTTTTCTTTGTGTAGATTAAAAATTAGTGAATTACTGTCAGAAGCTGGTCAGAAAACAGAATTTCCATCCCACAAGTAATCAGATGCACAATACTTATCATGAGTTAATCTGATATCTACCCACAACTGGGGTGCTGATCAGCATTTCAACATTTGGGGTTTTTTTCCTAATTGGTGTAAAAACAAAAAACAAAACAAAAAAACAAAGACCTCAGATAATTTTTTGTTTGTAAATGTGGAAATGTCTAACTGACATTTTCAAGAGGAAGAAAATGCTTCGACATTTCAGAATAAAATTATCTTCAAACCTAAACATTTTGTTTCAAAACGTCAATTCAAAATGAAAATGTTCCTTTCATGGTGACTTTTCAAATTTTAAACGACATTAAAATAACATTTTAAACTGAAGTGTCAGTTTGAAAGAAAATGTTTTATTTCAAAATGCCAGCTGGAAATAAAATGTTTCATTTTGAAATGTCATTTCCAAAAATTTTAAAATGTTCTTGAAATCAACGTTTTCCGGTGAAAAAAATCTATTTTGACAAAATCACATTTTCCATTTAAAAAACTGTTGGGAAATTTTCCATTAATTCTATTAACATATGCATTCTGGATTTTCTGGTGTAACCCCTTTTTTATAATATGCTACAAAACAATGCACAGAGTGTATTGGTTTATGATTTTCCAGACTTAATGAAATCCACTAAAATAATGCAGATTTGAAACCAATCTTTTTGGGTAGTTTTACAGTTGTGAATGTTTAAAGCTGAAAAACCAATCATCTATAACATTACTAGCCAACCTAATAATCTAACCACAACTGGGTGCTGATAATCATATTCACAGCCAGAAGAGTTATGACTAGAGAGAAAAATCAGCACTAAATTATTCAGAATCATTAAAAATTATCGAGCAAGAAAATCACACTCCATAAAAAGCACCAGTTGGTCTCAAATGATTTGGTGATACATCATATGGAGTCTCTTCTTAAAGTCTGGTTTCAAACACTCCTATCTAGAAATCTGCCATTCACTGATGAAATCATTGCAGTCTACTGGAAAGATCATTACATTGTATTGGTCAGGAAGCTATTTACATTCACACTCAAACACACACACTATCCTTCTCTTCATCAAGTTTTCTAGATCCTCTCATTAATAATATAAAACAGATGGATCAGGACTATTGATTTTTTTTAACTCTACAACAAGGATCATACTCTTAGTCATTTGCTGATGATGATAGTAGAGTATAAATCATTCACTGAAATATCTGAGGTCATATAGTTCTGTTTGGTCAATTATTATCAAATCTTAATTAAAACTAAAAAAAACCCCTGATTTGAAAAATGTGGACAAATAGATAACAAATAGGCACTATTTGCTTCTGTTTGCACCAGATGGTCTCTTATTAAAGAGGAGCGGTACTAACTTCTTAAGGTCAAGCCTTGGAGGACTTTTTAGGCAGATTTCAAGCTAGATAGGAAAGGTTGAGAAGAGGATATTCCATTGACATCAAATGACTGATGTGTATTTCCAGCTAGACATGGACACAAACTGCAAAGTTCAGATCTGGATCCAAACTTTGGATGTGTTTGGATCTCGAATTTTAGTTCAAGTCATTTCTGTTTCCAATACATAAACTGAGGAACTCATTCTCCACTAGAATCAATGAGAAATGCCTCCACTGATTTTATGATAAAGTACAGGCTTTATGGAAGAAGATGGAGTTGTATTGAGTCAAAAGAAGAGTAATTAAAAGTTTTAATTAGGACATTAAGAAGGAAAAATATAACACTAAATATCAAGGAAAACTTCCAGACAGTCACTTATAGAATTTGCAGAACTAAAAATCCCACAGGAGACATGCACACCCCATAATTTGATGAAGTAGAGAACTAGAAGAAGTGTGAAGTGAAATGTACTGCCAGGAATTATTTTATCACTAACTTATATGATTCTACAGTATATCTGTGTATTTATATGGCTTCCATCACCATGGTATCAGCTCCTCCCAGTACTCAAGGTTTATCCTAGCAATATCACACTGAGGATATCCCCATTTTACAGATGTGGAAAGTAGGCAGATAAAAAATAAGTAATTTAAGCAAAATCAGACGGGAGGTCAGGGGCAGAATTCAGGTCTCCTTAGCCCCAGTCCATGATCTTCACCTCAAGATCATCTTTTCTTCCCTCTATCATAGATCTTATAGGAACAATATATAATAGGGACCTGCATATTCTTTCTCAATTGAGCTTTGGTCATGAAATACTCTCAAAGAAAACAGAGTGATTCCCTGAGAAACATCATAAATCACGTGCCACGCACTTACCACTATCTGACTTATAAGGGCATGTGATTTGCTTGTGCTAACCTTTTAATCCACCCTTCAAGAAAACTTTGTTTTCCCTTCCTTCTTCTTCCTCCATAAGTATAACTATCCTCCCTAAACTATGAAGATCAAAGTTTCATTAATCATTCTTCATTTATGTCAGTATCAAACTCCCTTTTAATACCATATATCCTGTGCGCAAAAGCTCAGCATATTAATGAGGTTTACTTACTGAGCTTAAAATGGTCAGCTTTGGTACAAAGTGAAAGATCAGCTTCAACATAACTCAGCACATATATTAATTAAGCCATTTCACATTGCCATATGGGTTCCATTTGGAGAATGGGGGGAATGGGGTAACAAAGAATAATTCCAGTGATTGCTCTCAAATTCGGTGTTCTTAAAAGCTGCAATGATAAATCTTAACATTTCAACACCTGCTGCATTTTTCTCCCTTCAGTCCCTAAGTCCATCACCGGTGACAGCACAACAGGGATGAGATCTGCTATGGTGACATTTGCTGCCAAAGTCAGTTTTCCTGTTGTGGGGCAGACAGAAGCTAAGAGAGCAAAATGTGGTTGCAATTGGAGTGGAGCAAAATGGTTTCTCCTTCCTAGTCAGACCATTCAGGTGGATCTCTGAGCCCAAGAGTTGGAAGAAATCAGAGAATCTCTATTGTAGGGATAAAAAGGAGATTCAAGACAAGGTGCGGGAATATGTGAGATGGAAATGCTAGTTGATATGACTCCTCTATGCACTTGGACTGTTCTGTAAGCTTCTGAGTATGTGGGAACAGCCATGAATTTTGGTTATTGCAATTTCCACTGAATAGGTAAACCTGTTGCAAAGCCAGAATCTCCTATTGCTGGAGCTTACTGATTTAAAGTGAAATCATACACCGTTAGGACTACTCTGGTAAGCTGCCCACAGACAAGAACCAAAACAGCAATCTGGCAAATACAGATCTGAACAAGCCTTCAAAGGAGGGACTGGTGGTAGTGCTTGAAGGTCAGAAACTTTATTTTGTGTTCAGTTCTTTAATTAACCCTCTGGGGAAAAAGGAGATTCTGGTAAGAAATGGTTGAGGAAGGTAGCCGCTTAGCACCTCGAGGTGCAGGACTTAGCCGTCCGACCTTTGGGCTATGTATTAGAGGCAGGAGGAGAGGCTGGGCCCTGGCTCCCCTACTAATCTCTACAGAGGGGACAACATGAGGAGCCAATCCCTCAGTGGGGAACGCAGATGGGGAAGGCCCTGAATGCACAAAGGTCTAGATCCCAAGTCCCTGACCAAAGGAGAAAGCCCTGAAGCCCTTGCAGGCATCTGAAGACTGTCCCATTATTGCACTCTTTTTGTGTGCCTTGAAAGGTATGGACTGCGATTCATGACCCTTTCGGAGGGCCAAGTCACAAAAAAGGGACAAACTACCACATGACAGAGCTGTAGGGAAAAAGGATCTGTGAGGAAGAAAACTTGCCCTGACATAAGAACTGACAAACATCTCTTTCTAGGCACTCATTAAAAGACAGCCAATCTAATTAAAAATATTGCAAAAATGTTTTGTTTAAAAAAAAATCAATGGACTGAGAAGTCTGACTTCAGCCTGGAGCAACTTTCTAATGACTTAGGTTGAAACGACTGAAAATACTACAGAGTTTTATAAAGCAGAAGACAGCAGACCTTTCAGCTTCTCAGCACTGAAAAGCATTATGATCACATGCATTATTTTAGAGATCTTTATGCTGAGATGTTACTGCCTAGTTTTGTTTTGGGGTTTTGTTTTGTTTTGGTTTGGTTTTTAGATGGCAGGAGTGGCTGGAAATCAAGGATTGTCTTTATGGGGTATTTCTGGAAATAAGGGGAAAGAAAGGTTTCCCACAACAGATGCTGGAGAATGCTAACTCTGTTATAACAAAAGTATGGAACCACCCACAAGAATCAGTATATAAAATGCACTTTTAAGTCCACCTCATCAAATACATAATTGTAACTATCACTATCAGAAAGAAACCCTTCCTGATCACACTCAAGTTTGAGCCTACTATAAGTACACAGCGTACTGTCAGATCCAAAATAAACTGCATGTACTTTTCTCTCCCCCTCAGCACTTGACAAAAGAGGCCACAGGACCTACAAGCACAGCAGCTAAGTTCAGTTTAACTTTGCAAGCTACTTGTATTTGTATTGTTAGCATTGCTTATACAAGGAACTTTTACATAGGTGGAACCAGTAGGTCAAGAACGACATTCCAAACCAGCATCTCTGTACCAACCTATTTTGATGTTGCTTTAATATTCACTGAGTGAATAATACCCAACATGGCAAGAGGAGGATTTTTATGGCTAAGGTTACAACTAAATAGGAATGTTAAAGAGGACAAATAAAACCAAAAATTAGAGCTATTTCCCAAACCAAGGGATCCTGATGCTTAGATGTCACAGCAGGAGTAACTTGCCTGGTAAAGGGGGCTATTAGTCTCTCTTACAATCTGAAACATAAATGATCCATCAGAGAATGCATTGCATTTCTGCCTGATGAAAACAACAACCTATCTAAAGAAACTAAACCTCTTTGAAATGCTTTCTGCTAAATTTTCTGAGTCACGGAAGGGAGTGTCAAGGGAATGGAAAACCATCAGGAACTCATGGAATCCAGGAATGTAGTAAAAGGGAAAATTTTACTGCTTAGTAGAAGCAGAAGACAAAACACGGGAGTTCCTTAGCAACTGTTTCCCACATTCTGCACTACTTTATCCAATGAGAGCCAAGCAATTGACTCATCCTCTTGAAGTTCATCGAAAATCTTCCCATAAAGGACAAGGGAGTTACTGGCAGTGTGGGTATCACTTCAAACGTGTTGTAAAGCACCTGGCCTAATCTTAACATCAAAGAGTCAGAATTTAATCTATGGATTTTTTTGTTTTTAATTTAACTCAGCAGCTATATACATATCATATATACATCACAGCCACCTGCTTGTGTTCTTCTTTGCTCCTCACAGCCAATATTCTGATAAGAATTGATAAGCAGAAGCTACAACCAGAAAAAGTGGCAAATGCAGATTATGGGAAATATGCAGATTAGAAGAGCTATCATATCAGTCACACAGCAAAAGGTAAGACCAAAAGGACTAGACAAATCCTGGAGATCTGGTATAATCACTAGCCAACCTCATTAGAACTTAGAGCAGACAAATGCATCAGTTAAAATGGATAGGCCAAGTTTTCTGCCGAGCTATATTCTGCACAATCCTTTGGATTTCAATAAGACTGAAATGGTATAAAATGAGTGAAAAATTTGGCCCTAGAAGGATAAGATAATGATGCTTGGAGCACTTCCAGAATCAGAAAATCTATATCTTGGGACCCAGCATAATCATTAAGGGTAGTGGATCCTTGGGAATTCTTTTCCTGGAAACATTATTTATCAAAGATTTTGTTTTTAAATGTCAAAGAGAATCCTGTTTATATTGAGAAACCCTATCAGGTTGCATTGAAGTCCACACCTAAAGGTACTGAAAGGGCTTAAATACTCATACTATTGGAGGTTCACGACATGGACAGAATCATAGAAACTGTGGGCAAAGAGGGCAGAGGTGCTCTGTTAAACCGAAAGAAAGTATTAACTATAAAAGCTTTATAATATAAAATCCTGAAAAAAGGGTGGAGGTCATAGTACCATTCCCTGCAAGACTGAGGTTCAACGTATATTTTCTGGGACATAACAATAGGCTAGAAAACGTCTGTAAAAGATTTGTAAAGAAAAGCTTGCTGGGAGTTAAAAGCTCAGGCCCTATTTTCAAACCTGTGTACCTAATGTTAAGTCAGCAGAGTTAAATTAGGTTAAGATAAACTGAATTAAAGCCACTTTGTATCTGAATAAGAGTGTCCACAGAGGGGTTTAATGCAGTTTAACTATTCCAGGTTTAAAACACACCTCCCCGACCTCTGGCCTGTGCTTCAGAAGGGAAATAGGCTGAAGTGCAGAAATACAAGGATTCTATTAGAGAGTTATACATCTTACCTCAGCACCATTTAATCCATTTTAGTCGGGAATCGGTCCTGCTTTGAGCAGGGGGTTGGACTAGATGACCTCCTGAGGTCCCTTCCAACCCTGATATTCTATGATTCTATGATTACAAATAGAACCCACTACCCATCATTGGCTGAGATAAGTCTTTATTCACCCAGCAGGGGGGAAATATCATATTATTTTACCTAATCTTTTGAGCACTGCATGTTACAGGCCCATTGGGAGATTCAATTCTTGATCATCCTAGAAGAAAAAAAAGTAACCATGATATAGAAATGATCTTTGAACCAATAATGTAAATGTAGATTGTTGTTGTAATTGGTAGAGAAGTTGTGTGTATTAAAGTGAAAAATCAATACAAAGAAACGGAAAAAGAGGGGTTTATTATTATTTGATGCTAACAGACTATAATTATTAGTGTAAAAAAGAAAAGATATCCAAATGTATAGCCAAAAGTTCTAAATGTTACATTATCCAATATAGTCTGAGAAATACATTAAATATACACAGCATTGAAGACCTCACAATGGACCTATGGGGCCAGGTAAAACAGGATATTGTAAATTACAGCTTACTAAATTGCAGTTGTACAGCTAATAAAAGGCTACAGTTCTCAGAGGAGCTGACTGACAGTTAATTTTCACAAAGAATTTATTACAGAATTTTCTTATAATTATCAGGAGTGAACAATACTAGTCAAACAGTTTGGCGAAAGAGAGAGGAAATAAAAAGAGAAGTCCTTGTGAATATTGCTTGATTATAATAGCTGGATTCCAGCCCAAGTATCATCAATTATTTCACCATTTTCCTTGAGAAACCAGGAATAATATGATTGATGGCATTTTATGATCTTTGGTGCCGCATTATGTCATCTTTTAGACAGTTACTTCCATTTGCAGCATTTTACAAACTGACATTAATGGTCTACAGTGTTGTAATGAGCCACAAAATGGCAAACATACTTTCCTTTCCTTTGTCTGATGACTGACCTTCTAGATTTTTTAAAACGCTACTCGCAACCTTTGGACACGCCTCTCTTTATAGCGAGATTTCTCCATGTCTTATGTGGTAATAGACTGGCACAAGGGCATCCAACTGCCACGCTTGTTACAATATTTTAAACAAACCCAAGATAAATAATCTAAAACTACACTTCATGAAGTACTAGAACTCTGACTATGGGGAAACATCCTACATTGGCAGGAGGATGGACTAGCCCTTCCCATCCCTAATATCTACGATAGGAGAATTAATTTCTCACGTTTACACCTCAGGAAGTATCAATGCATTTTTTGATCCCCTCATACCGAACTGCAGAATATTGGGAGGATGCACACCGTAATCTTGTTCAGCAGAATTTTGAACCTGCAGAGCCTAGGAGCTTCTAGAATTCTAGTCCCACCATTGAAGGCACTTGAACTCACACACAAGGCTTCATGATCAGACCATAGTTCTCCCAAATGAGGAGAAGAGCATTGCTGCTCATGAATTAGCGAAAAGGATTGTTTGCAGAGCGGCTCTCTCCCTCCCACTGCCATGGATTCAACAGGTCACTTCAACAGTTTTTCCAGATGCAGATTTCTCTGAATTCTAGCTGCTGACGTCCATAGGTTCCCATGGTAGCACAACATGCTAATTAAACTACCAGGCTGGTAGTTGAGAAGTTAATAATCATTTCAGAACATGTGTGTATCTTGTTCTTATAAAGTCAATGAACTGATAAAACAACTGATTATTGTAGTCATCTTTGGATGGAGTTCAAATTAAACTGGTGTTAAACCAGTGCCTCTCTACAATGATGTTTCAAGTCCAACTAAACAGATTTTTTAAAGAAACAAACAAACAAAAACTATCAGTAATGAACAAAGAAGGGAAACAAAAACCTGGAAATATTGGCCTTTTACACCTAAATTTCATGTTCTCATCCGTTTATCATGACCCTAAATATCAGGGTTGCCTAACACCTTATCCACGTACTTTAGAACTAAGAAAGGGACCTTTTAATCATGAACAGATTGTAAAAATGTTGTAAATGTTAATTTCAGAGTGGCAGCTGTGTTAGTCTGTATTTGCAAAAAGAAAAGGAGTACTTGTGGCACCTTAGAGACTAACAAATTTATTTGAGCATAAGCTTTCGTGAGCTACAGCTCACTTCATCCGATGCATTCAGTGGAAAATACAGTGGGGAGATTTATATACATAGAGAACATGAAACAATGGATGTTACCATACACACTGTAACCAGAGTGATCACTTAAGGTGAGCTATTACCAGCAGGAGAGCCGGGGGGAGAAAGAGAGAAAACCTTTTGTAGTGATAATCAAGGTGGGCCATTTCCAGCAGTTGACAAGAACGTCTGAGGAACAGTGTGGGGGAGGGGGGGAGAATAAACACGGGGAAATAGTTTTACTTTGTGTAATGACCCATCCACTCCCAGTCTCTAGTCAAGCCTAAGTTAATTGTATCCAGTTTGCAAATTAATTCCAATTCAGCAGTCTCTCCTTGGAATCTGTTTCTGAAGGTTTTTTTGTTGAATTGCCACTTTTAGGTCTGTAATCGAGTCACCAGAGAGATTGAAGTGTTCTCCAACTGGTTTTTGAATGTTATAATTCTTGACGTCTGATTTGTGTCCATTTATTCTTTTATGTAGAGACTGTCAAGTTTGACCAATGGCAGAGAGGCATTGCTGGCACATGATGGCATATTTCACATTGGTAGATGTGCAGGTGAACAAGCCTCTGATAGTGTGGCTGATGTGATTAGGCCCTATGATGGTGTCCCCTGAATAGATATGTGGGCACAATTGGCAACGGGCTTTGTTGCAAGGATAGGTTCCTGGGTTAGTGGCTCTGTTGTGTGGTGTGTGGTTGCTGGTGAGTATTTGCTTCAGGTTGAGGGGCTCTCTGTAAGCAAGGACTGGCCTGTCTCTCAAGATCTGTGAGAGTGATGGGTTATCTTTCAGGATAGGTTGTTGATCCTTGATGATGCATTGGAGAGGTTTTAGTTGGGGGCTGAAGGTGATGGCTAGTGGTGTTCTATTGTTTTCTTTGTTGGGCCTGTTGGGCTTAGTAGGTGACTTCTGGGTACTCTTCTGGCTCTGTCAATCTGTTTCTTCACTTCAGCAGGTGGGTATTGTAGTCGTAAGAATGCTTGATAGAGATCTTGTAGGTGTTTGTCTCTGTCTGAGGGGTTGGAGCAAATGCAGTTGTATCGTAGAGCTTGGCTGTAGACAATGGATCATGTGGTGTGGTCTGGATGAAAGCTGGAGGCATGTAGGTAGGCATAGCGGTCAGTAGGTTTCCAGAATAGGGTGGTGTTTATGTGATCATCGCTTATTAGCACCAAAGTGTCCAGGAAGTGGATCTCTTGTGTGGACTGGTCCAGGCTGAGGTTGATGGTGGGATGGAAATTGTTGAAATCATGATGGAATTCCTCAAGGGCTTCTTTTCCATGGGTCCAGATGATGAAGATGTCATCAGTGTAGCGCAAGTAGAGTAGGGGCATTAGGGGACAAGAGCTAAGGAAGCGTTGTTCGAAGTCAGCCATAAAAATGTTGGCATACTTTGGGGCCATGAGGGTACCCATAGCGGTGCTGCTGATTTGAAGGTATACATTGTCCCCAAATGTAAAATAGTTATGGGTGAGGACAAAGTCACAAAGTTCAGCTACCAGGTTTGCCGTGACATTATTGGGGATACTGTTCCTGACAGTTTGTAGTCCATCTTTGTGTGGAATGTTGGTGTAGAGGGCTTCTACATCCATAGTGGCCAGGATGGTGTTTTCAGGAAGATCACCAATGGATTGTAGTTTCCTCAGGAAGTCTGTGGTGTCTCGAAGATAGCTGGGACTGCTGGTAGCGTAGGGCCTGAGGAGGGAGTCTACATAGCCAGACAATCCTGCTGTCAGGGTGCCAATGCCTGAGATGATGGGGCATCCAGGATTTCCAGGTTTATGGATCTTGGGTAGCAGATAGTATATCCCAGGTCGGGGTTGCAAGGGTGTGTCTGTGCGGATTTTGTTCTTGTGCTTTTTCAGGGAGTTTCTTGAGCAATACAACCTATCCTGAAAGATGACCCATCACTCTCACAGATCTTGGGAGACAGGCCAGTCCTTGCTCACAGACAGCCCCCCAACCTGAAGCAAATACTCACCAGCAACCACACGCCACACAACAGAACCACTAACCCAGGAACCTATCCTTGCAACAAAGCCCATTGCCAACTGTGTCCATATATCTATTCAGGAGACACCATCATAGGGCCTAATCACATCAGCCACACTATCAGAGGCTCATTCACCTGCACATCTACTAATGTGATATATGCCATCATGTGCCAGCAATGCCCCTCTGCCATGTACATTGGTCAAATTTGACAGTCTCTACGTAAAAGAATAAATGGACACAAATCAGACGTCAAGAATTATAACATTCAAAAACCAGTTGGAGAACACTTCAATCTCTCTTGTCACTCGATTACAGACCTAAAAGTGGCAATTCAACAAAAAAACCTTCAGAAACAGATTCCAAGGAGAGACTGCTGAATTGGAATTAGTTTGCAAACTGGATACAATTAACTTAGGCTTGACTAGAGACTGGGAGTGGATGGGTCATTACACAAAGTAAAACTATTTCCCCATATTTATTCTCCCCCACCACCCCACACTGTTCCTCAGATGTTCTTGTCAACTGCTGGAAATGGCCCACCTTGATTATCACTACAAAAGGTTCCCCCGCCCCCACTCTCCTGCTGGTAATAGCTCACCTTAAGTGATCACTCTGGTTACAGTGTGTATGGTAACACCCATTGTTTCATGTTCTCTATGTATATAAATCTCCCCACTGTATTTTCCACTGAATGCATCGGATGAAGTGAGCTGTAGTTAACAAACGCTTATGCTCAAATAAATTTGTTAGTCTCTAAGGTGCCACAAGTACTCCTTTTCTTTTTGTAAATGTTAATGACTCTTCCAAATACTGGATGAAGAATTACATTGCCCTCTAAGATGATAGGCGAATTGTATTTATCACTAGACTCATTAACTCCTTCCTAATTAGATAGATGTTGTTTATTTGCATACTTTGGGCCTGATTCTTAGGCTAAAATGCTCAGATATAAAATACCACCAGATTAGGGGATAAAACACAATGGGAGAATCTGCACTGCTTTCTCAGAATGACGTTATGTGGTGGGCCTCTGCAGATTAGGAAATCCAGGAAAGCATCAAAGTGTAACTTTGAGCCCATGACTATGTAACACCGACAGACCCCGGTCATTGGCGGGTGGAATTGAACCTGGGATCTCTGGAGCTAAGTGCATGACCTAAAAGCCACGTGGCCTTTAGCTAAGGCTGTAGCAGATTCATCACACTGTATGTGGTCTCGGTACCACTAGATGGAACAGAACACCACACCCAGAAGGTGTGTAGTTGCATACTTCCCCTAGCTGAGGAAACACGTCCCGAGCTACAGAGACTTCCCAGTTGAAATCCTAGACGAGCCCCAACTTGTAACACTGACAGAACCCAGTCGTTGGCAGGCGGGATCAAACCTGGGACCTCTGGAGATCAATGCATGAGCCAAAAGCCACATGGCCTTTAGCTAAGAAGTAGCAGACTCATTAATCGCTCTTATAGTGGTCTCAGTGCCACTACCTGGGACAGAGCACCACACCCAGGAGGTGTGTGGGTTACAAGTCAATGAGCACATAATGTGAATAGGGAATCAGTAGGCATATCCACTTCTTATGCCCAGCAAGCAAGAAGCCCTGGGCCAGCTGGTACCCAGATGGCAAAGCCCTATCATACTTTTCCTGCTATGAAAACGTTTATAAACTTGGGCTCTGCTCATTTTCTCAGGGTCGGGCCCACAATTTTTAACAAATCATAGCACAAAAGGGCATTTCGGCTTTAGGAAAGGCAGCAAATACTTGTGTTATACTGTTTTTAATTACATGCTGCCTTTTTTTTTTAAGCTTATTACAATAGATTATGGCTCTGCTGTGTGATAGTATATAAAGACACAGCAGTAGATCTCACTGGTATATTATAGAAATAAAATTCCTGATACTACTCCCGTAATTAATTTCCACAGGGAAACCAGTTTAGTTTAGTAAAGAGATTAATGAAAATGTTGCCCAGGATACAATTCTCCTAGTGAGATGCAAAACATTATTATCTCTGAGTGGAAACTATAGAACGATTTTAAATGAGTATGTCATCAACACCGGGTATATCTTGTCTTTTTTAGGTCACTGGCTTTATAAAATGGAGGATTTTTTGAGAGCTTCCCAGTCTGCAGCAAGTAAAGATAATGCTGATCATTTCACCTATATCACAGTTATGGTGCATGGATAAGAAAGCATTAACTTACTTAAAACTGGTAGATCAAGAGTGAATTGGTAACAGCAACCCTGTCACTGTCATGGCAATAGAATAAATTTCCTTTTCAGCCGCTGACTCAATGGGCTATATTAAAGGAGTTCTTAGCTCCGCCATTAACTAGGTGTTGTCTTGTGCAAGTCACCTAGCATTTCTATGCCTTAGCTTGCCAATCTGTATAACGGGGATAATACTAATCTGCCTTACATTCACTGGACATCTACACACTAAAATGCTTGATTTGTGTATGCAATCACAACACTTGTGAATGCACATTTTAAAAACTTTGATCTACTTAGCTGTGCTCAAACAAAAATAATAAAATAGAACTACACAGTATTTTGGCCTATGAAACTAACCAGTTTATACTATTATACACTATGAGAAAGAGAGCCTTTTAGACCACTTCTGATACTAGATACACTGTATAACTTCTATTAACGTTACAGGCAACTCCACCAAGGATTTTGAAATCAAAGAGGACTTTTTAGTTCTTGATTCAGGTGGGATTTGGACCGGTTTTCTACCTTGGTTAGAATGGTTGTTAAGGTCCAGAGTTCTGGATCAAGTGCTACTTAGTGCATTTGATGATGGACAAGAAAATAAACCTGGGAACAGTCAAAAACTTTGGATACCCAGCAACAGACTTTTTAGGCAAGTGAACGTTTAGATTAATTTCCAAACATAATAAGAGAGAAATATTCCATTTTTAAAAGGTGCTAGATCATTTATATGTCTCCTATGGTAATAACTGACATTGGCTTTCTAGCTGCCTATTAGTGCTGCTATACTTTCCCTAGACACACATCATTCTTGTTAATGTCAATAGAAGTCTGGACATGAACAGGGAGAGGAGAATAATGTGATGGCTGGTAGTAAGTAACCACAAGTCTAGACATAACACCTATCTCATTATGCCACTTCTGACATCCACTCAGGTTTGTTCAAAGGTGCCAAGATAGATAAAGAAGGAGCTATACATTTAGGAGTTCGTTGTCAGGTGGTAAGTGTCTCTCCGTCTTTTATGTTCCAGACTGCTGAACTCAACTACAAAGGAGAAAATCAGAGCCAGAAACACGACTTCAGAAAAATTACATTTACAGATACTTGACAGCAGCCATTTTGGTGCCTAGCTAGTCTTACACTGTACCCAACACCAGAGTAGCTGAGCACCTAATCACTTACATCTTTCTGGGCTAAGGCCAACTCAGTTGAATATGTGTTGTAGAATTGCTCAAATGAATTCTTCCTGTAATATCCCATTGACATTGCTAGTTCACATCAGCTAGTGAGCTCTACCTGGAACATTCTCCAGCAGTCAGTCAGATTAAAAAGGTAGTGCTAATCTATTGTGAAAACTGACAGTGTTCAATAATACCCATTAACTTCCCTCTTGAGAAAAACAAACCCGGAGGAGATTTTGTACTACTTGGATTTCTATGAAACATGAAGACACGTAGTGGTAATTTCTAACATCTTAAAGGAATTTTTTGTAACATACCAACAATAAAATGCAGAGTTGTATGCATGCCTCTTCATCTGGAAACAGGTCTGGTATTCTGCATTTACCTCATATTCAGAAGAAGGGGGAACAGTTATTGTCTGTACTTGTGGGCCCCATTCATTTCAATGAAAGGTCTGTGAGTAATTGGTTTGGCCAATGTCTCTCTGAGGTCTCCCTGCATGAAGAATGATCCCTTCTCCCCTGGCACCTTCCTGCTGCTCTTTCATAGAGCATCAGCCCCTTTTATAGCTTGGCCAACTAAGTCCCACACCTACCCTTCGGTGTGGCACACTGAGTAATCAAGGTTGGCTAGCCTTAGGCCCACCAGCCCATAAGGGGCAAGCTACTCTGTTGCAAAGACATTGCTCATTGGACAATTATTATGACATCACAATGGTGACTCCTGATGAGGGTTTTGAGGAGGAGAGGGCAATGACCTTGTAGACTAGCCAAGAGGACATTCCACACACAAAGGAAGAGAGCAAAGGGATGTTTGTGGGAGGCTGGAATAATGAGCAGAGCAGTGAGGGTGAAGAGATAATGCAATGACATGATAACACATAGGTCAGAGGGGCAGAATTGTGGAGGGGCTTGGAACTAAGGAGAAGAACTAGCACTTGATGCAATGGGAAACAAAGAAGCTAGTGGAGGGGTTGAACCAGGGAGTAGGATTTGTCAGTGACAGGCAAGGGAGCTTATTTTAGCAGTTGCAATTTGTATGGGCTGGGGACGGATGATGTCTGTTTCCAGGAGACCTCACAGGAGGATACTGCAGTATTCAAGATGTGATAGGATGAGAACATGGATGAGAATTGTAGTAGTGTGGCCAAAAATAAAGCCAGGACAGTGCTTAGCTGTTATGGAGGAAGACGTGCAAGATCTGGAAATGGCAGGAATGTGTGGAGCAAGCAAGGAAGGGGGATAATTCAAAGAGAACCCCCAGGATGTCAGCTTCAATGATAGGAAGAATGGTGGTGGTGTCAAAATTGAGATAGAATTGGGGAAGTGGGGCCAGTTAGGGACGAAAGGTGCAGAGTTCTGCTCTGGCCTTAAGTTTGAGTTGAAAGCAAGACATCCAGGAGGAGATATCAAAGAGACAGCTTGACATGTGGGACCAGATAGAGGGAGAAGTCAGAATAGAGAGAGAGATTTGTGAGTCGTCATGGCGGATGTAGTTAGAAGCCATGCAAGCAGATTAAAGTTACCCAAAGAAAGGACAGGAGGAGACAGCCAAGCACACTGCTTTCCGGGACTCCCAGAGAGAGCAGGAAAGGGGAGGACACTGACTCACTAGAAGAGATATTGATAGAACTGTTGAAGAGATAGAAGGAGAACCAGGAGAGGGTGGAGTTACAAAAGCCAGAAGAGGCAAAGTGTGATCAGCCATGGCAGAAATTTAATCCTTTCTGTAAATATTGTTTCTTCATTTTGCCAATATTTTTTTCTAGTAAAGTCAATTCTGGCTCTAGCAAGGTGCTCAGGAACATCATTTGTGATATTTACAGTGTGATATATTGCACAAACCTGAACTTTTTAGTTGTTTTTTTTAACAGATCAAATGTGTGTACCTACCCCATCCCCAGACAAAAATAATTGATGTGAACAAAATTACGATGCATTTCAAAAGTGCCACTGCGTGGCACAGCAATCGAAAGGACCATTTAAACAACAATAATATGGATATGAAATATGCACTCATAGTTGATAACAACATGATGTGCTATATACCATTAACTTTTAATTAACTCCAATTTTGCCACAATTAAACTCAATTAGAGCAGAATGTCTGACATTGCAATTAGCTGTATATAAACGCGCCAGTTGGTGTCACATTGAATTAACATCTCCTGATGGTGGATTCTCTTTCTAAAGATAATGGATTTACCATCATAAGATTTTTAATGGGCCCTACACTTCATGTGTTATGTGCATCTAAGACAGGTAACACCAAACAGTTTTCTACATAAATGATTGTCAAAACTATTCAGATTTCAAACACATGAACCTTCATTGCACTTCAAATTGTATATTTATTTATGCCAGTGTAAATTGGGTATAAATGCTACATTTTCGGGTGGTGGCTTTTTACACTCACTTTGTACTGGTGTCCACAACTATGCAAGGGGCAGGGTGGCACAGAATCAGTTCCATAATGTGTGTAAGAATAAACCATATTGGATACTCATCATGATACAGCAGCCTACCTTCTTTATTGGTACTGTTTACTTTGAAAACCAATAATGATCCAAATCTATCACCCATATTCACATGAGTACCTCACCCTTACTCCATGAGTAGGCCTATTGGAATCAGAGGCCAAGATTGTGAACCCCTTACTCTCAATTGCAAACAATTATATAGATGACTAGCCCCATTTACATCAATGAGGCTACTCATGTAGTTTATATGCCTGATATAAAGCCCTTTGAAGCTGGTAAGATGACTTCCCCCATTGCCTTCAATGGGGTTTGGATCAGACCCTAACTGCTCACTAATGTTGACTAAAAGGCCCACAGTCTAAACCTAGTGAGAAAGCTCACAGCGGAACATAATACTTGTGTAAGTAGAACATAAGTAGAACAAGAATCTCACCCTTACCTGGCAATACTCAAAGATTAAGGTATTATTCAACATGAATAAGGGTGGCAAAACTGAGCCCTATATCTTTAAGAACAAGACTTTGTAAATACTTCACATTCTCTACTACATTAAGTGGTGTCTTTTGCTGTTAGGAAAAAAAAAGTTTAACTAGAATAAAATAAATGAAAGTTGGTGTGATTGGAAAAAAAGGAAAAATGAATGTATAAATCCTCAGATAGATATTGTACTGTAACAACACTTATATGGCGCTACTGCAAGCACAATGCAATATCACATGAAATGCCATGGTAATTGGGAAGATAATGTGTGTCACTTTTTAAAAGCAGTACATATGGGTCTTCTTTTCAAAAGCACTGAGCACTTAAAACTCCAACTGAAGTCAACAGATGTTTTCGAGTCACTCAAACCCTGAGTGTTTTAGTATCTTTTGAAAATGACACATTTCATCTTCACTTTATAAAGGTATTTCTGTCCTTTTACCATCACTTTTTGTTTGCTTTATGATAAATACACATAAAACAACCTATTCAGTAGTTGGTTACGACTGCATGCAACCTCTCACCAACTGCTGAGCCTAGGTTTGACTATGTTAAGGACAACCCTCTCTATACATTGCATCACATGTTTTGGGATTGGCTTGGTTACTCTGCAGGAACCAATTCTTCTAAGCATGCTCTGTCCACATGCTGTCCAGCTACAACCTACACTTCACCTTCTCTTTACCTTGCTGGCGTATCTTGTCCACTCTTACTTGATTTTTAAAAATGGCTCCCTCAGTGTACCCTCTCTTATTTTAGCTAGTTCAGATATTCTGTCTCTTAGCTTATTGACCCACTTACCCATCTTAGTTAGCACAAATATTCCATTTTGAGCCTGCTGATATATTTACTTCCCTAATCCTGTCTTCCAAGAAATGAGGCCTCCCCCATGTCCAATTACTCATGTCAAGCCAGGCCTAAAAGCAGATGTAATGATTCTGGTGCCAGAGCTCAATCATAAGCTTTGTGTGCATGTGTTTGCTTTTCTTTGTGAACAGATAGAGAAGGTTGGGATTGGAGAATCAAGGCCCAGCTCAAGAGTTTTGTGCTTTGTTGATCTTATACTATTTACAGTTGTAATGAAATCCAAAGGGATGCCCAAATGGATAAAGTAAAGACTATAGGGACTCAGTACCTTGTTGTTCATCTCATTCATAATGATGGGTATCTCCAGCAGCACAGGACCCCTCAAGAACAGCTGAGATTTTGTTTCAGTTAAGATGCCAAGGGAAGAGTGATATCTGTTAAATGATGACACTACTTCCTGCAATGCTTAGATATTCTCTTATTGTCTCCCATTCAACTACCAACCTGATTCAAATTTGCATACCCTGAAAGACCAGATGAAATCATAACACCAAGTTCTATAGCTAGTGGCCATGGAACTTCAGCCGAACAGATTTGGAAGAACCACATGTGAAGATCAAACAGGATAAAATAAGGTAGAAAGAAATGCAGAAAGAGATGAATGGAAGGTGCTCAGAGATATTAATTAATATTGAAGAGAAATCTACAGCTTATCTACAGCTAAGCGCATTAGGAGTAAAACCAAGAAAACGAAGAAGAAAAAACCCTAAACAGAAAAATATTTATCACCCGAATGTTTGTACACATACATACACACATTTAAACAGGAACGTAACTCAACCATGATGATTGCCAATTATAGGAATAAATGCGTGTATAAATTCCAGCAGTCCTTAACATGTTATTTTTTTATCGTGGAAAAGCAAATCCCTAGGTGCCTTCTTTTTAGTCTCAGATACAAATATACACCGGACCCTTGCTAGAACGCGCATCTATATAGTGCGAATTTGCATATAACGCAGTCGCGGCCATGGATCCCAAATGTAATTACTTTAATTGCAATTAATTATAAAGCGGTCCCGCGTTAACGTGGTACCGCGCATGGATCCCAAATCCCGCGTCCTAGCGAGGGTCCGGTGTATGTATGTCTGAGCTATACCCTTATACAAGTACAATGTATGTCTGTGCACTGTACATATTCTATTAATTTTAACTGAAATGAACAAATTCTGCACAAATCAGATCCATAGCTTGACCATCAAAGTATATTGGCTAAGTTAAATTATGTCACAGATGTAGGCCTTGCTGGAGCCCTAGGCATAACTAACTAACCGTGTGAACCTAAGGCTGTGAACCAGAGCAGACCTGGCCTTGGCAAAACAATGACACACTAGGTATTAGCTAACACCAAGTAAGCACATTCCTGACAGGAGAAGATGGTACAAAAACACACAGATTTCTCAAGTAACTATGTACAAGAACACATCGACCCCTCGTGAGGTAAAGAGGGAATGACAGAATAATGGATGAGAATGTTTTGTTCAAACTATCATGTAGAAGGGTGGTAACTAACAACATTTGACGTATAATATGTATTTTGTTTGTATCAATGTATAAAAGGCGAAGTTATAGGAGGGGCATCTTTGTATCAGTCCAGTGGACAGGATCTGAATGTCCTGACTAAGCCTTTACCATGTCACAAACATAGATGTGTTAGTGTCCCAGCGACCCACTGGACAGGGTATTAGCCCCAGGTTTCGCTGACAATAAACCTGGCAGAGTACCTTCGCCTCTGAACCGAGCCTGTGGTCTTTCTTTACTAAGAACGTCAAGGTGTGAATTGGCAAGCTGCACTCTCTGGTAGTGCAGCTGACATCGGCACTCAAGTAACAGGAGCACTTGGCAGCCTTATCAATGCAGCAGTAGCAAACAACCTACCGCAGCACTAACAACAACTGATAGTATTTGTTTGTCATTATTTTCAATGAATCAAACCGTCAGTCTTTTCAATAACAATGGAACTTCCCCTGCAAGCAGAAAAAATATTTCTATTCTTTGTTGCTACTGCTATGAGGATTTGCATAAACAGAAATAAGTTATTGGATGAGTTTTATCCACAGTACAATCCTCCATCAGAAGCCAATAATCTGACCACAATACATGGGTGGGAGGGCGGTTTGCAGCTTTTCTAACAAATACAAATTCTCCTTTAATGGTAATTTTTATTCAGAAGTCCACTGATCAATTCACTGATCCCTCTGCCTTGGATTTAGGAATCAATTTACTTTTTAGGTTTCACCCCAGGTAGATCTGCCAAGAAGAGACTAGGGAAGTGATTTATATGCTTGAATTTAGAAGTTCAAAGTGTGTTGTATTGGTAGTAAGCATAGTATTGATCAATAGCTACAACTAAAGAAAAACAATACAGTGGGACACACGTCCTTGAATATCTTAGTTCCTTAGCTTTTTTCCCTTAATAGACTATATTGTCTATACTCCACCTGCAAAAAGGTGTAAGTCATAGTTTATACAGGAACTCAAGTATTCAATATTAGTATTATTAAGTGATATTTGCATCTTTTACAGTTCAATGTTAACATTCAGTATTAATTTTTAATTTGAATCACAGTGCATTTTTCACATTGATGTACTGTTAATTTATTAAAGGTTACAACTGCAGTTACATTTTTCTTCTGGTTATGTATTGCCACAACTCTATTCTGCAATGATGAATGACTATTAAATTACATGTTTGGGTAATCAGCTTGCTGGCTTCTAAAGTCTATATACACAATGTATTGCTACTTAATTTACTGGTTCAATGTATAGCAGTTCCATGCATCAATAAGGTCATTGCCATTAGACATACCCCTCCAGAGAACAGCAAATGTAGTGTACAAATTGTTTCACTTCTAAAATCTTGAAGTTAAATGTAATTCAGATTGGTCTACTACTGAAATTGTTGCTTTTCCTCTAAGGCTCTGTTGGAAGCTATAGATTTCTAACTGAGACACCAATATTGCACTCTTTATGAAGGTAAAACTCCATTTGATGGGATTAAACACTGTTGGATTTAGATCTTAAATCTTTTTGCTCTTCAGTTTACTACCTTCAGGAATGTTGGGTGAAAACCTGACCTCATTCCAGTCAATGCCAAAATTCCCATAGACTGAAATGGAGGCAGGATTTCACCCAGAATGGATATGAGAGAATAGCCTGAGATCTTTCCAGTCCAACTATTTTATCAATAATGATAATAAACAAAAAATAGAAAAGAAAATAAAGTATCTGTAGAGCTGGTTAATGTTTTTCAAACAATTTTAGTTTTGTCAATACATGGACTTCTCATGTAATTGAAAATTTTTACTTTTTCCAAAATATGGTTTTTTAGACTTAAAAATTATTTTTTGTTCATCATTTTTCCATCCCACCACTGATTTATCTTCCTCTTTTTATTTTTTCCTTCTTTTGTGGAAAAACAGAGAAAAGAGAGTAAAATAGGAGAGAAAATGGAAAAGCAAAATTTTAAAAACATCACTCGTTCTGAAACCCGTAAAACAATTTTTTAAATTTTGTTTTTTCATTTTTCGAACAGCTCTAAGTAGCAGAGTACTCTTCAGGAAAACCAACCCAAATCTATAAAACTAGTAGGAAAATATGGATAAAAGAACACTTTTCATAAGTATACACACTTGCAAATAAAAAAAACCAGTAACCTATAATTCATTTAAATTGTGTATACATAAATCTAGCCACATCTAAGCAAAAAAAAAACAACTTTTTTTTTCTATTTAGGTGTCAGCTGAGACTGGGATCAAGTTCTATATGATACAGTGTATTAACAGGTGTATCATGATACAAATATGGTGCACCCCAAAGACATTTGAATTACAGCTATGTAAAAATAATACACTAATTACAAACCTCAGAGGAAAGTTGTGATTTTGCAGTGTTCATAACACAATATAAGTATATTCCTTTTTAGTCCCCATATTATGAGGAAAGGTAGAAATTTACAAGTGGGTGCTGTGTTGGTAGCAATCCAAATATACACTGTGGAAGACCTAGGCTTTGTAGGCACAGACCAGAAGAAAATCCACCTCTTTCTCTCTCTTTCATTATATATATCTTCAGATGGAGGAGCCCAATTTATGGTCAGTTTTTCAGTATTCCCCCAGATCTCATATTCATTCTCTATTTTAAAGTCCCTCGATCCCAGATGGACTTTTTTATGACAGCCTTCATGGTAGCCATGAAGATGAATGGAGTAGAACTTCTAACAGGCTCTGCTTATGTCTACAGTCTCCGAAACTTTATTTAAACAAATATTTTTAAAATAATGCAAGCTATCTATGTTAAGAACTATCCTCTGGAAGCTCATGTATGCAGCAAGTGAGTTGCAGAAGTTCTGTGAAAAGAATCAGAGTATTCTAGATTCCTAAATCTCTCTCAAACCATGATCCTTCACTTGGCAATGGCCACAAACTCTTCTGTGTATTTATACATGAGAGAAACCAATACAAAAGATGTACTTATATAAATCATAGTCACAGTGAAGTAAAAAACTGCCATTGATTTTGATAGGGTCCCAAGATTTTGCCCACGCCATTTTACCTCACTTGACTTAATTAGTTCATATCTCCACCACAAGGAGCACTGGTGACAGCTGCAAGGATCTGTCCCACTCTTCTACCTCTCCTTGGTTAGCCAAAAGAAAACATATTCTAGGCACGGTTCTTACAAACAAAAATCCCCTTCTCTGAGTCTGAGCACCAGGAACCCGATCTGCTGAAAATTCTAAAATAACTCCCACCTCTTGATTGCTGCAAGTTTCTCATTAATGAGCTACTGGAAGAAAAGCAGTCTCACCAGACATAATTGCCTGGTTTTGAAGAGTGTGAGTGTGGTTTTGAAGAGCATGATTCTAATATAAAAGGGGGAAAAATCAATAATGGCCAAGATAAATCAGGACAAACACCTTCAAACACAGCAAGGCTTGTGTCCTGGAAATATGAACAAAGTGACTCCACCAAAAGCATCTGTGATACTATATGAGTTCTCTCTGTACCAGGCTTTTTGCATATTTATAGCTGTAGCCACCCTGACACTCTCTCTTTCGCTCTCTAATTTGTTCACATATTCTGGAAAGAAAGAAAGAAAGAAAGAAAGAAAGAAAGAAAGAAAGAAAGAAAGAAGTTTTACAGTGGACAGGAATAATTCCTTTTCATAATTGTTTTCACTATGAAAGATTTGTGAAGTGAAAATGCAAGAAGTTCTCACAGTTCCCATTGCCACAGGTACTGCTGCTAACTCTTGCAATTTTACCACAAGTTTCATGATATTACCTGTTTTTTCTTAAAACCCCAGCTACTGCAGTCTTGTAATATGTGAGAATCTCATTTGAAAAAGTAAGTTTCTAGCATAATAATTGAAGAGAAGAGACTGAAAACCCTAGAAGCTCAAAACTGAGAAGGCAAATTAAAAAAAAAAATCTCAGACTTTCTGAGGGTGAGGGACTTACAGGTTTTCAATAGTTGGGGTGGCCAATGAGGCATAGACTTGAGCTACAATGCATGAATTCAATGTGACTGGGATGTCCTCCAAAGCAACTGGAGAGTGTAGTGACTATAAAGTGATGACAATGCACCATGGGTTTGATGCTGCTGAGACGAGAGGCATGATTTCTATTTAACTAGAGTAGAAAGACAGATTGAAGTGGAATTTAAAATATTTGGCCAAACAGGCATCACTCCTACGTTAGGAAAAAACCTATTTGCATTTGCTGGGATTTAGAATGATTTTTTTAAAAATTAGAAATCAGGAAGTAGCAGATAAAAACAGGCAGCACATACAAATATATGTGCTACAGCCCCTCGGAACAGGAGTGCAGACAGTGAGGATATTGTTGAGTAGCAGTTAGGGCAGACATTACTGGGGAAAGGAGAAGTCAGAAAGGACAGTAGCAGCAGCTGAGATACCCAGGGAGCTGAACACAGGAACTGCAGTTGTATTGTGAAAAGGGAATACGCAAACAGAGCACCTTCTTCCTCAATGTATCTTCCCTGTGTGTGTGTTCAGAGCCAGGTCTGTCACTTGTTTCACAAACATGTATTTGTTCCTACATTTGACTCCTGGTAGCACTGCAGAGCTCATACTGCTATGCAGAATAGAGATAGTTAACAAATCTGTTGATGATGCATGAGAATAAATAGAAACTATGCTCCTGTGTGACAAGGCTAAATGAAAAGTAAAAAATTAATTCAAATTTCAGGGTTTTTTCTAAAGGGCTGTAGGGGGAGATTGATATGCAAACAGGACAATTCTTGGTTTAGATTCAGTAACACAGAATGTGATTGTTGCAAAGCTAGACAAAAGTACCAGGCTTTTTGCATATTTAACCATTCTACTTCAGTATTTAAGTAGCACTAAAGTGATGCCAAGGAGGAGATGATCATAAATACTTTGAATGTAAACAAACAATATTTGAAAGAGTATGGGAACTATAAGGTATGTTTATTTAAACAGAGTAAAACAATGCAGACGAAGGAGGAAACAGTAGCTAAGGAAAGTGTTTAAGGACAAGTTTATGTTCACATAAGGGTGACGAATGCCTCCAGCAGTGCCGTTTAAAAAAGGCATGAAACAAGATAGCATGGCTGAATAGGGAAACAGGCAGTGAGAGTAGGAAAAATATCTACAAATGACATAAAACACATCAAGGATGACCAGAGAAGTAGAAAAGATAGAAAATGAAGGTAAGAAAGTGCAAAAAAAAAAATGAAGAAGAAGAAGAAAAAGTGGAGAATGAAAGGAAGATTGCATAAGAGGATAAGATTGGTATTCTGATTTTCTTCAAGTACATAAGGAACTAGAGGTCAGTGAGGATAAGATTGGTATTCTGATTTTCTTCAAGTACATAAGGAACTAGAGGTCAGTCAAGGAGACAGTGGGGCCCACAGGAGCTGAAAAGAGTAATTTATTGACCCCAAAATTTAATAAATTCATTGCCTCGGTTTAGGATAAGGCCTGTGTATTTCACAGGGGAGATTGAAGAAATATTAATGGAAATCAGGTCCCTGCAAAACAAGTGATTACAAAACTAGGTTGTCGGATGTTTGACCGGACGGAATCCTTTCCAGAATTTTGATGGGAACAACAGAAGAGATAAGGGAACCCTTAGCAGATATTCTTAAAATCGTTTCAGCTACACGGCGAGTTACTACAGGGCTGAAGAGATGTTAATTTTAAAAGGTTAACACCAGACGTCTAAGACCTTGACTTGAGCAGTGGAGAAGGTATTGGAAGTAATAATCAAGGACAGCTTGAAAGATCTATTGCTTAATGAGGACCATCCACATGGGTTTATAGCAATCAGATCATACCTGTACATTTGATAAGATATTTTAGGATGTAATTAAAACAAGTGCTGACTTGGGGAATTTGGGGCTATCATTTTTGGATCTTTAGGAAAGCTTTTTTTCTATAAATTAATACAGCAATCTACAAGGTCAGAAGTACAGTATGAAGAGAAACTGCTTTCACAAACTGAAGAACAACCCAGCTAAAAGATTTTGGTGGGGTAGGGGAAAGAAGAGCAGAAAAAATGATATTTTTCTTTTGAAATTTCATCCAAGCAAACTGAAATTATTATTCATGCATGTGTCAAGGTTCATTCCCCACTCTGAACTCTAAGGTACAGATGTGGGGACCTGCATGAAAGACCCCCTAAGCTTATTCTTACCAGCTTAGGTTAAAAACTTTCCCAAGGTACAAACTTTGCCTTGTCATAGAATCATAGAATATCAGGGTTGGAAGGGACCCCAGAAGGTCATCTAGTCCAACCCCCTGCTTGAAGCAGGACCAATTCCCAGTTAAATCATCCCAGCCAGGGCTTTGTCAAGCCTGACCTTAAAAACCTCTAAGGAAGGAGATTCTACCACCTCCCTAGGTAACGCATTCCAGTGTTTCACCACCCTCTTAGTGAAAAAGTTTTTCCTAATATCCAATCTAAACCTCCCCCACTGCAACTTGAGACCATTACTCCTCGTTCTGTCATCTGCTACCATTGAGAACAGTCTAGAGCCATCCTCTTTGGAACCCCCTTTCAGGTAGTTGAAAGCAGCTATCAAATCCCCCCTCATTCTTCTCTTCTGCAGGCTAAACAATCCCAGCTCCCTCAGCCTCTCCTCATAAGTCATGTGTTCCAGTCCCCTAATCATTTTCGTTGCCCTTCGCTGAACTCTCTCCAATTTATCCACATCCTTCTTGAAGTGTGGGGCCCAAAACTGGACACAGTACTCCAGATGAGGCCTCACCAATGTCGAATAGAGGGGAACGATCACGTCCCTCGATCTGCTCGCTATGCCCCTACTTATACATCCCAAAATGCCATTGGCCTTCTTGGCAACAAGGGCACACTGCTGACTCATATCCAGCTTCTCGTCCACTGTCACCCCTAGGTCCTTTTCTGCAGAACTGCTGCCTAGCCATTCGGTCCCTAGTCTGTAGCTGTGCATTGGGTTCTTCCGTCCTAAGTGCAGGACCCTGCACTTATCCTTATTGAACCTCATCAGATTCCTTTTGGCCCAATCTTCCAATTGGTCTAGGTCCTTCTGTATCCTATCCCTCCCCTCCAGTGTATCTACCACTCCTCCCAGTTTAGTATCATCCGCAAATTTGCTGAGAATGCAATCCACACCATCCTCCAGATCATTTATGAAGATATTGAATAAAACCGGCCCCAGGACCGACCCTTGGGGCACTCCACTTGATACCGGCTGCCAACTAGACATGGAGCCATTGATCACTACCCGTTGAGCCCGACAATTTAGCCAGCTTTCTACCCACCTTATAGTGCATTCATCCAGCCCATACTTCCTTAACTTGCTGACAAGAATACTATGGGAGACCGTGTCAAAAGCTTTGCTGAAGTCAAGAAACAATACATCCACTGCTTTCCCTTCATCCACAGAACCAGTAATCTCATCATAAAAGGCGATTAGATTGTCCTTGAACCCTATGCTGCCACCACCAAGCGTGTTAAACAAAGAACAGGGAAAGAGCCCACTTGGAGATGTCTTCCCCCAAAATATCCCCCCAAGCCCTAAACCCCCTTTCCTGGGGAAGGTTTGATAAAAATCCTTACTAATTTGTACAGGTGAACACAGACCCAAACCCTTGGATCTTAACAACAATGAAAAATCAATCAGGTTCTTAAAAGAAGAATTTTAATTAAAGAAAAGGTAAAAGAATCACCTCTGTAAAATCAGGATGGTAAATACCTTACAGGGTAATCAGATTCAAAACACAGAGAATCCCTCTAGGCAAAACCTTAAGTTACAAAAAGACACGAAAACAGGAATATACATTCCATTCAGCACATCTTATTTTACCAGCCATTAAACAAAAGGAAATCTAATGCATTTCTAGCTAGATTACTTACTAACTAACAGTTGCAAGGCTGCATTCCTGATCTGTTCCCGGCAAAAGCATCACACAGACAGACCCTTTGTTCCCCCCCCCCCCGATTTGAAAGTATCTTGTCTCCTCATTGGTCATTTTGGTCAGGTGCCAGCGAGGTTATCTTAGCTTCTTAACCCTTTATAGGTGAAAGGGTTTTGCCTCTGGCCAGGAGGGATTTTATAGCCCTGTATACAGAATTCCCTTTATTTTTATGATGCATGTCAGAGAGGGGTTCAGAAGCTGGGTGTGGTATTCTGATATCTTTCATTTGAGCACTGAGAGACAGGGTGGGTGAGGTAATATCTTTTATTGGATCAACTTCTGTTGGTAGGAGAGACAAATTTTCGAACACACACAGATCTCTTCTTCAGGTCTGGGAAATGTACGCAGAGTGTTTCCCAGACCTAAAGAAGACCTTTGTGTAGCTCGAAAGCTTGTCTCTCTCACTAACAGAAGTTGGTCCAATAAACGGTATTACCTCACCCACATCGTCTTTCGAATATCCTGGGATTGACATGACTTCAACAACATTTGAGCTCCGAGACTGTTTCAGAGAAAGATTATTGTCAATGGATCAAGTGATATTCCCTGTCAGTCCATCCAAGAAAAAAACCTCATGATCTCTAGACATGGCTTGTTGTCACAATGCCCATGTGTCAAAACAGGTACATCCAATATGTGCGTCAAGTGGATTCAGCTGAAGAACATGTCCCAGCCAGGTTGTTTAACAAAGGTCAGACAGGAAGATTAGTATCACCTTAGTTCTAAATTTTTAATTCTTCAGAACAAATCTGAGATTCTAAACACCTGCATTTATATGCACAGCATCTCAAAAGTGCTGCAAATTTTGTGGCAAATGGATGCACAGAATTTGTGTTCATAAGGCTGCAGGCATCAAACCAGAGCCCACTTTTTGACATGTCTCTCAGAAATGTCCACCCAAAAGTAAATTGCTATAAGGAGTTGGAATGCAATCAAGTAGCACCTATCTACTTGGTACAACTGGGTGCAATTTTTTTTCTAATAGACTGTAGATGGCTACTAGGGAAATAGAAATTAACCACAAGGTAAACCATTCAGAAAGCTGCTGTTATTCTTACTAGTAGTAGTAGATACTGAAGAGCACAGGCAACATAATGTTGCTTGTACCTGCAACTGAGTGATGCAGGTCTAATAGGTATGGGCACTGTGTTCTTGCTGACCTTGATCCAGAGGTTATGCATATATCGCACTGCTCAGGGAGGCACCGAACCACAGAGACACGCATTAATGCACAGTTCCTCAGCTGTGCACATTACATTTTGCAGGGAAGGGGAGTTATCTGCTACAACCACAGACAAAGCACAGCCTGATCTCCCACCATGCTTTGAAGAACACAAGCTCTTTGGAGAAGGAGCCACGACTTCTTGTGTATTTATACAGCATCTAACACAATAAGACCACAGTCCCAAATCGATGCTTACAGTACTGCCACAATTCAGACAAACAGCAATAATTATAGTATTAGAATAGATTAAGGCATGCAGAAGTATCATGAGGACATTTAAATGCTTAAGATGACAATTAATATATAATGGCAAAAATAGCTTCACAGACTATTAGCATGATATGACAAACATGTCATTAGCTCTAACTTGCATTCCCATTATTATTCTTTCCAGCATTGCTGCTCCATGAGAAAAATCAAAAACAGAAATATCCTCATTCCCTCCTTTCTCTGTGAGTCAGCTTTGATTGCTAGGATGGTAGTTTAACTGGAGGAGGGAGTTGCCTCCTCAAGAACCTAAGCCTGCTGCTCTGTCTGAGGTGATAAGTTATAACCAAACCACTGGTAATCTCTCACTGTAAGGAAACTTCACTCTATTTCTCTTAGCAATAACATGGACATGGACCAGGCAACTATGACAAATCCATGCTAGTGTTGAGATCTGAAAACAAACCACAGTAACCATTGACTTTAGGTGCTTCCCAAATAGATGAGACCAGCATGCCAGTGGTTGTGAAATGAAAGCACAGTATCCTGCTGATATCACATAACATTAAGACCTACAGTATTCATTGAGGAGTTTATCTACAGTAAAAAATGAACAACATATGCAAAATTATGGAGTTTATAAAATATGTATTTTGTATATACAGAGGATAAAACTGACTCATTCATAGAAAGCCCATTATTTTAACCTCTGCTCTTCTGACAGTTTTTCATTTTCTCTCTCCAAAAAAATGCAGTGATACTGCACCTGTAGATACTCTGGGAGACCCGACACTCCATTGACTTCTGAGCTGTTAACAACTATTTCAGGCTCAATTAAAAAATGTGTGTGCAAGTCTAAGCTTATTGCACCTCTAATTAGCATGTGGAAATACTTGATTTGCATGAACAATCATGGCAATTGCACACACAGTTTGGTGTGTGTAACCAACACTTACAGAATAGCTCTCTGTCCCCCTCTAGTGTTGGTGGAATTGTACATATGCGTTATTGAAAATCAGGCCCTTCATTTAAGAAGTGGTAATTTTTCTGGATTCATAAAGTAAGAACCCTTATTTTACAGGTTACATGCACACTCTTTACCCATATTTAATGAAGATAATTGACTTTTTTCATTTCAAATTCAACTGACCATCTTAAAATTACAGGCCCAAGTGCTGGCACCATGTATATGAGTAAAGTGAACAGTTAAACCATAGTAAAGGAAGATAGAGGCTCATTTATGTGGTAATGAATATATAAGCTTTCATTTCCAAGTCACTCGTTCAGCATGACAAATCTAATAGCTTTCCGTAACTATATGAAATGAGTTGATAGTCTCAGTTCACTTCCTGATGGACAGGTGTATGGACAGGTGTATGGACACTCTCTCCCCACCCCCTCGCACCTTACCCAAACTGACAAGTTTGGTGGCACTCATCACAGAGGCCAATGAATGAGCTGGGAGAGGGACTGCATGAATGACCCTCCCATTCAAAGAGCTGGCTCCTTAGGAAGTAGGTTAAAATATAGTGACAAGACAGAGTGGAGAAGCTTGAATGTCTGATGCCTAAACCACACCTGTTTGTGAGTAAACATAGGATTCTGGTCCTAAGAGCTGTCTGCATGATAACTTTCATCAGTTCAAGATTCACACAAAGGAAAGGTATAAGACACTGTGTCCCAGTGGGGGCCAGCTGTGGTCACTCAATTAGGGTGAACTGCAAAGAATGGGGCAGACAATCCCCCCCCAAAGCTGGTGGATATTCCAATACTTAGATTTACCAAGCCAGCATAAAACAGTTTCTTTATTACCTCACCAGTTACTCAGCAGTCCAAACAACATAGTTCCCTTAAAGTGACCCAACCTCATGCCTCCATCCAGGTACCTAAGTCAAATATGATGATTTCTGAAAACTTTATTTCATCATATAAAAGGAAAGGTTCTACCAATCCCAAAGGATCGGACACATTACCTCCCAAATACATCTTATCCAAATACACGCATACAGCCAATTCTTATTAACTAAACTAAAATATATTAAAAAACAAAAGAGACAGCATGGTTAAGAGATCATTATACATACAGACGTTAATTCAATGAGGTTCAAATTCATAGCAGAGATGGTGAGCATTGTAGTTGCAAAGAGTTCTTTCAGAAATAGTTCATAGGTTATAGTCCAATGTCATTGCAGGGTGTTCCAGTTTAGGAGTGGGCTCTCAGTCCTTATGGCCTAAGCTTCCCCGGTATGCAGCCTTAAGCAGATGACAGAATCAGGGCCCAAGGATCATTTATACAATTTCATGTCCTCTTTGACAAGTTGGGAGTTCCTCCGAGAACAAAAGGTAATTAGGATGATTTTGAAGGAGGATCATCATTGGTACTTAGGTATAGAATTAACATAAGGCAATTTGCTTGTTCCTCCACCATTCACAGTATATTTCGAAGAGAGATGAATACAGAGATATCCCATGTTTACAATTCATTTAAATACTAGGATGTTCTTTTGATCTCTGAATAATCAGCATAGAAAGGGACAGTGGATTACATTGTCGACCCTACTCGTACTTATATAAATACGCAGAAACACAAACATTATCTCCCCACACGTCTTCTGAAGGTTATTTATTCTGCAGGATGTTTAACCCTCTCTGGCCATGCATAACAGACATTCTACCTTAATTTTGGGGTTAGTAAAAGGATAGCTCAGAAATAATGTGGAATCCTTATGTCAAGCATTTATTTATCACTACTTCAAACAGTGCATTAAATATTAAATCCAAATTCAATTAGCTATGAACAATACATGACTGTTACAAGCAACTGACATACTCTGAGCCATAATTAGATTGCATGAACTAGTATAGTACATGCAACATGAAGATGATTTCAGGCTTTATGTCACACGAAGGGGAAAAAACTAGACTGTTTGAAATCCAAGTTGTCCACACAAAAAGAAAAAACAGAAAAAGAAAGACTCCAGAGGAAAAAAATGTTCCTTGCATAGCTGTTAGACATGATTATTAACATGTTAGAAGATAATATATTTAGGCAGCATATTTAGATAAACTGATTGAATAGCTAAAAATTCTGGTTCCAGAAAAGAGCTATATAACTTACAATAAAAATACATATTTGCACTAAATTATCCATATTTCAACATGCCAGCCAAATTCAAAGATAGCTCATTTGAATTACTTCCCCTTGAGAAAAAAGACATGAAATCTGTCTTCTGCCAGTGAGACAGAACTGGGTATTGAATCAAAGAGCACTGTTAGGTTGCTAAAGGGCAATATTACATGAAATTTAGCTAACTTTACTACGTGGACTTTTCAGCATGGGGTCTGGTGATAATGTTTGTGGAAGATGAAAACTAATCACTGGAAGAAAAACACGAGTCGTAAAATGCAGGATCAGGCAAGGAAGTGAGCACCTCTTACATAGTGCTGAGGTCCTTCATTTCCCAGGGCAGTCCATGGAAGAGGAGGGTGCTCCAAATCTTGGAGCAGGCATAATATTCTCAGAGAAGAAGAGAGTCTTAGTTTCAGTGAAATGCATTAATTTGACTATTACATCTGCAATGGAATGGATAAAGCCTGGGTCTCGCTCAGAAAGTCCGTAACATTGTATCCGATGAAGTGAGCTGTAGCTCACGAAAGCTTATGCTCAAATAAATTTGTTAGTCTCTAAGGTGCCACAAGTCCTCCTTTTCTTTTTGCGAATACAGACTAACACGGCTGCTACTCTGATCCCTAACTTCTGTGGGTCAGATCCTGGTAAAAATCAGCTTAGCTTCAGGCCTGGTCTACCTTAGAAAGTTGTGTCACTTCAACTCCACCCATATATTTAAAGCAGAACAGCCTCCCTAGTGTGGACTTAATTATATTAATATAAAGATGTGCTACTCCAATATAAATATTTCTATGCAGGAAGGAGAATAAGCTATACTGGCATAAAGTACTTTTATACGAGTAAAACTGTGTCCACACCCAGGCTTGCACTAGCATAAACTATAGAAGTTAAAATTCATACCCTAGCCAAAATAGTTACAACAGTGCAGCTCTCAAACGTAGACCAGGATGAACTGCCTTCAACAAGGCTGTGCAGACTGACATCAGAATCTAGCCCTTTACAGCTCCAGATCTCTCTAACCAGCTTCCCGTTGCCTCTGCACTTCCTGATAAATACATATAGTGGCATTATGCTACAGTAGGCACCTGCATCTTGCAGGATTGAATCCTGGGTTATGATAGCATTCATTTTATATCAATACTGCTTCTAACCTGATTACCAAGTACTTAGTCTTGCTGCTACTTGCTCTCATCAATATGGGGCAGGGGGAAAATGAACTAGATGAATCTAGTCAGCCTAAGGACACAGAAATATACCCTTGTGGGGCTGTTTTGCTTGATTTTTGTTGTGTTTTGATCTATCATGAATCTTAGGGTATGTCTACACTAGAACTTGAAGGTGTAAGATTCCAGCTCAAGGACACGTACCCGCACTAGCTCTATTCTAATAAGAGTGCTAAAACTAGAAGCATAACCACCGCAGAGCAAGCAGATGGAGGGGCAAGGTGCCAAAAGACCAATACCCTAGCCACGTGGTAGGGCAGCTAGCCCCTTCTGCTGCTCCCACCACTGTGACATCTAATTGGTCAGAGCTAGCGCGGGTACATCTACCCATGCTGGGATTTCCTTCGAGCTTCAGTGTAGACATAACCTTCAGTCCAAAGTTTATCGGGAGGCAAGGGGTCTGTCCCACACAGAGCTCCCTTGCACAAAAGTCCCTTTACTTAGAGCTTTGCACAGAGGAGATGATTTGGGCCTAAGAAGATACGATTTCACAGTTCTAAATATCTGTCTGTGTAGGATTCAAATATTAAGAGGCAATACCATGGAGTGAATAATTTATGGCAGGCATTGTTCCAGCAGACGTTTTCAAGGGTAAAAAGGTACAGGTACCATCTACAGTACTAGTTAAGAAATATAGCAAATTCCCCCAGCTGCTGGCTGTGGTTGTCTATGCATATATGTCTGAAGACTGTAGATCACCAGAGCAATTCCTCATACCATACCGGATCCAATATTCTGAGTATGTAAAACTGTTCTGAACTGCACTGAACAGGTCTATATATAAAGGACAAGTTATTCCTCCTTTCATAATGACATAATTTACAGCTGGCACCTCAACAGCCTGCTGCTACATTCATATATTCAAGGGCATTTTGACTCGTAGTTTTCAACTTGCAATTTTAGCAGAAATAAGTAAGTAAATAAATAAAAGACAGAAGGGGAACAACGATCAGGCCCTGGTAATATTATTTATTGTATTGTAGCAGCACCCAAGACTCCAATAAAGATGTGGACCAATTGTGGGAGGTGCTATAAAAACATATACACCTGATTAAGATGAAAAAACATACCCAGGGAATTAAATATTTACTCCAACCTATTGTTTGTTTCTGTATTTGTTTTAGAAAAGTGTGAAATAAAGACATTATGCAGTAGAGGGCACATTTCACAAACCTCTAACTTTGCACCTATTAGCATGTTCATGTGCAAATCGCTTTCATACAAGAAACAATAGGCATAGATTTTCTTGTGCCAGGGACCATGGCAAAGGTTTTCAAAAATAAGAGACTAACATTTGTACATCTGTCCTCAGGAAATAAACGTCCTCAGGACCCAGCAACTCCCATTGTTCTAAGAGGGAGCCAATAAGCATTTTTTGAAAATCTGGCTACTTCTTTTATTTGCTTAATTGAGAGCTTTGGAATATCTGATCCTTAAATTCTTATATAGACTCCTAAATAAAGTGATCTGAGCATTCAGCAGGTCTTACAGAAATCAATAGCACTCAGCCTTTTAAAAAGTCAGATCACTCCTCTAAGAGCCTAAGTAAGGATTTGGGAGCCTAACATTAGGTTCCTGTGTTTGAAATTCTTGGCCTGGGTGTGCAAGACTGCAGAGGCCCAAGCCAAGGCCAGGCTTGGGAATGCTGAATAGTTCATGCAAATAATCACTGTGGTCTGCTCTAGTTTATGTGAGGGACTGCAATAAGCACAAGCTAATCAAGAAACCTCCTGGAGCCCAGTGTGTCTGGGCTGGTTTGGTAATTAAGTCTGGCTCAATTTCTAGATCTAAGACATCGAGGAACTCATATGACCTCCATCGCTCAAGTAGCTAAGCATGTGCCAAGTATTTTAAAACTGTAAAAGAATTACAATCTCTCTCCTAGTCCTCCTTAGCCCATTGGGAGAAACAGTTTTATTAGTTTATAGATTATGTTGTTACTGTTGCTGCTTACCTATGTTGATTAATTAGTGAGTGTGTTGTGAGCCCCTGTGTATAAGGAAACAGCTATAGGTACACTAAGTCAAAGACATGAGTTTTGCACTTCATTCCAATAAATATTTCTTCACATACCGAGGGCAGACAACACATCCACTAATTAATCAACATAGGAAAGAAGCATAATTTCTCATGGACAAAACAGTCCATGAACTTTTAAAAAAGTAATAAAGTTTAGTTGAAGTTTGGTTTGAGTTTTGGCCAGAGATTCAGATTGTACAAACTAGTTCACTCATGACTTATTGCTAAATGCAAACCCCACAGCACTGACGAGAAGCACCGGATCTTTCATGTCTTAAGCATCAAGATTTAAAAAATATTTAGGCACCTAACTCGTGTTGATTTCAATGTGAGTTAGAGGACTATATTCCTTTAAAGATCTGGCCCCAAATAATAATGTGCCAGCTAGGCAATGGGTAGTCTCCATTTGAGCCTATCCAACCTTATATTAGATACAGCAGTCAAAGTCCTTTCATAATTGCTTTACAAGTCTGAATAGATATGGAGGTAGAAATAATCAGACAGAAACGGATGCTCTGGAAGCGTGAAACAAAAAAGCAAGATAAAGGCACTCAACAACAGCTTGCAAATCAGAGTGGTGACAAAATTTACCTAGACAATTTGAACTGTTAATGAATGAAAGTGAAGAGTTTGTTTTATTTATTTTTTTTAAAAAAGTGAAGGGCTTTATTTGTTTTAGAAAATGTTTATCATGTACAAAGTGTGAAATCAGTTGTAGGAGCTTTTAGCTTGTTTTCTGCAGTGACAGATTGGCTTCCTGTACAAGGATGCCTAGACTTTGATAATGACAAAACAAGAAAATTCAAACAAATTATATTGGCAGTACTGCAAAGGAAATCAGGAAACACTGCTGCCTTTCTGGGTCAGATTTATTGCTCATGTTAATTGGGATAATAACCAGAGCTAAGCAAATGATTGGGTTAAAATAAAAATAAGTGACAAAAAAAGCTCAAACCAGAGATGGGCCTGAACAAACCAGTCATGTCCAAAAAACCCTAGAACAATGGGGAAGATCAGATCCATTTCCAAACCCTTCAACTGGCCCCTATTCTCAATGGAACTGAAAATGCCACCCTTACTCACACAGAGTAATTGTGGAGTAAAGTACCACCCATCATGATTATGGGTGGCAGAATGAAGCCCAACATTAGCAGAATCAGACCCTTTGATCTGAATGTCACCTTAAATATTAAGAAAGTTTAGATTTTGAATTTTACAACTGGCCCCTATTTTCTACACTAGCTGAACCAAACTCCTTTGGGTAAACTCTTGTCCTGAGTAAAGCCAATGGCAAAACTTCCAATGACTTCAGTGGGGTCAGGATTTCGCCCATGGGTCCTAACTACCAAAACACCAAACAGTACAACTCAAACCCATCTCTAATTCAAAATGACCCTCAACTAAAAGATTTTTAAAAACTAGAAAGATATGATTTAACTTGTTCTTCCAATATTATTATCTCGAATGTCTGCATGTCTTTGTTCCAGATGGGACAAATGCTAGACATGCCTTACTACCATGAAAAAAGGCTGTTCTGTTCTACCTTAATAAGCAGCACAAAGTATGGCTACCTAGTGAGAGAGATGTTTCCTGAGATTCATATTCCTCTTTTGCAGACTCAAGAACTCTGGAATTTTTGGATACTCAACCACATTTATGGATGCTTACCTGAAACAAAGGAGCTACTGGGTTCATCCCTCAGAAATCAAAAGATCTTTCTTCTTTTTTAAAGAGACTTGGTCTTAAACAGGTTTCAGAGTAGCAGCCGTGTTAGTCTGTATTCGCAGAAAGAAAAGGAGTACTTGTGGCACCTTAGAGACTAACCAATTTATTTGAGCATAAGCTTTCGTGAGCTACAGCATCCGGTGAAGTGAGGGGTAGCTCACGAAAGCTTATGCTCAAATACATTGGTTAGTCTCTAAAGTGCCACTAGTACTCCTTTTCTTTCTTGGTCTTAAACGTCATTGAAGCAAAACAGTTATATCAAGGCTTGTCATGTTATAGAGGTGGCCAAAACCAGACCCTCATGACAAAGCCCGTTCAAATGTAGGAAGTGTGTGAATGCCCAGATCTGAATATGTCCCTGCTGTGTCAGCTGTGTGTTGGATCCAGTTTGGATGCCAAACTTGAGACACAAAAAAGTTTGTGAGATGAGAGACGTCTCTGAGACATTAAATTCAAACCAAATTCCTAGCCACTATTCCACCTTGAAATCAAACTGTGACTGCAAACACTGTTGGGCAGAGCCCATGCCTTCATAAAGCGTTTGTATCTGGGATGCCAGGTCCTGACTGGGATGTCTGGGCACTATTATTAAATACATAGTAACTATTATAAAGCTAATGTGGATCTAGATTGGAACTCTACCTCCTTAGTCAATCTTTAGTTATAATTAACACTCTTCGAACTGTTACATTCATTACCAGATGCCAGGTGGTGCTCAGAACAGGTCTGGCAGTTTTTCCTGCCTTTCAAGCTATCAGAGAACACGAAGACACTATTTCTGAGCAGATTCTTACAACCAAATGCCTCCCAATCATAGTAAGTTAGGGGCAAACATGTCAACAGCTGCTGGGAATTTCCTTTGGTAAGAAAGATTTCATCAGTATAGTCCAGTAGACGCTATAAACGGTGATTACTAAAAAAAAATTCCACTGCATTGGCTTTGGATTTTGTTGTCACTCCAAACTTTAACTGACATTTTCTCAAGAGAAGCCATCATATTTGCAAATGTATTAGTGACTAACAGAATTAATCATTACTGACACTAAAATTTTAGGTAGGATTTTACACACTTGGCCATCACTTATCTAATTCCAATAAACAGCTCACAAATCAATCAGATAAGCAGTAATAAAGGTTTATGGGACCGAGATCATTAAGGCAGCAGCCTTTAAAAATACCATTAATCCTTTGCCTAAAACCAAATGAAAATGGGGTGGAAAAAAACCTGCTTAAGGCAGCAAGGGATTGTGAGTGAAGTCATACATTCAGCTCTTAGAGTAGATCCTAAATGTAAAGGTATAAAATATTGCAAATACCATGGATAAGTCAGATACAGCTGAGGCTTAAGTGGTGCATAGACCATGTACTGAATCTGTGAGCAGGGGGCAATTTCATGCTAAGTCAGCATTCTCCACAAGTATATTTTCAGGCAAGCAACTTGCACCAGCAAAATATTGACTTGAATTTTTGCAGCTATACTTGGATTGCAGGTGCAAGTTTGGGTACCTGCACCTTCAACAAACTGATTGCAAGTGGAAACCAATTAGAAGGGAAAGTACCACAGATCTGCACCTGTAGAACATGAGATGTGACTCTGCCCTAATACATATATGCCTCCAGAAATATGCATCAAAACAGTGTCTGACTTGCCCACGGTATTTACAGTATTTTATGTATTTAAGAGGGAGAATTTCTAAAGTGCTCAGCATCAGTCTATCTCTGCTCCCATCCAAGTCAATGGTTAAGGAGTGCTTTTTAAAATCCCACCCTTAACTATGAACACTACAGCAAATTTAACTGCTACAGAAGGTAACGCTGGTTTTCTTAATTGTTTGCAGTGTTGTTGATTAAGCCATGTTGCGCTCTGGGTATAAGAGACACAAGGTGGGTAGAATTAGTGGGGGAAGCAAAAGTGGATGGGAATCTGGGAGGCAGTGACCATGAGTTGGTTGAGTTCAGGATCCTGACGCAGGGAAGAAAGGTAAGCAGCAGGATACGGACCCTGGACTTCAGGAAAGCAGACTTCGACTCCCTCAGGGAACGGATGGCCAGGATCCCCTGGGGGACTAACTTGAAGGGGAAAGGAGTCCAGGAGAGCTGGCTGTATTTCAAGGAATCCCTGTTGAGGTTACAGGGACAAACCATCCCGATGAGTCGAAAGAATAGTAAATATGGCAGGCGACCAGCTTGGCTTAATGGTGAAATCCTAGCGGATCTTAAACATAAAAAAGAAGCTTACAAGAAGTGGAAGGTTGGACATATGACCAGGGAAGAGTATATAAATACTGCTCGGGCATGTAGGAATGATATCAGGAGGGCCAAATCGCACCTGGAGCTGCAGCTAGCAAGAGATGTCAAGAGTAACAAGAAGGGTTTCTTCAGGTATGTTGGCAACAAGAAGAAAGCCAAGGAAAGTATGGGCCCCTTACTGAATGAGGGAGGCAACCTAGTGACAGAGGATGTGGAAAAAGCTAATGTACTCAATGCTTTTTTTGCCTCTGTCTTCACTAACAAGGTCAGCTCCCAGACTGCTGCGCTGGGCATCACAAAATGCAGAAGAGATGGCCAGCCCTCTGTGGAGATAGAGGTGGTTAGGGACTATTTAGAAAAGCTGGACGTGCACAAGTCCATGGGGCCGGACGAGTTGCATCCGAGAGTGCTGAAGGAATTGGCGGCTGTGATTGCAGAGCCATTGGCCATTATCTTTGAAAACTCGTGGCGAACCGGGGAAGTCCCGGATGACTGGAAAAAGGCTAATGTAGTGCTAATCTTTAAAAAAGGGAAGAAGGAGGATCCTGGGAACTACAGGCCAGTCAGCCTCACCTCAGTCCCTGGAAAAATCATGGAGCAGGTCCTCAAAGAATCAATCCTGAAGCACTTGCATGAGAGGAAAGTGATCAGGAACAGCCAGCATGGATTCACCAAGGGAAGGTCATGCCTGACTAATCTAATCGCCTTTTATGATGAGATTACTGGTTCTGTGGATGAAGGGAAAGCAGTGGATGTATTGTTTCTTGACTTTAGCAAAGCTTTTGACACGGTCTCCCACAGTATTCTTGTCAGCCAGTTAAGGAAGTATGGGCTGGATGAATGCACTATAAGGTGGGTAGAAAGCTGGCTAGATTGTCGGGCTCAACGGGTAGTGATCAATGGCTCCATGTCTAGTTGGCAGCCGGTATCAAGTGGAGTGCCCTAAGGGTCGGTCCTGGGGCCGGTTTTGTTCAATATCTTCATAAATGATCTGGAGGATGGTGTGGATTGCACTCTCAGCAAATTTGCAGATGATACTAAACTGGGAGGAGTGGTAGATACGCTGGAGGGGAGGGATAGGATACAGAAGGACCTAGACAAATTGGAGGATTGGGCCAAAAGAAATCTGATGAGGTTCAATAAGGATAAGTGCAGGGTCCTGCACTTAGGACGGAAGAACCCAATGCACAGCTACAGACTAGGGACTGAATGGCTAGGCAGCAGTTCTGCAGAAAAGGACCTAGGGGTGACAGTGGACGAGAAGCTGGATATGAGTCAGCAGTGTGCCCTTGTTGCCAAGAAGGCCAATGGCATTTTGGGATGTATAAGTAGGGGCATAGCGAGCAGATCGAGGGACGTGATCGTTCCCCTCTATTCGACATTGGTGAGGCCTCATCTGGAGTACTGTGTCCAGTTTTGGGCCCCACACTACAGGAAGGATGTGGATAGATTGGAGAGAGTCCAGCGAAGGGCAACAAAAATGATTAGGGGTCTGGAACACATGACTTATGAGGAGAGGCTGAGGGAGCTGGGATTGTTTAGCCTGCAGAAGAGAAGAATGAGGGGGGATTTGATAGCTGCTTTCAACTACCTGAAAGGGGGTTCCAAAGAGGATGGCTCTAGACTGTTCTCAATGGTAGCAGATGACAGAACGAGGAGTAATGATCTCAAGTTGCAGTGGGAGAGGTTTAGATTGGATATTAGGAAAAACTTTTTCACTAAGAGGGTGGTGAAACACTGGAATGCGTTACCTAGGGAGGTGGTAGAATCTCCTTCCTTAGAGGTTTTAAAGGTCAGGCTTGACAAAGCCCTGGCTGGGATGATTTAACTGGGAATTGGTCCTGCTTCAAGCAGGGGTTTGGACTAGATGACCTTCTGGGGTCCCTTCCAACCCTGATATTCTATGATTCTATGATTCTAATATTGTTTATTGGACCAACTTCTGCTGGTAAAAGAGACAAGCTTTTGAGCACCACAAAGTGGAAGAAGAGCTCTGGGGAGCTTGGAAGTTTGTCTCTTTCACCAGCAGAAGTTGGTCCAGTGTAAGATAATACCTCACCCACCTTGTCTCCCTTGATTTTCTTAATGACTCCCACTGTTGGAGATCTGACACTTTAAATGTCTTTAATAATACTGTGTCGTCTCTCATTCCTGTTTTGGTTTTATTGTAATTTATTTTTTCCATTGAATGGGTTATCAGGTAGAAACTTTTGAGTTTAGGTCTACAGCATGTTTACATTTGGATACTTTAACAGGAGTGAAAACAGAATACAAGTATTTGAAATATATACTTGAATAATTGCTGTGTATGTTCAGTCCTGCTGATACAATTGTACGATTATGTTTGTAAATGAAAACCAATAAAAATAAGATGGAAAATAAAATACTGTACAGATAGGACATCAGGGGGTCACGGTTTATTAATTTCATTTTGTAAGGTTCTATTTTAGCAATTTTTCAGATTTGTGTGTGGGGGGGGTTCGTGGCTTTCTTTGTATATACTGTAAAGTGTAATGTATTGCAGTAGTATATACTGTAATGAGTCATCTCATTGTAATGTTCCCTAGTGCGCTTTAAAATACAGCTGTTTCAAAAACACCAGCTGGGTCTACATAGACCAATTAATATGCAACACATTAGTACGCTTCAGAAATCACATCCACATAGCCTGCATTACTGCTCTGTACAGACAAGCCCTTAGAGCAGGGATGGGCAAACTTTTTGGCCTGACAGCCACATTGAGTTTCTAAAATTGCACAGAGGGCCAGTTAGGGGCGGCTGTGCCTCCCCAAACAGCCAGGCGTGGCCCAGCCCTGCCCCCATCGAACCCCTCCTGCTTCTCGTCCCCTGATGGCCCCCCCGGGACTCCTGCCCCATCCACCCCTCCCTGTCCCCTGACTGCCTCTGGACCCCCCTGCCCTGACTGCCCCCCGCCGCCCCAGCCAACCCCCCTCTCATTCCTGATTGCCCCCCCAGGACCCCTGCCCCCATTCAACCCACCTGTTCCCCACCCTCTGACCAGCCCAACCCCTCTCCACACCCCCGCCCCCTGACCACCATCCCGAACTCTCCTGTCCTCTATCCAGCCCAGCCTGCTCCTTTACCGCGCCGCCCAGAACACCAGGACAGGCAGCCGTGCCGCCTGGCTGGAGCCAGCCAGGCCACTGAGCAGCACAGAGCACTGGCTCAGGCCGCGGCTCTGCAGCTGCGCTGCCCGGCAGGAGCTCACAGCCCCGCTGCCCAGAGCATTGAGCTGGTGAGCTGAGGCTGTGTGGGAGAGGGAACAGCAGGGGAGGGGCCGGGGGCTAGCCTCCTGGGCCAGGAGCTCAGGGGCCGGGTAGGAGGGTCCTGAGGGCCGGATGTGGCCCGCAGGCCATAGTTTTCCCACCTCTGCCTTAGATACAAGTAGCCATTTCTGGTGTTTATTGGATAAACACCAATTTAATTTCTTTTGTACCAGGGGTATTTTATAGGGTGTTTATCCGTTAAAATAAACCATCAGAAGCCCCATGCACATTATTTATCATTCCATTACGTTAAAATCAGATAGGTATTTAAACTGATTTCTTAAAGATTGGTCCAGGTGGGGGGGTTCATTTTCCTTTTTATTTTTCAGGCTGTACATTATTTTATCCTAAGATTTTCCTGGTTTCTCAGCAGCAGTCTCTAGAATTCTGTATTCTCATTTCGCATTGGAGGAGACCTAGACAACTTTTTCCGAGTGTATTTACATGAACATTTGTTGCCATTTTAGGTCCAGCTACATGCAACTTTTCTAAATATCCCCGGACGAACTAATTCTGTGTTGGCGGCTTCTCCCAGGCATTACTCCCACTGTCAAACATGCTAAAGAAGTTATTGTGAAGGATTTCAGTCAAAGCCACTCCAGTCAGCAAGGCGAGTCAAGTACACAATCAGATCCAAAGTCCACCTAGAGTTGATTTATCTGAGATTTTCCAGGTAAAGAGAACACCTCCCCCCATAGTCACCACACTTTAAGAGATTTGGCTTGACAAGACCCCCTCCCAACGGTTCTGGTTGGGATATAGCAGCAGTAGCTATTTGCTTGGTCCTCCTGTGTCTAATATGTATTTGAATACCACATGACAATGTTAAGGGGACCATGAAGATTGCATTGGTTAGCCATCCAAAAGTCAACAAATGCCATATTTTAGGTTGCACATATAACAGAGGTAATCTGGGGGGGAAAAAATAGCTCAGTTTTTCAAAAGTGGCTAGTGATTTTTGGCTGAATTTTTGGGTGCCCAATTTAAGATGCCTTTAAAAGGGCCAGATTTTCAGAAACTGCTTATCACATACCTCTGAACAGCAGGACTCTCTAGCTGAACACCAAAAGAATGAGGCCTCCAAAAATCCCTTGTCACTTTTGAAAATCTTGGCCACTGTGGCTTCCTTTCTTCTTTACAATGCATAAAGAAGGGTGAAAAACATACTGATGGTTACAAATATGAGGAGCAGCAATTCCTAACCTCTCCTCGTCTTCGCCAGAGGACTCACTGGAAGTCTCAGATACAAGAACAGTGCGTTTTCTCAATGCTTGTTTAAAGGATCACAGGCATGTTGAATCTTTAAGAAAGACATTATCTCGCAAGTGTGTCTCATCCATTTCAGTTAAATAGGGGTTAACAAAAACAAACGAAGAACAAAGTGTTTAAAACGGTCTGAGTAGAATTCATCACCCTTTTTTGTTAATCAGATTTCTCTTGCATGAATATCATACAGCTTTTCCAGTAGTCCTTAGAATCTTCTAGAAACCACAAAGTAAGGAAAACCTGAATTTCAAGTGTTAAAAAAGAAGCAAAGAAAAAACCTTCTTTATACATGATAAAGAAGGGAAAAGGGCATGATCCTTTTTTAAGGCCTATGAATGTCCCCTTTAATTCTCCTCCCTTATGTATGTAGGACACACACTGACGCGCTCCTCATGCACAGCTTTACCTTTGCTGCACCATTTTTATCTGCTATACTGTATGATGACCTGAAAAATATTCATACTTTTTTCATGGAAATTTTTTCTTTTCTTATTTTCCATGTGCACTGTACTTTTTGAAATAATACAGGGGAAAAAAAGCCACAAACCTAAGAAGCTTTCCAGCCATTCATCTTTTAGTGGTTCAAGAAAGCCACAGAAGAAAAAAAACCCAACCGCCTTCCTGACATAGTTTCAATGTAGATGAATCACTAACTCATTGTTTTTTCAGACTGACTAATCAAATTAAGAGCTCGCCTACAGAACTTTTCCACTACAGTTTGCACAACAGGATTTCAGTGACCATGCTGAGCAGAAGAATTTTATAGCAGGTCAGATAGAAAGAGCTACAGTCCATTAAAATAAACATTTGCATTGCTCTGGATAATCTACTGCACTGCATTATTTTTATGTGATTTGCGTTGCTCTTCTAGGGAAATAAAGTTTGTCCATAATTTAACACATGCCCCACCAGATCAGATAGGGACAACATTTGAGGTTTGAGATTTAAATGCATTAGGCTGGAAAGATTGCTATGACTTTCCAGGGGAAAATATTTTGAATGAATTGAGGGGCAAAAAGGGGGCCATTTAGGGATCTGGGGCAAAAATTGCGGATTGGTCCTGCTTTGAGCAGGGGGTTGGACTAGATGACCTCCTGCGGTCCCTTCCAACTCAAATATTCTGTGATTCTGTGAAAGGAAGAAATAGCTGCAAAAAAGAAGATGAGAAACAGTACAAGGTGAAACTGAAGGGTTTTGTTGTTGTTGCTTTAAAGAAAAAAATGTTTACCATAAATCCTCTATGACTTGGTAACATAAATCTGAATAGTGAGTCCACAGTGTGGCATTTACCGGGCAGAAACCGCAATCTGGTGAGTTTGAAGCAGTGCTATTTAGCAAATATGGATATTCATATGACTGGGAAACCCCTTCCAAATGACAAGAGACAGAGAAAGCTTCTAAACAACAGATATTGATCAGCACATGCTGGGAAACACAGTGGAACAGCTTGATGGTAATGAGCAGAACTGTTAGCACAGAATGGGTACATCATGCTTTTGGAACAATGAGATTTTCACTCTGGATGAGGCCACAGAAGGCAATTGCTCAGGCCTGCAATAAGAAGTGGCAAGGTGCAAATTTGCTTGCCTCTTCGGGTTTTGATTCCAACTGTTAATCTATATCAAAGTAACCAAATACCGGTTATAGTATTATATTAAAGCAGTGGTTCTTAACCTGGGGTGCACGCACCCCCTGGGGGTGCAAGATGCCCTTTTTGGGGGTGCGAGACAGGCCAGATTTTTTTAGAAGGTAAATCATCAAAAACACAAATTAAGCACAGGCAGGTAAGTACAGCTACTTTGTTTCATCAAACCTATGTATTTATTAACATTATACATTTAACGATTACTGTAATATACAAACAAAAAATATATCTAAGTTTAAAGAACTGACCTACTTCAATGATTTTTGATAAGGGGTGCGAGAACATATTTTGATTTTTGATAAGGGGTGCGAGAACATATTTGGAGAACCGAAGGGGTGCAGGCTGCAGTAAAGGTTAAGAACCACTGTATTAACATAACCAAATACAACCAAGTTCACAGTCAAAGTGGTAGAAAGAGCATGTGAAATAACAGATCCCATGTGGCCAAACCACGTATGACAAAGAATTGCTGTAAAGTTGCTATACAGATTTTTTTTAAAAGTCATTTGTTTGAATTTCCATAGGGAAATTACGGACCAGGTGGTGATTCTGAATTCCTTCCGAGTCTTTTCTGTCAAAATGATTACTTACACCTTCTTGTAACTGTTGTTCTTCAAGATGTGAAGAGGAGGCCACACATGTGCCCTGACTTCCCTCATGCTCTGAGCAGAGGATATAAAGGGAGGAGCCTGGCTGCTCACCCTTCAGTCCTTCATAGAATCATAGAAGATTAGGGTTGGAAGAGACCTCAGGAGGTCATCTAATCCAAGCCCCTGCTCAAAGCAGGACCAACCCCAACATTCATACCAGAATGTAATTGGAGAAGGTGAACATATGCAACAAATCTCAAGGAACAATAGTTACCAGAAGGTGAGTAACTGTTTTTTTCTTCTTCAAGTGATTGCATCTGTCCATTATACTGTAAGTGACTCCCAAGCTGTTATCAGCGGAGGTGAGGCTAGGAGTCTCATCAGAATAAGGGGCGGCTTTTCACACATTCACACCTTCCCTTGGTGCTGCAGGAATTGCATAGTACCTAGCGCACATACCAATGTCAACAATAGGGGTGTTTCCTACAAAAGCAGTGGAAGTCGAACGCACCCGAGCTGAGCGAGCTGCCAATTGTCCAGGTGGTGTGATACCGTTAGCAGTACAGCACAGAGCAATGTAGATGACAATCCACTGAGAGAGCAGTTGTGCAGTAACCGGATGACCTTTCCTTCTTTCTGCATAGGACACAAAGAGCTGTCAGGAAAACTAAGAAAGTTTTGTTCTATCCAGGTAACAGGCTAGAGCTTGGTGTACATCTCAACTATGGAGCATGTTGATTTTGCAGGGCGGGAAAAAGGACCAGTCAGAATATTGCCTGATTGAGGTGAAAATCAGATACAACTCTGGAAAGAAAAATAGGGTGTGGGCTAAACTGCACCTTGTCCTTGTAGGATATTGTATTTGGAAGATCAGTTACTAGGGCCATGCAACTCCCCCACTCTCCTCACAGAAGTGATGGCTACTAAAACGGTTACATACAGCAAGAGGCTAAGGACTTGAATGGAAGTCCCATAAGAACTGACAGAACTAAATTCAGGTCCCAAAGAGGAGATGGATTCCTGATAGGTGGGAATAGACTACCTAAGACCTTTTAGGAACATGTTTGTCAAAGGACTAGAGAAAACAGTCCTTTCACTAACTGGGGATATTTCCTGTTCTACTGAGTTGTGAACAAATTCCTCCTACTCAAAGCTATGATCTTAGAACAGCCGTACTGAGAGACGTTCATGATCCACATTGAATTATCTGCTCCAGCAGTCTGCCAGGCCATTCTGAGCTCCTGGCAGGTATGATGCTTTGAGAGTTTACTCATTCAGTATGCAGAAATTCCACCGCCTGGCTGCCTCGGGACACAGCCCATCTGAGCAGGCATCCCCGCTGCTCGTTCACATAAAACACTGCTGTGGTGTTGTTAGTGAGCACTTTCATGCTCCTGCCCTGGATGCATGGCGGGAACTGCTGACATACTCTGGATAGTGCACACCACTCAAGAAGAGTTATGCATAGTTTGCCCTCATGAGTAGACTACAGGCCCTGAGCTTGCAGATGGCCCAAATAACACTCCCACTCCATAGCAGAAGCAGCTGTCCCCAAGATCATAGAAGGGAGAGTCAGTGACCCTGCAGGCCTTGTCTTGGTTCATCCACCAATCCATGTGCAACAAGACCTTGGCTGGGATGCACACTAACTTGTCCAGATGTCCAGTTGGGGTGGGAAAGGTGGGTCGCATAAGAACATGCCACCATGTGCCCCCAGAACCTGAGACAGTTCCTTGCTGAGGTCTGGGGATAGATTTTGAATGATGCACAAAAGTCTCATAGGAAACCATAGGAACTTTAATCTTTTGATGATGTTCACATTCAGAACTCTAGAATGGGCCCAAGACCCCCTCTGGCTTTGGGTATTAGGAAGTAACAGAATAAGAACCTCCTGCTCCAGTACTAAGGAGACACTTCCTCTATAGCTCCCAAAGAACATAGAGACTGCACTGCTTGTCATAGTACAGACTTGTGAGATGGGTCCCTGAAAAGGTATTAGTAGAGTGGAGTGGGAATGGGAGAGAGAAAGAAACTGTAGGGTAAATCTCCACTCCACCATGCTTAAGACCCACTTGTCTGTGATGATGGTTTCCCATGCACTTAAGAAATGAGACAGCCAGTTCCCAAAGGTAGGGAAAGGGCCAGAAAAATTTGACCTGGTAGTATGCCATCCTCGATGGAGGAGTCAAATAAGGTGCTTTGAGGCCTGTGATTGCCCAGATGAAATGACGGAGGAGGCAGATGGTGGAGGCCTCCTCCTTTGTTGTCTGTGTGTGCCTGGACTGTTCCAGCTCTCTGGAGAGGTAGTGCGGCTTGGCTGGAAGTGAGGATGAAAACTTGACCGTTTAGGGGCTGGTGTATAATGAGGACTTTTTCACTACCTGGAGTCTTTCAGTGTATGTAGTGCCTTATCAGTCTTGGAGGAGAACACCACATAGCCCTCAAAAGGGAGATCTTCAGTCATCTGCTGTATCTCTGCAGGAATCCCCAATGAATGCAGCTATGGCAATGTCACATGGTCATGCCATCACCATGACACTTGTAGCTGAGTGTGCAGCATCCAGGAAAGCCTGCAAAGCTGACTGAGAGACCAGATGATCCTCCATCAATAGGGACTGACACTCGCCCTGGAGTCCTTAGGCAACCTGTTAAGAAATTTGATACTGCATCCCTATGCCAAGAGAGCCTGGCAGTTGGCTATGCAAAGTTGCAATCTCATAGTTGAATAAAACTTTCTGCCAAACAGGTCTGGTTTGTTTACATCCCTGCAAAAAAGTGTGGAGTGCTGATAGAACTGTTCAAAACTGTGTTATTTATGCTCTACGTGCTTTGCCATAGGTGTAAAAGAGGATGGGTTTTGTCAGAACAACTTGATGGGCTGCATTATCACCTCATTTATGAGAAGGGCTACTTTTCCAGCAGTTGGTGGCTGCAAAATGTCTATATGTATATGAAGATTCTCCTCCACCAACTCCATCTGAATATCAAGAGATGAAGCCATTTTTTTCAGAGCTCTCGGTAAACCTTAAACTCATCCAGTACCAGAGCCTCATCCAGTGTTAAGAATGTGTTATGAGACAAAGCATGACCATCATGAGCCCGGTCTTGTACCACTGAGGTAGACATTTGCTCCGAGCCAGCCTGAGGACTGTCCCACAATTCAGTGCTGGTGGCTGTCCAGTACCGACTCTGAGCGTCCTGGGTAGGAAAGCCTCCCTTCTTGGTGCCCCACTTCTATGAGGAGGTGAGGATATAGATCTGAACAGTGGAGGTACCCTCTCCAAGGCACCTAGTATGACCAGTGATTGGGTTGATATGGTACCAGAGGTCAGTCATACCTAGCCCAGGCCCCCTAATTGTACTACCTACTCTTGTCAAAATAGTGAAAGGCACCCTGGATTCTCTGAGGTGGGAGAGACAAGAACTCATTTCACACTCTGATGAGGAGAAACAGTTCTTTGAAGGCCATATTGGTGCAGTACCTGAAATGTCACTGGAGAGCGGGATCTACACCAAGGCTGCAGTATCAGCAGAAGCATCGGAGGCTTCCTGGCTATTGGTATTAGGTGTTGAAGTGGAGCAAGCACTGGTGATCTAGGTGATGTAATCAAAGAGTGAGGAAGACAGTACTTGACCTGATATGGGCGCTGTAAGAGACGCCAACATTGGTGCTATAGTGGAACGGGGAGCCCGCACCTTGAATTAGTGGCGAAGGCAGTACTGAGAGAGAGAGAGAGAGAGAGAGAGAGAGAGGCCTCTGATTTTGTTGGTACTGATGCAGCATGCTTTCCCACCATAAGCAGGGGTGACCAATTCACTGTTGTCATTGATAAAGTAACTGGTCTTGATGTTTCCAGGGTAGGGACCAGAGTCAGTGGCTTAGTCCTAAGAGAGCCACTCTGGAATGGTACCAGGGAGCAGCACATTGAAGGGCGCTCTCTACCTTCAGTACTGGAGTGTCTTACCTTTGCCAGAGAAGAGTCCCACACTGTGGATTCGAGGACATCCAAGCCACCCTCTTTTCAAGTTTCAGAGGCCAAGAGTGCTCCAAGCAGTTATACTCTTTGGAGGACTGCTCTGGTGGAGATCTCTGTGAGCAGGCAATGCTGGGAGATCATTCCTGGGAGGAGTGGTCAAGGAGCTCCCTTGCCCTAACTGAGCAAGCTCCAATGCTGGGCAAAAAACAACTTCCCAGGGGTGCAGGAATGGGGGGGGGGGCAAGGAGGCCATGGACCCTCCCACTTTTTACCAGCCATAAGGGTGAGAAACGGAAGGGAGGGGGTGGAGAGGAGTGAGCAGGAGGTGGAGCCTTGGGGAGAAGGGGTGGAGAGGAGTGAGGCAGAACTCCCACCACTCCTGCTTCTTCATTCTTGTTCTGAAGGCACAGCTGATCAGACACCTATCTCTGATGTGACCCTCATACAGAGAGAGCGTGGAGTACTAATGGGGACAGAGACATGAGGACAGTAAAGCACAGTGCATTCTCTGACCTCTGACAGTAAGAAGGAAATGTAGAACGGGCAGGATGGCTCCACCAGTTATGGTATCAGCTCAGAGTGTGAGGGAAGCCAGACTGCATGTGTGACTGTCCCTATGCGTACAGCTAGGGAAAACGCTCTGGCAGTAGTGCACAAGATGCGCACAGACCAGCTCAACTACTTGAACAAGAAAATTATTATAATATATATAAAATATTCTGAAGAATTCTACCTGCCAAACACATGGATATATGCTCCTGTTAACAACATTTTTGATAGCCCGTTGGACAGAGCTCCATGATTAGAAAGTAGAGCTGGATAATATATTGTTCCATGGACAGCTTGAGGAAATAAGAAGAGAAGCATAGAACTGGAATTAATCAATGTGGTGTGAAGAAAGTTTAATTGGACAGAAGGTTGTAAAACAAAGGAGGATTTGATAATACTTCCACTGCAATGTTCTCAAAGGAGACCTCTTTTTGTCCAAGCAGAACTTTGCGTTCATAAATCAACTTCATGCACAGTTTTCACAAACTGTCTCTAGGAGACACAAAGGATAGACTTTATGTAAACAAAACACAAATATTTATGTGTTGGTCTGACTCATAGCTCAGAAACAGGAAAGAAAAAGCAAGCGTTAGGAATCTGGATCTCCTCTCATTTAGAGATAATAAATATGACTGATTTGCATGCATGTGGGTGGGTATGAGAGTGTGTCCAGAAATTGCACGTGCAAGTGTTCATGTTCTGAAATTTTTTATACAAATAGTAGCATGCAATATTAATCAAAACACTGAACCTGTTGTACTCTCAAAAAGCAAACCTGAGCCACAGAAAAAAAGATACTTTGTGAGGAAGGGGTACAGGCCATAATGCTAAGACTACTCACTTGGTAAGTGGGAATGGCTTCTCTATCAAGGGACCGTGTCACTGAGATTTCCCCAGTGTTCTCATTGATTTTGAATGCTCCTTTTGGCTCTTGATCCACTCCCTTTCCAGAAAGTCGAAACTTTGATCCCTCTGTTCCGTCACTGTCGATAACCTGTTAGGTGAAAGTAACAAGTTAGGACCCAGCTCGACTGAACTGATCAAAACTCATATAAATGTAGTAATTCAACAGAAATAATTTTAAGCCTTACCCTAATGTGAAACTATATAATGAATTTCTTGACATTAAAAATGAAGCCATATAAAAAAAACAACACTTTAAATCATCCAGAAAACAGAGTGAAATTTTAGTATCTAAACCTGAAAAAACTTGATGTCAATAGGATTAGGTTAACTGTCAGTTAGTTACTAGCCTATCCCTCCCGCCCCCCGCAAGAGGAACTCCAGTTATCCAAGCTACTGTTATCCTGCCTATCCTATCTACTACAGCACTTGCCCACCAGCTAGGGGTGGCTGTGATTTGATTTTTCATTTAAATGGAAAAAAAATCAGAGACCTATTCCATTTAAGTGGGACAAAATTTGGAGACGTGATTTCCACTCTAAATAGTTAAAAAAAAAATCTCAGCAGCAACCGCCTACCACACAATGATTCCTAATTCATTTCAAAACAATCTAAAGTGAGACTGACATTGTTCCAGGCACACCCACCCCCAGGTTTAAAGCCAGGAAAATACTCCTAATTAAATATTTGGGTGCCCCTGCCATACATCGCTTAGCCATACAGATGGAATTCTTGTTCCTTTTATGTGTCTATTCGTGGATAACACTCCCTCTTTTCTCCATTTGAGAGAATGCCTAAAAATCCTTTTTCAAGTGTGTTCCACATGAGTGGTGGCACCATGTGTACACTTCTAGAGCTATGTGAAGTTTCTTACAAGCTAGAGGCTTTGCAAACTTGTATTTATACACAAGAACCTAAAAGGATTATAAACTAATCTTGCCCTATTATGCTGACAGTCTTGCCAAATCATTTTTTCCTATTGCTGTTTTCATGTTATTTTTGTTTCTACCATTTCGTTAATGTTTCCACAGAAACATTAAGTCAAATATTTATGTGCTGGTCTGAATCACAGCTCAGGAAAAAACAAAGGAAAAGTATTAGGAATTCTGGATCCACGCCCACTTAGAGTTAATAAATGCACAGATTGTTAATAATGTCCCTGAGGAAATTCATGTTTGTTGCCCTGTTACTGTGGGTTCAGCAATGCCTGTTTGCAGGTTATTGGGCAGTATGATTTTTGGTTAACCCAAACAATCATTATTCAATTTTTTAAATTTTAATTGAGTGAAAATTTGCCATAAGACAATACCCTACAAGAAAAAGAATGTCAGAGATAAAGTTTCTCCTCTCAAAAAAAATTTTTTGTGGGGGTGGGGAGGGTGGAATTTCTGTGTTATAAATCTGTTCCACCTTCTTTGTCTTCTCCTCCTCAGAACATAAATGGATTCCCCACTACCCTCATCCAATTCTGAATATGCCAAGGCAAAACACAGAGTCAGGATAGGTTGCCCCTATTCAACCAACAATCAGGCAAAACTCGCTTGGTGTCATGGTTCTTCTTCCATAGCAGGGCCCTTGGATCCCACTTTTGTCATTTCCTTGGGAGAGGGGAGAGCTGCTGGCCTGCTGGTCTCTACACGCTCTCTTCTGGGGCCGGATTCTGCCATCAACTCAACACATGCAACTTACACTCAAACCTACAAAACCAGTAAGTCTTTTATCTGCCCTCCCACCCCCTTGCAAATGCTAGTCCATCCTAGAGCACATCACGCCAACAAGCAATCCCTGCCAACAAGACTAGGGATCAAACTGCCCACATGCTATCATGGTTCTCTGAGTGTGCAGAGCTAACCTGGAGGTGAGCGGTATCAGAGAATAAGGATACATCTCAGAGGCACGTGCTTGATGTAGCGATGGAAAGCATGGAGCACCCGGAAGCCTGAAGTATCAGTTTCGCCTGACTGCTATTGTTTGGGACTGGCAGCAACAAGACTTTAAAAAAGTCATTTTTTAAAGTTTTGGTTTTTTAATGTTTAATTAGCCACAAGAGGGAGCTACTACATGCTCCCAGGAATATAACAGGACCATTAACATCTTCTAATTAAGATGCTCATATAAAGCTTCCATAAATCAAAGAAAGTGCATTTCCCAGTTCACACTAAGCTCAATACAGATGAAAAGTTTAATAAAAATCAGCCTTAATTTGCCATATGTTTCAGTGCTTCAACAAGAATAAGGAGGAAAGAACAGGATGACTGTCTAACATTGCTACTCATAAACGTGTTACTAAGACTAGTGTCTTAAATAGCACCATTCATGCCAAGATCTCAAAGTATATCACAAGTTGGGTGTTGTGATTCCCACTTTACAGATGGAGTAACTGAGGCACAGAAAACTTAAGGCTAAAATTTTCAATGCTGGGTGCTCCTAAATAAGTGGTCTGATTTTCAGGGAAGCTGACTGCCTGCAGCTAAGAATGGGCCACTCATATCAGGAGCCTGCATATGGATTTAGAAGGTCTGAATTTAGGTACCGTAAGTTGAAAAGTGTGGCTTAACATCAGGTCTCTTGATCATTAGTCTCCTATTTTATCTACTAGCTCACACTGCCCTGGGTATTTAAGAGTTCAAACACTATTTGAGTATAATGGAAACACAGCATGTATTACACTTTAGAAATTAAAAACTTTCTTAGCAATAACTTATAAGAAGCCATATAGAGCCAGGTTTTGCAAGGTGCTGAGTTCCTCTTGTGAGGTGCTAGTCACCCTCAGCTGCCATTAATTTCAATAGGATTTGAGAGTTCCCAAATCCATGCAGAAGATCCAGATCTCAGTTCATAATCATAGAATCATAGGACTGGAAGGGATCTCGAGAGGTCATCTAGTCCAGTCCCCTGCACTCATGGCAGGACTATGTATTATCTAGAACATTCCTGACAGGTGTTTGTCTAACGTGCTCTTAAAAATCTTCAATGATGAAGATTCCACAACCTTCCTAGGCAATTTATTCTAGTGCTTAACCACCCTGACCATTAGGAATTTTTTCCTAATGTCCATCCTAACCCTCCCTTGCTGCAATATAAGCCCATTGCTTCTTGTCCTATCCTCAGTGGATAGGAAGAACATTTTTTCTCCCTCCTCCTTGTAACAACCTTTTATGTACTTGAAAACTGTTATGTCCCCTCTTTTCCAGACTAAACAAACCCAATTTTTTCAATCTTCCCTCATAGGTCATGTTTAATCATTTTTGTTGCTCTTCTCTGGACTTTCTCCAATTTGTTTCACATCTTTCCTGAAATGTGGTGCCCAGAACTGAATACAATACTCCAGTTGAGACCTAATCAGAGCACAGTAGAGCGGAAGAATTACTTCTCATGTCTTGCTTACAATACACCTGCTAATAAATCACAGAATGATGTTCGCTTTTTTTGCAACAGGGTTATACTGTTGATTCATATTTAGGTTGAGGTCCACTATTACCCCCAAATCCCTTTCTGCAGTACTCTTCCTAGGATGGCAATGGGCCACCTGCGGCCCATGGGCCACACGGGGCCCATCAGGATCCGCTGGCAGGCCACGAGATAGCTTGTTTACAATGACAGTCTGCAAGCACGGCCTCCGACAGCTCCCAGTGGCCGCTGTTCCCGGCCAATGGGAGCCGCGGGAAGCTGCGGAACGCCACTCATTATGCCCTTCCAGCATGACTGTGAACTACTGATAACTACTCTCTGGGAATGAAGAAAAGGAGTACTTGTGGCACCTTAGAGACTAACCAATTTATTTGAGCATAAACTTTCGTGAGCTACAGCTCACTTCATCGGATGCATACTGTTTTGCACCCACCTTATAGCAGCTCCACCTAGGTTGCATTTCCCTAGTTTGTTTATAAGGAAGTCATGTGAGACAGTATCAAAAGCTTTATAAAGTCAAGATATACTACGTCTACCGCTTCCCCCTATCCACAAAGCTTGTTACCCTGTCAAAGAAAGCTATCAGGTTGGTTTGACCCAATTTGTTCTTGACAAATTCATGCTGACTATGACTTATCACCTTATTATCTTCTAGAGGTTTGCAAATTGATTGCTTCATTATTTGCTCCATATTTGCTTCTGTCTGGGTACGGAAGTTAAGCTGACTGATCCGTAATTCCCTGGGTTGTCCTTATTTCCGTTTTTATAGATTGGCACTATATTTGTCCTTTCCAGTCTTCTGCAATCTCTCCTGTCTTCCATGACTTTTCAGAGATAATTGCTAATGGCTCAGATTTCTCCTCAGTCAGCTCCTTGTGTATTCTCGGATGCATTTAATCAGGCCCTGGTGAATTGAAGACATTTAACTTGTCTAAGTAATTTTTATCTTGTTCTTTCCCTATTTTAGCCTTTGATCCTACCTCATTTTCACTGGCATTCACTATGTTAGACATCCAGTCACCAGAAACCTTCTTGGTGAAAACCGAAACAAAGAAGTCATTAAGCACCTCTGCTATTTCCACATTTTCTGTTATTGTTTCCCCCCCACCCCATTGAGTATGTACATAGTAATAATGTTATAGTAATACTTGTTCAGCTGGCCCTGAAATCCCAATGCCTTTTGCACACAGAAGACCCAAAATATGGCTATTAATTACACAGTGTACTCTGGTTTTGAATTGTTTTAAAGTTTAGAGTGAATTTCAATCCTTAAAACAAGGTATTGACAAGGCTGTATGTAGAGTATGACTAGCCTGAAGGGGAAGGATGGTCCAGAGGTTAAGGGACTAGAGAGAGACCGGTGCTCTATTCCTAAATTCACAACAGACTTCCTATGTGACCTCGGGAAAGCCACTTTGCTTCTCTTGCCTCAATTCCCCATATGCAAAATAGTGATAAAAGCACTTCTCTACCTCACAGAAAGAAAAGGAGTACTTGTGGCACCTTAGAGACTAACAAATTTATTTGATGCATCCGATGCATCCGATGAAATGAGCTGTAGCTCACGAAAGCTTATGCTCAAATAAATTGGTTAGTCTCTAAGGTGCCACAAGTACTCCTTTTCTTTTTGCTAATACAGACTAAACCCACCTCACAGAGGTGTTGTGGGGGTAAATGCATTTAAGACTGCCAGGTGCTATGAAACTATCATTAAGGAGGTCATATAAGAAGCGCCTTTGATAGACCAAAAGGAAAGACACTTAAGACAAAGTACTTGGCATCATGATCACCACTCTGTAGAAAATGGAATGTTACTGAGCTGGTAAAAGCTGCCTCTTGGCTGAAACATATTTAACCAACATGATTTTTCAGCAGACTGTGTGTCCCATCCAGCTAAGCTCATTTCAACAGTGTGATCCCTCAGTTGTTAGGGGCTTATCACAGCAATAAATCAGAGTATTCTCAAAAAAGGGAGATAAAAGCAACACCACCACCACATCCCCCAAGAGAGAAATATTTTTATAGTTCCGCAACCACAGCAATTCTGCCATCAACAACATTTATTCCATGTTAGTAAGCATGGAAGTGTCATTACTTAATAGCAGTTCACATGAAATATTTCCTGAATTTCTAAATCTTTACCACTGGCTCTCTGTATTTCAGAGATGTATCATTTCAGTCCTGCAAAGGGGCTCTAGCTCAGCTCCCAATGTGGTGCCCATATATGGGATGAGATTTTGAAAGCCATCTAAATTAACTAGACTGCTTTGAATATCTGGACCATGATGCTTGCACCCGTAACTCAACTAGGCCAAATTCTAATATTTTTGCCTGCAGTTTAATGTAATTTTTGCCTGCAGATAACCCATAAAACCATGTGCTTGCAATTAAAGGGTGAGAAATTGGCCCGTAACATGAATACTTGACCCCAGACACCAAACCAACTCTTGTGAAAACCCAGGAATGAAAGAAAAGGAAAATGTCAAGTTAATGTTTTTTCAGTAGTGTGGCAGGAACTGGGGAATACTGTACTTTCTTCCTTCTTCGACTATCTGCGATGCTATAAATATTTTACCTGGTTTTGTTGAAAGACTTAGTAAACACTTCTCTGTATTTCTTTCAGAGAAAGAATAGTTTACACAGTTAGTGAACAAACAGGCACATTTGAACTTCGCAAAGAAAACTATAACTCGGTTATTTTAATTTTAAAACTACATTTCCCTTTGCAAGCTTAATTAGATTCTCAGCCTCTACTCAATGTCACATCCCCAAGGGTCAATTTTAATTGGGAGAAACATGTGACTGGAGTGTGTTCTAATTTCACACTTTCAAGTGTATAATAAAAAGGCAATGTCTATTGGGCAAAAGCTACTTTTCCAAGATTAGCCATTCCTTTTTGGACTACTTTGGGCTACATTTTGTATTGGTTCTTTTTGCTACTACCTAAAAAATAAAAGTGACTATTGGGTAGGCTTTTCTTTGCAGCTTAAAGACAACATGACACAAACTATTATATTGCATAATGCAGATGAAAACATTTTTTGGAAATTGAAGTCTGCTTTACAGATAAATAAAAGTGCTAAGATATGCCTATACATAAATAAATTTGAACTTGGGAACTATTTTTTCTAGCTGTCATTACAAAATAGGAATGTATCTCTTTCTTCAATATTGCGATTATCTGTTCATAAATTTTGTAGAAATTAAAACGAATTATGAAAATAAAAAGACACAAACTTGTTCCCAATGTTGTATTTACACTCCTCTAATTCTGAACCTGTTTGGCATGGAAGACATCTTTGGAAACTAAGATCTAGTGCGCATGCTAAGTGCCTCTTGAGCAAGCTGCATATGTGTTTGCAAATCTGATTGGGAGAGAATTTATAGAAATCTTATATAAACATCTCCAGCACCTGCCAGATCCAAATGGAGAATCTAATTCATAAAGGCAATTATCATGTATCTGACTTTAAGCCACATGAAGTGCATCACGTGCCATATATCAACATCAAAGCGGCATTTGATTCAGTTGACGGGTCAGCACTTTAGCTCACACTGAAAGGAGATGGCATTCCAGACCTTCTGCTAACTCTGGTACACCGATCTTCACACCTGTATCGAATGAGAGTATGTGTTGGTTCATGGTTTTCAATGTGTTTCTACACAATCTCTGGTGTGCAGCACGGTTGCATTCTCGCCCTGGCACTATTCTGTCTAGCTATCAGCTGGATATTAGGACTTGCCCTTCACACATCAGAATCCAGGTTGGTCAAGAAGCATTCACCAACCAAGACCATGCAGCTGATGGTGCCCTGCTTGTGGAGAAGTCAGAGAATTTCGGCCCTGCCCTCCAAGATCTCCAAGACATCACCCACACTATGGGGTTAAATGTCTCATGACAGAAGACCAAGGTCCAGAACTTCAGAGCTGGGCCACCAAAACCCCCAGTTCAGGTGAGGGTGAGATCTTGGGGAGCATTGATGAGTTCCTCTACCTAGGCTGCAAGCAGAGTTCAAACAGTTGCAGCAAAACAGACAGACATTCTTTCACAACTAGGTCTTGCTGCCTCCTGCATTAATCCCACGCTTCTTCATCCATAAGCATGATGTCTTTGTCTCTGTGCATATTCAGGACCTATCAAACTTGTGTACTACCTGTATTGCTGTACGGAAACCTGGACCCTCTTACAGGCAGACATGGAGCAGTACTGACATTCTATATGTCCTGTCAGCATCAAATCCTGAGACTAAAGTGGTTTGATTTTGTGCAAAATGTCATAATTTCTCAGCAATCTGGCCTTCCTTCCATCACTCATTATATTCGAAAGCAGCATTGTATGATTTTTGGCAATGTTATCTGGATGGATAACAACACCCCAGCACACCATGCTCTCAAACTTTCCATTGATGCACAAGGGGATGCGTGCCCTGACTCCCTACCATCACCAGACCCAAAGATTTGTGGATTTGGAAGATTTAGCCAGATCTGGGAACTTTACAACACAACGCCTGGTATGACACCATCAACCATGGTTACTCTGGATGACACAATAATCATCAGTAAGCTATGTGTGTTTGATAATTTTAAGCACATGAATTCAATGGGACTATACACCTGCTCAGAATTAGTCACATGCTTAATTATGTTGCTGAAGCAAATCCTGTAGCTGGAAAACGGGTCATTACAAACATTAAACATTTTACTTTGAACAGGATTCATCCTCATTTGTGAATCTGAAATTTACCAAGGCAATTAAATTCACAAACCTTTCAGCAAAATGACTTGGTTGGAGTCCCAATCCTCTAGTAATCATTTTAACAAACTCTTGTTTCTAAACAACCAGGCCCTTCTTTTCAAGAGTGTCTTTTTGGTATAAATCATCTGAAGATCCTCTTTTGAAATGCAGCCAAAAAGTATCTTCTGGATATAAGGGCCATGAATTGTAATAGGGAACATACCACAGCAGAGGAGTTAAACCAAGAAGAACTTTGAATCAAGTTTGAGTCAGAGACACAGGGTGTCACAAATCTGTCCTTGGCAGAGCACCCGTTAGGAGCTACATGGAGAACACAAGTGTGAGGATCCAAAATGGCCCCACTCCAACAGTTCCTGCTGGCTGTGTTAGTCCAGCGAGGCTGGCGCTCTACCCTCTGGCTAAGGTCTGGCGACTGTCTTTCCCCCTCTCAGGGTACTAGGGAAACAAATGAAACAGTCCGCAGTCAACAAAAGAGATTAAATAAAAGCACTAAGGAAAAGAAAGAAAACCTGTAGGCAGCTTCAGTCAGGATATTGGCCTCTCTTACTGCAGAGAGCCTTGGAAGCGCTACGGCGTTCACAGGGTCTCCAGCATAAGTCTCAGTCTCTTTCTCCTACTTAGCCCAGGGGATCCAAGTTTTCCTGTGGGCAAGGGCAGAGGTTCTGTTGGCTGTCAGACCTCTCCCTGGGAGCTAGGGAACCCAACAGCCTGTTCCCTTGCCCGGGTTGCCCCCCTCTGAGTAGAGTTCCCTCCTTTTAACTCTTCCTCCTGTCCTGACATGATTCCAAGTGCAGAGGGGTGGGGCCGCTCTAGCCCAAAGCAGCTCCTTAACCCCTCCATGCTGCAGTGGAGTTTGTCTACCCCACCACAAGGGTCCACACACCAAAAAAGAAAAAGAAAAAGGTCTACTCATTCACACACCTACATTAATACATTAAGGCCCTGAACCTGCAACTGACTCCTCATGGGTCGACCCCTTTAACTGGAAGTTTGTTGATGGGGCTCTTCATCAGTGCACGGGGCTTGCTTTCATAGAATCAATTGTAGGATTGAGGCCTACAGGTTTCTCCTGCAGTTACTGCACATGTCATGCAAACTGGGGATTTAACTATACAAATTAGCATTTTGACACTGAATATTTGCATACACATGCAAATATGGTAACTGAATGCACAGGTGAATGCTGACTTTTTGCAATCTCCTTTTGCCTTTAATTTATGAGAGGCAAGAAGAAGATTCCCTGATTGTAAGCAACGTTTACTTGACCTGTGGTTTCAAGCAAACTCTGGAACTGACAAATTCACAACCGCTGCAGTAGATTATTATTATTTCATTGGTCTGGATTTGCTACACTACAGAATATATATTGACTATTTTGACTGGGCAGAATTTATAGCCACAGAGTTTCATGTTCTCAAAGGAATACATTTGGAGTTATCATCAGTGCCTGGATTTTACACTGGTTTACTTGGCCTTTCAATTACCATAGTCTAATCATTGTTTAAGTTTACTAGATTTACTCTGTCCATTGAAGGAAGATTGCACTGCTTAAGAGAATTTGAGGATTGATGTCTGTTTAAGTGACAAGCGGCTAGAGTAGCTCCAAATATGTAGTTAGCTGTCAGGAAAATTTGATTAAGTGACAAATATTTTTTTAAAAAAATCTCAAATGAACTCTTTAAAAAAAGGGGAGGGGGAGGGAGATTTTTCCATACAAGGAATTATATGGGATTTATGGAGATGATTTATTAAAAACCTATAATTGTGATCTAAAAGGCAAATATTCAGAAATAGCATTTAATGGTTTCTCATTGGCGGGATTCAGGATATGGGATAGACCAGACAATATGCAATCATCATGCATGTACCTAAGAGATTGTAAGTAAATGGGAGAATAGGAGTAAATATCTAGTTCAGTATTGTTTTCCCAATATTATCTTAAGTATTATCTAGTCTAAATATGCTGCACTTTCTTTGTAATAGTTCTTAACCTAAGACTAAAAAATCCCTTCAATTACATTTATATTTTGACATTCAATAGCCAGAATGAACCATAAGTGACTCTCTAGATTCTGCATTCCTGATGTAACTCCAACAAAATCAATCCAGCAGTGAGTGTGGCTAGGGTTGCAAACCCTCCAGGATTGTCCTGGAGTCTCCAGGAATTAAAGATTAATAATCAATTAAATATTATGTCATATGAAGAAACTTCCAGGAATACATCCAACCAGAATTGGCAACACTAGGTGTAGCCTGCTTCACACAAAATGATAAACAAACTTTCCTTGCAGGTATTAATATACTGAAGACTGTACTCTGAAATATACAAGCGCATAAACAAGTTGTTGCGTTTCCCAGAGCTCCTGCTAGAGTGCTATGATTGCACTGCCCCCCCGCCGCCGCCCCACACATTTAGCTGTCATGATTACTAACGGTAAAAGCTCTTCCCCCTGTGCTAATATAAACACAGGAATTATTAAAACACAAAGGTAGAAAAAAATCTCTCCCCACCAATGCTGTTTACTTGTTTGATGTTTGTTTTCACTTGATGCTTATGTAACCCACCATGGCAGCATTTTATACACACTTTGCACATGTGTAAATGACGGCACCAGGTGTGACGCAGTGGAGACTCACCCCCAATATATTTAGCATTCTGCTGACTTTCCCACACAGGCACACGTACAGCTTGAAACCTAAGTAGCAGCTTTTCCCCAGCTACAGCCATGTCTGATTTTGAAATGGTCTCTAGAGAACATCACTCTGGAAAGCAAAACCCAGCCTGGGGCTAAGAAGAGTCAGCTGCTAGCTTCTCACTTTTGGCTACAGTTGCAACCACCACACCAACCTGTCAGCTACAGTCCCCAGTCTTTTGGGCAATGCCTCCAGGGGAAGCAAAAAAAAAAAATGAATCAGGATTGGGATTAGGTGGAAACCACCAATGGAAACAGAGCTGCCGGGATTATGGAATAAGAATTGTGGGTAGAGGGATCCAATTTGGGACTGAGTAGGAGTAGCAAAGTGAGCCCCACAGGGTACATGAATGCAAGAGGAGTCTTCCAGCCAACCTGACCCATCCCTGGAAATGAATGTTCAGTTTGTATTTAGAGAAAGAAAAGAAAGATTGTGCCGGATTTTATTTTGATTTAACCAACTGCCCAGCCCAAGTCTCTTTCTTTGAGAATACTGTGGAGTTGAGGGAAGACTCAGAGAAAAAACATTCAGGCTGTACCAGAAAAATGTAGAAATATTTTTAACTGAACATTTTCAAAACCAGTGAGTTGCTAACAAAGTTCTGTGTAAATTTGGTTTCATAATATTAACCCGAAGACAATGCAATTCTTCTGGATGTTTTTAGAACCTGCTTAGCACCCAATTCCGATATGTAGCAAATAACCCACGGATCTAATTATAGATTTTTCTCAGTCACTAGTTCCCTAGGAAACAAATCCATGACTCATGACTTGCACATGGAAGGTCATAGTAGGAAGATAAATATTTTAATGTGTATTGAAACTTATCTAGAGGTCACAGGTCTGCATCTCAGCAAATGTTGGCACTTCTGTCAAGGACAGAAGGCTGCTATATTTGATGGCTATCTCAAGTATTTAATACCTTAAACATTTTAATCTAGTAAAGCACTTAATGCTTTAATGATAAACAATACTTCATTGTTTTTAATGCAATAAACAAAGAATTTCATGCTTTCTTTTTGCAAGTGCATGTTATTGAATATGGCTCACTTCTCGACTTAGACATGAAAAACAGTCACACGACAATAAGAAACATCTGGAAAGTATCTGAAATATGTCAAAAAGTGAGACAGAAAATGGAAGTATGAATGATACTTCAAAGTATGAATGATAAATAAAATGTAGTGTTTGTCCTGAAATTTGCTTCTAAAGTTAGCATAAAATGTCAGAACAAACTGATCCAACAACTCTGTCAATAAGATTGTAGCTGCACTACTAGAATGAAAAAAAATGTGAGAAGTGGTGCTTCATTTTCAACCAGTATCACAAAAGAAGCTTAGAATATAATTCATGCTGAAACCAACCCATGTGTAAATGAAGAACTAGAGGGGGATAGGGGTGATTTGGGGGCAGCAGGGAGAAAACAAGGAGTGATTTAAACATAAGTTCCTTGTGTCACGGTCGTCCCCATCCCCAACTTTGAATGGTTCTAGTTCTGGCCCACATACAGTAACAATAGGTAAAATCTCACTGTACGTAAGAAGACAAAAGTCCTAGTCACACTCCACATGACAATCACCCTGGTTCAATGTGAGTTAAATGATGCATAGGTCTTGTGCTGGCCTCAGCAGAAGGGTGAATTTCAAAGTATGTAAGGATTCTAGGATTTAACTATTTACACTCATAGGGCACATTCTCTCTGTGTGTATGTGGACAGATAGATTACACAGATAATCTAATTTTCAATATTTTCAGTTTCTCGACACTGCTTTTTTGGCTCTGCCATCTTGATCTTCTGTTTTCACATTCTTTTCTCACCAGCTGTTTTTCCTCTCTCCCGTGACTCTGCTCCTTTCCTTTCTCAAATGCCATCCACTTGTGCCAGCGTAGCTTTTGCCCTTTTGTCCCTAATTGACTGACTTCTCTTTAGCTAGAAAATAACAGAAAAAATGAACTCAGCCAAAATGAATGTTACCAACAACCAAATCACTCCTGAAAGCAAAACTGTGGGTTTAAATTATTGCCCAGCTCTTATATTGTGCTTTACTTCCCTAACTCCATCTAATCTCCTCGTTATATTTTCCCTGTCTGGATCTCACTGTTGGATCTTATTGTCTCTGCTTGACCACTTTGTAACAGAGGAAACAAAGAGAATCAAAGACAATGTGTCTGAACTCTGACCTACAAGGACCACATCTCCAGACTGGTGAGTAACCTAGTATCCCATCACATTCAACCATTGTCCTTTCTGCTGAGAGTACCAACAAGATGACCAATTACTGCCTGTGGCAGTGGTGGGTTTTGACCTAGACACACTTGTCTACTAGTAGCTGGGAACAATTTATTTCATACAGGCTACTGAACCACATCTGGATGGCAAAGAAATTCAGAAACAACCACAAGAGCACGATAAGAACCAGTGACATAGCCGTGCAAGGCTCTGGGACCAATAATGGTCCCTCCTGACCTAAATATCTATGAATCCTTCAGCCACTAAAGTCAGTCCAGGATCCAGCCCAACATCTATACTTCATTTCCAATCCCTGAGTCTTTTAGCTCTCCCTGAAAGATACTACCTGAATATATAAATTTATTATCTTAATGGACCAATATAAAATTCTCATTATATATGTGTAAACTAAATAATCACTCTCTCTATATGTATTATACCTTGACTCAGTCTCATTTTTAAGATAAATAAGTGTTTGTGCTGCTGCCCTTAAACCTAATTTAATTTACACAAGAGAAATACGCGAAATAAATGTTTCCTGGCCTAAAAGAGCATTAAACCAGTAAACTCGTTTACTTTGCACATCAGACTGGCTTTAGTGAATATTAACACACACACAGAAATCTGCTTCTGGATTTTAATGCTATTATTTACTTACACTAATGGGAATGATTATATTGTTTATTGTGTTGCATATTAAATACGAGGAAATATAGGTCTTCAGTTAGAAAATGGGCGTAGGATGACTAACTCTAGAGGAAAATGGGACTTTTGTACACCAGTGGAATTTTACCACACAATATGACAAATTTATTTTGTATGGCATCTTCTATACAACTTGAATCATAAAATACTTTGGACACAATCTTGCTCCCAGGGAAGCACATGGCAAAATTCTCATGGATTTCAGTGGGAGAAGGTAGGTTCAGGTGCTTTCTGTAGTTAAAATGCTACAGGACTTGCAGATAGGGAATCAATCATAGAATCATAGAATATCAGGGTTGGAAGGGACCTCAGGAGGTCATCTAGTCCAACCCCCTGCTCAAAGCAGGACCAATCCCCAACTAAATCATCCCAGCCAGGGCTTTGTCAAGCCTGACCTTAAAAACCTCAAAGGAAAGAGATTCCACCACCTCCCTAGGTAATGCATTCCAGTGCTTCACCACCCTCCTAGTGAAAAAGTTTTTCGTAATATCCAACCTCGACCTCCCCCACTGCAACTTGAGACCATTACTCCTCGTTCTGTCATCTGCTACCACTGAGAACAGTCTAGAGTCATCCTCTTTGGAACCCCCTTTCAGGTAGTTGAAAGCAGCTATCAAATCCCCCCTCATTCTTCTCTTCTGCAGACTAAACAATCCCAGTTCCCTCAGCCTCTCCTCATAAGTCACGTGTTCCAGTCCCCTAATCATTTTTGTTGCCCTCCGCTGGACTCTCTCCAATTTTTCCACATCCTTCTTGTAGTATGGGGCCCAAAACAAGACACAGTACTCCAGATGAGGCCTCACCAATGTGAAATAGAGGGGAACGATCACATCCCTTGATCTGCTGGCAATGCCCCTACTTCTACAGCCCAAAATGCTGTTAGCCTCCTTGGCAATAACGGCACACTGTTGACTCATATCCAGCTTCTCATCCACTGTAACCCCTAGGTCCTTTTCTGCAGAACTGCTGCTTAGCCATTCGGTCCCTAGTCTGAAGCAGTGCATGGGATTCTTCTGTCCTAAGTGCAGGACTCTGCACTTGTCCTTGTTGAACCTCATCAGATTTCTTTTGGCCCAATCCTCTAATTTGTCTAGGGCCCTCTATATCCTATCCCTACCCGCCAACATATCTACCTCTCCTCCCAGTTTAGTGTCATCTGTAAACTTGCTGAGAGTTCAGTCCACCCCATCCTCCAGATCATTAATGAAGATATTGAACAAAACTGACCCTTAGGGCACTCCGCTTGATACTGGCTGCTAACTAGACATGGAGCCATTGATCACTATGCATTGAGCCCGACGATTTAGCCAGCTTTCTATCCACCTTATAGTCCATTCATCCAGCCCATACTTCTTTAACTTGCTGGCAAGAATACTGTGGGAGACCGTGTCAAAAGCTTTGCTAAAGTCAAGAAATAACACGTCCACTGCTTTCCCCTCATCCACAAAGCCAGTTATTTTGTCAAAGAAGGCAATTAGATTAGGCAGGCATGACTTGCCCTTGGTGAATCCATGCTGACTGTTCCTGATCACTTTCCTCTCCTCTAAGTGCTTCAGCATTGATTCCTTGAGGACCTGCTCCATGATTTTGCCAGGGACTGAGGTGAGGCTGACTGGCCTGTAATTCCCCGGATCCTCCCTCTTCCCTTTTTAAAAGATGGGCACTACATTAGCCTTTTTCCAGTCATCCGGGACCTCCCCCGATTGCCATGAGTTTTCAAAGATGATGCCCAATGGCTCTGCAATCACATCCACCAACTCCTTCAGCACTCTCAGAGGCCAGTGCATCCAGCCCCATGGACTTGCACTAGTCCTTTTCTAAATAGTCCCGAACCACTTCTTTCTCCAGAGAGGGCTGGTTACCTCCTCCCCAGGCTGTGCTGCCCAGTGCAATAGTTTGGGAGCTGACCTTGTTCATGAAGACAGAGGCAAAAAAAGCATTGAGTACATTTGCTTTTTCCACATCCTCTGTCACTAGGTTGCCTCCCTCATTCAGTAAGGGGTCCACACTTTTCTTGACTTTCTTCTTGTTGCTAATATACCTGAAGAAACCCTTCTTGTTACTCTTAACATCTCTTGCTAGCTGCAACTCCAAGTGTGATTTGGCCTTTCTGATTTCACTCCTGCATGCCTGAGCAATATTTTTATACTGCTCCGTGGTCATTTGTCCAGTCTTCCACTTCTTGTAAGCTTCTTTTTTTGTGTTTAAGATCAGCAAGAATTTCACTGTTAAGCTAAGCTGGTCACCTACCATATTTACTATTCTTTCTACACATCGGGATGGTTTGTTCCTGTAACCTCAATAAAGATTCTTTAAAATACAGCCAGCTCTCCTGGACTCCTTTCCCCCTCATGTTATTCTCCCAGAGGATCCTGGCCATCAGTTCCCTGAGGGAGTCAAAATCTACTTTTCTGAAGTCCAGGGTCCGTATTCTGCTGCTCTCCTTTCTTCCTTGTGTCAGGATCCTAAACTCGACCATCTCATGGTCACTGCCTCCCAGGTTCCCATCCACTTTAGCTTCCCCTACTAATTCTTCCAGGTTTGTGAGCAGCAGGTCAAGAAGAGCTCTGCCCCTAGTTGGTTCCTCCAGCACTTGCACCAGGAAATTGTCCCCTACATTTTCCAAAAACTTCCTGGACTGCCTGTGCACCGCTGTATTGCTGTCCCAGCAGATATCAGGGTGATTGAAGTCTCCCATGAGAACCAGGGCCTGCGATCTAGTAACTTCTGCGAGTTGCCGGAAGAAAGCCTCGTTCACCTCATCCCCCTGGTCTGGTAGTCTATAGTAGACTCCCACCATGACATCACCCTTGTTGCTCACACTTCTAAACTTAATCCAGAGACTCTCACATTTTTCTGCAGTTTCACACCAGAGCTCTGAGCAGTCATACTGCTCTCTTACATACAATGCAACTCCCCCACCTTTTCTGCTCTGCCTGTCCTTCCTAAACAGTTTATATCCACCCACGACAGTACTCCAGTCATGTGAGTTATCCAACCTAGTCTCTGTTATTCCAATCACATCAGAATTCCTTGACTGTGCCAGGACTTCCAGTTCTCCCTGCTTGTTTCCCAGGCTTCTTGCATTTGTGTATAGGCACTTAAGGTAACACGCTGATCGTCCCGCTTTCTCAGTATGAGGCAGGAGCCCTCCACTCTTGTGCTCTCCTGCTTGTGCTTCCTCCTGGTATCCCACTTACCTCAGGGTTTTGGTCTCCTTCCCCAGGTGAACCTAGTTTAAAGCCCTCCTCACAAGGTTAGCCAGCCTGCTTGCGAAGATGCTCTTCTCTCTCTTCGTTAGGTGGAACCCGTCTCTGCCTCGCACTCCTCCTTCTTTGAACACCATCCCATGGTCAAAGAATCCAAAGCCACCTCTCCTACACCACCTGCATAGCCATTGGTTGACTTCCACAATTCGACAGTCTCTACCCGGGCCTTTTCCTTCCACAGGGAGGATGGATGAGACCACCCCTTGTGCCTCAAACTCCTTTATCCTTCTTCCCAGAGCCACGTAGCCTGCAGTGATCTGCTCAAGGTCGTTCTTGGCAGTATCATTGGTGGCCCTGTAGGCATACAGTCCAGGGATTCTTAAACTTTGTGATAGTGTGACTCACATCTTAATGGAGAGATTAGGCATCTACATTGGAAAATATTGGCCTAAATTATTTGTTCTTCAAAGCATTTCAGTAAAGTGCGTGAACATCTTAAGAAACAGTTGAAATGAAGGAGGAGAGCCGTTAGCATGTGACTTTCCAGCAGCAAGTAATCTACAGGATGCCAGGGCTCCACGGACCATGGGTTGGGAATTGCTGCTCTTGCCCACACTCTGGTAGGAAAAATTATTCTGTTTGCAAATACAATAAACTATTGTACTATTGTTTTAATTTCTTTCCCATTCCCCTCCCCTCTGTGAAAATGTACAGAGGAGCATATGTCCCTCCAGAGTTAATGGGGCTACTCATGTAAGTGAGAGCTCAAATATGCGAGCAAGGGTTTCACAATTTAGACCCCACGTGTGTGTTAGATGGATTCACTTTTTTTTGCCAACAATTTGCATGCTATACATACATCTCCTGATATACTTCCACCACAGCCTCTCCTGAGGGAGAATCAGAAGATTGAAAAGAAAAGAGAAAAGGTCATTTTTTGAATGAGCAATAAATTATCTTACCCTTGTATGTTTAAGAGATTGCATTATCTGTGAGGGTATTTGCACATTTACCCATTCTTCACTTTTAATTTCCATACCTTCTCAGAGGGTTTGAGGGCTTTTTAATGGTGACATTCCTTGGCATATCCATGTTTTAACAGTAGCAACGTTAACTCAAAGTTAACGACTTTTGTTGGTGATTTGATATTTGACTTTCATCTCCCCTGATGAGGTTCAGCTTTCAATTTTATTCAGTATTTGGGCTGTGAAATTAAACTTTTTTCCAAGTGACAGAACTGCCAATAAGGTACACTGAGATGTACTGTCACTCTGTGTAAGTCTGATTTTTGCCCAGACTGCTTCTAAAAAAAAAAAAACCCTTTTATTTAAACTTGTTTTGAATGAATGAGAACTCTTAAAGCTCTACAGCATCCTCACATTAGGGTTTGGAATAATTGCTCAGTGCAATAAACAGCTCACTCTCTCCTCTTCTTAATTCCTTTCTCCAACTTTCCCCAGAGATAAGGGTTCAAAATGCACAATAAATCTCAGGATTATTAGCAACTCTAACGTGAAGGTAAAATGTTGTTCTTTGCCATTGTTCGTCTTTGCTTTCACTCTTTAAAAAAATCAATATTTTACCTTAATGAATGTTTATTCTTGGTAGAAGTAGAAACGTAATGGCTCAAACTACAGGTTCCAGTGTGCAAAACACCTCTATAACATAACAATTAGCAACAGAGTTACATTAGTCTCTCAAGAAGCTTTCAGATGACTAGATGATAATTGCAATGCAATTTTACTTTCTTCTGTATATTACTCTTCATGCAGTCATACTAAGGAATTATAGACTCAATCAAAAGTTAAAATTAGCAGCAAAGCATATACAATTCCCAAACTAATCATTTTCAAAATACAAAACAGCAAGTCTAAGCTTGGTTTTTAAACCCTCAGAAGCTAGAAAGGTCTCCAGGTTCAACTAACAACTAGGCCACTATAATTTATAATGACTGACAGATGACAGATCCCACCTTGACAGTGGCAGCAGTTGCCTATCAGTTCCATTGTTGATGGTATGTAACACTTTTTATGAAAATGTAATATTCATTCAGTAAGTTACAAAGCCCTACACCTGGATTTCTATAATCACATTACTTGGAATAACACGTGGAAATAAGAGGACCAATATTTGTCAATCCAAGACTATAAACAGAACTGTTAAATCTATTAAAGGAGAAAATGGAAGGCAGTGAAATAACTTAGAAAATGGAAGAGCAATTTTATAGTCAAAAGCTGCTTAACAAAAAGCCAGCAAAGCAACAGTAGAGTGGGAGTAAAGTACTCATGTAACTTAATGTACCTAAGTAATCTAGCCTCGCACTAGAGTTCTATACCTAATTAACTTGCCAAATCCTGCATCACCTAATCAAGAGAGCTAGTCAACTTGCACAACTCTTTTAGAATCATGTCCACAGAATTATTTTACAACTGAGCCTTATTATTTAAAAAAGGATTAAGGAAAAGTAAATATTAGCCTATATGCATCTGATTACAACTGGGCTGATTATTACATCCAAATTCCTGGGATTAACATATCATCATAGAAATCATACGGAAAAGACAGATTCTTAGATCTTCTCTATTCCCCTCCCAGTGTAGGATTGTTCCTATCAGCAGTGCTATGTCTTCAGTCTACCACAATACATTTCACTTTCAGGATTTTTTTCCCATTTCAAGCTTAAGATTTTCTTTGTTTATTTTCCTCCCTTAGCTGTTAACTATAGTGCCTTGGACTATTTCATAAAAATGGCTCTCCATTGCGGATTCCAACCTTCTAATACTTGTGTACACATATACTGTACACAATCAGTCGTATAGCAAAACTATACATATTTAGGGACAGATACTCAGCTGATATAAAACACCATCTGAGGAGCTGGTCCATAATAGTAACTGAAATCTTCCTTTACACTGTAAGTCAATTTCTCCATCCCATTCATATGTTCCCCCGACCCTGCCTTTTGTATGTCCTACAATTTGTTCACATTCTTCTGATTGAAAGGAACTGAATTTAAACTGGGGAAGATTAAGTAAGCAAAGGAAACCATATACAAAAATTGATTTTGAAATATTTGCCAAAACTCTGTAATACATAATCTCTTTTTTGCATTAACACATAAATCCTGATTTTTTAACTAATCAGCTAGAACCTTGAAAATAAATTGATCCTGACTTGAAAAAAAATTATCAATACTTTACAGAGCTAGCTACATTTCCCAGTAGGCTGACTTGGGGAAGTGCATGGGTGAAATCCTGGCTGTACTGAAGTCAATAGCAACACTTCAAATTTTTCCCCCATAGTCACTGTGACCCTCACAAATGCAATAGGAAAATGCAGGGTGAATCTGTGCTTCCCAAAGTCTTGCTGGATTTTCCACTGTCTGGAAGATCATCTTGAAGGATCGTGGGAAATGTAGCTATACTATTATATGTCACTCAGAATTTTTGCAAAACTCTTTTTGGACCAAAGTTATTTTATCAATTTGTTAAAGGATATTAAATGCTTCAACAAACAGATACAAAATACAATAGCTATCACAGCTATATATTTATAGATAGCTATGAAAGGAATAAATAAAGTTTTAAGAGGTTGTAAAAGGCTATATACAAGGGAACCATAAAACCACAAACAAACAAAGGCCCAGAAAAGCCTCTAAATAATACAATTCTGTCCCTTTCTCTAATTTGGATGGCTTCATGAGAACATTAAGGAGCAAGGTATCTTTGGTACATCATAAATGCTGAAGAATTCCTTTGGTTACACTCCATAGGGAGAAAAGATTGATGCATTTTTGTGGCATTTCAGACTTGTGCTTGCACATTGAAATTGGAATAATTAGGTGGGTTGGCATTGTTCTATTTTGTAATATGTATGAGGGTGAAATCCTGGTCCCACTAAAGTAAATGAGAAAGCTCTCATTGACGTCAATGTCGTTAGAATTTCACCCAGGAAATTTGCATTATATCAAATACATCAAATAGAGAAACAATGCTGTAAACATGGTTGCCTATTTTGTTTTAATGTGGAACATTAAAGTTAATTTCAGCAAGCTGTTTTCAGTTTGGTATATTATACATTAGCATACATATCTGTAATGGCCTGATCAAATGTCCATTGAAGTCAATGGAAAAATTCCTATTGACTTCTGTGAACTCTGGGTCATCTGAGGCCTTCACTGTTGATGATTTAGTCCGATAGTACATGTAGAGATGGAGTGGAAACCAATGACAGATTGAGCAACGTCTCGTAATCAAACCTTGAAATATTTTTTTATATACCATGCCTAAAACAGCTGTTTCTGACAAGAAAGAACAAAACCAGTCTACCAGAATTATAACATGAAATGATCAAAATGATTAAAACAATTAAAGTTAGGGAGTTTTTCAAAAATGTTAACACAAGTTGTTAAATGCTAGTGCAACAAATATTCATCATAAGATGGGAAGAGAAGGTTGTGTGCACCAGGGAGAGCAGAAGTAAAATACCTGTCACGTTTTCTGCCAAGACTTCTCAGAGCAGCTAATGAGAAAATATGTTCATCTGAAACTTGCAGCTTAGCTCTTTATGGTGCTCAGTGATAATAAAGACACAAACATACTTTGTTCCACGTTAACTCTGCACTTCTATTGTTCAGCTCTTTTCTATTCATAGCCATATATTTTGATTAGTGGTAAAGATATCCTAAAGTAGAATGGCCTGAAATAAGACAAAGTATTTGGGCTATGCACAGCCAGTGTTAGTAAATGAAGCTTGGTACCTTAGAGGTCAACAAAGTCCAAGGGTAGATTTCTGGCTCTGATGGAGTCAGGGGGAGTTTTGTGTTTATTTGACTAGACCATGATTTCACCCAAAGAATTTTCAATACATGAATGATCTGTATTAAATAAAGTCAAATACACTTATTCTATACAGCATATAGTTTGCAGAACAGGAGCCAGTGAATAAGGAATGCATGCTATATTCCACTCGTGTTCATTGGCTAACATATGAAGCTCTTTTGCTTTATTGAGCTATAAACTATGAAGAGTAATTATTTGTTAAAACACACACATGCACACACAGCAGACTAACTTTATCCCTGACATAAGTCTACTAAAATAGGAAAGGTTACAACAAGGAAGCATTTGGGACAGCCTTTTCTCTTATTACTCAAACTCTTGCTCATTGAGTGACTTAACTTTTCTTGACTGATACATGGATTTATTTGAATCAACTTGATTTGCAGCTGCCAAGTGCCAAGAAATTTCCAAATATCATTTAGAACTGAAACATGATTTATTTTAAATAAATTGCATCATTCGGGAAATTAAATGCAAAAATGGTTAAAAAATAATCTGTTTATGTTCCAAGTCTTCCAGAATTGTTGTCTGATGGATTATTAATGAGTTTCTGAGAGAGTACGTATTTTAGAATGATAGATGATTTGACTCCAGAATTCAAGTAATGATTCATTGAGTTTGACAGACTTGCAGCAGATTTGAACTTGTTTGGAAAGCCATTTCCTCTTCTGTCTCACAGCAAGTAGATTTCCTTCTGATTGCTCTAGTTGAAGAATGCCTTGTTTACTGTTTCCTCATACAGACACCAACCATTAGGGTCTACATTTATGTAACTCACTCTTTCAACTGTGCTATTCTGACCACAGGGTTAAGTTAGGGAGATAATATCTATTAATGTGAGGGCTTACAGAGATAAGAGGGCTGATCCGGTTCACTCCCAGTTCTTCTGTAGGTTACTTGTGCTAATTGTAACTGTAAACAAAATTATTAAAATATTAGCACGATAGAAAAGCAACTGAAATGCCGCTAAAACACTGAACTCCTTGCACACCTATGGAAAGGAATTAAATGGTTGAACAAGGAAATATAAGACAAAGATGTGTGAGTATACACTTCTGGTCATAAGAGGCTTTGAATTATTTAAAAAAGAGCCAAATACTTATTGTCCAATTAGTTTCAGAGTAACAGCCGTGTTTGTATTCGCAAAAAGAAAAGGAGTACTTGTGGCACCTTAGAGACTAACCAATTTATTTGAGCATAAGCTTTCATAAGCTACAGCTCACTTCATCGGATGCATAGTGTGGAAAGTGTAGATCTTTTTATATACACACAAAGCATGAAAAAATACCTCCTCCCACCCCACTCTCCTGCTGGTAATAGCTTATCTAAAGTGACCACTCTCCTTACAATGTATATGATAATCAAGGTGGGCCATTTCCAGCACAAATCCAGGGTTTAACAAGAACGTCGGGGGAGGGGGGTAGGAAAAAACAAGGGGAAATAGGTTACCTTGCATAACCACTTAGCCACTCCGAGTCTCTATTCAAGCCTAAGTTAATTTTATCCAATTTGCAAATGAATTCCAATTCAACAGTTTCTCGCTGGAGTCTGGATTTGAAGTTTTTTTGTTGTAATATAGCAACTTTCATGTCTGTAATCGCATGACCAGAGAGACTGAAGTGTTCTCCGACTGGTTTATGAATGTTATAATTCTTGACATCTGATTTGTGTCCATTTATTCTTTTACGTAGAGACTGTCCAGTTTGACCAATGTACATGGCAGAGGGGCATTGCTGGCACATGATGGCATATATCACATTGGTGGATATGCAGGTGAACGAGCCTCTGATAGTGTGGCTGATGTTATTAGGCCCTGTGATGGTGTCCCCTGAATAGATATGTGGGCACAGTTGGCAACGGGCTTTGTTGCAAGGATAGGTTCCTGGGTTAGTGGTTCTGTTGTGTGGTATGTAGTTGCTGGTGAGCATTTGCTTCAGGTTGGGGGGCTGTCTGTAGGCAAGGACTGGCCTGTCTCCCAAGATTTGTGAGAGTGTTGGGTCATCCTTCAGGATAGGTTGTAGATCCTTAATAATGCGTTGGAGGGGTTTTAGTTGGGGGCTGAAGGTGACGGCTAGTGGCATTCTGTTATTTTCTTTGTTAGGCCTGTCCTGTAGTAGGTGACTTCTGGGAACTCTTCTGGCTCTATCAATCTATCTGTTTCTTCACTTCCGCAGGTGGGTATTGTAGTTGTAAGAATGCTTGATAGAGATCTTGTAGGTGTTTGTCTGTCTGAGGGGTTGGAGCAAATGAGGTTGTATCGCAGAGCTTGGCTGTAGACGATGGATCGTGTGGTGTGGTCAGGGTGAAAGCTGGAGGTATGTAGGTAGGAATAGCGGTCAGTAGGTTTTCGGTATAGGGTGGTGTTTATGTGACCATCGTTTATTAGCACTGTAGTGTCCAGGAAGTGGATCTCTTGTGTGGACTGGACCAGGCTGAGGTTGATGGTGGGATGGAAATTGTTGAAATCATGGTGGAATTCCTCAAGGGCTTTTCCATGGGTCCAGATGATGAAGATGTCATCAAGATAGCGCAAGTAGAGTAGGGGCATTAGGGGACGAGAGCTGAGGAAGCGTTGTTCTAAGTCAGCCATAAAAATGTTAGCATACTGTGGTGCCATGCGGGTACCCATAGCAGTGCCGCTGATCTGAAGGTATACATTGTCCCCAAATGTAAAATAGTTATGGGTAAGGACAAAGTCACAAAGTTCAGCCACCAGGTTAGCCGTGACATTATCAGGGATAGTGTTCTTGACGGCTTGTAGTCCATCTTTGTGTGGAATGTTGGTGTAGAGGGCTTCTACATCCATAGTGGCCAGGATGGTGTTATCAGGAAGATCACCGATGGATTGTAGTTTCCTCAGGAAGTCAGTGGTGTCTCGAAGGTAGCTGGGAGTGCTGGTAGCACAGGGCCTGAGGAGGGAGTCTACATAGCCAGACAATCCTGCTGTCAGGGTGCCAATGCCTGAGATGATGGGGCGCCCAGGATTTCCAGGTTTATGGATCTTGGGTAGTAGATAGAATATCCCAGGTCGGGGTTCCAGGGGTGTGTCTGTGCGGATTTGATCTTGTGCTTTTTCAGGAAGTTTCTTGAGCAAATGCTGTAGTTTCTTTTGGTAACTCTCAGTGGGATCAGAGGGTAATGGCTTGTAGAAAGTGGCGTTGGAGAGCTGCTGAGCAGCCTCTTGTTCATATTCCGACCTATTCATGATGACAACAGCACCTCTTTGTCAGCCTTTTTGATTATGATGTCAGAGTTGTTTCTGAGATTGTGGCATTGTGTTCCGCACGGCTGAGGTTATGGGGCAAGAGATGCTGCTTTTCCACAATTTCAGACCGTGTATGTCGGCGGAAGCACTCTATGTAGAAGTCCAGTCCGTTGTTTCGACCTTCAGGAGGAGTCCACCTAGAATCCTTCTTTTTGTAGTGTTGGTTGGGAGGCTTCTGTGGATTAGTATGTTGTTCAGAGGTATGTTGGAAATATTCCTCGAGTCGGAGACATCGAAAATAGGATTATAGGTCACCACAGAACTGTATCATGTTCGTGGGGGTGGAGGGGCAGAAGGAGAGGCCCCAAGATAGGACAGCTGCTTCTGTTGGGCTGAGAGTATAGTTGGATAGGTTAACAATATTGCTGGGTGGGTTGAGGGAACCATTGCTGTGGCCCCTTGTGGCATGTAGTAGTTTAGAAAGTTTAGTGTCCTTTTTCTTTTGTAGAGAAGCAAAGTGTGTGTTGTAAATGGCTTGTCTAGTTTTAGTAAAGTCCAGCCACGAGGAAGTTTATGTGGAAGGTTGGTTTTTTATGAGAGTATCCATTTTTGAGAGCTCATTCTTAATCTTTCCCTGTTTGCTGTAGAGGATGTTGATCAGGTGGTTCCGCAGTTTCTTTGAGAGCGTGTGGCACAAGCTGTCAGCATAGTCTGTGTGGTATGTAGATTGTAATGGATTTTTTACCTTCAGTCCTTTTGGTACGATGTCCATCTGTTTGCATTTGGAAAGGAAGATGATGTCTGTCTGTATCTGTACAAGTTTTTTCATGCAGTTGATAGATTTCCACTCCATACGGCTAAATGCAGTGCCTTGCATAATGACAGGTTTCAGAGTAACAGCCGTGTTAGTCTGAGGAGGTATTTTTTCATGCTTTGTGTGTATATAAAAAGATCTTCTACACTTTCCACAGTATGCATCCGATGAAGTGAGCTGTAGCTCACGAAAGCTTATGCTCAAATAAATTGGTTAGTTTCTAAGGTGCCACAAGTACTCCTTTTCTTTGTCCAGTTAGTGTTTCCTAACATAATAGACACCATTGAAATGGCAATGCCTACCAACAATTCTCTCAGATACCTTGGTGAGGTAACTGTTGAAACATACTGATTGATTTTTAAGGGTAACCAAATGTAATACTCCGTGGTTCACATCACCCAAGTATACAGGAACCACCCACTAACTTTAAAGAACACACTTAGAAGTTATCTTTAAAAACAAAAACCTTTTCAAGTGGTGTGCACAGGGTGGCCTGCCCCTTTAAAAGACAAAGACCTGGGGTCAGACAGCCCTGGTCAATTCCCAGACCCAGATGGGAAGGGAGTGATAATAAGAGCTAGCAAGAGGTCCAGTTGAGGGGAGGGGACCACAGGGAGAAGCTGCAGGAAGAGACAGTCTCTTGCAGTAATCCCGGAGGAAAGAAGACTCCAGATGGAAAGCCCTAGGAATCATGGCTGGAAGTTTTGTTTGCCTCTTGGGAGTGTGTGGTCATTTGGACCATAAATGGAGCCCAATAGAAAGGGCTAAAGTCCAATTTGATCTGGTTGATAATTCCTCAGATGGGTGAGGAAGCCGACACCTTACAGGGTATATAAAGTCTATATTTTTGCCTCTTGTTTTAATACATGGCTTCCATTTGATTTATGAAAGAAATTTAACAAACTCTGCTTCAGGATATATAATATAAAGTAGATCAAAACACACATGTCTTGCCTAAACTGAAATCCCAATCCAAAATATGATATAGATGAAATATCTACTTTTATTGTAAGCTCCACTGCTTGAATGTTTACATCATATCTGTGATTAAGAAGCCTATCTAGAGCCATTCATGTTTTCAAGACTCAATACCTTGTTCATTTTAACAGATTAAAAAGGCGGTTATAATTTAAAAAAACATGGAATGATCTTGAGCGATCCAGAATCCCATAAGACATATTCTGCTATTAATGCATCTCTTGGAAATGGGATAGCCTGATTACACTTTTAGCCTTCTGAAAAATTTTGGATCCTGCCGATTGCTCAGCCTCTCTTCTCCCTATTTCCTAAGAACAACAGATTTTGTCCACGTCTCCTCTAATTCTTCATCCTTCTAATTCTGTGCATGTATAAAGGTGGTTTCTTCTTTCTAGTAGAATCACCATCTGAAACCCCAACAAAATTCTCAGGATCCCAAAAGCAGCAGAGTGCGTCAATTGATGTATCTGAATAGTACACATTTGGCCCTACACTAAGGTGGTCAAAATGCCCATGAAATTGTCCCCAGTTACTTCGAGTCTGAATTTAGCCTATGACTTGAGAGTCTAAGGTCACACACATGCAACTTTACTTTTTTTTTTTCTTAAGCTCCTTTTTAAAAAAGGACACCTAGTGTTAACAAATAAACATTCTTTTGTCTCATCCTACTTGTAATATGTAAACCAATTTACCCTATAATAAAAGCAAGCTACAATCCCCATGATCTATTGCCCGTTCTTTTGAATAACTATCACAAAAAATGTAAAAATCTGACAAATCCGAATTTATTAAAAACCCAAAGTTTATCAAAGGGAACCAAGTTGGTGCTAGGATATGAGAGCAACAAGGTGGGTAAGAAAACATCTTTTACTGGAAAATGAAGAAGAACTTTGTGTAGCTCAAGAGCTTGGCTCTCTCACCAACAGAAGTTGATCCAATAAAAGATAGCACCTCACCCACCTTGTCTCTCTATTCTCTTGTTTTGCAGCTATCACATTAGAGATAGGCCTGGATCTGAATACAAGATCTCAAAATTCCAGGAGGTTCTGATACCATGTTCTGGGCTGGGCCCATCACTATAATACATATTCTTAAACTATATTTTGGTTAGAAAAATAACTGTCTAAGTAACAACATGTTTGTTACTGACACCACATTCATCATTATAAAAAAGCATGATTCACCTCTTTCATCTGCTTCAAGAATGGTCTATTTTATCATTTATCCTTGTTTTTGTCTTGTCTATCAATCAGGTTTTTGAACTGATATGAAGCCTATTCCATGAATGTATATTTAAATCTTCTTTTATAACAAATACTCCTTCGGAAAATGACAATATTTAATCACATGTAAACCCACAGACAAAAACTAAAATAAAATCATGATCCAATAACAAAGGATCGGTTTTCAATTTGCATAAGCCTGGAAATTCAGATTCCAATCCATCCTCAGCATAACCCATTGTATCTAGGTATTTCTAATATACAACAAGGCATTGGAGCATATGACCACACAGTTTTAAAGCCTATTAACATTAGAAGAACATAATTAAAATAGAGAGCACAGGACAATGAATTAAAAATTGACTTTCTATGATCTGAGTTTCTTGACCATTGACATTATCAGCATGTATAATTCTTTGTGATCCCTCAGTTTTATTTTTAAATACAGAAAGGAAAAATAACCATGCATACCAGTAAGAATGTGATATAGTTTCAACAATTACTAAATCTGGGTATGATTTCCATGGGACAACACAAGGGGGTAAACTTTCTGCCCCACTCCACAATTTTTATGTTACGCAAGTGATGTACATGGGGTGGAGACTGGCTGCATTACTTTTTCTGAGGGTTCCTGTGGCTTAGGAATCTCTCCACTGTGTGTATAGCTGGGATAGCTGACTCATACACCACCCTCTTCATAACCCCTTTTGCTGGGGAATGGTGAAGTGTGTTTCTGGGCAGGAGGGCAAGAAAGAATGGGAACCAAGAAGTGGCTGCAATGCATAGCACTGCAGTTGGTAGATGGTCCTTTGACATCTGTGGCCAGATGGCAGAGTTTAGAGGCAGGTGCCAATCCAAAGGTCAGAACCAGAGAAAGAGTCTGGAGCCAAGCAAGGGGTCAGAGTCAGTGTCAGAGTTAGGTTGTAGGAGCAAGGACCTGAAGCAAGGTAGGAAGGCAGGAACCAGGAACAGATGGGGGTCTGGGATAAGGAGGGCAATCCATAGCAGCAGCCAGCTAGGGACCCAGGCAGAGACAAATGCATCCTGGAGGTGAATGCCTAGCTGCAAGGATGGTGTCACCAGGAGGGCTTCGGCTTCCTTGACCACGGGATGTTGTTCCAGGAAGAAGGACTGCTAAGCAGAGATGGGGTCCACTGTTGAGGAAGGGGAAGAGCATATTTGGAGGGCTTTAAACTAGGTTTGAAGGGCACAGGTGACCAAAGCCCACAGGTAAGTCAGAAACATGGAGACCTGGGAGAAGGGTCAGAATCTGGGGGGTAGCCTGGCTTGTTATAGCAGGGATAAAGGAGAGACAAGAAAGAACTGGGGGGGGGGAGGGGAATCAAATCAGTATCTTAGATGTCTGTATACTAATGCGAGAAGTATGGGGAATAAGCAGGAATAACTCAAAATGCTAGTAAATAAACACAACTATGACATAGTAGGCATCACAGATTTGGTGGGATAATACACAACTGAAATATTGGTATAGAAGGATACAGCTTGCTCAGGAAGGACAGGCAGGGAAAAAAGGGAGGAGGTGTTGCCTTATATACTAAAAATGTATATACTTGGACTGAGATTGAGATGGAAATAGGAGACAGACTTTTTGAAAGTCTCTGGGTAAGTATACAGGGGTAAAAAGCAAGGGAGATGTCATGGTATGGGAGAGGCTATTCTAGATTTGATTTTGACAAATAGGGAGGAACTGGTTGAGACTTTGAAAGTGGAAGGCAGCTTGGGTGAAAGTGATCATGAAATAGTAGAGTTCATGATTTTAAGGAGTCATAGGAGGGAGAACAGCAAAATAAAGACAATGGATTTCAAGAAGGAAGACTTTTGCAAAGTCAGGGAGTTGGTAGGTAAGATCCCATGGGAAGCAAGTCTAAGGGGAAAAACAATTGAAGACAGTTGGCAGTTTTTCAAAAAGACATTATTAAGGGCACAAGAGAAAGCTATCCCACTGTGTAGGAAAGATAGGAAGGATGGCAAGAGACCACCCTGGCTTAACCACAAGATCTTCAAGGATCTAAAAATAAAAAAGAGTCCTACAAAAAGTGGAAACTAGGTTAAATTACAAAGGATGAATATAAACAAATAACACAAGTATGTAGGGACAAAATTAGAAAGGCCAAGGCACAAAACAAGATCAATCTAGCTAGAAACATAAAGGGTAAAAATAAAATTCTACAAATACATTAGACGCAAGAGGAAGACCAAGGACAGGATAGGCCTGTTACTCAATGAGCAGGGGAAAAACAACAACAGAAAATGTGGAAATGGCAGAGGTGATTTATGACTTCTTTGTTTCTGTTTTCACCAAGAAGGTTGGTGGTGATTGGACATCTAATGTAGTGTATGCCAGTGAAAATGACACAGGATCAGAGGCTAAAATAGGGAAAGAACAAATTCAAAATTACTTAGACCAGTGGTTCTCAAACTGTGGTCCACGGACCACCAGTGGTCTGCCAGCTCCAGTCAGGGGGTCCGCGGATAGTTCTCTCTAAGGTGCATGCCTGGGCAGCCGCATCAGAGAATGAAGGGCCACCCACTTAATTAGTGGAGGCACACAGGTGTGGCTCCACTAGTTAGGTGCCTGGACCGTGGAGAAGACACACATGAAAGGTGAGGTGGTGGCCTTGAGGGGAATAGGGGGTAGGGGGCAGTGGGGTGAGAAGAGGGGGTGGGGGGAATTTGGGACGTGCAGAGCTGTGGCATCCAGAGAAAGAAGTGACTTTCCCCAGCTCCGGGACTGCAGCTGCCGGGGAGAGACGGCCCTCCTTCCCAGCCCCAGCTCGGGGGGCTGCTGTGGTGGGGGAGAGAGGGACAGACCCCACTCCTTCCCAGCCCCAGCTCAGGGGCTTCTGCAGCCTGGGACAGAGGGCACATCCATCACATTAGAAAGGTAAGACTACTGTACTGATATTAAAATGAGATGTGTGCTTTTATTTGTAGAACAAAAAAAGTTTATTATTAAGTTTTTTAAAATTATGCTTTTATCCAACACACTTTACAATAGTTAGCTAACGGTACCAAAACCATTTGGAAAGATCATTAAGTGGTCTGCTAGATCCTCAGCAATTTTCAAGTGGTCTGCGGAAAAAAAAGTGTGAGAACCACTGACTTAGATGTCTTCAATTCACCAGGGCCTGATGAAATGTTTCCTAGAATACACATGGAGCTGACTGAGGAGATAACTGAGCCATTAGCGATTATCTTTGAAAAGTTATGAAAGCTGGGAAAGATTCCAGAAGACTGGAAAAGGGCAAATATAGTGCCAATCTATAAAAAGGGAAATAAGGACGACCCAGCTTAACTTCCATACCCAGACAGAAGCAAATATGGAGCAAATAATAAAGCAATTTGCAAACCTCTAGAAGATAATAAGGTGATAAGTCACAGTCAGCATGGATTTGTCAAGAACAAATTGGCTCAAACCAACCTGATAGCTTTCTTTGACAGGGTAACAAGCTTTGTGGATGGGGGGAAGCAGTAGACGTAGTATATCTTGACTTTATAAAGCTTTTGATACTGTCTCACATGACTTCCTTATAAACAAACTAGGGAAATGCAACCTAGGTGGAGCTGCTATAAGGTGGGTGCAAAATTGGTTGGAAAACCATTCCCAGAGAGCAGTTATCAGTGGTTCACAGTCATGCTGGAAGGGCATAACGAGTGGGGTTCTGCGGCCACAGAGATCCGTTCTGGATCCGGTTCTGTTTAATATCTTCATCAATGATTTAGATAATGGCATAGAGAGCACACTTATAAAGTTTGCGGATCGTACCAAGCTGTGAGGGGTTACAAGTGCTTTGGAGGATAGGATTAAAATTCAAAATAATCTGGACAAACTGGAGAAATGGTCTGAAATAGGATTAAATTCAATAAGCACAAATGTAAAGTACTCCATTTGGGAAGGAACCATCAGCTGCACACATACAAAATGGGAAATGACTGCCTAGGAAGGAGTACTGCAGAAAGGGATGTGCTGGTCACACTGCACTACAAGCTAAATATGAGTCAACAGCGTAACACTGTTGCAGAAAAAGAGAACATCATTGCATTGAGAACATCATTGGATGTATTGCCAGGAGTGTTGTAAGCAAGTCACAAGAAGTAATTCTTCTGCTCTACTCGGCTCTGATTAGGCCTCACCTGGAGTAGTGTGTCCAGGTCTGAGTGCCATATTTCAGGAAAGATGTGGACAAATTGGAGAAAGCCCAGAGAAAAGCAACAAAAATAATTAAAGGTCTATGTAGTGGGGCAGCTGCCCCACTACATGAGGAAAAGGGCTAGAACAGGCCAGAGAGTCTGCACAGACCAGCAGCAAATCAGCAAGGGCCTGTGGAGAGCCAATCAGGGCAAAGGGAGAGGCAGCCAATCAGGGCCGGGCTGGGTCCTACATAAAGGCTGCCTAGCAGAGGAGGAGGACTGGCTCCTGAGGTAAGGTGGTAGCACCTTGGACAGAGCAGTGCTGGGCAGGCTTGGAGGAGCAGAGGAGAGCTCTGGCCCAGTTACCTGCCAGGCTGCGGCCCCTGCTAAAAAGGGTCGAGAAGGTGCACGGGGCCAAAGGGGAAGTGGCCCAGGGAAGATAGATGGACAAGAGGGAAGCGAAGGAGGGCAGAGAGAGGCTGCTGCTAGAGGGTCCCTGGGCCAGGACCCAGAGTAGCGGGTGGGCCTGGGTCCCCCGCTTCCCCCTTACACTGCACCTGGCCACAGAGGAGTGTGACCGAGACAGACTGAAACTTACCCCTGAGGTGAGGGGCTAGACTTTGGGGCTGTGGTTGGCCACCGAGGCAGATGTTAGCCAAAGGACTGTCGTTATCTTCCTACCCACCCCCCGGAAGGGGTTAAGAACAGAGTAGGGGGCACTGCTGGAGGGCAGTGTCCTGAAGAGGATGCCACTGAGTGGAGAGCAATGTGGGTTCCAAACCATCAGAGCAGATAGCGGGTGAGACACCATGTGCAGAGGGTGCTCTGCAACGGACAAGAGCTAATTCCTGGAGCAACCCTCAGGAGGCGCCGGTGGTGGTGAGTCGTGACTCCGTCACAGTCTACAAAACATGACCTATGAGGGGAGATTAAACAAACCCAATTTTTTCAGTCTGGAGAAGAGAAGACTGAGAGGGGACATGATAAGTTTTCAAGTACATAAAAGGTTGCTACAAGGAGGAAGGAAAAGAATTGTTCTTTTTAACCTCTGCGGATAGGACAAGAAGCAATGGGCTTAAATTGCAGCAAGGGAGATTTAGGTTGGACATCAGGAAAAACCTCCTAACTGTCAGGGTGGTTAAGCACTGGAATAAATTACCTAGGGAGGTTGTGAAATCTCCATCATTACAAATTTTTAAGAGCACATTAGACAAACACCTGTCAGGGGTGGTCAAGATAATACTTAGTGCTGCCATGAATGCAGGGGACTGGACTAGATGACCTCTCGAGGCTCTATGATTCACCTACTTGTTCAGACAACTTTCTCTCTCTCTTTCTGGTTTAAGTATTGTGTCCCAGCTAATCAGTGGGGCTGGACCTCCCCCAAGTCAGGAGCTTCATGGGAGGAGGCCTTTTGTGATCTAGAGCTTCACTAAGCTCTCTTCTCTACAGTGTCAGAGAAGCTGCTGAGGGGTAGTCACCGTCTGCGGACTACCTGGGGACCTATGAGCACAGGTTTGAGGCCCATAGTCCCTCACAGGGGCTCAGAACCAATTCGCTGAAGCCCACCTCCTCTGCTTCACAAAATTTATTTCTGGTGAAGCAGAGAACCTGAGCCAATAACTTCTTACCATCTGCTAGTAATTAAAATACTAAACACCAAAACTCATGGACTTAATAAAGACACTGGATTTACAGTTTATTACAACAATCTGTAACCCAGTAATTCCCTTTGTTTGTCCAATGACTACAGAAGTATTATCTAGCCACTTCATCTTGAATGATGACCAACTCTTACAAAATGTATTAACTATTTATGCTCATCTGTTCCACCTCGCATTTAGCTGTGACACTTGGAATCCTTTCCCAGACCTGAAGAAGAGCTCTGTGTAGCTCAATAGCTGGTCCAATAAAATATATTACCTCCCCCATCTTGTGTCTCTAAAATATCAGCAAGCATTCAAGAAAGAACACATGATATGAGGAAGATTTATGGAGAAGAACAGAAATGCTGCTCCTGAGGCCTGAATATGGGCCGTGGAGTGGGGAAGGAGACATCTGAGAAACTTTCAGAGGAGGGACCTAGAGAGTAAATACATAACAGTTCCTATAATAAAAGGCTAGGTTTTACCTAACTTGTTTGACAAATATGTAGATGTACTTCAGAAGGTGCACTCATTTTTAATGGATAGTTTTTTCTTCTTGCTTTCAGGCAAACTGCCCCATTAGCGTCAGCCTGTAAACTTATGCATTATCAACATGTAAATCTTAATTGTTGTTGTTTTACAATTAACTACATTATTTTTTCCAAAGAAACAAAAATAGTTGCAGGCTTTCTATTCCATTTAAGAATAAATACAGGAAGCTTTCGCCTAAATGAGAATTTCCAGTCACACGTAGTTGCTTAACAAAACATTGTTCAATGTCAAAAACTACAATTTAAGGCAGTTAATGGTAAGATTGTGTGAAAGTTTGAGCAGTTAAATTATTAAACTGTGAGATGCATAACTCTGCCGGATAATAGCTGTGCATTCCCCAGCTTGCAGAATGTAAATGTAGCTATTAATGAGGGGAGAAACTCAGTTTAACACTTCAGCTAGTTTAAAAAAAAATAAATAAGGGCAATCAAATAAGCATGGCTGAACAGACCTCAAACTTAAATGTAGAATACTTGTTTTAAGTAGGCCAAGATTTAGGAAGAAAATCTATCTACTGTAGCAATGTCAAGTCTTGCTTCTATTCTGCTTAGTGGGGTTTGGTCTCGCCAAGGGGCCACTGGAACAGGACAAAGGGACCTTCAACCTGTCCCAGATGAGTGGTTCAGGAGTCTATGTGGAGTGAATCTTCATCTGGTATAATTTTTACTTCCTTGTCCCCCCACGCCCTTGCCATAAGGGGTGGGGCCATAGTGCGCTGTGCTCTGCCAGTCCTCATTGGTGCAATGGATCCTATGGGGCCATTTCAATTCTACAGGCTGCAGCAAATCCTTAAACTTCTCTAATTTGCACCCGAACTGGGTCACCCCTGAGATGGAAGGAGATGGATAAGTGGCTTTCAAGCACCTCTACACCTCCTTCCTCTACAGCTAAGGTCATTTTAGAGGTAACACGGTGGCTACCATTAAAAAATAACCATTACTAAACTATGCTATCAGACATAACAGTTGGAAACTGCCGAATTTTAATGGAGATTGTTGTAACTGATTTTTAATGGTAATCATTGTAACTGGACCAAATTTTGTGCTCAGTTGCACCACTGCATGAGGATATACCAATGCTGAATAGCCCAATTGGGTCCAATGCCTTTAGGCAATTATTATTCATTCACTGTCAACCAGAATATTTTCCAGTTGCCTTACAGGTTTTAAAAAAAAGGACATGAGCCCCGTTCCAAAGAGCTTAGTAGGTAAGAAGAGTCACCAGAACACAAGGGAAGGAAAACAGTGAAGTGGGAGAGGAATGGAGGCTAAAGATTACAAATACAAGACCATGAGTTATCTTAGTGATGTTACAATAATTAGGTTATTTGGACAGTAGGGTGGTTTTTGTTTTTATTTTAAATACACATTTATGATGATCTATTAATTCACATTTTTGGCAATTTCATTGTGGTATACTTAAACATGTAAATTATACCATTGCAAAATGGGATTATGATTGGTGTCCATTTAAAAAAAACAGAGTAACCAATTAAACTATAGGCAGGCAGCATATAAATACCCAATGGAAGTTTAGCCAGAATACTGGAGCCAGCTTACTACACTTGTAAAGAGTAGAAGGGATCTATAAATGACCACAGCTGTTCTAGACCGAGGTTTTATCTCTCATTCAAAAAATGGCTACTCCTGAAGCATTGTGCTTTTGCCCATAATGAGATATTAGCTCACTATTGACTCAAAAAGAAGACAACTTGATGATATGGTTTAATTTCAGGGTGGGTCAATGTTCAGGCCAATTTTTGTTTCATACTAAATAGTTTAGTCTCAGCTAGTGAAGCAGTCTGATTCATTTCATGAAGGCCAATGAACACCAGATTTGACCCGTTATGCAGGTGTAAATATGTTAAATTTATCTTAATTGGGATCACTCCAGATGAGGCACTTTAAAGGATATCAGTCTCAGAATTTCAACACTTGACAATGTTTTTTGATTACTACCATATTTATGTGGATTAGAATAGGTGAAATGCTGTATGAAATCAATGAAAGGGTCAGTAACCCATTTCCGATCTCATGAGCCATTGTCTCCCTCTACTTATCTGTATTTACACAAAAACCAAAATTTCCAAAGCTAAAAAGTATAGTTTATATGTAACACTACAGAAAGCTTTTATTCTGTTTGATGTAATAATCATGATACAATTATGAGCAAAATTAAAATATGGTCTTAGGCCAACAACAGTAGGATCTAAATATGATCTTCCAAAAAGTTGAGGCATTCAGATATAGGTTTGAGTCTCCTGCAAAAATATAATCAAAATATTTTGTGGTTCTAATTAATTTGTTAAAGATTAACCTAACAATCGATAAAACCACACAAACATACATAAAGTACTCAGCAATGTAGTAAATGAATCTCTGATCTTTTTATATATAATTTGAGAGATCTGTAAGCAGGCTGACAAAAAGACACTGGAGATGGGCATTGGGGTAAGTCAAGCCTTTAGGTTAATAAAGCAAGCTAGCTTCCTGAGAATCAGACTTTTTTCTAATTTTTACTGAAATGTAAAAGCTGGAGGCATACTATCAAAAGTCTCATAAAAGGAACAAATGACTTAATGACATTAGCAACACTACTTAGTTTATGGAAATGAGACAAATAACACATCTTAGCCTTTTTTAAAAACTTAACTAAATTTATTAACTTTCTTAATAATGAAAATTTTAAGAAGTGTTTCTATATGTACAATTGTGTCCATAAGGGTATGTCTACACTATGGAATAAGGTTGAATTTATAGAAGTCGTTTTTTTAGAAATCAGTTTTATATATTCGAGTATGTGTGTCCCCACAGAAAATGCTCTAAGTGCATTAAGTGCATTAACTCGGCGGAGTGCTTCCACAGTACCGAGGCTAGAGTCGACTTCCGGAGCGTTGCACTGTGGATAGCTATCCCACAGTTCCCGCAGTCTCCGCTGCCCATTGGAATTCTGGGTTGAGATCCCAATGTCTGACGGGGCTAAAACATTGTCGCGGATGGTTCTGGGTACATATCGTCAGGCCCCCGTTCCCTCCCTCCCTCCGTGAAAGCAAGGGCAGACAATCGTTTCGCGCCTTTTTTCCTGAGTTTCCAGCACCGGAACCTGGCAAAGCAATACCGGGCGAGGAGGCGACGTCAGCGCGGTCACGTGAGTGATCAGGACATGGACACAGATTTCTCTGAAAGCATGGGCCCTGACAATGCATGCATCATGGTACTAATGGGGCAGGTTCATGCTGTGGAACGCTGATTCTGGGCTCAGGAAACAAGCACAGACTGGTGGGACCGCATAGTGTTGCAGGTCTGGGATGATTCCCAGTGGCTGCCAAACTTTCGCATGCGTAAGGGCACTTTCATGGAACTTTGTGACTTGCTTTCCCCTGCCCTGAAGCGCATGAATACCAAGATGAGAGCAGCCCTCACAGTTGAGAAGCAAGTGGCGATAGCCCTGTGGAAGCTTGCAACGCCAGACGGCTACTGGTCAGTTGGGAATCAATTTGGAGTGGGCAAATCTACTGTGGGGGCTGCTGTGATGCAAGTAGCCCACGCAATCAAAGATCTGCTGATATCAAGGGTAGTGACCCTGGGAAATGTGCAGGTCATAGTGGATGACTTTGCTGCAATGGGATTCCCTAACTGTGGTGGGGCCATAGACGGAACCCATATCCCTATCGTGGCACCGGAGCACCAAGCCGCCGAGTACATAAACCGCAAGGGGTACTTTTCAATAGTGCTGCAAGCTCTGGTGGATCACAAGGGATGTTTCACCAACATCAACGTGGGATGGCCGGGAAAGGTACATGATGCTCACATCTTCAGGAACTCTGGTCTGTTTCAAAAGCTGCAGGAAGGGACTTCATTCCCAGACCAGAAAATAACTGTTGGGGATGTTGAAATGCCTATATGTATCCTTGGGGACCCAGCCTACCCCTTAATGCCATGGCTCATGAAGCCGTACACAGGCAGCCTGGACAGTAGTCAGGAGCTGTTCAACTACAGGCTGAGCAAGTGCAGAATGGTGGTAGAATGTGCATTTGGACGTTTAAAAGCGTGCTGGCGCAGTTTACTGACTCGCTTAGACCTCAGCGAAAACAGTATTCCCACTGTTATTACTGCTTGCTGTGTGCTCCACAATATCTGTGAGAGTAAGGGGGAGATGTTTATGGCGGGGTGGGAGGTTGAGGCAAATCGCCTGGCTTCTGGTTATGCGCAGCCAGACACCAGGGCGGTTAGAAGAGCACAGGAGGGCGCGGTACGCATCAGAGAAGCTTTGAAAACCAGTTTCATGACTGGCCAGGCTACGGTGTGAAAGTTCTGTTTGTTTCTCCTTGATGAAATCCCCCGCCCCTTGGTTCACTCTACTTCCCTGTAAGCTAACCACCCTCCCCTCCTCCTTTCAATCACTGCTTGCAGAGGCAATAAAGTCATTGTTGCTTCACATTCATGCATTCTTTATTCATTCATCACACAAATAGGGGGATGACTACCAAGGTAGCCAAGGAGGGGTGGTGGAGGAGGGAAGGAAAATGCCACACAGCAATTTAAAAGTTTACAACTTTAAAATTTATTGAATGCCAGCCTTTTTTTTTTTTTGGACAATCCTCTGTGGCGGAGTGGCTGGTTGGCCGGTGGCCCCCCCCACCGCATTCTTGGGCGTCTGGGTGTGGAGGCTATGGAACTTGGGGAGGAGGGCGGTTGGTTACACAGGGGCTGTAGTGGCAGCCTGTGCTCCAGCTGCCTTTGCTGCAGCTCAGCCATACACTGGAGCATACTGGTTTGGTCCTCCAGCAGCCTCAGCATTGAATCCTGCCTCCTCTCATCACACTGCCGCCACATTTGAGCTTCAGCCCTGTCTTCAGCTCGCAACTTACTCTCTTCAGCTCGCCACCTCTCCTCCCGGTCATTTTGTGCTTTCCTGCACTCTGACATTATTTGCCTCCATGCATTCATCTGTGCTCTGTCAGTGTGGGAGGACAGCATGAGCTCGGAGAACATTTCATCTCGAGTGCGGTTTTTTTTCTTTCTAAGCTTCACTAGCCTCTGGGAAGGAGAAGATCCTGTGATCATTGAAACACATGCAGATGGTGGAGAAAAAAAAGGGACAGCGGTATTTAAAAAGACACATTTTATAAAACAGTGGCTACACTCTTTCAGGGTAAACCTTGCTGTTAACATTACATACATAGCACATGTGCTTTCGTTACAAGGTCGCATTTTGCCTCCCCCCACCGAGTGGCTACCCCCTCAACCTTCCCCCCTCCCTGTGGCTAACAGCGGGGAACATTTCTGTTTAGCCACAGGCAAACAGCCCAGCAGGAATGGGCTCCTCTGAGTGTCCCCTGAAGAAAAGCACTCTATTTCAACCAGGTGACCATGAATTATATCTCACTCTCCTGGGGATAACACAGAGAGATAAAGAACGGATGTTGTTTGAACGCCAGCAAACATACACTGCAATGCTTTGTTGTACAATGATTCCCGAGTATGTGTTACTGGCCTGGAGTGGTAAAGTGTCCTACCATGAAGGACGCAATAAGGCTGCCCTCCCCAGAAACCTTTTGCAAAGGCTTTGGGAGTACATCCAGGAGAGCCGCGAATGCCAGGGCAAAGTAATCCTTTCACATGCTTGCTTTTAAACCATGTATAGTATTTTAAAAGGTACACTCACCGGAGGTCCCTTCTCCACCTGCTGGGTCCAGGAGGCAGCCTTGGGTGGGTTTGGGGGGTACTGGCTCCAGGTCCAGGGTGAGAAACAGTTCCTAGCTGTCGGGAAAACCGGTTTCTCCGCTTGCTTGCTGTGAGCTATCTACAACCTCATCATCATCATCATCATCTTCTTCGTCCCCAAAACCTGCTTCCGTATTGCCTCCATCTCCATTGAAGGAGTCAAACAACACGGCTGGGGTAGTGGTGGCTGAACCCCCTAAAATGGCATGCAGCTCATCATAGAAGTGGCATGTTTGGGGCTCTGACCCGGAGCGGCCGTTCGCCTCTCTGGTTTTCTGGTAGGCTTGCCTCAGCTCCTTCAGTTTCACACGGCACTGCTTCGGGTCCCTGTTATGGCCTCTGTCCTTCATGCCCTGGGAGATTTTGACAAAGGTTTTGGCATTTTGAAAACTGGAACGGAGTTCTGATAGCACGGATTCCTCTCCCCATACAGCGATCAGATCCCGTACCTCCCGTTCGGTCCATGCTGGAGCTCTTTTGCGATTCTGGGACTCCATCATGGTCACCTCTGCTGATGAGCTCTGCATGGTCACCTGCAGCTTGCCACGCTGGCCAAACAGGAAATGAGATTCAAAAGTTCACGGTTCTTTTCCTGTCTACCTGGCCAGTGCACCTGAGTTGAGAGTGCTGTCCAGAGCGGTCACAATGAAGCACTCTGGGATAGCTCCCGGAGGCCAATACCGTCGAATTGTGTCCACAGTACCCCAAATTCGAGCCAGCAAGGCCGATTTAAGCGCTAATCCACTTGTCAGGGGTGGAGTAAGGAAATCGATTTTAAGAGCCCTTTAAGTCAAAATAAAGGGCTTCATCGTGTGGACGGGTGCAGGTTTACATCGATTTAATGCTGCTAAATTCGACCTAAAGTCCTAGTGTAGACCAGGGCTAAGAAAGCTCTTAAGACATTTGTAGGATTATCAACTAATATGAGGAGCTCAGGGGGTTTTGAAACTGATATTTATAAAGAACAGTCAGGTCTTTCCAACTACGAAGCACTCATTTTAATTTAGCTATAAGAGTCTATGGATGAGAAGACAGATCTCTTGTCAATTAGGGTTACTTCTATGGGTCTCCTTTCCCTCTCTGGAAGGTTTTGAGAATTTTACAAGACTATATAGTATATTCATCCCCTAATCTCAACATACAGCCTAGTATATCAATTTTAACTGATGACATGTATCCAAAAATTGAAATTGGCTGCTCCTGTAAAAAAAAATAGCGTCAATTTACAGTCCATTCAGTAGATGCGTTCCTATGACAACTGATTATGATTTGTCATTTTACTACAATACTAGTCCCATTTAAAATTTTAATAGCTTTTCTCCAAATAAAAGCACTGATAGAATTTTTTAAAATAGTACTTTTGACGTACCTGGCTATCACACACTAATTAAAAGCAACTTCTTGTTGTTTACTTGATTTAGCATTAAGGTATATATGTACAATAAACATGCTCAGACAGCTACTTTCAACTCTTTATCTATTATATTTCTTTCAACTCTTTATTATATTTGACATTTTATTGACAGGTTCATTACTACAGTCTTCTCACTATTCTACATGCATGCAGCATATGCCTAATCCATTGATTTTATTTGGAGGCGAATTAGGCCTTACATGTATCTATTGTGTATCCATTAGAAAACTCAGCACTCAAATTCAGTGCCTCTCTCCTTTTATCCAGAAGATAGTCCAGCAGAGAAACAAATGAAAATGAAGCCTAGAGACACCCAACAGAATATCTCCACACCTATTCAACTTGTGTGATACAGTCTATTTTGGTTCACTTCAAATGTAATAGACTCAGCTACTCTACCTTAATACAACCATATAACTTTAAAGCCACAGATATGAATACACATTTAATACCATAAGCAGTTCATAAATATTGATTCTTCTCTGAAGAGCTAGCCATCTGCTGCTATCCACAGTGTCTTCTTTATGCTACAGCACGTTAATCAAAACTCAAAGTCAACACAAATCATTAGATGAGAACACAAAATACGTCAATACTTCAGATAGTTTCCATTATCAAGAAATATTGTTTTTTCTTCTCAAGTCTATTTCATTCCCCTGGTATATGAAAAGTTCCAAAATGAAAATGTGAAAGACTTTGACTGAAAGGCAGTATATAAGTGCAAAGACATCAAAATGGTTTGAAACCTAAGATGAAATAAGCATCAAAATATCCCTACGAGCTAGGTAAGATTTATTATACCTGTTTGACAGCTGGGTTACCTGGGCACAGCAGATTACTCCAAGACCCCATGGGGCTAGTTCCTATCCCCTACTCACATAGAGTAGTAACTTACTTTGTGAGCAGTGCAATTGAGCCAGATTCTAATACCCTTATACATCTAGAGTAGCATCTGACTGCAAAAGATGTCTCTTTAAAGTGATTAAACTTCTCATGGAGTAACTCTGAGGCACTATTCTGTCAGTAAGGGCATAACAATCTGTCTCACAGATTTTAACATTTAGGGAGTAAGGTACTACTCAGCATGAGTAAGGGTGGCCCATACAGTGTCAGTGACAGAGCCATGCATCCTAATAGCTGGGCAATATTTCCCTGACTATCTCATAATTAGAGAAGATGGAGATTGACTGGAAGGTAGAAACTTCTCATGATCTTACAGTAGTTGAATAAAAATAATGAATTAATTTTCATGGTATTCTCCACCCTTTCTATGTGCTTTCTGGGAATATTTGTATGAGATATTTTATTTGCAAGGATGTTAGTGGTCTTGTGAATACTCCTGTCAATATGTGATTGCACAGGAAGTCTTTGTGTAGCCATCCTGAAAGCTCTTTGATTTCCTTCCTCCTTGTAAGCTGCTGGCTTGTTTCTCCAACCCAGGAAGGACTCACTGTCAGGCTTCAGAGTAACAGCCGTGTTAGTCTGTATTCGCAAAAAGAAAAGGAGTACTTGTGGCACCTTAGAGACTAACCAATTTATTTGAGCATGAGCTTTCGTGAGCTACAGCTCACTTCATCGGATGCATACCGTGGAAACTGCAGAAGATATTATATACACACGGAGACCATGAAACAATACCTCCTCCCGCCCCACTGTCCTGCTGGTAATAGCTTATCTAAAGTGATCATCAAGTTGGGCCATTTCCAGCACAAATCCAGGTTTTCTCACCCTCCGCCCCCTCACACACAAACTCACTCTCCTGCTGGTAATAGCCCATCCAAAGTGACCACTCTCTTCAAGGAAATGGCCCACCTTGATTATCATACACATTGTGAAGAGAGTGGTCACTTTGGATGGGCTATTACCAGCAGGAGAGTGAGTTTGTTGGGGGTGGGGGCGGAGGGTGAGAAAACCTGGATTTGTGCTGGAAATGGCCCAACTTGATGATCACTTTAGATAAGCTATTACCAGCAGGACAGTGGGGCGGGAGGAGGTATTGTTTCATGGTCTCTGTGTGTATATAATGTCTTCTGCAGTTTCCACGGTATGCATCCGATGAAGTGAGCTATAGCTCATGAAAGCTCATGCTCAAATAAATTGGTTAGTCTCTAAGGTGCCACAAGTACTCCTTTTCTTTTTACTCTCAGGCTTAAGTCTCTTTCAGGACACAGTTTTGTTCTTCAGCATAAACACTTGGGAAAACATCCAAACAAAAAGCAGTTCCTCTGCATACCATGGGCTACAGCTTCCAGAGGCCCTGAAGGGAGGACATACTGTTCATTCCCCCTGCTTCAGAACTTATTGCATGCAACCATCTGGTACCTTCAGTTCCTTCTCAACTAAGTCACTTTCTGGCTTTTATAATCACCTGCTTCCTTCCCAGCTGGGTCCAATAACTCAATAAGACTTGCTGGCCCAGGGCCCCTAAGAGGGCAGACAACAAAGGCGATCAATTGCACACCCCAAATAATAAACTTTTGAAAACACTGTAAAAGCAAATAGCTCACAAACATCCCTTAAAGTCAAATATTTGTGTAAAATGTTTGTTGACTAAGTATGAAGAACAAAAAGTTGTAAAAAATCAAAGTATGTTCACAATATATTTTCAGAAAACAAAGCTAAACTAATCTAATAAATTATGCGCTTTGAAATAATCCCCCCAGCTCTGCATCACAGCCCTTTCTCCTTTTCAAAAATCCTGCTACTGGATATGGGTCTACATAGTTCATTACTCAATCAATAGGGAGTCACTCCTCAAGAGGATCAAGAACAAAAAAATGGCAATTTAGATGTAGTTTTCCTCCAGCTCTTGATTTAAAACCCTGATAGGAAAAAATCAGCCCTATCATAAAATATAATTAACTCTGACAGTCAAATAAGAATTTTAGAAAATTGCTCTTTTGTGAGGGGGAAAAAAATCTTTGGCTCTTTTTCTCTGCATTGTAAAAAGTGACTATTGTACTGGAGCATGAATCAGAGCAGTATACAAACCTCCATCTGATAGCATAAACTCTGTCTGGAGTAGACACAGAATAAAGGTTTATGATGGGGAAGGTTATGGACATAACCAAATGTTATCAAGCGTATTTTCATGTCAACAAGATAAAGGATCAGAGCACATATTCAGCAACCAAAATGTGCAAAACTTTCATTAGATGGTTGTTAACTGAATGTGAATGCTTTTATCTGCACTTTGAAACTACCAACCTTTAAAAAAACCCTTTAAAAAAATCTATTTTCCACTGCTTAAAAAGATTGCCCTTCCTCAGTTTGTATACATCTTTAACTTCTTCCCTACAGGAAATACTGTGCTTGCTTCTTAAGATTTCACAGTAACAGATAATAATAGTATTTGGTGGGATTTGTGTCTCACTATTGTGTTCCACTCCTTTAAAAAAAATCATTTAAGTGATAATTGCTCCTTGAGATTGTCACCATAAAATAAGTTAACAGAATTCAATAGTATAACTGGATGCTTGTGTAAAGAGCCCAAAATGAATTCAGACATGAATAGATTCTATTAATTAAAATTAATTTTCAGGTTCCAGTGCCCTTAGCAAACTCAAATGTAACAAACCCCAACAACACAGTAATATTAGATGTTGATTTATGTTTTCATATTTACTCAATTTCTGCATGTGCTGTATTGTTCATTAATTTTTATTATTGATAAAATTCACATAGACCTTTTACTTTTTCTTTATATGAAGAGTGAGTTCCCCTAATGCATGTACTATTCTCTGAAAAGATTACCACTGGTACTTTGAATTTAATCAAGCAATAATTCCTCTGGTAATTTGTATGTATTTTGTTTTACCTTATGAAGAATAAAATGAGTTAAGGAATTACTGTCAAACTATAATATATTTTTCTATTATATCTTTAATCAGGTTTAAACATGAACCTCCCCTCAAAATAATAAAGCCACTGACTTTAATTTTCCTCATAGCTGTATCCATACTTCTTCAATTCTTGCAATTCTAATAAGTAAAAAAAATATTAGTATATGTTATTAGATTATAAGGATTGCTGCTGCTTTCAATTTCTGGACTTCATCGCTGTGCAGATTTTTATTATCAAAATCCATTCAAGTCTCTGGCAAGTACTGAGAAAGCTCAATTGAAAATGTATGCTTAATAGTTTCTTGCATGTGTTACAAAAATGAAAGGCAAAACTTCTAAAGCAATGAAAAAAAAACCTAATCTAGTGAAACTAGACAAATTTGAGGCTAGATGAAAAGCCCATTTTTGCCAGATGTACTTTCGAAATTTTTGCTCGAAGAAATGAAAAAGCAACAAAACCAGCTATGTACATGTCAAGTTTATTTCACACTTGCTTCAAGTTATCAACCCAAATTACATTCTGTTCCTACTAAAACATCCAAGCAGTTGGGCCTGATTGAAAGGAAATTGAACTTAATGGAAGCTTTTCCATTGGCCTCAGTAGGCTTTGGATCAGGCCCTTGGGCCCTGACTCAGCAAAGCATAGCCTCTTCTAACTGACATTAATGGGATAGAAGTGTGTGCTTAATTTTAAACACATGCTTAGAAGATTTGTTGGAGCTTCTCTCTCATTACATTTTTACATCCTGGCCTGAAAGGCACCAAGATCATTTCCCTTCCATGTGGTAAAGCCTAAAAGGAACATTTGAAAGAGATTTTCATGGATAAGGTTGCAAACTGTGTGGCACAGGTGGTTAATGAGAATTTAATAATAAATGAGAAAGATAAGAGGACCTGGCCCTTTGTGGCCAGCTGGAAGAGGCTGGAGAAAGTTGTTGGAAAAAAAAATTGGAAGGCTTATGAAAGAGAACCACAGCAGACAGCATGGAAGTTAGAATCATACTGTACATCCGTCCCTTGATCAGATTATCACACAACACTGTAAAATAAAGAAGGGAAAGAAAATGCCCTTCACATGGGGCAAGACTAAGAGTGAACACTGATGCAAGTCAAATAACCCTGGATGAACCCAGAGATGAAAAATAAACCCTATTAGATTACACAGACCATCTTACTATCAGTGTACAATGATTCCCTATTTCAAGTTTACTAGTGTCTTTGTCCACTCTAGTTTTAAATGTCCCAAGTGAGGTGGCCTTCCACTGCTATCCTTGGGGTAACTCTTCCACAGAACAGTACAACTTACTGTGAGGAGATATTCAGCTTTCATTTTGTCTCTTATTATTGTCCCATTACTCTGTTACATCACCTTTTATTATTCTAAATAATCCCTTTCTCTCCTTGGCATTCACATCCTTCACATTTTTCTATAATGTAATCATGGCCTTCTTTAATCGTGGCCTTCCTTAATCCTTATGCTTACCCAAGCTATGACCCATGGGTGAGTATGTCCACAGAAGTTTTCCCAATCAACTGACAATGGGTTGTCAGAGAGGAAAGAACTACAGACTTTAAGCACCAAAAGCACTGATCCAGGCCATTCAGCTCAAAGATTAACTGCCTTAGTTAGCAGCAGTATTATATCCTTAATTTCAGCTATCAGAGAGGACACAACACTGATAAACTTTGTGGATAACATAAAGATTGGGGAGTGGTAAGTAGCGAAGATGATAGATCACTGATGCAGAGTGATATGGATTGCTTGGCAAGCTGGGTGAAAGCAAACGTGTGTTTCAATATGGCCAAATATAAAGCCATACATCTAGGAACAAAGAATGCATGCCATACTGACAAGACAGAGGACTCTATCCTGAAAAGCAGTGCTTCTGAAAAAGACTTGGGGTTCATGATGGATAATCAGCTGACCATGAGCTCCCAGTGTGACTCTATGACCAAAAGTGCGAATGAGAAGCAACAGGAATATTAAGGAGGAATAGAGAGGTTATAGTACCTCTGTACCTGGCACTGGTGTGATGGCTACTGGAATACTATGTCCAGTTTTGGGTTCCACAATTCAAGAAGGATGTTGGAGAGGGTTCAGAGAAGAGTTGCAAGAATGATTAACAGATTAGAAAGCATGCCTTATAATAGTCAAGGAGCTCAATCTGTTTAATTTATCAGAGGAAAGGCTAAGGAGTGACTTGATCACAATCTAAAAGTACCTACCTGGGGAACAGAAAATTGGTATCCGAGAGTTCTGCAATCTAGTAGACAAAAGGTACAACATGTTCTAAGGGCTGGTAGCTGAAGCTAGCTAAATTCAGACTTGAAATAGGGCACAAATTTTTAACTGAGAGAGAGTAATTAATCACTGGAACAATTTATCAAGGGTTGTGCTGGATTAGGACATTTTAAAATCAAGACTGGATATTTCTCTAGAAGATATGCTATACTTCAAATTGGAATTAATTCAGGGAAGTCCTGTGACCTCCCTTATGCAGCAGGTCAGATTAGAAGATCACACTGTTCCCCTCTGGCTGAGATTCTATGAAACATACTTGACAAGTGTTACAAACTGCTCCCATCAGGAATGCTCAGCCTAACCTTCTGAAGCTTGCAGAAGTTCAAATCTCAACCTAGGGGAGCTTTACAAATTATAGCCTATTCTAGGTCATGAGGAGTGATTGAACTCAGGACCATAAACACCAAAGCAGAGGTCATCTTTGGCATTGGAGTTAAAATAAATAGCCAGCATTAGCTGGCAGCAATAGTGAATTCTTATCCTCTGGTCACTAGAGTGGGACATGACAATCTTACCTAGCACTAGGTTTACAACAATGTCATGTTTTGCAATAAAAATGAAGCAAAAAATCAATCCTTAGAAACACCAATAAATTAGATTCTTTGAATATTCTTTTAAATAATTACATTTCAAAAGTCAAATTCAGCTCTCCATTACATCAGTGAAAACCTAGAGTAACTGCATTGACTTCACTGAAGTTATTCTGGATTATACCTGCTCAAAGGAGATGAGAATTAGGGCTGACCTGAAAATGGAATTTCTGTCCCCTGGAAAATGTCAAGGTTTTGGAAAAAATGTCACCACAATTCAAAATGAAAAGTAAAACCTCTGAAATTCTCCATGGGGCAGATATTTCAAAAGATTCCATTTTGGGAGATCCAGAATGGAATTTTTCAGCTCAGTGGCTGACCACCTGGAAGGCTGTTGTCAATTTCACCTTCTTCCCCAGTAGGCAGAAAATGAAATTGACAAGAACCTCCAGGTGGGCTTCCACTCCCCTTGCACTGGTCTCCCCACCTTCTCCCCAACCTGGTTGCCTCACTGCACAACAACTGAGTTGGCAGACAGCCAGGGCACTCATTCTTCCTGCCTCCTGCCCATCCTGACCCTGGCTTCCTGCCCTTCCCCCCCCCCCCAAAAAAAGACAAAATTAAAATTTTCCCAAAGAAAATTTTGATTGTATGAAAAGGGCATGTTTCATTTAAAAAAATCATTCTGACAGAAATTTCCCAGCCTGCTCTAATCAGAAGCCAGCCCAAATGTAGTTTATCTGTCTATAACAAGGTAGGTAATGTGTCCTATTTTACGACTGTGGAAAATGAAGCATGAATTACAGTAACTTTTTAAGGTGACATAGCAAATCAGTGGCATATCGAGGAGTAGAACCCAGGACTCGCAATTAGGTGTCTGCAGAAAGTAGCATTGCTCTCTGATTAATGGATGTAAGGAATCCAAATGCTCAGCTGTGTTGTTCTACATGTGGCATCTCTCTGTATTAGATCAATTTCCACATTTTAATAGGCTACTACAGGAACCATTTTTCCCCTTCTGTTAATTCTGCTCACATATTTAGTCTTGTTCAACTGATGAACACATTTTTCTCTCTTTAATATACGGTTATTAAAAAAGTCACCATTAATTACTTATGATTAAAAGAATTTGGCGGTCAGTCAGAAGGAAAAAAATCCATCATCTCCTGAATCATAGATATTTACGTTACTTTGTAGAGGACGCATATGCAGGACACATCATCCTCTTCCTTTTAGAAATAATCTACCAGTCACCTTTCCTTAATATCAGTTTAACAAGTGATAGCTAATGAAAATGACTGTCTTAGGGCCAGTCCACATACTGTCTTCCTCTCTACTGGACTTAACAAACCCTGTCAGCAAAATAAGTGCTCAGAGTGCTAACATGTTTTGGCTTGTACATATGTGGGGATAAGTTAGTTTTCTTCTAAAGCACCATTCAGTCGATCTTACTTTAAATCATGAATAGCTACTGCTGAAGAATTATTTAGAGGGGTAGAAAGCCTAAAATGGTGTAGCAGGAAATGGGATGAATGAAGATGGTGGAAATGACTGGGCAACAACAAGATCAAGTCTTCAACCATGCTGGGTCAGTCCATCTCTATTAGATAGTTACATGGATATAAATGTGTGTTAGTACGTTCGCACCATAGGCCAGATAGAAAGCCCATTTAAATCAATGGGAGCCTTTCCATTGACTTCAATGCACTTCACATCTGGCCTCTCATGCTTGTTATATTTCAGCCTAGCTATACATATGGATCACTGAGTAGCTCCTTTTGCCTCTCATAATCCCACTTAAAGGAAGATATTACTTTAAATAGGTTTATAGGAGGCAATTTCACAAATTAACAGCAGAGAGATGGGCACAAACTGAAATTCTGGATCTAAAGATGCCTAAACTTTTGGGAGGTTAGAATTGGAGGTGAACTCCCGGTCAACAGTAAAAACACCAAGACGGAAGAGGGATTGTACAAGATGATTTGACTGAGTGGGAGAAAGGGTAGGAGGTGTTGACTTGAAATAACTGAATTAAATTGAGACATGACAAATTTAAGATGAACATCAAGAAAACTTCTCAATGGAGTGATTAGACAAGTGAATAATCACCTTGGGAGAAATGCATAAGTCCCATTACTTGCCATACATGAAATGGAGACAAAGAATTTAAAACTGGACTGAAAGGAACAATCCTTCATGAGGGACAGGGAAGCATGATCAGGATGAGAGATTGTTATTAACTCAGGCACTTTTCATCCCTAAAATGGCTAGATATCTTTTATTGGAAGTCTTTCCAACTCATAATGTCAATGGGACTGTTTGCTTAAGTGGCAGAATCAGGCCCTATGTCTGATTTCTTGGAATGTTGTTTTCTTAACTCAGAACTCTTGCTCCTGAACAAGCCCATGGTATCAGCATTTGGGCAGATACCACTACGGAAACAAATTAAAATTTTCAGTTAGGTTCATTAGGTAGGGCAGCAGAATAGACAAAATCTTTTTTAAAAAAGCATATTTCATTCATTCACTTTCTTATTTCCATTTTAAAAACCTGCCACTTTTTCTTCAAAAAAGTTAGCTCCCAACAGCATAACAACTAAAAAGGAATTGTTAGAGTTTTGCTCTATTGTGGTTATCTCACATGAGCAATTAACTAGCAAGAGTTGCAGCATATCTATTAGAAATTCTTTCCCATAAAAGAGTTTTAAGATTTCCTTAAATTCAAAGGTTAGGTTAATACAAACAACACAATAGTTAATCTGTAATATACTTTATTGAATAGCTCCAGAGCTTGGACAAGGTTATATCTCTTTGGATCTACCTCTAAGGTCATTAACATGATTTATTATGAAGCTACAGGAAATTAGGTCCTGGATATTTCAATATTAGGCAGAAAATTTTAATTCCATCATTGCCATAGAGCTACTGTATCTCCAACCAAACTTGTTGCCATGGTAACTAGATTAGCAAAGTATTCCTTAAATCTTCTTTTCTCCTTATTACCGTCACAAAACATTGAAAACTGGAGATGAATTATTGTTAATTGTAACTGAATTAGTTTTCCAAGCTGTCTGATTCCAACTGCTCAACGTTGATTCTTCTGAAACATTTTAAGTAAACATAACTGTTTTAACAAGACTTTTCACCGGGACTCTGTTAGTTTAAACAGAACATATTTTACTCTAATTGTTTATGTGACTATCAATATTTTAAACAGGACGAAAGTTTGAAGAGAGCCCTTCAGAAAACCAGATACAGCTGGAGTGCCGTTTTTGACTTAATGGGTTCATTGGGACATCAAATATAGATCCTTTATTGAAAATTAAAATGTCAGTTTAATAACTCACGTATTAGCATTGAAAGCCTTTATTTGATTGGAGGGCTGCTCACTTCATCAAGAGCTAAATAAATGGGCACAATTTCATTCAAGTCAGTAGAGTCGGTTGTCCCCTTATACCACTCATAAATCTGATCTCAGATTTCAAACTACATCATCAGATTTCAAACTACATCATCTTCAGTAGGTCATTTAGGCCCCAACTAAACTGTCCCAATGGCACAGCTCCGCTGCTGAAAGATAGGCATGTGATTAAGAACCTTGATGTATGGGTGCTTTATTTATGTGTAAATAAGATAATCATCCAATCAGTAAGCATGCAGTCCATGTTCTGGGTACCCTTAAAACAAAATACACATCTCATGAGAAATTTTCCTATAAATTCATATAGTAACATTATGGACTCTCAATTTCCCTGTGACTGTGTAGGATCAATAGCAAACGCCTAGATCCAGCCCAGATAAAACACTAATCTTCCAGAGTATTTCCTCTCCAGATGCCTAGCAGCATGTCTAGAAAACTGACCACTTGTGACTACATTTTTTAGACCCTAAGCTCTTTATTAGTATAATGGTCACACTCCAAATAGAAAGCATCATACAATGTACCGCTACTGTTAAAGACTGACAAGAGGCAATCACTAAGTAAATAGAACCACCACTCTTAGTTTGTCATAGAATAAATATCCATAATTTTATGGAGCACTGACAAATAACCCATCAGTGTAATTAAAGCAGAATTGTATGTCCCACTGCTTTGTACTTCATTTCACTTGATGTGGACAAATAAACGGGAAGAGTAACATATGGAGGGACACCAAAAAATTGAATATAATATCCCTGCACTTTTACCATCAAGAGCAAAAAGAAACACATCAATAACAGTCAACATGTATAGCCCAGACCATCTGGACACAGAAGCTTGGGTTGCCAAGAGCGTATTAAAATATTTTAATCTCATTGTATTCCCTTAGGAACGCAAGCTAGTTTGCACAAGCACAGGATCTGCTAAACCACCAGAATTCTCATCGTAAATGCACAGTATAGGTATGATCGTTATTTAATTAAGAGATACCAAGGAAGGGGTTCTCAGTTGACAAGGCAATAATCCTGTTCCTAAGTAGACAGAGTAGGAGGTCAATAATGTTACTGAGCAGGAGGTCTACATTTATTGCTTTACTAGGCTACAAATTGAATTAAGATTTTGTGTTTAAAAAGTGACAAGTTTCCCTCTCCTCCCATGCAATATAGTTATCTCCTCCCTGTTTTAACTCCCAAAATTTCAGTGACGCTTAATGGATATTGTCCTCAAACCCTTGTAGTTTCCTATGTTGTCATGATTTTTTAAAACGTTGAAATAAAATTATTTCCCCCTGACTCTCCTGTTTTGTGCTATTTGTCCTGCTCCCATCCATGGTCCAGCAAGGAGTTTGGCTGTTGGCTTCTGCCCTTATTATCTCCATGCAACCATGTGCTTCTCTAGGAAGCACAGAATTAGAGTGGGCCACAAATATAAGCTGGCTAGTCAGGGCAGCCAAATAAACTAAACAGATGTGCTGATGGAGCAGTTGGAAGGAACAAAGGAGGGTCAGCGGAAGGACTGTATAGCAAAATGTTCTTGTCAGCGTGATGAGCACCAAGAGCTAGGAGCATCCGAAATTATGTCACTATCCCAGTCATCTTACTGAGCCAAGAAAACGCCACATAACTTGTAAACAGTATGAACAGAAAGATGAAGCAAAACGTTGTCATTCAGATCACTGATTGTCACATAGGGAAGGACTTGGGTGTTTTGTTTTCTGATTTTCCCTTGTGGTTCTGTATTATGGAAGCATCCTTGGTTCTTAATTCCTTTTATTCATATACCGTATCATCAACAGGAACGCTACACTCTCATCAGTCACAGTGGACAGTCAAGTCAGCTGCAACCCTGCTGAATTAAAAAAAAACATTAGGTTGCTAGTGAGAGTTTGAATCAAGGGGCGATCCTGAATTTTATTGGCACACAGATCTGAGATACAGGCAGGGCTACAAGAGAGGAAGGAGTTTACAAAAATCCAGCGTGACTGCGAATGAAGAAGCAGAAACGTCTAAAAAATGACTGTGGCCTTTTATTTTTCAGACCGTTTTCAATATCTCTTTTATTACATCCTCAGCCGTGTGTTATATGGGATGACAGCATTTTTAGGAGGAATGGGCTTTTTTGGGTGACTAGCATCTTTTCCTTATGAAGAAAATACTACAATATTTCTATAGCAGATGACAACACAGTAACATCAGCATTGTAAACTGTAGATGAGAGTACTGTTAATAAGAGCCTGCATACTATTCCTTGATCAACTTCATAATACAACATACGGTGCTTCTATACTCACCTATAGTTAATCAGGTTCCTTTCTTTTCTTAACTGTAGGTAGAGCCACATCAGACATTAAAACAGCAGCAGTCAGAAACAACAACATGGGAGGCTCTAAGTGAACTGCCTCACCAAAAGAATGGCCTCTAACCATCTGGCAGGTGATTTGGGCAGCCCACGTCTGCCCCAAGTCACATTTGGATCACAGCCCTAGCTGCAGTCACACAAACTGTATAGTCTATGACAAGAAGTTTTTTCTTTCTTTGTTCCTTGCTTTCATAAACACCATTTGTTAACTACGCTTCTGTTTCAGGCACAAATCCTGCTAGTGACTTTCCATAGTAGGAACTGTTCTGAAAATGATTGCATAGAGTTAGAACTAATTCATTTTTTCTTCTCGGGGCCCTGCACTATAACTCGTTATAACTTTTTATCAGTTGAGTCAGCTGTGTTCATCCTTATGAGGAGCAAATTCAATAACATTTAATATTATGTTTTTATTACACCTAGACTGTACATGCTTGCTTGAATTTTGTTGTTCTCCTTCCTTCTGAGATTTCTACCAGCAGAGACACAAATATAAGAGGGTAGGGTTACCAAAACATAGTATATATACAGCACCTATGCATTTAAATAAAATGTCCTTTCTGTATGCTATAATATACATAAATAGTGACCAATTTTGAATAAAAGATGAAACATCCCAAACTACAAATCAAAAGTAGACAACTATTGAAACCTGAAAACATCTATTTAAGTATTATTTTCTTCTTTACCTATTTTCTTTTTCTCATGCCTTGAACTTCACGTTTATGTCTGGCCAAGAAAGGAGTGTGTCTAGAAACAAGAAAGGAACAGAAATCTCACAAGAAAGCATGTTCTTGTAACATCTCCCGACCAATTCTACAGACCCAAGACATCCAGATAATTCAAAAAGATTTGGACAAGTCCCCACATCGTGGCGTGCTTGGGCACACAGTTGGCCAAATTCAGTCCAGCATTTCTGGTGGGTTTTGAGAGTAGAAAACCAGTTGCAGAAGATGGTGGCTGCAAAAGAAGTGTCCACAGCCTCCCTCTTACAACATTCTAGGACTAACCAAGGAGGACGAAGGGTCCAGTTAGCCGTGGTTGTGATGACTGAGCCTACTGTAACTCTATGGGGACTATATTAGGTTTTAAAGCTATTCTCCTGTGTTGGATGAAAAAAAAAGAGAATGTAGGTTCTCTCCTGGTTCTCATGCAGTAACAGATGCTACTGTGTTTCTCTCTCCTGGAATGTCTGAGCCTCACAGGAAGCAGAAAGAATCAGAAATCTGAGAAAACTGCTTCTTGCGAAATGCAAAGTCACCTTTTCAGAACTCATGAAGCTGCTCACAGTAAGCATTTGTAGCTTAATCAGAACACCAGGCTTCCTGAGGTTTGCCCATGACTGGTAACAGGAATGTAAATTCGACTTCTCCATGATTTTCTGCCAGAACTAGTGCTCCGATGTTGACATTTTTCCGAAGAGCATAGCTAATGCAGATGTTTGAGCGAGGCATCCAAAATGGAAATAAAATCAAATGCTTTCATTGTCAGCACTGATCCTTATTGGATTTGAAAAATATGAAAGTATACAAATTTCCTTCCCCGCCACCAGTACTTTAAGAATTAGAGCCTTTTTAAAAAATGTATCCTTTATTTACAATGTTTTATTAAGTACATTCTGGCAATTCACTGCTGCTGCTCTGAAGTATTTCATTCTCTTTATTTGAAACACTGCTGATATTTTCCCCTGCATTTTCAAAGAAACATACAAAATCTACTTTGTTTTCAAATGAGACTGGGGCAAAATGTTCAGACCTGGGTACTTAAATTAGACACTGTCACCCTGCAAGGAATAACTAGGCTAGCGGAAGCCAGGATGAGGCCTTCTGCTTGTGGACAGGCTACTGCTGGTAGAGATCTGCACAACACCAAAGCACCCTGAAGCTACAGGGCAGGGGTGACAGAACCCCTTATTCGCCTGGGTGGTCCCCAAAATATCACAGACTCGGTGGCGCTGGAACCCTTTTAATTGTGCGGGTGCTGAAAGCCAGCCCCCTTACCCCTGTCCACAACCCCCGCTCCCAGCAGCTGGGGCTGGGAGCAGGGCCGTGTCTCCGTGAGGGGGGGACCCAGACAGGGGTAAAGGGGAAAGACTGGGGGTTGGCACGGGGCCAGGATTGGAGCCCCGGGCAAGGGGCCAGTGGCCAAGGGGCAAGGCCAGCCCCCCAAGAGCAGAGCTCTGGGTGTGGGGCCCCAGGCACAGGGCCAGCAGCAAGGAAGTGGGCCAGCAGCTGGTAGATGGAACCTGAGTTGGCCTGGGCCGGTGGCCAAGACCCAAGCCCTGGGCTGGGGTGTGAAGGCCTGGGCTTGCGGCCAGTGGCCCCACATAAGACCTGGGTGTGCTGCAGCATCCCACACCCCCCACCCTGCACCCCTACTTCCCACGCCTATGCACAGACTCCAACTGAAAACCTATATTTAAGTGTTTTTCGATAAGTTCCCCAGTATTCAAAGGCGCTGAGCACTTGTGGTTCTTACCGCCTTACATGGCAGGGGCAGATGCTTAGCACTGCTGAAAATCAGGGTAATATGTATGTGCCTTGGTATGGATTTCTGTCCTAAGTTTAGGCATCCACATTAGAACTGTTATTTAGCTATAACTATAGATTCCAGTGAATTTTTGCACAGAGTTGTGAAGTAATTTATCCCATTAGCTTGAAATCGCTCATTAGTCTTGATTCAAGACACTGAGCAGTACGATCAATATTGTTTCTAACACATTTTGCTCATTCAAAACTCTCTTTAAACTCTCCTTTTCCATGATGCTGACAAAACACTTGACAACACCAAGGCTGTTGGCATGCTGATATCGCTGCTGATCATGTTAACCAATACTGTCTTATTGTTTCCTTGTACTCTCTTTCCTGTCTGTATCCATCTCTTGTCTTTGGGGCAGGGACTGTCTCTTTGTTCTAGCATAATAGGGACTAGGGCTCTTAGGTGCTACAGTAATACAAATAATCTTCTTCTTTCATATGGCGATAGCAGAGAAGATGAGAACCTGCTTGTGGTCTCCGCTGCTACATGGATAAGTACAACGAATGCCATCAAATTGGCAACTAAATGTCTTGAAAAGGCCTTCCAGTCAACAAAGTGAAAGTAATATAAATAATAATGCTGTCAAGCTACTGGGATACTATATGGATGGACACTTTCGCAATAGAGGTAAAAACGTTTCTATCCTATCTCACTATTTTGAATGGTGGTATTATTTGGCAGTTGTTTGGAGACCTACATAAGGTGAGATGGTGAATTTCAGACTAGTTTCTCATGATATGCAACTCACGACACCCTCCAAACTACTAGCCTTAATGGTATTTTGGCAGAAAGGCCCATGAATGAATGGAATACTAAAACAAACCAAATTCTTATTCCCTAGATTTAAACCCTCCAGATGAGAAGTTAGACTCTGTGAAGGTCAGTACAATGACCTTTATGATCCAGCTCCCTTGTGCTGTGCCTGTTCCATTCATGTTGCAGTTTACCTCTCCTCTTCCTCTTTACCAAGCAGCCTGACCTCTGAGCCCCTACACATGCCTTCTCTACATTTGATTGAGTGGTGTAGTGCGCTGGGACACAGGGTCACAGCACCACCAAACTTTGGCTAGGATAAAGGCTGTTGCCCAGATGGCTGTCCTGGCTCCATGGCCTATGTGTATACTGTAACCTGCCAGACAATTATAACAATTGAACTTTTTAGGGCTCTTTCTGTTCCTAATACAGAGCACAGGCTTCCCTGTAGATGGGGGTGGGAGGAGCGGGGGGCAGACCTCAGGAGAACTGGCAAAAATTTTGAATCGCCCTGGAAAATAACATGGGCTTCAACCAGCAGAAAGAAAAGTTTGCAAGTTAAACTAATTTTGGAACCTTGACGTAGATCGTGCTCCACAAGGTTTCTTAAACACTCTGCCGTATTTTTTGGTAACCTGGGTCAGCAAAATACTTGTTTTCCAACCAAGAGATTCTGCCAAGTACGATTAATGAATGAACATATGATAGAAATTAGAATATATTTAATTCAGGATTAAGACCCCCAATCTATTTTATTCAGTCAACATAAAAGGATGTTATAGGGATTAGCATATTGAGGCTGGATGTGACGAGGTAGTAGTTCATTTGCTCCTCCAGCTATTTATCTGGTAACGTTTACGTTTTACAATAAGTCTTGGTTATTATTTCTACTCTAGAATAATTTGTCACTAATAACAACCTTTTCCGGTGATTCCAGGGGGAAAACATCACTGGCTTTTTCAGTGCTGGAATGAAGTTGCCAGTTAAAATTACATCATAGCAATAGCAGAAATGGTTCTAACTCAACCGCTTCCAAAAGAAGAAGGGAGTCAGGATTGGACCATGGATCCAGATCTGAATTTCAAGGCTGGGCTCTATTTCTGTAAGTGCTGAATCAAATTCTCAGAGATTGAAATCCAGATCGGCATCTAAATTTTGTGACTTGGGAACCATCTGTTGTTAGTTGATATTGGGTTTATGGAAAGGAATAAAGGGATCTTTTTAAAATATATTATTATTATTATTATTATTAGATAAAAAGGATTTTGTGGTGGATGGATGTACAGCCTATGAAAGACATCTCAAAGGGCTTGCCCTTCATATTTAATATGAAGGTGACTGAATACATTTAAAAAAACCCAAACCAAACTTCTACCTACCAGATCTGTATATAAAATAACTTTCTTGTTTGTCTCAATCACTCACATCTGAGAACTCGACAGCTGCCATCTTCTCTTTGAAACAGCACTATGTTAAAGCACACTAGCGAACTTTTAGTGCACACCAACAGGGTCTACATGGAACAATTTGTGTACTTTAGAAAACTCACATCCTTACTACACATTGCTGCACCATGTAGACATTAAGATATCAAATATTTATTGTGCCCATGTTCAAAAACCGCTTACCAAGTTATTGGTTATTTTAAACAAACAAAGAAAAAGCTTAGCCATGGTGGATTTTTCACAATTAAACAAGACTTGTACTTAAAAAAATTCAAGTCTGCCCCAAAAGAAAAGAAATCTTCTGATGAGATCTGTTTAGTATCAGTGTGAGGAACAAGGGCAGGGAGGAGGATAAAATGCTAGAGGCTTCAGGGTTTTGCCACACCCATCCCAGAAAAGGAGCAGTGGAGAGGTCCTCCAAGCAGCCTAGACTGATTGTGAGGAAGCACCCAGAGGGACCACTGGAACAGCCAATCAGGGAGCTGGGGGGGGGGCATATAAAAGGAGCTGCAGAACAGAGCAGCAGTTAGTTGCTGCTTGGAGCTGGAGAAAAAAGGACTAGGTGTCTGGTTAGAAGAGCAGCAGGACCAAAGACAGTCTGCTGGCAGGGACCAAGGCAGCAAGAGGCTTCTGGCTGGCTGCTAAGACTGAGCCAAAGACAGTTTGCTAGCAGGGACCGGGGGAGTATTGAGGGAGCTCCTGGCTGGCTGCGGGGACTGACTAAGGACTAAGCCTGGGGAGGGCTGCAGGAAGATAGTATCTCCAGGAGGAATGCCTGGGGATATGGCCCCATACAAGGGCTGGACTACTAAAAATCAAAGTCCAGGGAGGGCTAGAGAGACAGTGACTATATACCCCAGAAGGGGTCTGTTCTGGTTAACATGAAGACAATGTGTGTGACGAGGGCTGAGTCATTGAAAAAACTGCCTAAGAACCACCAAAAGGGGTCACCAGAACTGAAAGAACACAGACACACCAGACCAGAAGGGGGCGCTCCCGAGAGGTGAGTGCTGACCCAGTTACAAGCCCATATTTCAGAAATGCCCATGTGCAAAATATGTCCAGGCGGTTATAACAAATGATGCCTAAATGACTCATTTGTATGTTCAATTATTGTTGCTGTATGAGCAATATTGCCAAATGGATATGCAAGTTATATGTGTGCAGTTCAGAAAATCTATGCATAAGAACTGCAGGGGTGTGAGTGTGAGTGTGTGTGTGTCTACAGAGATACACAAAATAGGGTCTTGTTTTGAAAGATCTATACAAAAAAGCCACCAGCTACACATGGTCTTTGGGTACTGTAGATTGATTAAAGGAGTCCAAAGCCTTGTATGCATGTCAGTTTTTGGGTGCTATAGCCACAATTAAAAACAAAATCAGACACCAGATATCCCATCCTGAGGGAATGTACTGTTCTCAAATAGAACTTCATGACTTGTCATGTGGACATCAATACTGGACAAGCACATTTGTTAGGTGACTGTTACTGTGAAGTTTGTGCCGAGGTTAAAAACATACCACTCTGATAAACCCGTTTTATCAGAACTGATCCCGTTCAAGTAAAAATCCAACATGCATCAAAATCATGCTCCTCTGTCCCAAAAGGAAAGAGAGAAATCACCTCTTTCTGTCTGGCTTCCATGCTCTTTAATTTTGTCCAGCATATATCTACCACTGTGATAGATGCTACAGAAAAACCGAAGAGAAATGGATGAATTACTTAATATCGCAATTTGATGCTCTGTTTTGTCAAGACTTACCCTGCCCACGACTCTGGGGAATGGCGGTCTCTGATTTTCTGGAATTAATATTGCTGTTGCCACAATGGCCCTTTTTTGTCTTAGAATTCCAAGACTGCCATCTTCAATCTTAAAGATTTCCTAAAAAAAAAAAAAAAGAGGGAAGTAATTATCCAAGACCTCCAGGACAGCATGAATTTATTATCCCCATTGCATAGATCTTAATTTCTGACTAGAAAATTCCAGGTGCCGGGACCTTGCCAATACATCCTCTCAACCCTCATTAGCAGGAAGAGTATTGTTAGTTCAAGACTTGAACCATTTTTGTGATTAATGATTATCTTTAAACTATTCAGTCTGATCTTCAGGATCATTCCATTTATGACGATGCCAATAATGATTTATGCATGCACTGTTCATCTTGCATTCCTGTAGCCTAACTTTCAGCCTAAGTAGAAAAAATGGCCTAGCTTGAAAGCAACCACAGTAGCTCTATAAATCTTCACCTCTGACTGTGCTACCTTCCCATCTGATGAACCTGTTGAATCTTAAAAACCAGATGAGATCTGGCCAGCTAAGTGCTTGGGTAGGAGACCTGCAGGTAAACAAACATACTGGTGGAAGTGGTGTTGGTTAATTCTACCAGTATCACATTTCCATCCGAGTCAGGTAGAATCAAAACCTGATGCTAAGCAATTTCCGTGTATTTAAGATGTTGGTTGGGGGGATCAGTTGTGAAAGTGAGGTAGGTTTTGATCATTTATGGTCATTAAAGATCTCATGACAGTTTTGCGTGATCACAGTAGCTATATCCATGGGAGAATCTCGGTAAATTTCAGCAGGGGTAATTACATTCTACATTCTCCCTCTCTTCTGGACCCAAACTGCTGTATACGGGTATTGTTACAATAGCTGCTGCATTATATCCCAGAGGTGGATGCATTTCAATGGTGGCTGATGCAACACCTTTGTCATTCTGTAAATGAGCTTTCTAAAAGGCACGATTTGTTTCTGTCAGGAAACAACCACGGGCTGTTCCTGCTGCTATCTTGCTAGTGCCTCCGGCTAATATACAGTCTGCAGTAACTGAAAACTGTTGCCTCAATTGGTTTTAGTATGAATTTTCAAAGTGGACAATGAACAGAAAGCAGGGGAAACTCAGGCCTGCAATAGTCAATTCCAATCCTGCTGAAGTCAAAGAGGAGGAAGAACTATCAAGAAAATCTGTTTTCAGCCTTCATTACTTTGAGGCCCACCCTAATAATATTTTCCCCTCCATCCTATGCACATTGCCACCTCTCTTTAGTCTTTCAATATGCAAGACACTTGGGTCCGTGTTTTTGTTTTGTCTTTCAATTTCTCTCCCAAATGAATTTTGCCTAATAAAAATTCATGAGAAAGTTGAAGACAAAAACATTGAAAGTGTCAAAATAAAAAAAGCTGAATTCTACCGAAAGGCAAATGTACAATACAGTAAGCTTTCAAATTCACTTCTGCTGTAAATACAGGCAGGAGCTTAGGTTGCCATATGTCTATGTGACGTGGTTGAGGAGCATGACAAGGAATGAACGTTGAAATGTCCAAAATGAAAAGGTTCCTTTAGTCAGCTTAGAACAAATAGAACTACAGTGATGACAACTTTGATCCATGCTGACTCCTAGTCTCACCAACCCCTCTGAGCTCATGAAGTGCTACATTACATTGAAGAATAATCTCCCAAAATGCCTTTGCAAATGAACAAGGCAACAGAAATTGATTCCTGCCTGTAGTATGGATCCCTGTGTTCAGTTCAGTGGGAGGCATTTCCAGATCCACACCACTCAAAGGCATGGTCAGCGTTCAGCAATAGTCAGGCAATATCTAGTACCAGATTTCCATATGTACTGCTGTATCACAGTGTCTTGTGTCTATTTTTGCTGCCAATACAAATTAGGACTAGCTCTATCTGGAACCCATTTCCATTAGTACTGGAAGACTTGAGTCATGAACAATTATTTCATACATTTTCCCACAATCAATCATCATTAAACTTTTTTCAGATTGCTCCCCTCTTGCAAAAAACCAAAGATTATGCAACTGGTCACTACCTCAGTCCACATTCATTATCACAAAGTGTTGGAGGTGTCAAAGGAGGTAGGAAGACTAGAAGACCTTACCTCTGCATTATGAGCAAGATATTGGAACAATAAAGAATTCTTCCAGGGTTTTACAATGAGTCCAGTGCAGGGTGGGATGGGGCTTTGGTAGTTCAGTCAGAGATGTCTGTATACTCATATAAAGTAAATTTCATTCCTGTACAGATGACTGTGTAACACTTACATCTGATTAGTCACCTCTAAAAAGTCAACATTCTCTTTCTTGTCACCTACTGAAATTAAAGGGATGCTTGCCCCTCTGCACAGGGGTACATTTCACCCACCACGCAGATATGACTAATTAAGCTAGTAGCCTATATACGTCACTATCAAGTTCACATAAACAAAATTGGAAAAAGAAAAGGGAAGCAGAAGAATTCTGGACTGGCCACCATTAAGACATCAACATTTACCAATATATATATATATTGCACAGTTACCACATTACTTCCTTTTCTAAGTAAAAGGAGAAATTATGGTATGTCAGCTAACACTGTGCAGTAGCAGTTGGCAAATGCTGACTTGTTAATGGTGACCAACACAGAAGCCAGGATTTGGGAATTCTATGCTTACACACAGCCTGACCTAATGAAGTCACAGAAAAGATTTGCATTGACTTCAATGCATACTCAATCAGGCCTGTAGTTTGTATATGTAATCACAGTAGCTGGGTGCACCTTTTTCATTTCTTGGAGCACGGTGCAAAGATTATGAAATCATTTCAAATGGCACAAGTTATACCTTTTGATAATGTTGTAAGCTACTGTCTCAATATCACTTTAATATTATTATTGTATTATAATATTAGCATCTCTTGGAAGGCTGTGCCCCACCCCCCAGAAAAGTTGTCTCAGCAATAGGATTTTGTTACAGAAATTATAGAAGCAAAACTCTGCCACTGATAACTGGTGAGTAGTTACCAATTAAACAATGGGACTCAAGCTTTCTTCATGCTGTTTGTGCAGAATGCATGGCTAGGATTGGGCCAGAGAGCTCTAGCAATCCAATTAAACTTAATAAAGGCAACGGAAAGATTCCCACAATATTAGTACAAAGGAGTTAATTACAGGTAGCTGTTGAAAGAGTTCAATCTCAGATCTGCCATCCTATTTAAAAGATGGGAATCTTAACTCCATTTATACTTTGCGTGGAAATTGTGTTACAAAGTTTTTCTTTATTATGTTTCTCCTTTTCAATAAACAAGGGAGTAGGAAGTGGAATGAGCATTGTTTAATTTTAACTTTTTGACAGAAATATTTTGCCTCAGCGCTTACAAGGATTCAGCTACTGTCTCCCTAGACAACGGAGAATCGGGCCGGCATCCAACTCTCACTTGACTATCTGACTCACCACTTCACCACAGGCTTTGCATCAGGCCTTTCACTTTACTGAGTGTCATTTTTAGATACAATACCAGTAATTTAATTTAATTTCCTAGTCCCATTACACAAGCATCAAGCCCGGACGAGGTTCATTTTTCTAATATTTAGGCATGTGCTAAAAAAAAAAAAAAGACTAATCCAAATAACTGCAATGACCTTGAGTTGATAGAGGTCAAGTCTACATAATCTAGGATGTTACACAGGTTCAGACTTCCCTAGTTCCCTCAAGAATTCTCAATTCAGCTTCCTCACCACCACCACCGTGTGGTACGAGTCTTTTTGAGGACTTAATACCTCTTGAAAATTTGAATAAATAGCCAAGCCACTTTCCAGTAACAGGCACCATTACTCTTGGCAGAGAAAACTTCATTAGAATTTGTCAGGGGAATAAGTTAGATGTCCGAACACTCATCAATTTGTCACAATAAGGGTTGGAAATATGACTGGAGTGGCAATCTGTAACCCATTACAGGTGACCAGGAAAGCAGTTGTGTTTCTTGTCATTTAGTTGTTTTTTATAAATTAAGTTTGATGGTGTAAGACGGGGTCAATAGCAGTTTCCATCACAAAAACACAAACAGAGTTAATTTACTTTTTAATGCAAGCAACCTGACCCCCTCCCTGAAATTGCAATTTAATATGGCATTCTCTTTCACTCCCACTGTTGTGTAACATGGCTGTGTGATGTAAAAGAGCAGCTGGAGGTGGCTGCATATCAGTGTTGGGAGATATAGTCTTCTCTATATCTATCCCTTATTTACTGTATTTCAGAGAGGGTGTTTGATTTATTTAATGTGTGTTATGTGCTGTAAGTGCAGATTATTATAATAATCATCACTACCTGGTGGTTACCATCAACAGTATTGAAAGTAAATTTTCTAAATGTTTGCCAAAGCATCAAAACACTGGCATTTATTAATACTCTGGAAAGACCCAACTGTATTCATGAGCTCTTCATAAGTAAGTTTAAGAACAGCTGTTTAAATAAATCATTAGATCAATTAATAAAATTAAGAATTTTAGAGGCCAGTGATACACAGACACCTACTTATAAATAGTCTCTCTCTTCATTCCCTGTAAATCCCACCATACAAATTGTACTGTATACTTTAAAAGCTTAAATCTAACTAGAATTCAGTATACTAAGGAGAATCATCTATCTTTGAACGTATGAGATTAAAAGTTTCTGAAGTATGCACAATGGGGCAGCATCTGGAAATTGTTAGTGGAAAAGTGAATTTAATTGCGTGGGTGTTTTTTACTATTATAATTGTTACATACATAGACAGACAGATCTTCAGATTACACAAGTTGATCGATTCATTGACTTCTCACCAATTCATGACATCTCTGACTGCAGATTTACTAACTGTTTATTTAATGAGGGGCTATCATTTTTTTTATGGGGTATTGGATTTTTTAGCCTTCCTGACGGGTAACATACATTTTGTTTTACATTATTACAATTCTATATTTTAGTACCCTTGTAAATAATAATTATTTTATAAATGCATTAAAAATAGCCAAAGGTACATCTTCCTATTTTTAAGCTGTATATATGAATACCCAAGACTATTCCAGAGAAAACCATTTCATTTCTGCATTGTAGAATTATTTGCTCTATGATTATCTTGGACTTATGCATTGTGAGGCATGATGTAAAAAAATCCTCTGTCTACATTCAAGTGTAACTTTAATGTATCTGAAAGCTCACCTTATTCTATGTCAGCAAAAAGTATTTCTAAGTCAAAGCTGATAATGACTGAATGCCATTAGCTTTCTCTTTCCGCACTCATTAACCATGGGAGTTACTTATTCTGGGACTAATCCAGAAATGACAAAGAAATGTTACTTTAAATTAACATTCTAGACTTTTCCCATCATTATTTACTGTAGTGGGTGTATTTTCATTTAAACCATATTGAATCACCCCTCTAGCAGGAATGCTCACATTGGCTGCACACTGCTCATTAAATATAATAAGGTATCCCTTCATGGATAAACAACTAATTAGGCTCTGGCTGACTGCACATGTCAGATAACATTGCAAAATATGGGCTTTGGGAAACTACTGTTTTGACCTTATGTCTCAAGTTTCACCTGGACACATTACTAACTCGCATTACTCATCACTGTGGAAAAAAAATCTCCACTGGCATGAAGCAAACAGAAACAAGTTGCTTTTATAGCAGAAGGCAGGAGAACTCACCTCAATAGAGAGTATTCGTCTGATATCCTGGATAATACAATGCCACTAAAGATGCCCCAAAACCTTGAGATCCTCAGTGTGTTCAACCATATTGTAAAGAAACAGACTAATTTTCTTTATACTCACTGCCCTAATGCAATGAAATATAACAATGCACAGATCATGAAGGTACTGTGCCTAATACAATGGAGATTTTTCTCCCGCACAGTTTCTCTTTACCATGGTATCAAAAGATTGTGGGGTTTCTCAAACTGAAGTGTTTGGATCTGTAAGTAGCCCTAGAAAATGTGCATATAGTGATTTGTTTGCCCACTTTCTTATCATCAGATGGGGCTGTTTGACTAAACTTTTTTCCTGCAACCCAAAAATTACTAATAAAGGATTATTTCTTCTCCATTGGAACTCCCTCCATGATGGTGAAAAGTGACACTGAATGCATTTCAGGAGAACTCTCCTCATGCATCATCTTCTAAATCAATGTTTCTCAACCATTTTGATAGAGGGAACAGACTTTCAGCCTTTCTAAACAGTATCAGGGAGATCTCAGGTACCAGTTGTTGAGAAACACTCTTCTAAATTACTCAGTTATCTTTCTTTATATTTTCAGTTACCTATTTCAACAGAGCTGAACAGAAAATGTAAATTTGTCTTTTAGAACCATCTGCTTTTCTAAGTTTCTGCAATTATTTTTCAGACCTGTGTGTAGATTTCCCTAGGTTTGCCCAAGTCACTTCAGGTATGAAGGTAGTGTCATAGTTTGGGAGATTTATAAAATCAGATCTTTAATAGGTGTATTGATGGGTAAGAGTTTAAATTATGTCATGTCTGAAATCTGAAACTGCTGATATAAGTGAGTATATATAGTCTACTCCCAGCTGCCTATAATCTCAAAGGAAAATACCAGAGGCTAAATCGGAGACAGTGGGAAGTGTAGGGACGAGAGGGCTCATTGACTTCCTATTTTATTTTTGTGCATTTTGAAATAATGATGGTGGTTTTGAGCCAGCAGTTTGTGTTTTAGTTTTTGTAATATTCACAAGAGGCACTGATTTCAATAGTGTAGCTGGAAAGGCTGTTCCCCCCGATCCCAGCCCCCTTTCAGTCTGTTTGATATTTAAGATGGGCTCCCTTTGATGAAGTTTGGGAGAGTCACAGACATATGTAAGGAAAACATCCTACCTTCGAAGGAGATCTGAAACATTCTGAGGAAATTGTCCAGGCCACGCTTGGGAAATGTACACCAAAACCCCCATTTTTGTTAATAATTCTTTACAAAAATCTACCCCACTGTTAAAAGAATAAAAGGCCCTTACACAATAGAGGAGTTTTAAAATGTGTAATATCTAAATATTTCCCATTAATTTCTAAGGTCCCTTGGTGCATCTTAAGGTGCCTAAATACTTTTAATGATTTGGCTCTAAGTGATTTGTCCAGGGTCACACAGGAAGCCCCAATCAAATGTCTCTGTGCATACAGGTCCCCAGCAGTGCAAGTACCCTCTTTTCCCTCCATCCCGCAAAAGGCTCAACATCCCTCTTTCCCCAAACATGCCTGCCTTCCCCTCCCAACAAATCTTCAGTTTTTCCTCTCACTGCCCATGAGCCTCTCAACCTTCCTTTCCCTTTCCCTCCAACCCCTGAGCTCTTCACAAACATCCTTAGATCTCACCACTGTTCCCTCAAATACCCCCATCCTCCTTGCCATCCTTCCCCAAACTCTGCACCTCTCCTTACCCTCTCCCCATAAACACTGCCTCTACTCCTTCAGCTGAATCTCCCTCTTCCCACCCCCTTCTTCTTTTTCACGTGAAAGCACCACAATCCTCCCACCCTTAATCCCAGTCTTTTCTCCCTCTTCTAATATCCTTCTGGGACAGATATGGCAATTCCCTGCAATACCTTATTGCATTAAGTAATATGTATTATTATGGGCTGGGACTGTATTTAAACGCTCTTTGGGGGAGATGTAATAGATGTGAGACCTGGGAGTTCAAAAGACTACCTTGAAAAGGTGCCAGACAAGTATGGACTTTTGGGACAACATGTGTTAAATGGATTTCCTGGGGCATTCCTGGGGAGAGGTTAACGCAAATTCCTTAACCCTGGTTATGCAAAATCCCAGCCTTTTGAAGCCACGGAGACAGTCATTATCTGTTGATTACCTACTACAGAAGGTCAAGATCAAAAGCCCAAATAGTGGCTGGGCTGCCCATTTTTCATTTTGGTTCTGGAACTAAAATGGATGAACTTGTAACCACTGGAAAAACCCAATTGTCGGTTTTGAAGGACTATAACCTAGTTTGGAGTTGGAGAAGACCTCTGTTCAGATTTGAGCATGCATATAGATGCTTTGATTGTTTTAATATGATTTCACTGGAATGCTTTTACTTTAAGAATAAATGTGCTTGCTTAGAAGGAGCCATGCAGTAACTTATCATTGCGGCAAGACACTGGTCATAGGTTTTTCAGAGAGCGAAAGCAAAGTGCAAGTGCTGGCCATTAGGCAGACTAGCTTGCTGGGGATATCGCAGTGTAAGGCAGGGAGCTGTGCAGCCTTAAAACACACTCAGGAGTGAGTGAGCTGCAGGTTGCCACCTAAAAGAGGTGATGGCTAAGAGCTGGAGCCAAAAGAGGGTGCCCTTGGTGGACCACAGACCAGGAATGCAGATTCAGTTGCCCAGAACCTGTTACACCCCCTTCATTTTGATCCTTCAAGGTCACTGTCACTCAATATTGTTCAGCAGCCAAGGTCACGCTAAACTGATGTCCTCTGCCCCCCAAAATGCCTACTTTTCTCTGTCAATCACCTTGGCACATGCTTCCTTTGCCCATGAACATACCTTTTTGCTTTGCCTCTCCCCAGCTTCCCTATCTTCACCCTTCTTCTCTCTGTCTCCCCTTTTCACCTTCACTCCCCCAATGCCAGTATTGGCAACCCAAAAGTTCAAAAATCCTGGTGGATTCTGACTTCATGAGCCAGGACCAAGGGAGGAACTCTTCCAGAGCAGCCTTTCTGTAAGCCAGATAGAGAAATACCAGTGGGACCTCTCCTTTGGCTTTTAGCAGATAAATAGGAGCTGTTTCCTCACATCCCTCCACCTCTAACCCCGGTTTTCAAATTTGTTTATGAAATCCACTGGGAACTGGACGCAGCTCATGACACTGCTGCCATAAGCCACAGAATAGCCTTCATACAGATAACAACCTAGAGATCAGAGATGCAGGGCTTCATTCTGTTGTCCTGTACCTTGCGCAGCCATTCATGCCAGTGCAACAGTGTGTGTAAAACGCTAACCAGTCAGAATAGTAGCATTTCCAGTCCACTTTACACAGTGCAAATAGCTACATAGGCAAGGCAGCAGAGGAGCAGGCTCCTTGTACCCTATTTCCAAGCTTTGAAGTATCCAATCTCCCAATTCTGTCATTTTGAATTTGGAATTTGTGTGGCCTGTTTTAAAATACAACGCTAATTCATATGCTCTTTCAACTGAAAACAATTTGGGGCACACAGATCTGATTTCCAAGCTTCCTTCTCCCATGTAATGGCTAACTAGGTACTCGTGTGCAAAATTTGCCAGTTATCCCACACCAAAAAATGCATTGCACAAAGTGGAGAGGGAAGGTGGCTCTTTCTCGGGGCTGTAACAATGTGCTGCATTAGACTGCAGGGTGAGAATGCAGGGTAGATCTCACAGATTTGCTGTGGACTGCACAGCATGCCACAGAGACAGGAGACTTTCCAGTACTCTTTACTATATAGGAATGACGTTCTAAAGAGTTTAAGTTCCCCCTGTTATTACAGTTCTATGCTTTTCCTAAGCAGAGGCTGCCAGTACTAACAAGTGAAGTGGTGGTCTGTGATGAAGACAAAATGCCCAGTTAGAACCAGGCTGAGGCCAAATTCCTCCTTTTCCAAGCCAGATTTGAACTGGGGCCTAAAGAGCTGAAATGTTAGCATATAAATCTGCTTCACAATTCGGTCCTTATTTCTTCTACTCAGTCCAAATTAATTCACTGGCATTATCAACTTGATCCTAAGAGCTTAATTCAGTTGTGAGATACAAACAAGGATGAGTGTTGACAAGTACCCTGGGTACAGATTCCTACTACAGTCAGAATGATACTCAAACATGAAAATAATGGACCTGATTTTCCATTGCCTTACATCAGTTTTATACCAATGACTCAGCTGAAGGCAAAGGACTCACACTGATGTAATCATAGAAGATTAGGGTTGGAAGAGACCTCAGGAGGTCATCTAGTCCAACCCCCTGCTCAAAGCAGGACCAACCCCAACTAAATCATCCCAGAGAGGGCTTTGCCCAGCCAGGCCATAAAAACCTCTAAGGATGGATATTCCACCACCTCCCTAGGTAACCCATTCCAGTGCTTCACCACCCTCCCAGTTAAATAGTTTTTCCTAATAACCCATTGGAACTTGAGACCATCACTCCTCCCACACTGCAACTTGAGACCATTGCTCCTTGTTCTGTATTCTGCCACCGCTGAGAACAGCTGAGCTCCATCCTCTTTCGAACCCCCCTCCCCTCAGGTAGTTGAAGGCTGCTATCAAATCCCCCCTCACTCTTCTCTTCTGAGGACTAAATAACCCCAGTTCCCTCAGCCTCTCCTCATAAGTCATGTATCCCAGCCCCGTAAACATTTTCGTTACCCTCCGCTGGACTCTCTCCATATTGTCCACATCCTTTCTGTAATGTGGGGCCCAAAACTGGATGCAATACTCCAGATGTGGCCTCACCAGTGCCCAGTAGAGGGTAATAATCACTTCCCTCAATCTGCTGGCAATGTTTCTACTAAAGCAGCCCAATATGCCATTAGCCTTCTTGGCAACAAGGACACACTAATGGTAATGTAGATACTGGAGAATTAGGACTGCTCTGTTTATAATCCATTTACTAGACTACAGATGGAAAGCTCTCGAAGAGACTATCAAAAAGAGCCATGTAACTTTTCTGAATGCAAGAGTTTTTATGTGGATCCTAATTTAGGTAAGAGATGGTGAATATTTATATGTACAAAGCCAACTCTCAAATTACTGCCATTGTTGTACCTAAGAGCACTTGATTCTATCCAAGATTACCATTAATTTATATTCAATTTTAACTTCCAAATCCAACTTTTTCTGTAGATAATAGAAGTTAGTGTTGTTTGGAGCTAGTTCCACCTATTTTGGGTCAAATCTCACCCCCTTTGGAAGAATCTTCCCATACAGACATGGAAGATGCAGATGAGAATAACCAGCTTTTTCTAGAGGATGGGATCCCAGTCAATTCTTTATTAGATGTAGAATCCAGAAGGCCCCCTTACTTGCATACTGCAAATAAAGTATAATTTAGGGTATTCATAGTGTGGATCTGACACGATCAACAATCAGGATAAAATAATTGCCCTACTGGAACACATCAATGAACCATGTCATCTGGCTTCATGTTCCTGACAGTGGTTATCACTGAATGTCTCAGAAGATGGAAACCTAAATGTATGCACCTAATTGAGCTCGAGTTCCTGACTGTAGCTGAGTGATCTGTTACCATGAAACATGAGGTTTGATAGTAATCGTAATTTTAACACAGCTATCACAACATCATGCACAATTCTAACGGATGTGTGAAATCTGACCCATTGTCCTTAACATGCAACAGTCATGGTTACATAAAAACATTTCTTTTCTAATTTACATGTGTTGCCTTTTAAATGAGTGTCCTTCAAGAGCAAAATAGTCACCATCTGTACAACCCCTAAGCAGGCAGGCTTTGTGCAAATTAATTAAACTAGGGTAAGGTACATTGGGTTTCTGGTCAGTGGAATCATATAAGCCATGCTATTTAAAAGGAGGTAGGATTTTCAAAAGTGCTGAGCACCACATAATTCCTGCTCATTACAGTGGCTTGCTTGGAAAGGAAGGATGGTCCATTGGTTAGTGCACTAAGCTGGGACTTGGGAGAGCCAAGTTCAATTCTTTGCTCCACCAAAGGTTCCTGTATGACCTGGGGCAAGTCACTAAGTCTCTCTGTGCCTCAGTTTCCCATCTGTAAAATGGGGGTTGTGGTATCACAGGGGGGTTGTAAGGATAAATATGCTAATGATTATAAGGTGCTCACATACTTTGGTTCTGGGGGGCCAAATAAGTGGTACCCCATGAATAGATACATGCTCAGCAATTTTGAAAATAAGGCTATTTTATTTAGGGCCCAAATTAGGATTTAGGAAGTGAATTCACCCTTTACTGAGCACATGTCTTCACTGGGCTGTTCAAACATCTCCTAGATCATTTTTTCTTGAAAGGTAATAAGCAATTCAGGATCTATTAGTGTATATGAATAGTTTAAATTGTTCCTTCCAACGTGCATTACCTTTACCTTGTACTCATCTATGGCAAATTTCATCTGCTATCATGTTGCCCAATTACCTAGTTTTGTAGGTCCTTCCGGAGTAACACTCAGTCTTCCCTGGCCTTGATCCACCTAAATAATTGGGTGTCAGAGGATTCTGACACCTTGAAATGTGTGAAAAGGATTATCCTTCATCTGTGCAGTGTACAGTATTTCACAAAGAGAATCTGTATGAGGGCATCATGCAATGCTAGCAGGATATGCAATTCTTTTTAAAGAAAAGTGTGTGAGATTATGTTATAGGGTATGTAGCTCTTGTATGAAATAAATTTTATACTCAAACTGTTGTCCCAGTTATTAAAGATATTATTAAACCTGATGTCATTTTAAATCCTCATACTTGGAAACAACACTAGATTTTAGAGGTCTCTTCCCTAAATTTAGTTAACTTACCCTACCCAGCATCCACAGGAGGCAAAGCAAATTTAAAGACAACCTGAGTAAGCATACAGATTTTAGAGCTCTTTAGGGTATGTCTACACTGCAATTAAAAGCGCATGGCTGGCCCGTGCCCGCTGACTCAGGCTCGCGGGACTTGGGCTAAGGGGCTGTTCAATTGTGGTGTAGACGTTCAGGCTTGGGCTGGAGTCTGGGCTCTAGGATCCAGCAAGGTGGGAGGGTCTCAGAGCTCAGACTACAGCCCCCAAGTCCAAAAGTCTACCCTTCTGTAATGATGAGGATAAGAATTATTATGAATTAGCTGTGAGATTCACATGCTTATAAGAATGGCATATTAACAATACCCTTATGTTTTTCTCTTCTTAATCTGCTTTGTGTCATATTCAACACAGTAGTAAAGAAGAACTCTGATATTGATTTGCACATCATCTTTTGCATTTCACTATGCTTCTCAGAAAGGAATGGGTGTTGACAAGTTAATGAACTCCAGCTACTAACACATGGATAAGTCAAGGGATGGGTTTAGCACCTGTCTTGTTCTAATCATTTGAAGTCTTGCTTAGGTGAACCTTTCTTGATCACTACACGAAAACTGAAACAGTCTTCTTTTAGTAATCATGAGTGCCAACACTATCAGAACAAGTCACGTAATGTGTGGCTGCTTGTAGACCCCCTATTAGTCTAAATGAATCAGTTCTTGCACTCCTAAACCTTTACTTTTTTAACATATGGGATGTAATAATCTATGCTAAAAAGTCACCGGGGCCTAAGTCTTCCAAAAATGTACTTTTCTAAGAGTTTACATAACTGTGTTGCTCCGTTTTCAAATGAAATTCCTTGTGCAAATAGCTGTTAATTTCCAATAGCATAGAACATGGTCAAGATAGCTGAACTACCTATTCATCAAATCCCTACTTAAACCCTTGTTTGGGAGCCTGCATAATACCAATGTACATTAACGTACCATCAATGAATATATTTTCTGGCTCAAAAGCCTCTTTGACCTCTGTCCTGTATGCATTTTATATCCACTTTATCAATTTTTATAAGACAGATACATGGACTAGGTCATCTCTCATCTTCTGCACTTAGCCATGATCGAGATCTATGGGCTACATTTGCTCAGCACAAAAGAGAAGGTGAAGGTGTCAGGAGCCAGTTCTTGTTCCTTGAGTCTTCAGAACAGCCTTGACCCCATGCAACTTGAAGCTGCTTCCAGAAAGGAAGAATGTGGTGGTAAATTGACCTATGACATGTCCCTTCCCACCTCCAGTGCTGGAAAAAGAGGACAAAGGCACAAGGTCCAGCTATGGTGCAAATAACAGGCAAATCTCCTTTACCAAGAGAACTCTCTGCTGGGCATTTGCTACTGGATCCCCAGTAGTACAGAGGAACTGTAACCCGGTGAGAAAATCTTGCCATCCATCTAAATCTTTGAATTAAGGAGCTGTCTTCAAAGTCTCTGCACTAGTTGAAGGGCCATGTTCCTTGGTGAGGAAGTACTAAGACACTACCTAATAGGGGCTATATAGGTGGTTAGAAGGACAGATTAGATATCTGGATGGGGGAACAGCTGTGGTGCCCTTAAAAGGACTGGAAGTTGGAACAGTAGTTTTCATACTTTCCATCACAATTTCTCCTTCCAGAAGTACAGGGTGGAGTCTGTAGTGGCATGCTGCCCTGAATTCCATATGCTATGCCTTGCCAGGCATTACTGTGGCAATGAGAATAAACTATTGTTTCTAAGGAATAAACCGATGCAATTCAGCCAACCAAGTGGCACAAACAAAAGTTTAAAAAATGTGTTTTGTAAGCTGTGCCTGCACTGTGTCAGGAACCTGTTATGCTGCGTTGCTGTGCTGACAACTCTGACATACAAAAACTTTGCTCTCTGTTCTGTGATCCTAATAGCAGGTACCGACGTTTCAGATCCACAGAGCTAGGTAAATGCTGCAAGCAGCAGTGGAAAACACACTACATATATATCTAAAGAACAATGACATGAAAAAATACCATTTACCAGAACAATAAACAGAAACAGCCTCTTCCTTTTCCAAAAGATGGGTAATTTATTTTCATATTCATAGGCCCATGATCCGCATGGGCAAATGAGATAGCAGGAGTGGGCGTCTTAGTTATTTTAGCCTGACAATATTTTCCTAATGATATTATTTGAATCAATAAGTAGAGAGGAAAAAAGGAATAGTTTAAATAAAATAAAGATTGATCTGAGCCTCCATCCAAAACTTGAACTTAACTTTGAACCTTTTTTAAAGAGGTCTGAAAAATGCCCAAGTAAATATGATGTGTTTTGTTTATTAGTTAAACAGATTCCATTTCAGGACTACGACTGGGAGTTAAAATGTCCACATACCATAGGAATTTTCTTCTCACCGGGTTTTAATTTGCATCACAATCAGCAGAGGCTTCCCAGGATGACCCATCTAAATAATCAGGCTCACCAGAGTTGGATTATTCAGATTAGGTTTGGACAAGCGTCCAGAAATTGCCAGCACTTTATTCAAAGTCAAACTCCATATGTTTCACCTAAAAAGTCCATTCTGTTTTTAGAGATATTACCAGTTCCAGTGATATTCACTCTACTTACTACTAGAACCCTAACGTTTCTAGAATTGGCATTTTAAAATGCATCTACTGCACCATGCAAGTGCACATAAATACAACAAAACAGGTTATTGGTATGACTCCACAGCACTATTAATCATCCCTATGGCGTAATATCTAACTTGTGGTGTTTGTGATTCAGAAAAGGGAAATGTTATCAAAAACTGACCTTTCATGTTTGTAATGGACAAAACAGCCTCTTAATTAGAGATCCAGAGGTCTGAGTTAACCCATTATTAAGACAGAGGCCAAATTCTGATCGAAGTTTGGGTTTCAAACAACTTCAAGATTTAAGGGTGTTTAGATCAGAAGTTTTGGTCCTCGCCTTTTTCTGCTTGTAACTACATTGCAAATTCCTAGTTTATTGTTAAACTGTACTCTTTATCAAAGTTACTTGGGCTAGGTAGGTGGCTCATCAGAAGCTGCACTCGAGAAGCTTTGGATGAATTCCTGTCACTGCTCATCATTTCAAGGCCCATAACCATGGTAGAAGCAGAGTTTCCAGAATGTAACAAGCTAATTAGTAAGGGCTACTCTTCAGACAGATTTCCCAGGGGAGGAAGGAGAGGGAGGGGTTGTTGTAGTAAAGCAAAAATTGCTGTAGAAAGATATCACTGAGAGAACTGGAATTAATAGGGAGAGAGAGACAGAAGAGGTGGGGAGTCAGGGGCTGGGAAAAGGGAGATACATGATGTAAAACTGAAGGAAAAGGATAAGAAGAAGGATTCTTGCAAGAAGTGTCCCCCTCTTTTTGTGTTTCTCTTTTCAATGTGTAGTATGAGTCACATAAAACTTCACACAGATTATAATGCAATACCTTGGCACCAATCACTCTTGTTTATGTGGCCATTAGTTCAAAGCCACAGACAAGCAATTTATTGGGTATGAAAAATGTCACCTATGGTACCCTAATTTGCATCTGAAAATTGATTTTTGTCACACTGGGATTTTAGGACAACCTCTTTTGGCAGCCAACACTGCCACAAAGCATAATAAAAATAATTATGTGGCCACAAAAGCATGTTAGGCTCACTGTAAATTTTAAGTCTCTAAAGGATTGTACTTGGCAAGGCATTATTGATGAGATTGTGAAAGAGTTACCTGCGGCAATCCTTCTTGATGATTTAATATTGACACCTAAATTTAAAGCATAACTGATGATTGCTAGCTAAGTGTATAACATCATAATGGTCCTTCATTATGCTTAGTCAAACACTCCTGCATGGTACTGGAATATTAGAAATGTCAGTCAAACCACCACTGGGATTTTTAAAAGTGATAATTGCTGAGCGACGTCGTATTTCGTGAAGATGATCACAGTTAAACCATGTCACCTATTAGCTTGGCAATTTTGCAATTATTAAATCCACCTGTTCGTTTTTCACTTGGTGGCATACTGGGCTCTTAGAATCTGCCAATTTCTATCCGCTCAGTCATGAGGCAGTTAATTTGTATGGGAAGATGTCATCTGCCACTGTGGTTCTGAATAATCCTATTAATGATCAAAATGCTAAGTTGCTCAAACACTTTCGTTAGTTATTTTGGCAAAACAGTTCCCCTGAGTAAGTTATATTTATACTCCAGAGGCTTCTAAAACTGAATTGACTATGTGTAATTATGCAGATGAGTTTCCTCCCTCAGAGAGATATTGTTTTAGAGCAGTATTCTTTATAAGAAAGTTCTTTTCCTACCATTGTATCTTTTTATCAGCCCAGAATAATCTACAGCCTCAGTTTCAGTGCGGGAGAGACTTTGCTCTCTATTGTGAATAAAATATTTAGTCTTGGCTCTGGATATTGTTTCTTCCATTAAAAAGTCAGGTACAGGATGGCGATTTAGAAAAATATATACCTTTCATGCTAAGTTTTGGAGGGTAGGTGTTTGTGGGAGAGGAAAAGGTAATATTGAGAATGAGTTAACAGATCCAGACAATATGATCTGACTCAAACCTTTCCTCAAAAAAATTAAAACCATTTTTTTTGTTATGAAAGTAACTTATAGAGGTCTATAGAGGTGCAGTTGGGGGTTTGTTTTAGACTTGTGGGGAGAGTTTCTATGAGAGCAGAATTCATCTTTCTAATGAAGTTCATATTTAACATCTTGTCGCAGTGTAAAACTACTACAGCATTGTACTGCACTTGAGAAAATTGCTACAAGAGTGTTACAATATTTGAGGCTACTTGTGGGAAATACTGAAGTCATATCTTTTTAAAGGGCAGTTGCCTTCCATAGGATTTATTAGCTACATTCTTACATGCTAACCAAGAATTGTGTGTATGTATTTAGGTGTGAGCTGCTATGGTGCAGTCTGGTTCTTCTCTTTTCACATCCGCTCAGCCCTGGTCTAGCTAGCAGAAGGATTTGACCCTGACGAAGAATTCCAGGAACATTTGGAAAATGTTTGGCCAGAATTTTAAGCAACTATTGTGCTTGGAGACATACCTATGAGGACTACCTGAAGAGTTTCTTTCCTCTTGAAAATTTCTATCAGTGTGCTATTGCACTGTACATTTTTTTTTATGTGGAATAATTGCTTTGCAACACACAAAGAAGCTGGACACCTGGTAGCTTCAGTTATCTGGGGATTCCTGAGTAGCATAGAGCTGGGATAGCTGGCTGAGCACCCTGCTTATTTGCAGCCCTCAGTTTAGGAGTTGTGCCTGGAATGCTGTTATTCTCCAGCAACCCACAACTTGCCAAACAGCCTCCTGGGTGCTGGTGGAATTTAAAAACAGTGCAGGTCTCAGTCTAAGTTACATCAGGCTGATCCAGCAATGAAAAGCTCTGGATAATTGGGGATGTAAATCACAGAAGATTAGGGTTGGAAGAGACCTCAGGTCGTCATCTAGCAGGACCAACCCCAACTAAATCATCCCAGAGAGGGCTTTGCCCAGCCAGGCCATAAAAACCTCTAAGGATGGATATTCCACCACCTCCCTAGGTAACCCATTCCAGTGCTTCACCACCCACCTCGTGAAATAGTTTTTCCTAATAACCCATTGGAACTTGAGACCATCGCTCCTCCCACACTGCAACTTGAGACCATTGATCCTTGTTCTGTATTCTGCCACCGCTGAGAACAGCCTAGCTCCATCCTCTTTCAAACCCCCCACCCCAGGTAGTTGAAGGCTGCTATCAAATCCCCCCCCCCTCACTCTTCTCTTCTGAGGACTAAATAACCCCAGTTCCCTCAGCCTCTCCTCATAAGTCATGTATCCCAGCCCCCTAAACATTTTCATTGCCCTCCACTGGCCTCTTTCCAAATTTTCCACATCCTCCTTTCTGTAATGGGGGGCCCAAAACTGGATGCAGTACTCCACATGTGGCCTCACCAGTGCCAAATAGAGGGGAATAATCACTTCCCTTGATCTGCTGGCAGTGCTCCTACTAATGCAGCCTAATATGCCGTTAGCCTTCTTGGCCACAAGGACACACTGTTGACTGATATCCCGCTTCTCGTCCACTGTAATCCCTAGGTCCTTTTCTGCAGAACTGCCCCTTAGCCAGTTGGTTCCCAGCCTGTAGCAGTGCATGGGATTCTACCGTCCTAAGTGCAGGACTCTGTAAAGGTGGCTTAAAGACATTTTCCCTTCCACTCCTCCTCAGCTTGGCTGAGTCAAGCTTTGAGGCAACTGAGTATCGGACTCTGTTTCTATATTCTAGTATAGGACCCCAATCCTGGAAAGACATATGTATGCATTTAACTTTATACTCTGCAAGTAGCCCCATTAGCCATAAAACTTTGCTGGGTCAAGTCCTAAATAGTTAATAAAATAAAGCAAAGGTTACATATTCTTTGGGAGGAAGCCAGAAAATGTTTTTTAAAGTCATTTTTCAGCAGTGCATGTTTTTTTAACCTTTTCTCTTTTAAATTTATGGATTTTGTGGGCCTACATAGCTTTGGCTATGCTCTGAATGTATGTTTCCACAAGCAGCGCAGACCATGGTTTTAGATTTTACTCAGTATCATACTTTGTCCATATATGGCTCACTCTAGCTGAAAGAAGCAACATTTGCTAGTGGAACTCTATATTTAGTTTTGAATGATGATCTTGCATTTATAAATCATTGCCTCCAACAGAGGAGGAAATTATTTATAATCAATGCACAAACACTGAAGCAAATATGACTGCTCAGCTTTCCTAACAATGCTTATATCGTTAAAAAAAAACAATTGACAAAAATATTTTTCACACTGTCAACACAAACAAGAAAAGGACTCCATCTGGTTTCCAGTGCTAGGTCTACAATTTTATATAATCTATACTGCAGTATTGACCAAATCCATCTCATCTTACCTACATGACTAGTCCTATTGATTTGAGGGAAGGCCTTGTTAACATGACTAAGATGAGCAAGATTTTTTGTTGCTGCTCTTCCGGGCTTATTCAAAATTTCTAAATCCTGATCTGAACCACAACATTATATTTTAGAAACAAAATAACATTCTATTAACAGTGGAAGGCCAGGCCATCCTTTCACTGTAGAAAGCAATCAAGTAACCAGACCATGCCCAGTGCCATTAGCAGGATTGTAACATGCCCGGAACGTACAGCTTATTCTTTCATAGCTTCATATTGCTGGGAGTGTTCTTCTCATCCAGAGAACCTTCCAAGGCCCATTTCCCCCACTACTTTTACATCATGTAATCCCACTTCTTTCCCCCTTTGTAAATTTAAGTCTCTGTTTTCCAGGAATTATGTCCTCCCTTCTCAAATCAATTGGATCATGGAGATGACCTTTTTGTTTTCACCTTCTTCTATAAAATATAAATCAAATATGTGCCAAAAGTAAACTAAGCTCAAATATTTACCAAAAGCAAATTCTTTAAATAGTGTAGTCTGTTTTAAATTTGCATTTCATCCTCTGTTGGTTATTTATACAAGCCATGCAAATCTTGATGCAGAAGTAATATCATGTAAATCACATAACTAACACAGGTGGATGTTTTCTAGGAATGGTCTGTGAACAATCTTCAGATCAAAAATTACTCAAAGAATTTCACACATAGCTGTGAATAATTTGTACAGTCACAAATGCCAAAGTCTGTTCACAGGCAGTTTGTGAACAGAAAGAAAGGCCAAATGTATCAAATATGCACTGCAAGTTATTTAACGGTCTCTGTTAAACAATCAAATGCATCTAGACTGAATTAAGACACCCTGCTACACTCAGATACTGTATTGCAGCCAAACTAGTCCTCTCTCAAATGCTCGAACAGTAGCAGCCGGTGTCACATGCACGACACTGATTGTAAAAAGAAAAGGAGTACCTGTGGCACCTTAGAGACTAACCAATTTATTTGAGCATGAGCTTTCGTGAGCTACAGCTCACTTCATCGGATGCATACCGTGGAAACTGCAGCAGACTTTATATATACACAGAGAATATGAAACAATACCTCCTCCCACCCCACTGTCCTGCTGGTAATAGCTTATCTAAAGTGATCATCAGGTGGGCCATTTCCAGCACAAATCCAGGTTTTCTCACCCTCCACCCCCCCACACAAATTCACTCTCCTGCTGGTGATAGCCCATCCAAAGTGACAACTCTTTACACAATGTGCATGATAATCAAGTTGGGCTATTTCCTGCACAAATCCAGGTTCTCACACATCCCCCCCACCCCCATACACACACAAACTCACTCTCCTGCTGAGGGCCAGAGCCTTCTTGGCTCCATACTGTTTCTTCACTCCTTTAGACTTAGTGTTGGGTCTGTAAACGGTATCACATACACCCAAACAAACCAGATGGTTTAGTGGCCAGCTTTGCTGTCTCTCCAGATGCCATGCAGGGTTGCCAACACTCCCTTATTTTCTCCTCTCTCTACAACAAGATGGGGAGTTGCTGAGTGCTGCAATACCCCTGGCGTTCAGTAGGTGAGTACTGCTAATTATTATTAATAATAATAAACAACATCAGGAGAAGGGGTGGGGCAGGAGTGCTAAGAAAACAGTCCCATACTTTTTTAAAATTCAATGTTGGCAACCCTACTTTATTAAACAAGCACATTTATTCTTCAGGTGAATACATTACTAATGGAAACATTAAAAAAACCTACACGGATACTATCCCCAACTCCAATCAGGGCTCTGGAAGGTGATAAGTCCTTCAAACCCTTCACAGGGCTTTTTCTGTGGTTACAAGTTCATAACTGCTTAAGCTCAGAACAAGAACCACCATGAATAGTTCATTCTTTCCTTTATACAGCTTGGGCCTTTGATCCTGTCATCATGTAACTGGCAATCAGCAAACAATGCTTCTCTTCTCAGGGCACAGCTTCAGAAGGTTGGGTCTTTGCACCACCAGAGAAAGGATTTTGCATTCCTCTCTCACCCAGGTACTTCCTAGGAAACCCACTTAACTTTTTTTTTTGTCCCAAAAGTTCATTCTTATCTGCCACATTGTTCAAAATAGTCCTTTGACACTCCTCACTCTTCCCAGGATTTGCTTTGGTCTCGTCTCTTCCCTAGAGAAGGTACATACAATTCCACAATACATAAATTGTGCATTTGTAATACAACAGATCCCAAAGACTTAAAAACTTAATTCACTAAGTTTTTTCAAGGGATGGCAGGAAATTGCCATGTCTGTCACAATGACTTTGTTAGTTCTCAACCATGTATTTTTGCTGGATCTGGATCTGCCCTCTGCAGGGCCTCGCATGTCAGGTCCCTGTTTTCTAATCATATCTTCACTTTCCGTGTTCAATATAAAGAGCTGAACAGAACACAATGGGCTTTTTCATTTTCCACTGGCCCCAGAGTCTCCTGCCCCTTGCAAAATGCAACACGCTGTGTCGGAGCAGGGATGGCTCATGCTGAGTGCTGAAAGAACATGGAAGTTCAGGTTGGGATTTCAGGCTGCTGCCTCAGCAGCATCCAGCTGAAGATCTCCTGAAGCTAATGGCATTAGAAGCCCTATGAAGGAAGCACTGGAAAGCTGGAGGCTTACACAGAGCCCCTTTCGGCACATATTAGCATTGGTGAGCGGGTGAATCCTGAGTCAGGGGGCTTTCCCAGTGCCTAAAGGTGAAGACTGAGCCTGCAATTAAGACACTAGACTGGGATTCAGGTGATGTGGATTCAAGTCCCAGCTCTGCCACAGATCTTAGGAAAGTCAGTTCCCTATGTGTGAAACAGGGATAAACACCACTTACTCCCACCCCATGTGTGTGTGTTCTCTATATCGACTGTAAGCCCTTTGGAGCAGGGGTTGTCTTTTATTATGTGTTTGTACAATGCCAAGGGAGCCTCAACCTTGCTACTGTAACAATAAATATTAATGCTGAATGCTCCTGCTCTCTCCCTTGTAGTTTTCCTGTATTATTCTGGTCACCCTTTCCCTCCCTCTACACTGTGTTAATACTTACATAGCTCTGTGCATTTCATATGCAAGACCTTTATATACCCTCAAAAAATACCAATATTTATGTACAATTTATTATTTTATAAATGCATATCACATGGATTAACACTGTTTAGCAATGGCTTCCTACACAGTTACATATATTACTGAACGACATATTGTCTAGTGTCAAGATTAATTTTCCCCCTTGTTTTCCCATTCTACACTTTTAAAGACAAAGGCTTAATCAAGTCACTCATCCAAACCACAATCATCCTAAACACATTTTCAATTAATAAAATGACCCACAACGCAGCCTAATGCACTTTGAGTGCTCACTAAAAGAACAAGGTTTAATTACCAACAGCCAGTTTGATTCAAGTCCACCAAGCGATTAAAAAAGAAAAAGATAGATTGCCCCATATTTCTGGTTTGCGAGGCGGTGAAGTGATTTTGTCCCTGCAGTAAAATCAGCTCCTTCTGTACCCAACAGGAAAATTATAAGGCCACCTTTCCCACCTACACTACAGAGATACTTCCCATTAATTTTGTCCTAATGTAATTTAATATGATACTCTGAATCAAGAAACATTTCTTCTGTATAAGTAATCCACTGGAAAGTGTGTGTTACAGGTCGCTCTTGGTATCTAATCCAGAAAAGATGAAAGTCTGTTAGAGCCTTGACTAGAGAACCATGGTGCTTTATGCTTTTAGCTCTAGATGATCCCAGTTCAGTCCCTGGTGTGTCAGCCAAGATGGTGGCCATCACACATTTGACTTCAGTTCCCTTACTGACTTGAAGACAGGTCAACACATGCAGACACAAATGTAGGATTCAGTGGAAGCAACTGAAGAAATATAGACTGGTTGCAAGTGAAGTGGAAATTGGAGTAAGCAATATTATCCTCATTAAGGCCCTCTGCCCTACATATCAACCCAAGGAATTAAGGAGGCATAGTGTGAACTAACTGTATTGCCAGTCTCAAAATAATGGGTGAAGGTATCAAGGAAGAGCAGGCTTGCAGGACTGCAAAACCCCTTCTCACCCATGCAGATGGGCATTGGGTAGATAGACAGGAACAGAGAATAGCCTTGATTCCCCTCTTCCCCCCCTCCACACACACAGTCCCAAGTTTGTTGGCCAGAACTGCTCAACTCCTTTCCTGCTGTGCTTTAACTGAGCTCCACCCCTTACTGAGGGGCTAGGAAAAAAGTGACAATATAGCCCTAATTTATTCACTACTCTGTAGAGGGTGCTTCTTTAATAACATGGGATGGAACAGCCTATCATTTAACAAGAAGGCTTGGATACTCACTACCTAGCAGGAATATTTCTGCACTCAAAAAGTGCATTTAAAAAGTTGATCTGCACTACAAACTACCCATTTCTAGGACGACAGCAAAATTTTCATCCCCTGTATCTCTTCAGAAAGTCATTCTAGAGTAGTTAGGAGTCAGTGCCTGTAAAAACAAGTAAACACATGATTTTATTCTAGGCAGCGCCCCTGCTGCAAAAGATTGGCTGTACCAATGAGAGTTTCAGCCATTCCAAACCAAATACAGAATACTGTGACACACGCTTCCTAATTTAGGCATAGATTGTAGCATTTCTTTGTAAAAAACTGATCCTAAAGGTGACATAGCTAGAAGGCAGAAAATAGAAATTCTATAAGTTTTCTCAACATTAACTCCCAGGAAAAACCCACACCCAACGGTAGAGAATAGTGTATGCTGTTTTCAGTTCCTTGTTGGGAGATATCACATAGATGAAAGGAAATGATTTAATGCAGATGGCCTTGACAGTGTCTCTGTTTAGTCACGATGTCTTTTGGATTGGTCAGGAGTTTTCCAGCAAGCAAAAATGACTGCCTTTATGCTTTACATCAGCAGAAAGCTTTGAGAGTATCAGAATATTATTCCCACACAAAGAGAAAACTATATTATTCTACAAAAAGAAAAGGAGTACTTGGGGCACCTTAGAGACTAACAAATTTATTTGAGCATAGTCTCTAAGGTGCCACAAGTACTCCTTTGCTTTTTGGAAATACAGACTAACACGGCTGCTACTCTGAAACCTATTATTCTACAGAGACTCTACCTTCACATTTAGTGTTTATGATCCCAGTGAAGTCACTGAGAGTTTGGCATGGAGTTCAATGAGCGTAGAATCAGGTTGATAATACCCCAAATGAGATAATTCAACTGCCTTACTTCATAAGTACAGATGCCATAATTCATAAGTACGCTGATGAGCTTGAAAGAGAGCCTTTATGTTTTGATGTGGCCTTTTAAAATATTCAGAAATGTTGTGCTTCAAAAAAAAAAAAAGCCATTGGGACAATTTCTGTTGACAGTTACACCGGTGTAAATCAGAAGTTATTTTAGTGAAGTCAGCAGAGTTTTGCAGGAGGAACCAAGAACAGAATTCAATTCCCTAGCCTTTTGGGTTGTGAGTATGTGCGGGATGGTGATGAGGGCTTTCTGGGCTGAAGTTGCATACAGAGGGGCCCAGAATCTCCCAGGGCAAGCTCAGAACAACACAGGATCAAGCCCTTGAAGCTCATTGTCAAGAATCAGGGTCTGCAGCAGAGACAGTCTCTGGGCAACCTAACAAGTCCAGCTAGCCAGTAGTAGGCTGACTGATTGGCTACACCACCTGATTGGTTGGAAGGATCAGCAGACTGGATCTTAAGGCCAGCAGCAGCAGTTCAGTGGCTGCGCAAAGCATGTGCCCATGGCTGCTTGTTCCCAGACCCTGCTCCTGCTTGGTCTCTCCCCAGGTAATCTGGTCCTGACCCTGGGCTCCAATTCTTGACCTCTGACTTTGGCTCTAGTCTGACTGTAGTTCTAACCCTGGGCTCCAACTCCTGGCTCCTAACTCTGACTCTCACCCCTGACTCTGGCCTCTAACTTCTGACTCCAGCTCTGACCCTGGGATCCGACTCCTGCTCCAACCACTAGGCCTGACAGCCCACATCCCAGGCACTGACACACATGTAAAAAAGGGTGGGCTGATAGTCCAAATAAAGGGATGGTGCAGTTTATTGCTGATAAAGTACTGCCACTGTCTGTCTCTTTCAGGTGATCTCATGGTAGATCTTTATGCAACATATTAGCCTTGAACAGTTTAAAAAATAATCAGAAATGAATAAATTTTCTACCAAGATGTTTACATGCTATCTCAAAGGCAGATTTGTGTTAGGAAAGTAAATAAATAAATTTTAAATTGCATGTAGACAATCACTACTTAATCTTTTGCAAAATTTATAAGTCCTCTCTCATTTGAAGGATATGCTTGTGCATGCCAGGCTTATCCATTTCAAAACATCAGGGGCACATGCAAAATGCATGGTACTGCACTGATTCTTATTCGCAAAGTCCTTAAAGCTATGGAAAACCTTGCCATTTATATAGTGATATAAATAATTTGGTGATACAGTTCACAAAACAACAACAGACTAACTATTTCCATCTGTGAACACACAGGTCATGTCTGACTGAACACTCAAAAGTCTTCTTCATCAATAGCGCCTTAACACTAGCTGTAGAACTGGGTACTTGGCCACATAAAATATGCAATAGTTCTCTAGTGTGATTAGTGCCATTATTTAAAATGCATTTGTCTCTACAAAGTTAAACATTTAGCCCATTTTGATTGGTGATGCAAAGCATGACCCTTTTAAGTAGCAAGAACTATGGTATCATGCTGAGATCATAAAGTACAGTCCATGAGAAGGCAATACACTAAGTGCAAGAGCCATGTCTCATTTTAAAGGGATTATTTTCTAGCCCCTATCTGAAAAAGCTGCACGTACTAGATCTGTAATTCATTTCTCTCAGAACCACAAAAGTTTAAGTAATTCTAGAGACAGAAAAGAAATGAAAGACAAAATGTTTTAAAGGTCTAAGAGATGCCAAATCGTTCAACAAAAATTGGACACCATAAAACCCAAGTGTACCTGCTGACTCACAGGCAGGTTAATACATTTCCACCTACAGGAGTCTGAACATTTGCTGATGAAATGATTTGTGTTGCCAAAAGCTGAATCCAGCCATTTCACTGTAGCTGGTCTCAAATAAAATATTTTAAACAAATCTATTGTCATCAATGAGTTTCTTGTTTGTTACTATGCAGCAAAGTGTGGCATTCTTGGAACTTCACGGTGACAGCAGGAATAGACCTCATTCTCCTGCTCCAACACCACATACTTTTGGCACTTGTGCTAAATGGAGATCTTGTTTAGCTCTGAGCGGTAGAGATCACACCTCTCACCATTTATGAATTCATTGAGTGGAGAGCCATAGAAGCTACGCATGCTATGCAGCTCGTTATTTAACGATAATAGAATATATTGAGAATTTTTGGTGGCGTCAAAAAAAAAAAAGACCAATGGCAATAACTGAGTCCTGACAAGGCAGGACTTTACAATGATCAGGTGTTCTTTTACTCCACTTGTACAGATTCAGCTGCCTCGTGGTTGATAAAATGGGAGGGCAAATATCTAGATCAGTGATTCCCAAACTTATTCCGCCGCTTGTGCAGGGAAAGCCCCTGCTGGGCCAGGCCGGGCTGGTTTGCTTATCTGCCGCATCTGCGAGTTTGGCCAATCGCGGCTCCCAGTGGCCGCGGTTCGCTGCTCCAGGCCAATGGGAGCTGCTGGAAGCGGCGCAGGCCGAGGGACAAGCATCCAGTAACTGAGGAATGTGATGCTTATTGTGATTTTTGAATTTTGATTCTGCCACTCTTATGATGAAAAGGACCTTGCTGTGACAAGTAGTCCCTCTTACAGCATAAGAATACGTGTAGATGAAGGTAGAGATGAATGTGAGTAATGGTGACAGAATCAGGTCATCACCAGATAAGTTTGCCAAGATCCAGAATGAACTCCCTGTCTTTGTGATAGCAGTATTCTCGGGTGAGGACAAATGCAGAGTATTCTTTGTTTGTGATGGTCACTGATGCTGGAGATGTTTGCTAAGATAGGTGCTATTGTAATAATTGTTCCTTTTGGCTGCTGAAACATGGCAGTGTTGGGGGTAATTATTAGACATGATTATCGATGCCTCCAAAAAGAGAAACTACTATACTCAAGAAATCATCTTCTGACATGAATAATTAGTCTAATTATTGCCCTGTTTCAAATCTCTATTATCTGGGGAAGTTTATGGAATAGACGGTGGTAAGACAATTCCAACAACATCAAGAATCCTCAGGACTCTGTTCTCAGAAAATTTTACTTTGGGTCAGAGCATAATCGATGCTAGGAGATCATCAACTAAAATCTCATTTATGAACTACAGAAGTGATTGTAGACTACAACAAGGACTGATGGGATCATTCTTGAATGGCTTGGCTCCTTTCTGTCTGAAAAGACCAAAAGGAAAGTAGTGGACAATTCATCATCTATTCCAAGGTGCTCTCTTGGGTTCTGCAGGGTTCTAGTCTGTCACTTCTCTTGTTCAGTCTCTTTACTGGGCTACCTAAAAATATGTTTCTGTATGGATATTAAAGATTTCATGGCAGTTTTAATACTGAGTGGGGGGTCTCTGTGTCCTTTTCCAAAATCCCCACTATAAAAGCAACTACATTTCAGTGATGAAGTTATACATCACTTATACATTAATGTATACTAAACAGATCCACCTAAATACTTCATATTATGCAGATGTTTGTATGTAGATAGACACTAGCTACACTTATGGATATGCTTTAAGAATCTTAAAGGATGAAAGCTGCTTTATAAATATGACATTATTACGTATCTTAATGGACATCTTATCCTTTATGATCTCTTTTTACATTCTTGTAAATCACATTTAGCCTACTGCTTTCCCTCCAACATCCCCCAGTTACTGGAATGAATTTTAAATTTAAGCTTTTCTCCCAATGAGTCCTCTGCATCTTCTCCACATCTCTGGAGCAGATTTCCTCACAATGTCATTATAAATCTTAGCAGCTCGACACATCATGCCAGATGTGCACTAAGACAGACAAGGTGTCAGAGATGGGGTTTAATTAGGCCACAACTTTTATTAATTTAACTCATCAAGGAACTCTCTCAGTCATTCATACAATGCAGACCACCATTCTGTAATCATTTCCACCTGGTGGGTGTCTGCCATCATCCCACCACCCCTCCACACCTGGTCTCCAACCCACTGCTGGGACCCCACCACCTGCCTCTTGTACAAGGGTTATGGGGCTGCAGAAAGGGTATGTGTATATATCCTTCCCTGGGTGCACAGGGGCCAATGGTTACCTGAGCCCCACTAACCTGCTCAGGTGCTACCCTCTCCCCACTCCCAAGACCCTCCTTGCAATCCCCAAAGGGGTGACCCTTAAAGGAGCTGTCATAAATATACACAGGGCAACTGTACTGAATTGCCTTACCTGTAAGGGGTTAATCAGTTCAATTACCCTAGTTGGCACCTAACCAGAAGGACCAATGGGGAAAGAAGATACTTTCAAATCTGGGGGCGGTTGTCGGTGCTCTCTTTGTTTGTTCTCTCTCTGGACAGAGAGAGAAGGCAGGAAAAACATCTCCTAAAAACATACCTGAAATGAGCATCTAAGATTACAAAAATTGTACGTAAGGCAAGGAAATGCATTAGATTATCTTTTGTTTTAGCTTGTGAATTTTCTCTATGTTAAGAGGTAATTTTGTTCCTGTTTTGTAACTGGAAAGCAGAGTCAGAGGGGAATCCTCTGTTTTAAATCTTTTTATTTACCCTGTGAAGTTACCTTCCATCCTTATTTTGTAGGTGTGATTCTTTTACCTTTTTTTTTTTTTTTTAAATTCTTTAAGAACCTGATTAATTTTCAGTGTCCTAAAAACCAAGGGGTTTGGTCTGTGCTCAGATTGTAACCAATTGGTTAGTAGATTATTCTCAAGCCTCCCCAGGGATGAAGGGGTTTGGGGGAATATTTGGGGGAAATGAGGACTCCAAGTGGTCCTTTTTCCTGAATTTTTGTCTAAATCACTTTGTGGTGGCAGCAATACCGTCCAAGGACAAGGAAAGGATTTGTGCCTTGGGGAAGTTTTAACCTAATCTTGTAAAAAATAAGCTTAGGGGGTCTGTCATGCAGGTCCCAACATCTGTACCTCAGAGTGGGGAGGGAACCCTGACAGGAGCCGCTACGGATTTTCTTGACACTCCACAGAATGACAGCCCCCCTCTCCCTGAAGTGGCAAGGGGAGCTATTTATTATCCCAAACCATAAAGGGGAATTTCATCCCTGTGCAAAGAAGCAGCACAGGGCCTATGCTCCACTCCGATCCCAATACTGCCTCATGATAATGCTTCAGAGGGACATAAATGGAGCATGGGTATTTTCCAAGCCTTCTGTATGGGGATGAATTTTACTCCAACAATACAATCGTTGAACAACCCTTGCTCCCACTGACATAATGGAAGCTTTGTCAATCCAGTGGGCACAGGATTGGCCTACATGCATTTAAAAAAAACAGAGTATTTGGTTACAGTGCAGGGATTTAATCTGGGCTTTTTCATTTCACCTGTAAAGAAACCACATGTCCACACTAACAGCAGGACAAGCGGCTGCCTATGTTACAGTGAAATAGATACATAGACAACATCTATTCTTCTTGCAAAACACAAAATTCTATACTCAGGTCCTGGCTGGTGCATAAAGGGAATTGTGATTCTTAAATACTTTATTCTGGAATATGTTCTCTTGTAATTTTTCAGTCTACCCAGTTACTCTGTCACTGATCGTGACTCTTTAAGAAATAAATACAAATAATTATTTATGATTTCACTTCAGCTTTAACACTTAAAACGTTCTGTGCTGACTGGATTCTGTTTGCTAATGACAAGCACAAAGTCCTTCTCCTAGGATAAGTACATCTCTAGTTCATATAAAATCAGAATGTAGATTATTCACCTAGGAAAGCACAGAACATGCAGTGCAGCCAACAGCTTATAATTTCAAAGTGAATTATTCATGTTTCCAGTCGATAAGACCATTTTTCTCTCCTTAAATAACTGACTACTTCTCATTTACATGCTGAAGTTGTGCATCGAGGGGAAAGGGAGCAAAGTTAGCTAACAAGATTGGCACCAACTCCGTTGGTGCTCCAGGGCTGGAGCACCCACGGGGAAAAAAAAATCGTGGTCGCTCAGCACCCACCAGCCACAGCTGTTTGGTGGCTGCCACCAATCAGCTGTTTGGCGGCTGGGGGAGGTGCTTGAGGACGGGCAGAAAGCAGGGAGTGGTGGGCGGATGGGACCTTGGGGGAGGTGTTGGAGCAGGGTGGGAAGAGGCAGAGAGAGAGGGTGGGGCCTCAGGGGAGGGGCAGAGTGAGAGCGGGGCCTTGGGGCAGAGCAGGGGTGGAGCAACCCCAGGGGCAAAAGAAAACTCGGTGCTTATGGCTAACAACATTTGATCTAAGCATTTACACATACAATGAGAGATGTTACTAGAAATACTTTGCTCAAAGATGGAATGTAAGTTAATCAGAATCATCAGTGGATCATGTTCTTTACTCTGCCATTCAATACAAAAGGCAATTGCTTCTATAGCAACTGCCACATCTCTTGGCACCATGATAATTCTTCAATCAATGGTACATTGTTAGGGCAGATTCCAGAACCAATGGATGTGAAATCTGGATTTGTTCAGCAGCAGAAATCTGCAGGGGAAATGCACTCAAGTGCTGAAGATCTACACCTGGCTATCAGCACCAGTGAGAGCTGATGCAGTGATGTAGCTGAGTGGATGGGGAACTCAGGGATGGGGTGTACACAGTGGAGTCTCTTTACTTCAAGTACACTGTTAAGAGAATGTCTCTGTCAGCCATGAACGGCTTGCCAGGCGGGGGACTGTGAGCCAGGAGAGAAGCTCTCAGAACTACACTTACGTGGATCTAATAGTTCAAACTCCTGCATAGAAGGTCTGATCCAAACCTGACTGAAGTTCACTGGACTTTGAATCAGTCTCAGGGAGCAGAGGACCCATGTTTGGCTGGGGTTTTGGGTGCATAATGGTTTGAGTGGCTAAGGAGGATTTAGAGAGAGCTCTATGTTGTATAATGATTTCACAACACAGAGAGCCGCAATGGGGATTTTAATAAATGTACACAGAAATAATTGGAACACGTTATTGACTCACCCACTGATGGCAATGAGGTATTGCATTCATGGACCTAAAGTAAAATGTGATTATGTAGTTATAGGGATTTTGAAGGTTATCTCAACTAAAAATGATTTTCACTTAAATCATTCAATGGGTGGCCATAAAAAGGAGAAAAGCTATTTAACAAAATACTATCCATATACCAACACCTATGGCTTCATGTGGATGAAGTTTAAAGCCTGCAAACAAATCTCATACAGATTCGTACATTAGTGGAATAATATGACAAACATTTTGTTTCCGCAAGTATAGAAATGTCATATTTCATCTAATCTTGGTGTTTGTATCTAAACTTTACAGTATAATAGAAACAAAGATTTTTGTGTTACGGATTTAAAATAAACTACGTGTTTTTGAAAACCTAATGGACCCTTTTTATGTTGTAATATGAAATATCTCAAAGTTTTCTGAAAAGAAGCAATTTTCTATATCAGATCTTTTTGATCAGCATAAGAACTCATAAGTATATTATCAATATTAATGGAGCACTGCGACTTTAGGAATAGTTTTGTAGTCTCTTGAAATGATATGTAAAATACAGCATTGGACGTACTCCTCTTTGAAGCAACTGCTGCTTGTAAAATCTAATAAGATGAAAATCAGCAAATCTATTTGTCAATTTCTCATATGAGAGTCCAGTTCATACACTTGTAGGGTCGTTTTCAGCCCATTTGGAATTTTCCTCCAAACTGATATGTTGAAAAAATCCTAATTTTCCTTGATAGGACCAATTACTGGTTATAGCATAGTGGCTGGTACTTTATGATGTTTTCAAATAACCTACAGTAGTTGTACTGCAAAATGACTCAATTTACGTATTCACTTTTCTCCCTATGATTTTTTTCTTCTATTATAGAATCATGATTTATAACAAGAATATTGATCCTTTTTCATCAGTGCTAAGATAGACAGACAGTCACTACGGTCTAGGGCAGGGCAAACTTTGTGGCTCGAGGGCCACATCATGGTGCGAAACTGTATGTAGGGCCGAGTAGGGAAGGCTGTGGCTCCCCAAACAGCCTGGACCCCGCCACCTCCCACTTCCCCACCCCCTAACGGCCCCCCTCAGAACCTCCAACCCCCTCTGCTCCTTGTCCCCTGACCTCCCCCTCACAGGATCCCCCACCCTAAACCACCGCCCCCCTGGGACCACCCCCCCATCCAACCTCCCTGTCCCCAACTTCCCCCCCGCCCCCATCCACACCCCCGCCCCCTGACAGGCCCCCCGGGACTTCCATGCCCTATCCAATGCCCGTTCCCCATCCCCTGACCACCCCCCCACCCCCCAAGAACCTCTGCCCCATCCAACCGCCACCTCCCAGGACCCCCTTACCATGCCACTCAGAGCAGCAGGAGCTCGCAGCCCCACTGTGCAGTGACGTAACTGCAGGGGAGGGGGGACAGCAGGGGAGGGGCCGGGGACTAGCCTCCCCGGCCAGGAGCTCAAGGACCAGGCAGGACGGTCCTGTGGGTCGTCTGTGGCCCATAGTTTGCCCACCTCTGCTCTAGGGCCTCAGCATTTCTCCTCCGCTATAAACAAAATTTTGCAGCCTTTTTGTATTACACTGGCAGAGCAGACAGTGAAATCCAAAAAAACGTGCTGCAATTTGAACCTATGGCACGATGATGCCAATCACAGAAGGGGGGGGGGCGGGAGGGAACTTGAGATGTCATCTAGCCCAGTTCCCTGTGCTGAGGTAGGACCAAGCAAACCTCGACCATCCCTCACAGGTGTTTGTCTAACATGTTCTTAAAAAACCTCCAAATTATGGGGATTTTACAACTTCCCTTGGGAGTCTATTCCAGAGTTTAACTACCCATTGAGTTAGAAAGCTTTTCCTAACTGCTCATCTAAATCTCCCTTGCTGCAGATTAAGCCCATTACTTCTTGTTCCACCATCATTGGACATGGAGAACAACTGGTCACCATCTTTATAACAGCCCTTAACACTTTTGAAAATTGCTGTCTGGTCCCCCCTCAGTCGTATTTTCTCAAGACTACAATGTGCCGACTTTTTAACCTTTCCTCATAAAAGATTTAGAAAACCTGATTTATCATTTTCGTTGCTCTCCTCTGGACTTCCTCAAATTTTCCACAGCTTTTCTGAAGGTTGGGGCCCAGAACTGAACACAGTACTCCAGCTGAGACCTCACCAATGCTGGGTGGAGCAGGAGAATTACCTCCCATGTCGTACTTATGACACTCCTATTAATACACCCTATAATTATATTAGCCTCTTTTTTCACAACTGAAACACATTGTTGACTCATTCAGTCTGTGACCCATTACTGTCAGAATCGCTGGCTGAGACAGGAGCAGATGCAGGCTGGAGCAAGGACTGGCTAGAATGGCAGCAGGCAGGGGCTAGAGTTGAAGCAGGAACAAGGCCCAGCTAGAGCAGAAGTACAAGCAGGAGCAAGGGCTGGCTGGAACTGAAGTACAGGCAGTGTGTCAGAACTACCAGACAATGAGAACATTCCCAGCCAGGTAGTGATGGTGAGCAGACCAGAGAAACTTCTCCCCTTAGGAGTCTATACATTTGCCTTGGGATCACATGAGCGGGCTCTGGCCTGAGGATTGGCTAAACCCTGGTTGAACGGCATGGGGCCTATCACAAGACCTGCAGGTAATTGCTGTGGATGACACATCATACTCTCTGGCTCAGGGATGACTCATCAGGCTTGGGCAGGCTCAGAGGTAACTCATGGACGACTCATCTCAACTATAACTTCTAGATCTTTTTCAGCAGTATTACTGCCTACCCAACTATTCCCCACTTTGTACTTTGTCTCATTTTTCTTCCTAAGTGCTGTACTTTGCACTTGTCCAGTGAATTTCATCTTGGTGATTTCAGACCAAAATATAGCACACTTTCATAATACCACCTAGTTCTGATATAGTACTGTCATAAATATAAAAGAGAAGGCTAACCACTTTAAATCCCTCCTGGCCAGAGGAAAAAACCCTTTCACCTGTAAAGGTTAAGAAGCTAAAGATAACCTCACTGGCACCTGACCAAAATGACCAATAAGGAGACAAGATACTTTCAAAGCTGGAGGGGGGAGGGGGAATAAAGGGTTCTCTGTCTGTGTTGCTTTTGCCGGGACCAGAGCAGGAATGCAGCTCAGAACTCCTGTAAAAAGTCAGTAAGCAATCTAGTTAGATATGCGTTAGATTCTGTTTTGTTTAAATGGCTGATAAAATAAGTTGTGCTGAATGGAATGTATATTCCTGTTTTTGTGTCTTTTTGCAACTTAAGGTTTAGCCTAGAGGGATTCTCTATGTTTTGAATCTGATTACCCTGTAAGGTATTTACCATCCTGATTTTACAGAGGTGATTCTTTTACTTTTTCTTTAATTAAAATTCTTCTTTTAAGAACCTGACTGCTTTTTCCTTGTTCTTAAGAACAAAGGGTTTGGGTCTGTGTTCACCTATGCAAATTGGTGAGGATTTTTATCAAGCCTTCCCCAGGAAAGGGGATGTAGGGCTTGGGGGGATTTTGGGGGGGAAAGACGTTTCCAAGTGGGCTCTTTCCTGGTTATATTTTGTTAGATGCTTGGTGATGGCAGCAATAAAGTCCAGGAACAAAAAGGTAAAATAGTTTGTACCTTGGAGAAGTTTTAACCTAAGCTGGTAGAAATAAGCTTAGGGGGTTTTTCATGCAGGTCCCCACATCGGTACCCTAGAGTTCAGAGTGGGGAAGGAACCTTGACAAGTACCTTTCAACCATAGGTCTCAATGTGCTTTACAAAGGGCTAAGAATCACTATTCTCATTCTATGGAGGCACAGGATGGTGAAGTAACTTGCCACAGGACAAGTGCCAACAGCTGAGCCAGGAACAGAACCTAGCTCTCCTGAGTCTCAGTCTACTCTCCTCAACATTATATGTAACAAGCATATATTACCATAATGTTGAAAACCAAAACTTTAAAATAGGGAAACTGCAGGCGGTGTAGAATACCGCAGGGGTAGTCAGTTAAAGTGAATGGTACAGGGCAGCTTGACTGCAACAAGTTCATTCCCTGCTTTCTGAGCTACTAACAGAAGCTATTTTAAAGTTCTGCTCCTACATTACATGCTGTCCAAGGGTGCGCTCCTCCCTCTTATCTCTTCTTTTCTTTTCCCATCTGGTGCCTGAAAAGAGTCCTGAGGGGTTGACAGTTTCCGTTTAATCATTTCATCCTTGTGTATGGGAGAATCCTGGGCACCATGTGGTACAGCTACTCCTCGGCTAGAATTTGTGACTATCCGCCTGTCCCCTTATCTGCTTTGGAACCCGGCTCTGGGTATCTTGCTTTTATTTTTTCAGTGTTTGTGTTTCTGCAAAGAAAATTTCTAAGTAATTCCTTTTGCTGTGAAAAGGGGCAGAGTTTGTCAACACACAGAAAAGTGCATTGCCCCCCCCCCAAAAAAAGAAGAATTTTTCCCTGTGGGGAAAGGAGGTGGAATGGGGATGGGAAGGGGGCAGGGGCGGGTCGAGCACCCACTGGGCAGAGGGGAAGTCGGTGCCTATGCATGCTATGACACTTTTGTATTTCTAGGGTTGATTTTCTAAGCAAGTAGTTTTTAAGTGAGGTGAAACTTAGGGGTATGCAAGACTAATCAGACTACTGAAAGGGGTACAGTAGTTTGGAAAGATTGAAAGCCACTGCTGTAGAACACCCTAAAACAGACAGAAACCAATGTCACTAGTCATAGTTATAGGGGAGGTGCTAACAACAGGACTTAGAATGGAATCTGGTTACAACCTTAACAATGAAGGGATTTCTGTCCCTCCATAATACACAAATATATGTATGTATTACACAGACACACAACCTCTGAAGTAAGTTTCAGAGGAAACTTGATCTGAAAAATCAAACTACAATTTTTGCTTCTTCCACCTCTTCTAGTCAATAAAAAGTCTAATCAGCATCTAATTGGCTATCTTCTTGATTATGCTGGAGGCAGAGTAGCATCCATCTTGCTAATATGAATCCGTTGCCTCTGGAGAGCTAACAAAAGTAAAAATGTTTTCCGACAGGAAAATAAGCAGATATGTCTCAAAGACACAACAAGCAGAACCGCTAAGAAAGAAGGCAATATCTTTATAATCACTGGTGATGTTTTAGCTATGAATTGAATCACTTAATTAAATCACTCATTAATTGAATCACTTAGGACCTGATTCATCTCCCACTGAAGTCAGGTGGAGTCTTTCCACAGGCTTCAATGGGAATTAGATCACTAGAATCCAAAAACTTATTTAGAGGACAACTCTGGAGAATATATCTTCCCAGTAGCCATCTCAACTCTGACTGGGAGCAATCACCCTTTCTAAAGGTTTATCGTTTACTTAGTCTCTCTTCAGGCTCACAGCTAATGTTACCTAGACTGCCAGTCACTGTATTAGTCAATTGTTGTCAGTCATTTCTAAACATGTTGAGATTCTGTAATTAGAACCATTAACAATGGGATTTCACAGATGTAGATTACAAGCTTTCAAAAGAGAAACTGCAGACACAGGCAGTGGGGAAATATTTAATAACTACTTATCCTCTAATTAAACAAGGTACGGAACTCTAAGTACTGCATGCTAAGCACTGCTCTAGCATATGCTTATCGTAACCCTACAGAATTATACTAAAATGCTAAAGTTCCAATCAGAGCTATTCTTAGCCAAGATCCATCTCACACACAGATGGAGCAGTTTTGCTGTTTCCATGCTGACACATTGAGATTGTAGCACGAAGGTTTAAGTTCAAATTTATCATAAAATCACTTCAGATAGGACAATGTAATCTTCAAATTCTACTTGAATTTGACACACAGAAAGACAAAACAGACTATGTTGGACTTAATATAGGCAAATAATAACTGAACTGTTTGCTAAAAAAATACAATCCTCCTTAGAAAGACTTGGATTAATCCAGCAGCTCTGGGACTGATTCTCTGACATCACTGGGGAATGCTCAGTAAACACAAGATGGAAGGCTGGAAAGATTCTCTCCACTGTCACCAAATCCTGATAAAAGAAAAAGAGGACTTGTGGCACCTTAGAGACTAACACATTTATTTGAGCATAAGCTTTCGTGAGCTACAGCTCACTTCATCGGATGCATGCAGTGGAAAATACAGTGGAGAGATTTTATATACACAGAGAACATGAAACAATGGGTGTTACCATACACACTGTAACGAGAGTGATCAGGTAAGTCCCCCCGCTCTCCTGCTGGTAATAGCTCACCTTACCTGATCACTCTCGTTACAGTGTGTATGATAACACCCATTGTTTCGTGTTCTCTGTGTATATAAAATCTCTCCACTGTATTTTCCACTGAATGCATCCGATGAAGTGAGCTGCAGCTCATGTTCAGATAAATTTGTTAATCTCTAAGGTGCCACAAGTACTCCTGTTCTTTTTGCGGATACAGACTAACACGGCTGCTACTCTGAAACAAATCCTGATGTTGCTCTACACCAGGATAGTTTCCCAAGACAAGGTTAAGCAGCCACAAGTTGCCAATGTCCTTACTACAGGCGAGGATTATCATTTTGAATGGGGACGCTGGTCACAGCCCTTTCTCCCAGTCATGTCCCCTATACCAGCAGCTGTAAAAAGGTTGATGGCTGCAGGTGTAGGAGATGCTACAGGTAGCTCTACACCCTCTGAGGATCCACCTGTGTGGGGGAGATCAGCCAACAGTTGGATCTGCAGATTTAGGTTGGTTTTCTTCCACTAGAGCAGCAAAAAGTGGCCAGAACAGAGCCCAGGACCAGAGTTCATATCAAACGTTATTTATGAATAAAGTGAAGTTGATGGCTTTTAAACCTGTCCTGAGCATTAATCAGTACACTTGGGAGTCTGAAGAAGAGAATCTCACCACCTGAATAGCAGTTGAGGACCAACGTGCATTGATAGATATAGTTAAGTGCACGGCACAAACATGCACATAGATACCCCATGCCAACAGTCTGTTTTTCTTCTCAGAGAAATCTCCCCTTTCTCACAAAAATAGTGGTTCAGATCCTGAGGTCATACCTTTCACAGGAAACCTGCTATTGAAGACAATGGAAGGGCTGCCTCATTCAGGAAGACTGAATAAAAATTGAGTAAGAACTTCAGGATGTGGCTCATAAAGAACAAGACTTTCACACAGGGACTGGGCCCCAAAGATTGGCTCCAGATCTATCAGCAGCATTCAGGGCTGTTTGGATCTGGGCCCATCCCTCATCTCACAATTAGAGCTGACTAAAGGGCACAATACCATTTCACGGCAAACTTCCAGGTTTCAACGTTTGTTTTTTGTTCCACACTGGAACAAAATGTTTTGAACACTTTCACAAAAATGGAAGAGTGAGTGTGTGTTATAGCCTGTTCTGTGATGCTGGAGACTCAGATTCAAGCCCCTGCTTCAGACCAGAGAGTTTTCCTCCAAAAATCACGCTGAATAAGGTAGAGCAAGAACTTGAACCAGGGTTTCTCTGATTCCATGCCAGTGCCCTAACTAGCCAGCTATAGCATGTGAGAGAGTCACTCTTGCTCTTGAGGTGACCTATGGTACATCAACATGGCAAGGAGACGCTCACAGCAGTGAGTCTCAGAGCCTGGGTCTACAGATTCAGGCTGCAGGTCTCGTGTCTGGGCTTGGGCCAGAGCTCAGGCTCTAAAGCCTGAGCCCAAATGTGTACAACAGCTATTTTTAGAATTGTAGTGCAAGCCTGAGTCTGTAGACCCAGGCTGCAAGACTCAGCGCCACAGGTTTCTGCTTGCCTTGTAGACATATCCTTAGTTGAAACGGAAAGGCTGACAAAATTTCCTTTAGTTGAAAATGTTCTAACCACCTCTACTCATGCTATAACAACTTTCTGATGCCATTTGTTTTCCCCGGCAATCTATATTCACATTCAATACAACTTAAAATGCAAATCAAAACCTTTCCCTCGGCCATTGACTTTTAAAAGTTTGTTCAGCCTTTGTTAGCCCTACAGCTAACCCATTTTTTTAAAAAAATGGAAGATTTAAGTTAAACTACTATAGCTATTGTCGGAAATATAATGAAAGTGCTCCCAGCCAAAAGTCTAAATACTGAAATAAGACGCTGGATCAGTCACTCTTTATAACCCTCCTCATTATGGCTTCTTTGAGTTTCTTTAAATTATAGGTCTGTAAAGGTACCGGGCTTAATTATCTTGTAAGTCACTGTCATGCCTGCCTACTTGCTGAATGCCATGGCACAGAAACGAAGGTTACATCAGTTTTTCTTTTGTTATTTTGTTGCGTATAAAGTAAACATTTCAATCAATTCCCCCGCCCTCCACCCCATCATTTTAGGATTATGTTGAAATTGTATGTGAAAAAGGAAGGAGACACTATTCTATGGACAAAGTGGAACAAAAATCATTGGCATGTAAAGAAGAGACAGCAAAATGTGGGGTAATAATTGGTACAGGCATTGATGTACACTAGGACATAGGAGACCCATATTAAAAAATTTAAGAGCCGTAGGCTGGAATTCATTCCCATGTCACTCTTAGATTTCTAATGAATGTTAAGGATTTGTAGGACCTAAATTACATGTTTACAGTAAGTCTTCTCAGATCCTCAGTAAGGGCCACACCATGGCTGTCTAGCCCCATTGGTTTGCACCAGTAAGGTTATTAGGGTTCGGCCTCTTATGAGCTACCCTCAACAAAGCTGATCTGTGTCCTTGCAGAAGGGCTGTTTTGTATGAATGGTTCTTTTGTTAATATCTGGCCTTCATTGGCATTATCAATTCTCTGTTGGTGCCTAGGAAATATGTAGTAACTCAATATCATACAACAGCCCTAATTTCAAGAGTTCAGAATATTAAAATACTTGGACTATGGGTCAATTAACGGCTATTAGCCAGGATGGTCAGGCACGTAACGTCATGATCTGAGTGTCCCTAGCCTTTGTTTTTCAGAGGCTGGAAGTGGAGGACAGGGGATGGATCACTCGATTGCCTGTTCTGTTCATTCCCTCTGAGGCACCTGGCACTGGCCACTGTCAGAAGACAGGATCCTGGGCTAGATGGACCACTGGTCTGGCCCAGTATGGCTGTTCTTATGTCTGATGACATCTCTCTTTTAAGGAGGTAAAGCTGTCTAGTGTTTAATATGTTAGTTACATTGAAACGGCAACCCTCCTTGACATTCTCTTGTGAACTTTGGTCTTTTATTACCTTTAAAGAGCCATGATTGTCTTTCCCTCCGACAACTACAACTTCTGCCATATCTTCAGCCTGGGCAGACCGGGCATGGATGAACAAAGCTCTGCCAGCTTCAGTTATATTTTTCAGTGCAACTAAAGATCCATTGGGTTCCACCTTAAAATCTGGGTTAGAAACTTCAAAGTTCAACTTGTCATTCCCCTTGCAGTCATCAAACACCACTGGGAAAGAAGAAGAAACAAGAGTGTAAGTATTGGTCTGCACACAAACTTCAAACATTTATACATGATTTGCTTCTCCACAGATATCATACACAACTAGTTCAAACTATGGAGCACATTTTCAAAGTGGTCTCCAATCAAGCTCTCTGTTTGCATGACCATCACTTTGTGGACAAGCTTGTGTGTGTGCAGTTTTGGAGGGATGCAAGATTTGACCAGGAAAATTGGGTAGCTAAGACATGAATTAATAATTTCAGTCATGGGCATTTTGTGACTACTCAAATCAAGATCACACAAACAGCAAATACATACCTAATTGCACATACTAGGTAGTATCTACAGAATACTTATTATGGAGTTGTTCATGTAATTGGACCTCTAGAGTCTTTAAGGCTAACCAAACAGTTAAAGGTAACCAGTATGTTGCCTTCATGACTGGAATTGGTTGTTTTTAACCTGTGTACATATTCTATTGTAAAAATGTTATATGACAGAAAAGTGTGACAGAAAGCATACTACAGTTTGAAAGTCACTATTAAGATATCTGGCAAAATGTATGAATTCCACATTAAAACTAACCCTCCTTATTGTTTAAAGTTGTAAATAGAAGATAGACAGCCAACTTCCACTGATTCGTCAATGGGAAGTGAGCACCTACCTGCTTCTTATGTTTTTAAAAATCTTCCCCATAATTGTAACAGTGTGAAATGTAATTCAAAATACTGTAATTGTGAGTAGTATGGACTTTGTGTTTGCAGGATGTTTATCTTATTTATTGATTTGAGATCCTTTTATAAAGGGCTGATGATCTATGAAGGTGACTATTTTAGGTTATATAGAATTAAGCAAGTAAGGTAGTTATATTAGCCACCATTTAAAACACAGCTATCACCCAAATACAGGATCCCAGTTACCATTGTGTGGGCACCGTATTTAACAGCAACCATCAATGGAGCAATATAGTTCTTTGTGTTTGTCAGACTTCCACCATTAATAAAACTATGGGGCAGATCCTCATCCTGGTCAAAATTGTCATAATGCCATTGATCCTCAGCCCTAGTATAAATGGTCATAGATCATTGAGAGCACACCAGCTGGGGATCTGCCCCTATATATCCATAGATAGAAAGTGTTTATGCTACCAAGAAACTGTTTTAAGCCTTGTGAAGGTAGACAGTGTTGCTCAGATATACATGTTCTGCATACTTGCTATTGCTCTGCATCTTCGGGACTTTATTTTAATATATTATCATCTTTACCAACAATTCATTACAACACAATTCTTCTTTAAAGAGATCTCTAAAAAAAACATACAAAAGGGAAACAAGAGATTGATGGTAATTAAGAAAGATACTGTGATGAATTACATTAATTTCAAGTGCACAATCAGCAAGCTACTGCAAGTTGATAAGTTATGGGGTGATACAAGTATCTATCCCCATTTCTTTTATCTTTCTTATTTCACAATACAGTGAAAATGTATGCTAGATGTTATAGGTTACATTTGGTAAATGACAGGTTTCAGAGTAACAGCCGTGTTAGTCTGTATTCGCAAAAAGAAAAGGAGTACTTGTGGCACCTTAGAGACTAACCAATTTATTTGAGCATGAGCTTTCGTGAGCTACAGCTCACTTCATCGGATGCATACTGTGGAAACTGCAGAAGACATTATATATACATAGAGACCATGAAACAATACCTCCTTCCACCCCACTCTCCTGCTGGTAATAGCTTATCTAAAGTGATCATCAAGTTGGGCCATTTCCAGCACTAATCCAGGTTCTCACCCTCCGCCCCCCCCCACACAAACTCACTCTCCTGCTGGTAATAGCCCATCCAAAGTGACCACTCTTTAAAATGTGTATGATAATCAAGGTGGGCCATTTCCAGCACAAATCCAGGTTCTCACCCCCCCCACTCCCCTCCAAAAACCACACACACAAACTCACTCTCCTGCTGGTAATAGCTCATCCAAAGCGACCACTCACTCCTGAGTGGTCGCTTTGGATGGGCTATTACCAGCAGGAGAGTGAGTTTGTGCGGGGGGGGAAGCAGAGGGTGAGAAAACCTGGATTTGTGCTGGAAATGGCCCAACTTGATGATCACTTTAGATAAGCTATTACCAGCAGGAGAATGGGGTGGAAGGAGGTATTGTTTCATGGTCTCTGTGTATATATAATGTCTTCTGCAGTTTCCACAGTATGCATCCGATGAAGTGAGCTGTAGCTCACGAAAGCTCATGCTCAAATAAATTGGTTAGTCTCTAAGGTGCCACAAGTACTCCTTTTCTTTTTGGTAAATGATGAGTAACGCGAGTTAATTCAGATCATATAATTCAGTACATGTAGAATGGGTTTTTCTTGAGCTGTGTGAGTCTCCTTAACCATTACAGATTTATACTACAGACAGTTTTGCCCCTAAAGACCTTGGAGATTTAGCAGGTGCTCCTAGCCTTTAAATACTGTGAATACCATTGCCTGCAGTAATTACACACTTCATTAAAATGGAATCTCAGTTACATCATGTCAGCTTTAGACCTCATAATAAACCATGTGATTAAGAAGTCTTCACCACAAACTTGCAGTTGCACCGTAAATCTTTTAGGTTTCTCCAGTTGAGAAAGATGGATTGCATGTGTTTAGTGTGGGGTTTGTTTTTTTTTAAAAGGAGATCCACCCTAGATTTCCAGATTGCTTATTAAGCTGCTGGTACAGTGAACTTCTTTTAAGTTCATTGTGGGTTGCTTGCTGTTTTGATCTTGTTTTCCCTTCTGTAGTGGATCTTTAAAAACTGTTGTTGTTTATGGCTACAGACAAGCACCCAGAAATTATAGAAGATCAAAGGCATTAGAGTTATTAAAAATAAAGCAAGCTTCAAAATGATTAACTGGTTAAATCCACTGTTGAGATTATCCTGTTAGGTTCAGTTGTTGTTTTTATAGTCAAGAAATTCCTAGATTCTATCACAGCCATGACCAATACTGGAACCAAAGCTGTGGTCTCAGATACAGAATAATTTTGTACTGTACCATGACTGGACACACACTACAGAGACAATCTACAACTGACTGGCATAACAGACCTGCAGGTAAATTTCTCATATGACCTCATTCCACCAATGCTGTGGATTAAGCATATATTCACAGCACTGCAGTTCTGGGACCTGGGCTGCCAGGGGACTGTAGACCTAGTCAAATTTCCACCTGGAAATCCACTGCATTTGAACCCCACCACCAGAAAATTGCAGAGATGGGAAATCTGTGGCCCTTTGATTCTTCAGTTTGAGTGAAGCTTGTTACCATGTGATGCATTGTGGAGTGCGGCCTAAAATGCACACTAGGGCTGATTTTCAGAGGCGATGGTACCCACAACTCCAACTGATGTCAATGGGAGTGCAGGTGCTAAGCACCTCTGACAAATCAGAACCTCAGATGCTAAATTGAACCAGAAGCGGCTGCAAAGGGCAAGTGGTTACAGTATGTGGCAGACTAAGCACTAAGGCATCAGACTGGTTAAGGAATATCAGCTTGGACAATACCAGGGACAATACCAGCCCCTACCCTCTCAGCCAGCCTGGTGTACTGGGAGAACATAACGGCCATTCTGGGTCAGAACAAAGGTCCATCCAGCTCAGTATCCTGTCTACCAACAGTGGCCAATGCCAGGTGCCCCAGAGGGAGTGAACCTAACAGGTAATGATCTAGTGATCTCTCTCCTGCCATCCATCTCCACCCTCTGACAAACAGAGGCTAGGGACACCATTCCTTACCCATCCTGGCTAATAGCCATTAATGGACTTAACCTCCATGAATTTATCCAGTTCTCTTTTAAACCCTGTTATAGTCCTAGCCTTCACAACCTCCTCAGGCAAGGAGTTCCACAGGTTGACTGTGCGCTGAGTGAAGAAGAACTTCCTTTTATTTGTTTTAAACCTGCTACCCATTAATTTCATTTGGTGGCCTCTAGTTCTTATATTATGGGAACAAGTAAATAACTTTTCCTTATTCACTTTCTCCACACCACTCATGATTTTATATACCTCTATCATATCCCCCCTTAGTCTCCTCTCTTCCAATCTGAAAAGTCCTAGCCTCTTTAATCTCTCCTCATATGGGATCCGTTCCAAACCCCTAATAATTTTAGTTGCCCTTTTCTGAACCTTTTCTAATGCCGGTATATCTTTTTTGAGATGAGGGGACCACATCTGTACACAGTATTCAAGATGTGGGTGTACCATGGATTTATATAAGGGCAATAAGATATTCTCAGTCTTATTCTCTATCCCTTTTTTAATGATTCCTAACATCCCATTTGCTTTTATGACTGCCGCTGCACACTGTGTGGACATCTTCAGAGAACTATCCACGATGACTCCAAGATCTCTCTCCTGATTAGTTGTAGCTAAATTAGCCCCCATCATATTGTGCGTATAGTTGGGGTTATTTTTTCCAGTGTGCATTACTTTACATTTATCCACATTAAATTTCATTTGCCATTTTGTTGCCCAATCACTTAGTTTTGTGAGATCTTTTTGAAGTTCTTCACAGTTTGCTTTGGTCTCAACTATCTTGAGCAATTTAGTTTCATCTGCAAACTTTGTCACCTCACTGTTTACCTCTTTCTCCAGATCATTTATGAATAAGTTGAATAGATTGGTCCTAGGACTGACCCTTGGGGAACACCACTAGTTACCCCTCTCCATTCTGAATATTTACCATTTATTCCTACCCTTTGTTCTCTGTCTTTTAACCAGTTCTCAATCAATGAAAGGATCTTTCCTCTTATCCCATGACAACTTAATTTACATATGAACCTTTGGTGAGGGACCTTGTCAAAGGCTTTCTGGAAATCTAAGTACACTATGTCCTCTGGATCCTTCTTGTCCACATGTTTGTTGACCCCCTCAAAGAACTCTAATAGATCAGTAAGACATGATTTCCCTTTACAGAAACCATGTTGACTTTTGCCCAACAATTTATGTTCTATGTACCTGACAATTTTATTCTTTACTATTGTTTCAACTAATTTGCCTGGTACTGACGTTAGACTTACCAGTCTGTAATTACCAGGATCACCTCTAGAGCCCTTCTTAAATATTGGTGTTACATTAGCTATCTTCCAGTCATTGGGTACAGTAGCTGATTTAAAGGACAGGTTACAAACCATAGTTAATAGTTCCGCAATTTCAGATTTGAGTTCCCCTCTTTAGTGAATACCATCTGGTCCCAGTGACTTGTCACTTTTAAGTTTCTCAATTAATTCCAAAACCTTCTCTAGTGACATGTCAATCTGTGAATTCCTCAGATTTGCCACCTACAAAAGACTGCTCCTAGGTTTGGGAATCTCCCTAACATCCTCAGCCATGAAGACTGAAGCAAAGAATTCATTTAGTTTCTCCACAATGACTTTATCGTCTTTAAGTGCTCCTTTTGTATCTCGATCATCCAGGGGCCCCACTGGTTGTTTAGCTGGCTTCCTGCTTCTGATGTACTTAAAAGAACATTTTGTTATTACCTTTGAGTTTTTGGCTAGCTGTTCTTCAAACTCCTTTTTGGTTTTTCTTATTATATTTTTACACTTAATCTGTCAGCGTTCATGCTTCTTTCCATTTACCTCACTAGGATTTGACTTCCACTTTTTAAAAGATGCCTTTTTATCTCTCACTGTTTTTTTTATATGGTTGTTAAGCCACGGTGGCTCTTTTTTAGTTCTTTTATTGTGTTTTTTAATTTGGGGTATACGTTTAAGTTGAGCCTCTATTATGGTGTCTTTGAAAAGTGTCCATGCAGCTTGCAGGGATTTCACTCTAGTCATTGTACCTTTTAATTTCTGTTTAACTAACCTCCTCATTTGTGAATAGTTTCCCTTTCTGAAATTAAATGCCACAGTGTTGGGCTGTTGAGGTGTTCTTCCCACCACAGGAATGTTAAATGTTGTTATATTATGGTCACTATTTCCAAGCAGTCCCATTATAGTTCCCTCTTGGACCAGATCCTGCGCTCCACTCAGGACTAGATCGAGAGTTTCCTCTCCCCTTGTGGGTTCCTGTACCAACTGCTCCAAGAAGCAGCCATTTAAAGTATCGAGAAATTTTGTGTCTGCATTTTGTGCTGAGGTGACATGTATCCAGTCAATATGGGGATAATTGAAATCCCCCACTATTATTGAGTTTTTTATTTTGATAGCCTTTCTAATCTCCCTTAGCATTTCATCGTCACTATCACTGTCCTGGTCAGGTGGTCGATAATAGATCCCTACTGTTATATTCTTATTAGAGCATAGAATTACTGTCCACAGAGATTCTATGGAACATGTGGATTCATTTAAGATTTTTATTTAATTTGATTCTACATTTTCTTTCACATATAGTGCCACTCCCCAGCCCTGCAGGACCTGTTTTGTCCTTCTGATATATTTTGTACCCCGGAATGATTGTGTCCCATTGATTGTCCTCACTCCACCTGGTTTCTATGATGCCTATTATATCAATATCCTCCTTTAACACAAGGCACTCTAGTTCACCCGTCTTATTATTTAGACTTCTAGCATTTGTGTACAAGCACTTTAAAAACTTGTCATTGTTTGCCTGCCCTTTTCTGATGTTCACATAAAGAATCTGACACGTTTCTCATCTTATCTGGCCCATACTTTATCCTCTTCCATCCCTTCCTCCTGACTAAAACCTAGAGAATCTCTATCAATAGACTCTCCGCTAAGAGAAGTCTTTGTCTGATCCACATGCGCCTCTGCAACAATCGGCTCCCCCCTGCCCATCTCTTAGTTTAAAAACTGCTCTGCAACCTTTTTAAGGTTAAGGGCCAGCAGTCTGGATCCACTTTGGTTTAGATGGAGCCCATCCTTCCTGTATAGGCTGAGCCCATCCTTCCTGTATAGGCTCCCCCCATCCCAAAGGTTTCCCCAGTTCCTAATAAATCTAAACCCCTCCCCTCTACACCATCGTCTCATCCACACATTGAGACTCTGAAGGGCTGGCAGATAGCTACTTTAGATTTGATTCTGACCAACAGGGAGGAACTGGTAGCAAATCTGTAGGTAGAAGGCAATTTGGGTGAAAGTGATCATGAAAAAGGAAGGAGTGAGAGCAGCAGAAAAAGGATAATGGACTTCAAAATAGCAGACAAACTCAGAACTTGTATGCAAGGTTCCATGGGAAGAAAATCTAAGGAGACAATATTAAAATCTCAAGGAGACAATATTAAAGGCACAACTACAAACTATCCTGATGCAAAAGATTAGAAGAATAGAAAGAAGCCAATATGGCTCCACCAGGAGATCTTTTATGACCTAAAACTCAAAAAGGAATCCCACAAAAAGTGGAAACAGACTAATTAGTAAGGAGGAGTACAAAAGAATATCAGATATATTGGAACAAAATCAGAACTTGCTAAGGTACAAAATGAGTTACACTTAGCAAAGGACATAAGGCAATATGAAGACGCTGTAGAAATACATTAGGAGCAAGAAAAAGATGAAGGAAAGCATAAGTCCTTTACTTAGCAGTGAAGGAGAACTAATGAATGACGACATCAAGAAGGCTCAGGTGTTTAATGCCTATTTTTTTCCAGCCTTTACTATAAAGGTTAATGGGGACCAGATACTCAACACAATTAATGTTACCAACAAGAGGGAAGGAACACAAAGCAAAAAAGAGAAAGAACAGATTAAAGAACATTTAGACTAGTTAGATGTATTCAAGGGGTAGGTCCTGATGAAATTCATCCTATCGTACTTAAGGAACTGGTTGAAGCAATCTTGAACCATTAGTAATTATCTTTGAGAACTCCTTGAGTATGTGTGAGGTCCCAGAAGACTGGAATAGAGCAAACATAGTGACTATCTTTAAAAGGGGGAGAAAAAAGGGAATTATAGACCAGTCAGCCTAACTTTGACACCTAGAAAGATACTGGAACAAAATTATTAAATCAATTTGTAAGCTCTTCGAGGATGGACTGTTATAAGGAATACCCAGCATGGATTTGCCAGGAACAAATCATACTAAACCAACCTAATTTCCTTCTTTGACAGAGTTGCTTACCTAGTGGATGGGGGAAGCAGTAGACATGATATATCTTGATTTTATAAGGCTTTTCACACAGTTCCACAGGACATTCTCATAAGCAAACTAGGGACATGTGGTCTAGATGAATTTACTATAAAGTGGTAAATTTACTATAAAGTACTATAACTGGTTGAAAGACCATACTCCGAGTAGTTATCAATGGTTTTCTGTCAAACTGGGAGGACATATATAGTAGGGTTCCACGGGGGGGGCAGGTCTAGATCCAGTACTATTCATTAATGACTTGAATAATGGAGTGGAGAGCATGCTTATAAAATTTGTGGATGACACCAATATGGGAGGGATTGCAAACAATTTGGAGAACAAGATTATAATTCAAAAACAACTTTCACAACACAGAAGCTTAGCCTGAACTCAACAAAAATAAGAGCAAAGTACTACACTTAGGAAGGAAAAGTCAAATGCACAACTACAAAATGGGGAATAAATGATTAGGGGATATTACTGCTGAAAAGAATCTGGGTGTTATAATGGACCACACATTGAATAGAAGTCAGCAATGTGATGGAGTTGTCAAAAAGGATAATATCATTCTGGGATGTATCAGCAGGAGGTATTAGTTGTAGGTAAGACCCAGGAGTTAATTGTCCCACTCTACTCAGCACTGATCCAGTTCTGGGACCCACACTATAGGAAAGATTGGATCAAATTGGAAAGAGTGTGCAGAGGAGAGCAATGACAATGATAAAAGGTTTAGAAACCCTGACCTGTAAGGAAAGGTTAAAAAAACTGGGCACGTTTAGTTTTCTGAAAAGACAACGGATGGGGGACCTGTTAACAGTCTTCAGATACGTTAAGGCAGTGGTTCTCAACTGTAGTCCACCACTTGTTCAGGGAAAGCCCCTCGGCCTGCGCCCCTTCCCGCAGCCCCCATTAGTCTGGAGCGGCGAACCGCGGCCAGTGGGAGCCACGATCGGCCAAACCTGCAGAAGCGGCAGATAAACAAACCAGCCTGGTGCGCCAGGGGCTTTCCCTGAACAAGCAGTGGACCACAGTTGAGAACCACTATGTTAAGGGCTGTAATAAAGATTACTATGATCAATTGTTTTCCATGTCCACTGAAGGAAGTAGTAGTAATAGTCTTAATCTGGAGGAAGGGAGTTTTAGGTTCGATGTTAGGAAAAGCTTTCTAGCTATATGGGTTGTTAAATGCTGGAATAGTCTTCCAAGGGAAATTGTGGAATCCCCTTCATGGAGGTTTCTAAAACAGGTTGGACAAACACCAGTCAGGGATGGTCTAGGTTTACAGGCCAGCCTTAGCACAGGAGGCTGGATTTGATGACTGAGGTCCCTTCCAGCCTTAGTTTTCTCTGATGCAGCACCATGAGGGAGTGAGTAAAAAAAGAAGTGTCCAGGAGTAAATGGAGGAGTCAGGATTGAATAGATGGGGGAATGGAAAGTGGATCCTCAAAAATGTTTTCCCATTTTTGCATAGGTGAGCATAGGTGCTAGAACTAGTGGTCCTGCAGCACCACCTGGCTTGAAGTAGTTTCAATTATATACAGGGTTTACGGTTTGGTTCAATGACTCTTAGCACCCCCACTATAAAAACTGTCCCAGCACCACTGCAAGTGAGAGGAGAGAAAGAGGGAGACAGTGAAGGGGTAGGAAGGAAAGGAAGCAGTGAGACACTAAATTTTGGGAAGAGATACATTAAGGGGAAAGATAGAAATGAAAATATGAGGGAAGGAGAGAAAAAACACCACTGGAAAAGGAAGGCAGATAGAGGTGGCGGAAGAAAGGAGAAGAAATCAGACACATGAAAAGTGGCTAGAGGAAAGAAGGATACCACTTATTGGTGAAGGAATGGAAGGAAAAGAAAAGAGACAGAGGATCAAAAAGAAATGAGACATACTGCCCCAAATCCTGCTTCCATTTACTCTAAATTAGCATCACTGTCCTCAGTGTAACCTTCGACTGACAGTTGTCTAACAGAGCAGAATTGGGCCCAGCAGGTTCATTATTTCACTGAATAAAGGTTAATCCAAAATGGTACCATAAATAAGACAAAAGCCCCTGTTGCCCTTGGCCATCCCACTCCCTCCAGATGAATTCTCCAGCCTCCCCCTACTCCTCTCTTCCCCATCCTGCAGGCCCCTGCCAACCAAGTCTTACACTGCAGCAGAGAAAGAACACACTGACATGGGATGTGCTGCTCCAAACAACCTGACAATAATAAGGCTGTATGACACATCAGAGCCAATGCTCTCAGAGCACTCTGTCTGTTAATTGAGACCATGGAGCACTGGTGGTAAGATTCATGTAACTGCAGTTAGGTCCTGATGGAAAGCTCTGTATTAGCCGCCTGCCCTAGTACCAAAAGCACCATATGAATGCAACTCCTGACGATGATACATGCCAGGCATTTTAATAGCCACACAGAAATCTCATGGTACCGTCAACTTGCAAAAAGGCAGCTCCCCCCCACACACACACACAAATTGTGGGGATTAAAAACTGAAATTTTTCATTCAGTTGCTTGATGCAGATCCCATCCTGATGGAGAGATTTTAAGTGGATCCTTTTGCATAAAAGCCGCCCTCCAATAATAAAAAGCTCCCGGCAATTTACTAATGTATTAATAGTTCACAGCTGGTAAAGTTTGGCAGCTGCCACTTCGGCAAGTTAAGTGTGTCAGAAGAGAGGAGTCTCCTAGTAACAGTTTAAAAAAAAAAAAAGCTGAACAAATAGGGAAAGTTTTCACTTGAAAACAGATCACAGTTCAGACCTCTAACGTCACCAAGCACAGCACTGTTGGCTACATTAAAAAAAGTTATGCTTCCCAATGGTTCAAAAAAAAAAGAGGTTTTAGACTTTCTAGTCGTGCATTTCTCCAGCAGCGCTATTCAGCATTCACCAGTTTCTAGATTCCTGCATCGCCAACATCTGTGAGCATTGCAAAGAAACCCAAGATCTCATGCTGCTTGGACACATGCAATCAGAAGAGATATTTGGATGTATATTTTATATTCACTTGGAGTTGTGAACCTGTCATTTCAACCCCCTTCATAGTCTGCTCCTCCATCTCTCTGGCTTTTACGAAATTGGCACTTTTTCCAACTGGTGGAAAAACAGGGCTGTATGAAAAGTGGAATGCTACTTCCTTGCCATGTTTCAAGCAAAACACCGATGCCCTAAATTCCCAGTTCCACCACAGAATTTGGCTCTGATCTCAGGAACAGAAGATGTGAAGATGATGGTGGAAAAGAAAGAGGGCAGGCAATGAAAAAAGTGTTTTGGGAAGGGATATGAAGGAGAGAGAAAGAAGCAGTGAGAATCTGATTGTGTGTAGGAGTGAAACCAAGAGTGAATGGGAGGAGACAAAGGGAGCCACACGAACACAATATGGAGGAATATGAGGGCCCAGCAGTGATAGAGAAGTAGGTTGAGCAAAACTGTAAAGAGTTGAAGATAAGTATGGTAAATCTGAATTTCGGGAGCAAACCCAGCTTTTCACCAGAATCGTTGTGATTTCTCTGTACAAAGGAAAGGTGGGAATTTGGTTTTAGGTCTTGCACAAGAGTTCTGCACCATCCGTTCTGTGCTCACATCACAGGGGACCAAGGACAGAGGATATTCCATTGTGCAGGCATTCCTGTCCTACCGTTCAATCAGGGGATACTGGGCTATGGCAAGCTACTTCAGCTAATGCAGTCTCCATGGAAGAGTCCCACAGCTGTTCCACAACTTTATGGTAAGGATTCATTTCCCTGGCCCAGGCTGTGTATTCCCAAGCTGGCTGTATATTGGGTCTATGAATTTGGGCCTTAGTTAAGAAAGAGAAAGGAAAACACTGAAATGCCACACAAGTACTGCTGAGTCATACTCAAAGTCTAATATCCTACCTGGATCTAGCTGAATCAAAAGGGGCTACAGGCTCTCTCTCAAGAACAAAGCAAACTTGGGTCTGAGCCAGAGTCTTAGGAACAACCATACCTGGGTGGAAAGCTCAGGCTGAAGCTTGGTTGGTTGTTATCTGCGTTACCAGTACAGTCAAACTTCAAGAAGGGGTAAGATTGGATTTTCCTAGAAATGGGAAATCCCTCCTGCTTGCAACAGGTTACTGTCAAAGTGCAATTAGAAGAATCTATTCATCTCAATTTTCTCTTCTAATTTGGCCCTAAAAAATAGTCCAAGTAAGTGAAAAAGATGTCCGTGAATAACCTAAAATCAAAGTATGTCTGCAGGATAGTGCATGTTTTAAATAGTCAAAAAAGGTTGTTGGAGGGGTTGTGTGGGCGTGGGAGGAAGAAGATTTAGTCATTGGACCAAATCCTCTAATAGTCTGTTTACAGCAGAAGAGAATTTGGCCCATTATCTGATGTTTAGGTGTTCAGATATGATGAAGCGGGTGAAAAACAGACAGATGAGACGTGGTGAATATTACAAGAAATAAGGACAAAAGACTCAGTGCAACTGCTCTCACATAACAGACATGCATACTGTATAGCTGGGATTTAACAGATCAAATAAATAGTAACCTGCTTAAAAGGGAACTCTCACACTTGAAGTTTAAAATAAATGTTCACAGGAGTAACTTTAGTTAGTGCTTAAGAAGTTTAATCAAATTAGACTGTAAAACTCCTTAGGGCAAAGACCACCTTTTTTTGTTCTCTCTTTGTATACTACCTCGCACAGCAGGCCATGACTGAGGATCAGAGGCGCTACTGCAATAAAAATAATAATAAATCATTCAACTATTCTATAATCTACACTGCTGGAAATCACATACCAGTCATGATTATAAATGGCTGTGTCCAGATAAGAAGTTATCAGGGAATTAAAATATAACCATCTAAGTTTTATTTACACGAAGGCAAAGTTATTCATTTATTGATGCCTTCTGATGTTCCTTGTCATGCCCCCACTGCCAAGTGAACATGTTTATTGTGTTTAATATGCCATATGGTATGAAACAGTCTCCAAAACCCTGTGCGAGCCGAATGGAAGCACTGCCAACCATCTCCCAATGAAAAACAACATGTATGTCACTTCTCTCTCTGTTCATTTCTCAGCATTAGGCTCTCCAGCCTTTATTTTTAAGAAAATCTTTTCACCATATGTATTTGGTATAATATATATGCCCACTAACTAAATTAATCAGAGTGTGTGTATGTGTGGTTTTAATCATAGCCTTCCATCAGCAGAGGCAACTTTGGCAACTGGAGGTTTCTTGCATGGGATCCCAAGCCCATTACTGTAATGATAGGGAATTGAAGGTGTGACTGGGAACGTTACCTTTTGTAGATCAGAACAAGGAATCTGAGGTTTGTGGGACTCTTTTCCAAGCTCCTTCCCTCCTATCCACCCACCCCACAATTATGATGGGTAACATATGTGAGGCTTTCACACCAGTGTGATAATGAACCACAGATGTTTTAATGAATCCAGTTTTAAAACAGGAAATGTTTAACTCCTGGATCCTTCCTGTAAGCGGTACACTGAGAAAACACAAGCTGCAGCATGGTTCTTACATGCCGGAGTTCGTTATGCTGAGATGTTTCTATTTCAAAGCCCCATTTTCAGGGTTTTAACACTCAAATGCTTCAATTTGCTTTGAGCTGAAGTATGGGATCCACAGTTCTGAGCCTGCCTGTTTATCATTTGTCTAAAATTGTTTGAGAACTATTTTGGACTATTAAAAAAAAGGTATGAAAGCACAATATATATGTGCATATTCTGCAGCTGCGTGCATACATAGAATTCTGATAGCTAGCCAGCTAAACAGACAGACTTAATATGAATAAGAGCTTATATTTAGAAAAAGACCCTTGTAAACACTCTATAAAGGCATCACTTCACACAATCACTGGAGTGGGCCTGCCTCTTTGGTGGAACAGCTGGTTAAGGGTACCCAGCAACAGTTTATGATAGGGACTGAAGGATACTATATCTGATTGAAACTACAGGGGAAGATTTAGGCAGGCAGAAAGTAATTATCCAACTGGAATCTGGCCAGCAGACCAGAAGCTTACAAGCTTTCTCATGCAAATATTGCCATCTTTAATATCCAAAAGTTTTAGAATCCCAGTTTTGCATCTCCTCTGAAAGACAAGCACCTCCAACACCATGCTAGGGGACTGGACTCCTTAATGGCAAGATCAGAGCCCGTAGTGGTGTAGCTGGAGGCTAAATAAATAAATAAAAGTAAGCTTGAAAAGTAGCTACAACCCATATGTACTTTCTGTTTAAGAAAACATTTTTTAATCAGAACCAAAGGATAATTCTTTTCATACAGAAATAATGCCTCTCTGTCCATTGGTGCAAAAGTGAAATACTCTCACCTGCAATGCACGGCATACCCAGTTTTTTAAGATTGATTTTCACAAGGGACACTTCAATTCACACTGTATTGTGCTCCTGAGTCCAAGTCAGCTAATCAATTTCAATCTTCGCCATTTAGTTTGAAGGGAAAGGCTGTGGGTCAATGTACTAGTAAACTAAAAATTTCTGAAGTATTTAAGTGTGGGTGTTATCAGCGTTAGGTTCTATAGCATTATGCCAACTTTAATAGACAACTTTAATAGCTCATTCTGTGGTTGCAATCTTAGCCCATTGAAGCCAATGGGAGTTTTGCCTCTGACTTCAGAGAGACCAGGATTTTAGCCTTTAGGTTTATTCATTCAGTTTAACAGTTAATTTTAGATCATGTTTTAATTGTAACAGGACTTGATCTCTCTTACAGAGTTCAGTTGGATCAGGGCAGAGGGGTGAGGTGGGGGAGTCTGGTGATGAGAGGTGAGGAAGCAGCAGCTACATACAGAAAGCAACTGTTAAACTCCCAGCTGGCACAGAACCCATTGCTCTGAAAAGAATCCAGCCCTGCTCAAAGAATTCAGCAATACAGGCAGGGTGGGTAACCTGAGCCCTGTTAGCTAGGCACAGAAAAGCGAACAGCAGCAAATGCTATTGAGAGCTCTTATTTTAGGACGTTTGTAATGATTCATAGAACACCACAACCCAAGTCTAGTAAGCACTAAAGAATGGAAGTGGGTGAGGACAACGGACAAACAACTGGGGAGATGGCAGCAGGCCAGAGAGTACATTCTAGAGCCAGACCTAGAGCGTGGGAGGCAGCTGCTCTTGCAGCTCAGGGCAAGAGCAGCAAAGCAACAGAGACGACTCAGTTTAGTTCTCTGCCCTTTCCCCTGGACCAGCAACAGGAATGAGAGACTCTTCTCCCTTCCTCTGAGCCTTCCCCCAACAGCAGCTCCAGGGCATTAGTTTGATGGGGGGCCCCCCAAGCCCAGGCCTGAGTCCACACAGGGCCCTCTCTCTAGCAATGGACAGTAGTTACCCTCCTTTATTGACTCCCTTGGGAGCTGGACAGCTAGCCAGTCTCTCTCAGACATGTAGAGTTCAGTGATCATACTGTGTTTATGGAGCCTGCAAGAGCTCTGCTTTATGTCGTCTCTAATTCCAGCCCTTATAATCACAAGTCACAGACACACCGCCTTGCTGAAGGCCTAGGAGGGTACCCGGCTCCGAACATAACAGCTGTATTTCTACTTCCTACCCACTTCTGACAGAAGAGATAATGGCTCAGCCCCTTCCTACCTGATAACTGCTAAGACTCCAGAGTCCCTGCTTCCAAGCTTCTCCTATGGGTTTCTGTTCTCTAGGGCAGTGCTACTCAAAGTGGTGGTCCACGGACCAGTGCCGGTCCGCGAGCCATCAGCTGCCGGTCTGCGCGCTTATTGGGGAAAAAATTGCCGGTCCCCCACATCAGATAGCTTGAGAAGCACTGACCTAGAGCAGGCTCCCTGCATAGCAACAGAAACTTGCCTCTGTATATCTGCTCCTTGCATCCTGACCCCTTTATCATTAGCAAACTTCTACAAATAAGGCAAGATCCCTTAGCACCCCATATTGAAGCTAAAAATTAACTGATAATAGGAATTGTGTCCTGACTCTTTAGAGGCTTTAAAAATTGGCAGTTGCATGGGAGGATGGGAAATGTATTACTAACAACTGACAGATCTAATGGCTTCTGAAGGTCAAACAGTTTTCTTTAAAAAGATACGCAATACAAAAAAGTTATTAAAAATCAACGTGTCTTGTAGAAATGATGATTTGTAGCCAGGGAAAACTGTAGACGAGGCTGAGGGTTCTTTCATGGAAAAAATTCCTATAGAATTTCACAGAAAAGGATAATCTTTCTGAAGGATATTTTTAACCATCCTATAGAATTTAATGAAGAATTCTACCTCTGCAGTGGATTTTCCTGGGGATAGATTAAAAAAAATACCCTATGGAAAGGTTATCATTCATTATTGTATTCTTTAGGTCTCTTCCATATGTATGTATGTAAATTCTGTATATAGCTCATAAAATTATAAAAACTGTTTCTTCGCATATACTCAAAGATTGAGGAAATGGGAGTGACAGCAGAATGTTCAGCAAAATACAACAGGAATAAATAGAAAAAAAAAATTATAATTTAATTACTTTGGAAAAGCCAGGCCAAATTTCATACCATTTAGCCCTGGAATTTCATGTCCTTCTGAAGCCCTAATCACTGATACACTTGCAATGACTGTTATAGGAGCAGCAGTGATTTGTATGCTCTGTACAACCTGTATGTTCAAAAGGTCTGTTACACCTTCCCCCTCCCTTTTGTCTCCTCTCCCTCTTTGAATACCTGTGAAGTGGCTTTCCCCCTCCCCCTCCCTCCCGGAATGCTTGTGCTGCTTAAACAGCTGGAAGAGCAGCAGAGCTCCCAGGTAGACAAGGTGTCTGGAACTCTAATTAGGCAGCGATCACACACCCAATGCACGGACACCATCCAAGATGAAGTGTGACCAACCACATGTGGCCAAGTCATCTCTAGTCACAGGCCATGAGGAGCAGGTCCTTAAAAGGGGAAGAGGCCATGTGATCAGGAGTGCACTCACAAGCTTGTACCTCCTGGCCAGTGGTTCACCACCTCGCATTCCATCATGCCTCGGGAAGACTTATCTTCATCGTACCATCCATCGCTGTGCTGTGGGACACTTACCTTGAAGGATCCTGACATCTCCAGTGCCATGCCTGTCCTGGGACTGTGAGTATGAGAGTGTGAGTGTGACCATGAGCCCCCCACCCTTCTTTTGAGCTTAGCTATCAGTATAATAAAGGTGCTGCTTTCTGCCAAACTCTGGTGGGTCATTTGTCCTCCCTAAGCTTACTAGCTGGCCCAATTTCGGGTCACAATGACTGCATGCACCAATTCAATAATTGCACAGGCAAATGTCTGTGTCTGATTGCATCTGCATTCACCAAATTTGTGTGTGCAACGCTGTGAAATGCATCCACAACTCTCTCACGCAATTATGTGCTCATTTTGCACATTCAAGTGAGTGAGATGCTGGCCCTCAAAGAAAAAGCTTTCCACACTGTTCCTGGTAGCTATTAACGTTAGCAGGTTTTTCTTCCATGTGTCACATAAATAACTATATAAATAAAAATGCAGAGCCCAAGAGAGGTGGGATAGGCTTACCATAGATAAGGAAAGAGAACAGGTCATACAATGCTGCTTTACGGGGAATCCAACACAGCTGATGCAATGGGTGAAATTTCAACTGTCTCACTCTCCTGCTAGTCTTTTCATGCTTTTTTCCCCACATTGCTCCTCCAATGCCTGAAATATCACTTTTTATCCTGGGCATGTGTGTTCCTCAATCACATCTTTGGAGTGCTTCCTAGAAGCTCACTTCTGCCAATAAGTGACTACCAGCCTCCATTTGTATCAAGTTATTGAAAAAACACAAGCACTAAAATACAATTCAGTTTCACAAAGAGGAGGTTAAGGGATGGCATGATTGCAGTCTCTAAGTATTTAGATGGGAAACATTTAATAATGGGCTTTTCAAACTATCAGAGAAAGGTATAACAACATGATCCAATGACTAGCAGTTGAAGCTAGACAAATTCAGACTGGAAATAAGGTATAATTTTTTAATAGAGCAATTAACCACTGGAACAATTTACCAAGGCTCACGGTGGATTCTTCAGCTTTGATAATTTTTAAATAAAGACTGGGGTTTTTTCCCCCCTAAAAGATTTGCTCTAGGAATTATTTTGGGGAAGTTCTATGGCCTGTGTTATACAGGAGGTCATACTGGATGATGACAATGCTACCATCTGGCCTTGGAATTTATGAATCTATGGGTTCAAAAAAGAAAAAAAAATAAAATTTCAAGCCAAATTACATGATTTTGTCACACATCCTGTTTTGCCTATTGCTATATTTATGGCTAGATCTAGTTTTTACAGTCAGATATAGCTGGAGGGGCTAGAAGGGCTACTTCAACCTTTTCCCTCCCCATAGTTTTCCCAGTGATTGAACCAGAATTCCTTCTGGAGCTCCTCCGACCATAGGAGAGGATGCAGCACGCCCAATGCTGTGCACCCAACAGAATCTGCTGTCTGGTCCGAGGGACAAGGTAGGTCTGAGGGACAAGGTAGGACCAAGGGCCTGCCCATTACCACTAACATACCCATTACTTTAAAGAAGCAGCCACCCACAGGAGTCCTAGCATAAAACTTGGTTTGTGGTCCCTGATGGAATAGTTGCTATCCTCAGATTGGAAGTGCAAGATGGGGGAAGGAGGACTGGCCACAATTTGGCTCAAGGTCTCAGAGTAGCCTGTTCCAGAACCAGAACCCAGTTCTGACTCCCAGTCCACTCAAACCATGTTTCCTCTCAGAGGAAACCTCAAAGCCATGCTGATTCTCCTGGGCAGTGGGTATCATAGGCTGGGAGAAGCTGTACCTCCCTAAACAGCCAGGCATTGCCCCGCCCATGCTCCACCGCAGCCCCGCCCCATGCTGCTTCCTGTTCAGCATGGCTCCAGTCCCCCTGTGTGGAGGCGCCGGCTCAGGCTGGAGCCATACCACTCGCACTTCTGGGGTGAGGGGGCTGTGGCCAGGCCACCTGCCCTTCCAGTGCTCCCCCAGCCTCTGGTTCACAAACCACCCATGCTGTCTCTTCAAGTAACTGCTCCGTGACATAAGATAAATGGAAGTCTCAAATCTTGTCAAATAGAAGGCCCCGTAATGATTTTTTCCCCAACTTATATTAGAACAGACATGATCTGACTGAGCACTTAGGCCAGATGCAGACCGTAAGGCATAGTAATATTAGAGGTGGTATTGTAACTCCTGGACATCAGATGCAATTCCAATGAAAATGTGATGTCAGTAGAAGTATGTTAGGAACTTTCAATGACATTCTGTCATGGCCATTGATCTTTTGGATACAACACACAGTACAATTTAAAAAGAACGGTTATGTGATTGAAAACGTAGAAGACACCTGCATTGATATTATGTTGAATTACATTGGAACCTTCATGTCAGTGGAAGAACAAGAGATTTCCCTATTAATATGGATTACAACCTGAATGATTCAAGTGACCCAAGAACCTAAAGCAGTATCAAGAAAAGGATTTTTTTTTTACTCTTTTGTTTCAGTGGAAGTGTATGCCATTGAAATGCAAATGGTCAATATTTTTTTCCTTATGGGTTTATGTGACCTCCATAGAACATACCATACAAAGATTTTTTAAAAATATTAATATGCTAAATCTAAACTACAAACTGACTGAATCAAGGGAATTTAAAATGTATTTATCATATGGTATTGTTGCAAATCACTCCAAAAAACTTCAGAACAGTGATATTTTGAAAATTCTTATGAAAATAATGAGTTTCTTGGTCTCAAAATAAGACTATGAAATTTTTCTGTTAGTAAAACAGAACACATCTCTTTACTGAAAGAAGAAAAGGAGGACTTGTGGCATCTTAGAGACTAACACATTTATTTGAGCATAAGCTTTCGTGAGCTACAGTTCACTCTAGCAAAGAGAAAGCATTTGAACTGCAAACAAAATTAAAAAACAAAACAAAACAGCTGTAACTCCAGATCATCAGTAGTTTACAGTTGGATTTTAATAAATTACGCTGTACGTAGATACGCTGGAGGGGAGAGATAGGATACAGAAGGACCTAGACAAATTGGAGGATTGGGCCAAAAGAAATCTGATGAGGTTCAATAAGGATAAGTGCAGGGTCCTGCACTTAGGACAGAAGAACCCAATGCACAGCTACAGACTAGGGACCGAATGGCTAGGCAGCAGTTCTGCGGAAAAGGACCTAGGGGTGACAGTGGATGAGAAGCTAGATATGAGTCAGCAGTGTGCCCTTGTTGCCAAGAAGGCCAATGGCATTTTGGGATGTATAAGTAGGGGCATAGCGAGCAGATCGAGGGACGTGATCGTTCCCCTCTATTCGACATTGGTGAGGCCTCATCTGGAGTACTGTGTCCAGTTTGGGGCCCCACACTTCAAGAAGGATGTGGATAAATTGGAGAGAGTCCAGCGAAGGGCAACAAAAATGATTAGGGGACTGGAACACATGAGTTATGAGGAGAGGCTGAGGGAGCTGGGATTGTTTAGCCTGCAGAAGAGAAGAATGAGGGGGGATTTGATAGCTGCTTTCAACTACCTGAAAGGGGGTTCCAAAGAGGATGGCTCTAGACTGTTCTCAATGGTAGCAGATGACAGAACAAGGAGTAATGGTCTCAAGTTGCAGTGGGGGAGGTTTAGATTGGATATTAGGAAAAACTTTTTCACTAAGAGGGTGGTGAAACACTGGAATGCGTTACCTAGGGAGGTGGTAGAATCTCCTTCCTTAGAGGTTTTTAAGGTCAGGCTTGACAAAGCCCTGGCTGGGATGATTTAACTGGGAATTGGTCCTGCTTCGAGCAGGGGGTTGGACTAGATGACCTTCTGGGGTCCCTTCCAACCCTGATATTCTATGATTCTATATATATATATATATATATATATATATATATATATATATATATATATATATATATATATATATATAGACACACACACACTCTACGGCTGCAATACCTGTGTAAGACTGGCCAACACCTTTAGTTGTAAAAGAATTCCTATTTGAATGCATTGGGTGGAGGGATAGTTTCAGCTGAGTAGGGGCTGAATAATGAATCTGTGCTGCATTGAAAAGTGTTTTAAATTTGTGATCTATCACTTTAAATTTTCAGAGTAGAGGGCTCTGTAGGGAATTGAACCATCAGAGTGAGTCGGCAGCCAGCCAGCATGGGTAAGATAGGGTGAGTTTAGTCTCTCTGTTTTAGGGAGCAGCCTGCTGTGTCTCTCTGTTTTTTGGTTTGGGTGTGTTACTTCGAATTCTAAGAAATCAAGTAGTCTTCTGTTGCAACCTTCCAGCAAGAGTATTTTATATTTTTTTTTAAATCTTACTTCTCTGAATGCCATGAAATAGAACAGAATACAAGATTTGGAGTGGGATTCTTGGTGCTGAATTTCCTTCTCAGTGTGGATCTCAGCCTAAAAAACTATCCAAGACTACTCTCTTTACATCTGTGATTTACTAGAAACTGATCTGTTCAGTTACATTTGACACAAGAAACCAGGGTTCCAGGAGGCTTAACTATGTAAATAAGTTGTCTGTAGTTGTCAAAAAAATAAAGACAAGCAATCACTCTCAAGAAATGGCTAGAGCCAAAACCAAAAAAAATACAGGCATGAACCATTTTTTTAAATAAATGTCTCCAGGTAACAAATTAATTTAGAAAGGGTTTTCATTTAACCAGGCAATTAGCTGCAGGTCATAGGATTTTTTTTTTCCCCCTACCTCAAGTTCACAATTAAAACTGTTTATCTTCAAGGTCTGTTTGTTATAATTACAGTGATCTGTCATTTCTTAATGTGATCTGTCATAACTTTGTTGCTTTTTTTAAATGGCAGACATTTTTCTAAGTCCTCTTTTTAAAAAAAAAACAACTTAAATTCTAATTTCAGACAAACCTTAAATGAAATGATGTGAGAGCCCAGCTTACTGATAAGCGAGGAAGGAGTTTGCTACCAAAAGGTGAGCACATTTCTGCTTGGCTGGACCCTGGGTCACTAGGAAGGAGCTCAAGACTATTGTCCATAGAAGCTGCCTATAGGATAGAGATGAAACACTTGATCTCTTTAAGGCAGTGGACTATGGATCTGCTCTCACAGCACTCCTATCTTGTGCATGGACCACCCTGGGAGTTTGACTTCCACCTGAGAAAATAAACCGAACACTGTAGTGATGGGAGGCCGGGAGAGACAGAGAGAGATTCCCATTATACGGAACTATACACCTAGAACTTTCATCTGATACCACTGTCAGTACAGTCATTCCCTACCCCCAGCGCCTTGAGACAGAATTTTTTCAAAAAGAGAAGGGAAAATTGGATGGCATATTCTCTCTCACCACAAGAATACATTGAGGCAAGAAGCCAAAGCCAGAGACTTAGTTATTTATGTGTCTGATAATACAACAGAGGAATGCACATGCCCGGCTCCAACCTCACCACCCCAACAAGAAGGAAAATGATTAGCTGGTATATGCCAGGAAATGCAAAAAAGGAAAGAATAAAGAAAATCAATGGAAAACTCTTTGCCTGAAGTGCAGTAAATTTATCTTAAAAGCTATCACCAGAAATAAATCTTTTGTCTCTTCCCACCTTCAGCGTAAGCGGTACCAGCACACAGTTCCAGAGTGCTGTTGAGTGGTATGAGCTTGTTTTGGAGATAGAGGATGATGCATTGGTTATATACATTAGAGGAAATTAGAGTAATAAGTCCACTATGTAATATTTTTCTTAGAATATGAATGCCCTTGCATCTTTAAAAATACTATTACAATTAAAAGCCATTCTTTGTATCAGAGACAATCTAAGGGCTCCAGAATACCTTTAGCAAACAACTTTTCATTTCAACACTGTGCAGTTTGTCGCTAATTCTATGTTTTGCTTCATTTGAGGATCCCATCAATTTTATGTCACAGACATACAAATCACTCCCTAAGCTGGAGAAAAGCAATCACTTAATTACAGTCTACCAAAGTGCAAAACATTTTGGAGATCACAAGTAATGCCTCCTCGCCAAGCCTCTTAAAACTCTGCTGGGTTTTCAACCTGCTTAACTGTTATCTTGTTTAGACAATATCAGAGCCTGACTAATGGTTACAAAACTGAATAACCTTCATTTGAATATTGACTCTCATACGAAGATCAGACAAGTGACACTGCCGAGAACAATATAATTAAAACCAAACCATGTAATCTTGCAGCACACAGCCATTCCCAAAGCAGTTACTGTTCACATCAAGCATAGCCCTTAATACTTCACATAAAGACAAGCTTTGGCATCTTCCACTAAACAACTGCCTTGGGGGCAAGTAAGTTGTGTCAATCAAGACCATTTAGAAGAAGCCTGAAATTTGTTTGTACATATAACACAGAGAAAGACTGTCAGACGAATAAAGTTTCCCTCTCCCCCATTTATTAATGAGAAAGTAATGTGTTTAAGTAGACTAGGTAGCCCAGAAGTTGCAGTCAAGGTTCATATTAAATAATCTTTGTAATTTTTACTGTTAAACAGCTGGATTTGCTATGACCGAGGCTTCCAGTTAAACAAGCAACATTAAAATAAAACTTTAAAATTAATGACTTGACACATTCAACCTATCCAAGATTTTAGCAAGTTGTGATCATTAGTGTCATTCAGATATCTACTTGTCTCTGAAAGCAGAATGGGATTGCACACAAATTTAATTTAACACTAAGCATGCAATGGCATCACATAACTCCCATCACCAAAACCAAAGCCAGCTGAAGTTGATGGGAGTCTTTCATTCCAAGCCTTTCCATTGATTTCAGTAGGCTTTAATCAGGCACATCATGACCAGGACCTACAGACACTTTCAACTAGCTGTGGTCCTATTGGCCAGAAATAAGCACTTTTGGTATTAAATACGAGGCCCTATATGAAGATATTATAAAGACTGGTCTGAGCCAAAACCCCAGATCTGAAAACCCCTCAAATTTTTCTGGAAAGTTTGGCTCGAGTTCCAAATTTTGCATCTTGGAACCATTTCTCATACAAAATGAATACTATTAAAATGAAAAAGCAGTCTGTATTGCAGACCATCTAAGGGCTCCAGAATTTCTTTTGCAAACAACTTTTTATTTAAAAGCTCTTCCCAGTCTGCCTCTGGCTTTTTCTCTTTCTTTTCATTTGAGGGACACATTGGATACAGGATACACAAGATACTGGCACGTTGGGCAATTATTACCATGCAGTGACATGGCAGCCAAGATGTACGTAAAATGTTATTGCACAGCTAAATACTCTTTATCCTTTGAAGGATAAATAAATTCTACCGTAATCCACACTCCCGTGTAACTCCCATGTAGTGCTTTAGCTGCTACACTTGAAAATACTACCAGTCCCAAAATGATCTTGAGTGATTTAATGGCAAAGCTACTTCCACTAAGACTTCATTTAACGTATTTATTTTAACATAATGTCTGCTCTCCTTTCTGCATTCCAAGTCATACAGATGTAAAACAGTGACTTCTCACTAACCCTTAGATTCATTATAGACACCATTAGTTATAAATATTGCAATCATGCTGCTCTGGGGATTATCAATATAGATTTCTTGAGCTACTACCTGACCTTAGTTATGGCATTAGACTATAGAACCCTAATAAGAGTAATTGTTTGAATATCATCCTTTTTTGTGCCTTAGAACAATCATGATTATTATGCTTAAGTTTAACGAGATAATAATCAGACTTTACTTTTCTCATAGTTATAAACCTATTACAAAGTATAAATCACTAAATCTGTACATTTTCCAAGAGCGTGTCCCTTTCCAAATCAGCAGTCTCTTATGGCATCATAAATCGACAGCCCACTGTATATTGGTAGATCTCATGTGTGTTGCACTTTGCTACTGGCTAAAAAAGATAAACAAATTGACAGCAAGTCATTTACCATGTGACTGTTTTCAAATGACACTGTATAAATATATTTATATACGTGGCCTTTTAGCAATTTTGTAGTCCCTTCTTCTTGGGATCAATTTGAGCCATAAATTAATAATGACACCATTCTCACTTTTTTTTTTTTGGAAGGGTGTGGAGGGCTTGGGGGAAAGAGTAAAACAGTATGCAAGTTAGATGACTAGAGGTTTAAAAATAGAAATGTGATCAAAGATGCCCTGCCTGGCCCTTTGCAAGAAATTGTAAACACTCTTGCTCTCGCTGATTGGCAAGTTAATGTTGCAATGATGCCTACAGATAATTAAAACTTTGCTGAGTGCTTTGGTAGGCTCTAACTTTCCAGTTTATCCTAAAGCAGAGAATTGCAGTTCACCCATCAACAGATGAGTAAAGCGCAAAAGCTGAGAGGAGTTTGAGGAAAGATGACAAAACAGAAATGCTGTGCACTCTCTTATGACTGCCAAGGAAAATCAAATTATTATACAATGCATATAAAAGCAAGGTATAGAAGGTGGGGCTGAATACATGACAGCCACATAGACCTGGAAACCAATGTGGTTTTCACACTACAACTTCAGTGCTGGTTTCAGTCAAACAGGTCTGACTCACACTATACTGTCTTACACATCTCACAATGAGATTATTCACTGAAAGTGAATGGCAGACTAGAACTCATATCGATTAGTATAAACTAAACAAAATTAGTTTTCAAATGGCACAGCATCCGTCCAACAAGATGGCCAGATAATTCTCTGGAAACAAATACTATTTTGCATAAGTACCTCCCGGACCATTCCTATTTTTGTCTAAAATTAACGCAGCATGGCAGCACGCTGGGCAGTGTTCATTACTTCATTGCCTACAGAGCTATATATATATGCGCAATATTAGCATAAGCAGTGTAGACCTTTTAGACTAGGCTGTCTCTTATTATTTTAAAAGAGCAAAAATACTACTTGTCAGTGCTGAGACTTCTGCTCCTTGAACCTCATTATTAAGAGCATTCCGTACATATCTGGAGACTAAACAAAAGAGGACTGCAATGCATCCCTGGCATAGGTCCATTAATTTAATTGGAGTTACACTGGAGATGAATCTGGTCCAGATCGTTCACCTTTAGGGGGAGGGTGTAGGGAGGGGGAAAATAATCACACAAAGGGAAAATATATTTGAGGGCCAAATCCTCGGCTGGTGTAAATCACTGTAGCTCCACTGATGGCCTACCAGGTTACGTGGGGTTCTCTAGATGTATTCCAGCCCCATCAGCTCCTTAAGTAAGATGGGAATGGTGGTCTTACAGAAATGGCAGTGGAGGGCCTGCTAATTCCAGTTTAGGCTAGAAATCTGTAGCGAAATCTGGACCACATCTTGCAAATATTCAGCCAGACACTAGGAATCCAATTTCCTCTGTTCTTCAAGACCCCATTCCTCTATTAGGTTTGCCGGTTTATGTTATGTTCCATGTACTGACTCCTCCATTATCATTGTTCACTTCTACCCCATCCACAGGAGGTTAGATAGGAGAAATTACTGTTGCTGTAATCACCAGGACACTGTTCTGTTAGTCTTAGTGGCCTTTTCCAGGGTTCCTTCCCAACTCCGCCCCTCTCAGTAAGGCCAGGCCAGCATAACAGCAGAAGAGAGAACAACAACCAGAATTCCATTTTACTTTCACACTTGCTCTTCCAGGGGGAGATTCCCTATCTTTCTTCATTATTTCTTTAAGCAATTCTTCGATATTACATGAAATTAAGTCAACTTGATACTAAGTTTTGGGTAACGGTGTGAGTTACTGCATTAAGTTTCCACTTCAAGAGATCTTGGTTCCAATAAAGACAATGGATTATTGTTATTATTAAGGGCTTATGTGGCATTTTTCCATCCATAGATCAAAACCACTTACAAAGAAGGGTGAATATTGTTATCCTGACTTGACATACTGGGAGTTTCAATGGTTTACTCAAGGTCACATAACACATCAGTGGTAGACAGCCAGGAACAAAATCAAGTGACATGAGTATCATGATCTAAATCAGTACCCCTTGCACATGCAAACACAGATATGTTAAAGTTAATACATGGCCCATTTGGACAGAAGTTACCATTTTTCAAAGTTTTTGACAAGTTTGCATAGAAATGGTTTCAGAAGAACAGCCATACTGGGTCAGACCAATGGTCCACCTAGCCCAGTGTCCTGTCTTCCAACAGTGGCCAATGCCAGGTGCTTCAGAGGGAATGAACAGAACAGGTAATCATCAAGTGATCAATCTCCTATTGTCCACTCACAGCTTCTGGCAAACAGAGGCTCAGGACACTCAGAGCATGGTCCCTGCCCATCCTGGCTAATAGACATTGATGGACATATCCTCCATGAGCTTATCTAGTTCTTTTTTAACCTTGTTAAAGTTTTGACCTTCACAACATCCCCTGGCAAAGAGTTCCACAGGTTCCCTTTGCATTGTGTAAAGAAGTACTTCCTGTTTGTTTTAAACCTGCTGTCTATTAATTTTGTTGGGTGACTCCTAGTTCTTGTGTTATGTGATGGGGTAAATAACTTCTTTATTCCCTTTCTCCATACCAATCAAGATTGTATAGACCTCTATCATATCCCCCTTAGGTGTCTTTTCCACACTGAAAAATCCCAGTCTTTTTAATCTCTCCTCATATGGAAGCTATTCCCTACCCCTAATCATTTTTTTTGCCCTTCTCTGTACCTTTTCCAATTCCTTTTTTTTCAGATGGGATGACCGGAACTGGACACAGTATTCAAGATGTGGACATAAAATGGATTTATAGAGAGGCATGATGATATTTTTTGTCTTATTATCTATCCCTTTCCAAATGGTTCCTAACATTCTGTTGGCTGTTTTGACTGCCACTGCACATTGAGTTGATGTTTTCAGAGGACGATTCACAATGACTCCAAGATCTCTTTCTTGAGTGAAAACAGCTAATTTAGACCCCATCCTTTTGCATGTATAGTTGGGATGATGTTTTCCACTGTACATTACTTTGCACTTAACATTGAATTTCATCGGCCATTTTGTTGGTCAGATACCAGCGTAACTCTTTGCAGTCAGCTTTGGATTTAACTCTGAGTAATTTTGTATCACCTGCATATTTTGCCACCTCACTGTTTACCCCTTTTTCTAGATCATTTATGAATATGTTGAACAGCACTGGTCCAGCACACACTGATGGGGATGGGGGGGTGGGAGGGACCACTATTTATTTCTCTCCATTTGGAGAGCTGCCCATTTATACCCTTTGTTTCCTGTCTTTTAAACAGTTACTGATCCATGAGAGGAACTTCTTTCTTATCCCATGACTGCTTACTTTGCTTAAGAGCCTTTGGTGAGGGACCTTGTCCAGTAACAGTTTAGAAAACTTTTTGGCTACTACTTGTGAAAAGTCATATGCCTTCTTTAAAAAATGGATGCCATGAACTATGGCATGCAGATAGTGCCATAGACAGCACATAAGGAGTAGTCATAAGGTGTCAGAAAACCCACATTTGGATGCTCAGATTGGTACTTAAAATCAGAAAAAGCCACTTCAAGTCCACAGTTGCCAATGTGAGCATCCAAATCTAGAAAGTGGACATCTTATCATTACGTCTATATTTGACAATTATGCTCCCAATATGGTAAACTGTATAAAATAAAATAAGGATTAAAATCCAATTGAGTGCTTTGGAGTCTTTTTGTTGTTGTTGGTTTACAGAGTTGTAATTTGAAACATTTTCTCTAACACAGAATTATTCAGGACCTGTACGGAATTAGTCAGCCATGCATGTAAAGGAAAAAAGCTATCTATAAACAGAAAGTTGGTGGACATTTTTCCAGCTTTGATTGTTCAAGAGATGTTTTAAGATATTCCATGGAAAAGCAATTGACAGACCACTCCCTCAGTTTGGCAATCCGACGAGGCAGCTGCAGTTCCAGAACATAATGGAAAATGCTGGTGTCTTCCTAGTTATGGCTATTTTTTTTTAAATCCATGAAAGAGTGCTTTTCTTCATAAAGGTTTTGAAACAGGATCGGTTTTAATGGTCTCTGAGCCTGATCACAATTACACCACTGTAAAGCAGAAGTAACCCCAGGAACGTTACATAGGGGTCTAATTTGTGTAAGTGACATCAGAATCAGGCCCCTTTAATGATTCATCTTTAATAAACCATGGAGCTGAAAGAATTATCGAGCGTATAAAAGCAATGGTGCTTTGTTTAAAAAGCTCCAATATTCCAATAGGTAAAACTATTTTGTTTTTGGTCTTTGAAATACTGGAGTATCATGTAGTCCAGAAACACAATTTACAACAGTTACGGTTACAGGCTGATCTGCTAATTGTATGAAATGGAACATAAACGTACTGGTGCTGTGTAATTCCACCCCCGGCTTATTAAAAAGGATATCACAGTCCCCAAAGGCACAGTAGGAAACTGAGAATTTCTCCTTTCAGATGTTACCTACCCTATAAATCTTAAAGCTTTACCCAATGCATCATCTTTGAATTAATTATGTATCACTCACCATTATACATAACCTTTCTCATTAAAGCTACACATTTTTAAATTGAAGTTGCTGCATGACAAATGTTAAGACCCTTTGACACAAGTTGTTTTATGTCAGTGTATGAGATTCACATAGTTTTTCTAATACCCAGGCAACTCTCTGCTATTCAATTATCTCCACCACCAGCATTTAAGTAAAAGTGACAAAAATATACTTCTTAGTAAACATCAGAGCTGAGAAAATGACTTGGAATGAATCATTTATTGGGTTTTGCCAAGTATTTTTCTATTCACAAGCAGATTGCTAAATTTTTAGAGGTAAATTATTCATGCATTTCTGTCAATGTTTCCTCCTATTTGAATAACTGAAATTTGGTTGTGAATATTGAAATTTCAACATTGGCTCTGTCAGTTACATAGGGTTTTGGTTCTGCTCCTGACTGGATGCAGTTCGGCAACCTAGAGTGCATTTCAAATGTTACTAGCAAGTATACACTTCAAAATTCACTTTCAGGCCAGATCCACACAAGAACATTTTACACAGGGGCATGATATTTTCAGGACATCTCCATATGGCAAAAACCCTAGCATAGACACACTTAAAATCAGCATAAAATGTTTTTGCTGGTATACCTTATTTTTCCTCAGAGAATCAGTATAGGCTATATGGGCAAAAGCACTCTTATTGCTGGTATACCTCCATCTCCGTTAAGAGAGTTGTGTGTGTATACTGTATACTATAACAATAGTGTTATAGGCCTCAGTGAATGTTTGAGCTCAGAAGCTTAAAATATCCTATTCACACTAGAAAAGGCCAACCACTCAAAATGCACAAAATAGAAAAACAATAGTCTGAAATTCTTTTTCAATTCACCTGAACATTTTTTGAAAACCTGCCCACTACTTATGCAGCTGCAAGAAACATATTTCCAATGAAAGCTAAACTTCTGCTGACTGAACAAAAGCAACTGATTTAAAATGCAACCTTTATGGGAACCGAACAACATTCAGGTTTAGAAGATTACAAGAAGATGAATTTTGTCACACAATGAAATGTGAAAAAAATCACTCAGCAAAAGAGATCAGGTTTCCTAATCATCAGTATGTAAGTTATTCTCATCAGTATGAGAGTTATTCTCAGCAGAAATGTAAGTAAGATTGTAGCTACAAAGAGAAGTAACCTCAACCATTCTCTACCCACCAAGAAAGGGTTCAAGTTAAAGAAGTGGAGGTAAGTGCCACAATTCATTTTTAAAGTTGGTGCAAAATTCAGCTAATTGAAGGTGGTCTTTTTTGTTCCCAGTTCTCATGGAGTCTCCTTGGTTTTCCTGTGTGTTTCACAGGTTCGCCTGAAAAAGTGGAATTCAGTCAAACCAAAACAGTTACAACCTCAAGTGACAAACTCCTGGATTTCATCCAAATCTTGGCCCAGGTTCCTTCAAAATATCTGTGAAGCTTTCTGAGAACCTAGACCCTGTATCATATTTTTGAGAACCTTCACCTGGCATGGTCTATTTTTAAATGCTTTCACACCAAATGTGGCAATTCAGTGTGCTCTAGAAGTCAGATTCTGCTTTCAGGTCCATCAGTACAACATGACTTCACTTTCATAGGGTTGAATTAATGTAACTGGGCATCAGAAGTGTCTGAATGAGTGAGATCTAGACCATGGACAAGAAGGACACAAGAAGTTTTTCAATATTTCAGCTCAACATTCTCTCAAACTTCCAATAATGTACCTCTCCCAGAATTTTTCAGGACACTAATGGGCTGAGTTTTCTTGGAAAAGACTCATGGAGATGGAATCTCCTGAGTCCAGCAGTAATGCATTTTGCATTAAGAATCCCGATTTCACTTCACAGGGTTAAATACTTGTAAACCAGCAAAACCACATTTCTTGTAAGTAACACGTTCCCCTTTAAACAACGCAATAAGCTCTGCCAGTAATGGAAAAGGTGCTCAATTGAAAACTTGCAAATAAGAAAGCACCATCACATGAAATACAGGAGCTAGATTGTTTATTTCTGGAATTAAGGTTTTGTAACTAATGCATGTTTGCTAACAATGTGTGTGCTTCTACAATGGCACAGAGATAAAATGCTGTCAGAGATGCATCAGTTTAATCCTCAGATTTACCTAAAATGACATTAATGTATGTTGCTATGGAAGAAATGTATTGATTTATATGAAAAAATAAAGAATCCCCTGCTATTAACTGCTTCGCTGCTGACACTGGGCACAGTCCTGCCCTGGTCAGAACAAAGGAGGACAGAGGTATCTTCGTGAATCCCCTCCAGGAATCCTGTTAGTACAGAGTCCTTAAGTAATATGTTGGCCATTTTGTCTCTCCTCTAAGCAGGTTCAATATGTGCATCAAGGACCTGATCCAACAACCACTGAAGTCAATGGGGGCCTTTCTACAGGTGCTAATGAGTTGGGGAACCAGACATAGAATCATAGAAATGTAGGGCTGGAAGGGACCTTGAGAAAACAAATCCAGACCCCTGCGTTGAGGCAGGAGCAAGTAAACCTGGACCATCCCTGGCCGGTGTTTGTCTAACCTGTTATTAAAAGCTTCCAAATGATGGGGATACCACAACCTCCCTTGGAAGCCTTATTCCAGAACTTAACTACCCTATGCTCAGAACGTTTTATCCCAAGACCTACCCTAAATCTCCCTGGCTGCAGAGATTAAGCCCATTACTTCTGCTCTTACCTCCAATGGACATGGGAAAAAATTGATCCCCTTTTAACAGGCCTTAACAGTTCCCCCACCCCCAGTCTTCTTTTCTCAAAACTAAATACGCCCAGTTTTTTAACTTCTCTTGTAGGTCAGGTTTTCTAAACTTTCATCATTTTTGTTGCTCTCCTCTGGACTCTTCCCAGTTTGTCCACATCTTTCCTAAAGTGTGGCACCCAGAGCTGGACATAGTACATGTATGACACAGTCTGCACCAGTGACAAGTAAAAGCAGGACAATTACTTCCTATGTTTCAGAGTAACAGCCGTGTTAGTCTGTATTCGCAAAAAGAAAAGGAGTACTTGTGGCACCTTAGAGACTAACCAATTAAGTGAGCTGTAGCTCACGAAAGCTCATGCTCAAATAAATTGGTTAGTCTCTAAGGTGCCACAAGTACTCCTTTTCTTTTTACTTCCTATGTGTTACATATGGCACTCCTGTTAATACACCCAGAATGATATTAGGCTTTTTCACAACTACACCACATTGTTGACTAATATTCAATTTGTGATCCACTTTAACCCCCAGATTCTTCTCAGTACTTCTACCACTTAGCCAGTTATTCCCCATTTTGTAGTTGTACATTTAACTTTTGCTTCCTAAGTGAAGTACTTCGCACTGATCTTTATTGAATTTCATCTTGTTGATTTCAGACCAATTCTCCAATTTGTCAAAGTCCTTTTTAATTCTAATTCTTTCCTCTAAGGTGCTTGCAACCCCTCCAAACTCGGTGTCATCTGCAAATCTTATGAGCATCTCTCCACTCCATTATCCAAGTCATTAATGGAAACACTGAATATCACCAGATGCAGGACTGACCCCATTATATAAACATCTTCACAGTTTAACAGCAAAGCATTGCTAACAGCCTCCAAGCCAGTTGTGTACCTAACTTATCATAATTTCATCTAGTCAGCATTTCCCTAGTTTGCTTATGAAAATGTCCTATGGGGACTGTGTCAGAAGCCTTACTAAACTCAAAATATATCATGTCTACTGTTTCCACTAGACAAGTAATCCTGTCAAAGAATCAAATTTAGTCAGTTTGGTATGATTTGTTTTTGACAAATGCATGTTGGCTATTCCTTATAACTCTTATCATCCAGGTGTTTACAAACACTGTTTAATAATTTTAAACACAGAAAGATACTGGAACAAAATTAGGCTGACTAGTCTATAATTCCATGGGTCCTCTTAGTACCTGTCTTTAAAATTGGAAACAATGTTTGCCTTTCTCCAGTCCTCCGGGACCTCACCCATCCTCTAGGAGTTCAAGAATAATTGCTAACAGTTCCGAGATTGCTTCAGCTAGTTCCTTAAGTACTGTAGGATGAATTGCATCAGACCCTGCCGACTTGAATAGATCCAACTGATCTACATATTCTTTAACCTGTTCTTTCCATATTTTAACTTGCATTCCTTCCCTCGTTGTTAATATTAATTGTATTGAGTATCTGTTCACCATTAACCTTTTTAGTGAAGACTGAACCAAAATAGACATTAAACACCTCAGCCTTCTTGATATCACCAGTTATTAGCGCTCCTTCCTCTCTAAGTATAGGACCTATAATTTCCTTTGTCTTTCTCATCCTCCCAATGTATTTATAGAACTTCTTCCTATCGTATTTTCTGTCTCTTGCTAGGTGGAACTCATTTTGTGCCTTCATCTTCCTAATCTTGTCCATACATGCTTGTGCTATTCGTTTGTACTCCTCTTTAGCAATTCATCCACGTTTCCACTTTTTGTAGGACTCCTTTTTGATTTTCAGGTCATAAAAAAGTTCCTGGAGCCCTATTGGCTTCTTACTATTCTTCCTATCTTTCCTTTGCATTAGGATACAAACCTGTGGCAATATGGTGTATGGCCCAGAGTGTTAGCTGGCCACATTGCCCAATGCATTGTTAAATTACCCAGCTTGTTTTCCATGGACTGGAGGTAAAGACCCTGCCTATACCCCACTCTCCTGCCTTGCCCACCATTGCAGCAGAAGGCAGGATTTATGTGTAAAGGTACCCCAAGGAAAACATGCCACCAGAGTTGCCTGACGCCATCTTCTCCAGGGGCATTGAGCTCTTCCATGATTATTTCAATAGCACTCTGGAAGATCAACTTGAATGCTTTTGCAGCACAGAGGCCCAGCAATAGAATAATAGAATATCAGGGTTGGAAGGGACCCCAGAAGGTCATCTAGTCCAACCCCCTGCTCGAAGCAGGACCAATTCCCAGTTAAATCATCCCAGCCAGGGCTTTGTCAAGCCTGACCTTAAAAACCTCTAAGGAAGGAGATTCTACCACCTCCCTAGGTAACGCATTCCAGTGTTTCACCACCCTCTTAGTGAAAAAGTTTTTCCTAATATCCAATCTAAACCTCCCCCACTGCAACTTGAGACCATTACTCCTCGTTCTGTCATCTGCTACCATTGAGAACAGTCTAGAGCCATCCTCTTTGGAACCCCCTTTCAGGTAGTTGAAAGCAGCTATCAAATCCCCCCTCATTCTTCTCTTCTGCAGGCTAAACAATCCCAGCTCCCTCAGCCTCTCCTCATAACTCATGTGTTCCAGACCCCTAATCATTTTTGTTGCCCTTCGCTGGTTGCCCTCTCTCCAATTTATCCACATCCTTCTTGAAGTGTGGGGCCCAAAACTGCACACAGTACTCCAGATGAGGCCTCACCAATGTCGAATAGAGGGGAACGATCACGTCCCTCGATCTGCTCGCTATGCCCCTACTTATACATCCCAAAATGCCATTGGCCTTCTTGGCAACAAGGGCACACTGCTGACTCATATCCAGCTTCTCGTCCACTGTCACCCCTAGGTCCTTTTCTGCAGAACTGCTGCCTAGCCATTCGGTCCCTAGTCTGTAGCTGTGCATTGGGTTCTTCCGTCCTAAGTGCAGGACCCTGCACTTATCCTTATTGAACCTCATCAGATTCCTTTTGGCCCAATCTTCCAATTGGTCTAGGTCCTTCTGTATCCTATCCCTCCCCTCCAGCGTATCTACCACTCCTCCCAGTTTAGTATCATCCGCAAATTTGCTGAGAGTGCAATCCACACCATCCTCCAGATCATTTATGAAGATATTGAATAAAACCGGCCCCAGGACCGACCCTTGGGGCACTCCACTTGATACCGGCTGCCAACTAGACATGGAGCCATTGATCACTACCCGTTGAGCCCGACAATTTAGCCAGCTTTCTACCCACCTTATAGTGCATTCATCCAGCCCATACTTCCTTAACTTGCTGACAAGAATACTATGGGAGACCGTGTCAAAAGCTTTGCTAAAGTCAAGAAACAATACATCCACTGCTTTCCCTTCATCCACAGAACCAGTAATCTCATAAATTGGTTAAACTTAAAAAAAAAAAATCTTTGTACCATGGAAGTCTGTGCAAGCCACAGACACTGCAGAAAATTGATTTTCCAACAGGTTTTGCGGCTTTGCGTTGGCTTTTGAAGCATGGAAGCTAGATATATTTTGCTAAGTATATTTCTCTGAATTAGGGTCCATAACTGTTTAGTATTTTCCTGCACATTTTCCATTGATTAATGTTATGTTTACAGAACTCTAAATATGGAATGTTGCCTTGCTGTTGGAGAATTAATTCTGCCTTTCTTCTGTATTTTTATTGGTTTTGCCATATACATTTTTTACCATAATATTCAAACACAAAATTATGAATAGATCCTTGAGCTATATCTTATGAGGATTTTCTCTGCTAATTGGCAGTATCAAAGGAGCTGTATCATCCTTCTTTTGTAAAAAGATTACTTAGATGGTAACTATGTTCATGGCACTTCTCAGACTTCTCAACACAGCATTAATTATGCAATAATGCACAAAATAATTGTGCCAATTAGATGCCATAAAATTTTTTTTAAATAGCCTTTGCAGCTTTGCTTCTCTGTGGCCTTACCAGGATTTGTTATAAAAAGCATGCTGCTTTCTTTTGATTGTTTCAGAAGGTTAAAATTCAGGACACCTGGGTTCCATTGCCACCGGCTCAGTTTGTTAACTTGAGTGTCTATGCCTCCATTTCCTCCATAAAATGAGGATAATTCTTACTCTCCTTATAAATCCTCTGATCTCCTTTGATGAAAGCCACTGAGAGTCAAATCCCAAGTCTATGAATATCATCAGAAGTCTTTTCTCTGATCTAAATAGACTTTGAATCAGGCCCTACGTAAGTGCAAAATGTTACTATTGAATAATTGCATCAGCAATACCAGTTTGCAGACAGATACTGCTCCTTTTAACCCTTCTTCATTTTCTTAATCATACTATGGTAGCACCCACAGGTCCCACTGAGACTAGAGCCTCAATGTGCCAGGGGCTTTACACGCAGAGAGGAAAAGACGGTCCGTTTTGGCCACACAGTGTCATGTATATTCTTGAGTGGATTGTGAAGCCCAGTGGCAGAACAAATGCCATTCTTCAAACTTCAAATATATCACTCTGCTGTAAGGAACTGTCTTTGCTAATGATTTTACTGATTCAAGCCATGGCTTCTTTCCAACACTTATTAAATAACAGCTAATTTCCCATATCTCATTTTGACATTTTCTACATAGCTCAGTACTTTCCCCCGTGCTAAACATTCTGTATTTTGTGTTGTGTATGGCTTATAAACAATGGTAAAATTAATTTGTATCTCGTGCATTCAGCTTCACCCCTGCTTAATCATCCTGCTGCATGTTTACTTAGATAAATGCCTGCTGAGGCTGTTGACACTACAAAGGATATAAACCATTTTCTTTATGCACATACATCAGCATTGCACATATTTACCCAAAAACGCAAAGAAGGATGGCATCAGAATAATCCCGGATTAATCCAAATTCTATTTCCCCAAATTTGCAAGCGTTGTTGTACAAATGTTTTACTAAATGATAGCGTTCAATGTTCCAAACAGCCAAGGACAGGGTTCTGTGTTTTTGTTCTGTGTTTGTACAGCACCTTGCACAATGGGGTCTTGGTCTGTGACAGTGCTACTATAATACAAATCATCATCATCATGGTTTGTTCAGGACCATTTCTGAAAGTCATTAGGATGGATTTCCATACCTGCCCACAGTCCCATATTTGAGGGCCTTCACTCATTTAGTACCAACTTTACCTACATTCCATGCAACCGTGATGCTTTGATTGACGACATTAATTTATATGAGAAATAAAGAATCTTGAAACTAAGGTTATAGGTTTTGGGACTAAAGGAACAAATCCCTCTGCATCATTATTGTGTATGTCCCACATTTAGACCTTAAAACAGGGGTGGCCAACCTGAGCCTGAGAAGGAGCCAGAATTTACTAATGTACATGGCCAAAGAGCCACAGTAATACCTCAGCAGCCCCCCCCTCCCCCATCCCGCTCCCAGAGCCCGCCACTCACTGGCAGCCCCGCCGATCAGAGTCTCCCCCTCCCTCCATGCACCTTCCAATCAGAGGTGCATGACATGCAGGAGGCTCTGGGGGTTGGGAGAGGCGGAGGAGCGAGGGCACGGCAGGCTCAGGGGAGAGGGCAGGAAGGGCTGGAGTAGGGGTAGGGCCTGTGGCAGAGCCAGGGGTTGAGCAGTGAGCACCCCACAGCACATTGGAAAGTTGGCACCTGTAGCTCCAGCCCCGGAGTCGGTGCCTGTACAAGGAGCTGCATGTTAACTTCTGAAGAGCTGCATGTGGCTCCGGAGCCACAGGTTGGCCACCCTGCCTTAGAAAATTGAGGGATTCAAAGTTTCATAGGTTCCAAGGCCAGAAGGGACTGTTGCGATCATCTCGTCTGACCTCTTCTATAAGAGACAGGCCATAGGACTTCCCTGAAAAAAATTCCTAGAGCAGATCTTTCAGAAAAGCATCCTATGTTGATTTAAAAGTTGGCAGTAATGTAAGATCCACCATGACCTTTGGTAAATTGTTCCACTGGTTAATTACCCTCATTGTTAAAAGTGTACACCTTGTTTTCTAATTCAATTTGTCTAGCTTCAACTTCCAGCCACTGGATTGTGTTATACCTTTTCCTGTTAAATGGAAGAGCCCATCATCAAATATTTATTCATGTAGGTATGTACAGACTAATCAAGTCACCCTTTAACCTTCTCTTTGTTAGACTCAATGAGCTCAGTCTATTTAGTTTATCACTATAAGGCATGTTTTCTAATCCTTTAATCTTTCTCATGGTTCTTCTCTGATCCCTCTCTAATTTATCAACATCCTTTTTGAATTGTTCACCCCAGAACTGGATACAGTATTCCAGCAACACCTACACCAGTGTGCCACAGAGACGTAAAACAACCTCTTTACCCCTAGTCGAGACTCCCGTTTATACACACAAGGATCACATTAGCCCTTTTTGCCACAGCATCGCACTGAGAGCTCATATACATGTCTTTGGAAAACTTATGAAACTCCACTTCATTGTGTATCTTACACAAACCATAATTCCTTAATAGAACTAGTCAATATTTTTTGACAGAACATATCACTCCATCAAAATTTGAAAGTTTGAAATCTGTCAATTTCAAAACTATTCAAAATCAAAATATATTGTTATGACTCATTTTATTTCAACTTTACTAGTTTCATTCCAACATCTTTATTTCATTTAGACTTTTAAATTAGATTATAAAATGTTATATTTAATATTTTTATAATATATTAGGTTTCTAAATTATCCAAAGGAAACGTCTCAACATTAGCAAAATGAAATATTGAAAAGGCCATTTGGAGGTTTCTGAAAGAATTTTTTCTTCAGAATTTCCATTCTGTGAACATTTCAAAATGTTGACTTTTCATCCCAATTCGTAATGAGAAAAAATGTCAGAATTTCCTACAGGACAGATATTCTATCATCTGACCAGCTCCATGCCTTTCCAAGGATCTCTTTGGGACTGTGCAAGCCCCAGAGGGGAGATAAGGATAAAGACAAACAGAATCAGTCAGCAAGGAGCAATGAAAGTTGGTGTATTAATTAAAAAAAAAAATCACAAAGTTGAGTGTTGAACACTAACTAGCTACTCAGGCTTCAAAGCTGACATCCTCGAAAACATCAGCAACACTTACATGACTTAGCAGCATGCAAAGGTAATTGTCTGACACTTATCTGACTATGTGAACGAACAAAACAGTTCCTGTATAGCCAGTGATGACTTATTGATGATACCTTTCCTGGAGTGTATTGAAATATGCCCACTCACTGCTAAGACATGCCTAGTTGTAATAGAGCTCTCTGGTCTACATTTGACATCTGGGTTATCTACTAAACACGGGATCACCTCCAGCAATTACCAGAGACTGGCAAGCAGCATAATATTTTCTCGGATGCTGATGAAAATCAGCAATAGAACTGTAAAAGCTCTAATTACAGAAATGATAAACTGAGGCAGAGAAGCTGGTGATTAAGTGGCATGCCCCCAGTTACACAGTAAAATAGAGGAAACTGCATTACCTGGAGGAAAATAAATTCTATGCAATTCCAATGGCATGTGCTGAGTGGGACAAAGACGACCTGGATTCTTTACTTCTATCAGCGTGCTCGGTGACCTGGGCAAGTCATTTCACAACATTGTCTTAGTTTCTCTAACTGCTACTGATCTCCTTGTAAATCCCTTTGAGATGCACTGATGAAAAGCTCTATAAGAGCAAGGTATTATAATTATTACTTCAGACCAGACACAATAGCCTGTGTCATTTACACCATATTCAGTTTTGCCAACTAACAATATTGGTTTAATCAGACTTGTGCCACTATTTGTGATGAATGATTGTGCTTCTTGCAACATGAAAGGGCATGTTCTTTCAGGTGAGAGCAACTTCTTGGCATTTATGCTCAGCTCCACAACTAAGGGCTGCAACTGACCTCTTCATAGGGGAAAAGATGCACTTGGGTAGATTTGAACCCAATTTCGCCTTGGGACATAGGGCAAATCACCGAAGGCCAAATTTTCCACTAATTCTGAGTGCTTCAATCTGTGGGTGGAATCTTGCCTTGAAATCAATGGGAGTTTTGTAATTTACTTGAAAGAAACCAGGATTTCACGTGAATTGTCAAAACTTGATGGGTTCTTTTGAAAACATGACATAGTCTTAATAAGTCTAACTTTTCCCATCAGTAAGTACTAAAATTATACTCACTTACCTTGCAAGAAGGTACTGAGCCACAATTTGCAGTATGCTTATAATTACTTTGAGACCCTAAGATGAAGTAATTTACTCTTTCCACTAGTATCATAACAGCCATGATCCAGCAATCAGGTCTGCATAAGCAGATCACCACGTCTATGTAAAGCCCCTTTAACTTCAGTGGGTCTCTGAAAGAGGGTAGAGAGCTGCATGTATGGAGGTCATCACAGGACTGGGTCCTTCATATGTGTTTTCACATACATTACTCTTGGAATCAGATCTTGCTTACCTTAATCCGGTGAGTAGTTTGAAAGTAAGGAGACTATGGACAAAGAAGATCAGGATTTATCCCTATGCAGTTATCACAATATACAGGGATATGGTAGGTGCAACTCACCCTGTAATACATTTAGAACATTTCTAAATTACTACACTCTTTCCTTCTATTTGGACCACTTTCAAAACTATATACTCTCATCTATATAGATTCTGAAATGTAGAATTTATTAAGAGATAGCATACAGGAGTTCCTCCATGATCTGTCACTAAAGTAGTATATAATCCAAGATAATTTTCCAACTCACAGTCTAACGAGTACAAGGTCTAATATTATGGGCATTTCTGCAAAGATATTGCAATAAATATTAATACCACGTGCTTCACTCAAAATGTATCCCATGTTTAATGTATTCTGGATTAATTGCTCAAAGTTTCTGTGGACATGCTGTCAGAGTGACAGTCACAGTTCTTATCACCTGGTTAGGACCATGGACCAATTAGACAATTATCTGAATGAGTAAACATATGAATCAGGTGTGTTCTGCTTATCAGTGACAGAAGTAGTAAGAACTCTCTAAAAAGATCTATGCCCTCAAAAGGTTCCTTTATTACAGATATGAGAGTGGACACTGTAGTTGAGGGAATAATAAAATGATGCATCAGATTTATTTATGCTTGAAGTGTAAACACAGATGTTCAGAAATGTGCAGGAGCATTTGATCACTTATGACCTACTCCAGCTGCCACTGAAGTCAATAGAAAGACCCACTGAATTCGACAGGACCTGGATCAGGGCCTTAATATGCATTAGTCGTGTGAACGTGTGTGTTTACCACATCTATCATGAACACATGAGAATTGCATTCACATAGAGTATCAGGGTTGGAAGGGACCTCAGGAGGTCATCTAGTCCAACCCCCTGCTCAAAGCAGGACCGATCCCCAATTAAATCATCCCAGCCAGGGCTTTGTCAAGCCTGACCTTAAAAATATCTAAGGAAGGAGATTCCACCACCTCCCTAGGTAACGCATTCCGGTGTTTCACCACCCTCCTAGTGAAAAAGTTTTTCCTAATATCCAACCTAAATCTCCCCCACTGCAACCTGAGACCATTACTCCTTGTTCTGTCATCCGCTACCTCTGAGAATAGTCTAGATCCATCCTCTTTGGAACCACCTTTCAGGTAGTTGAAAGCAGCTATCAAATCTCCTCTCATTCTTCTCTTCTGTAGACTAAACAATCCCAGTTCCCTCAGCCTCTCCTTGTAAGTCATGTGTTCGAGTCCCCTAATCATTTTTGTTGCCCTCCACTGGACTCTCTCCAATTTCTCCACATCCTTCTTGTGGAGTGGGGCCCAAAACTGGACACAGTACTCCAGATGAGGCCTCAACAGTGTCGAATAGAGGGGAACAATCACGTCCCTAGATCTGCTGGCAATACATCCCAAAATATACATACATCCCAAAATGCCATTGGCCTTCTTGGCAACAAGGGCACACTGTTGACTCATATCCAGCTTCTCGTCCACTGTAAACCCTCGGTCCTTTTCTGCAGAACTGCTGCCTAGCCATTCGGTCCCTAGTCTGTAGCAGTGCATTGGATTCTTCTGTCCTAAGTGCAGGACTCTGCACTTGTCCTTGTTGAATCTCAGCAGATTTCTTTTGGCCCAATCCTCCAATTGGTCTAGGTCCCTCTGTATCCTATCCCTACCCTTCAGTGCATCTACCACTCCTCCCAGTTTAGTGTCATCTGCAAACTTGCTGAGGGTGCAATCCACACCATCCTCCAGAATCATTAATGAAGATATTGAACAAAACCGGCCTCAGAACTGACCCTTGGGGCACTCCGCTTGATACTGGCTGCCAACTAGACATGGAGCCATTGATCAATACCTGTTGAGCCCGACAATCTAGCCAATTTTCTACCCACCTTATAGCGCACTCATCCAGCCCATACTTCTTTAACTTGCTGACAAGAATACTGTGGGAGACAGTGTCAAAAGCTTTGCTAAAGTCAAGGAACACCACGTCAACTGCTTTCCCTTCATCCACAGAACCAGTTATCTCGTCATAGAAGGCAATAAGATTAGTCAGGCATGACTTGCCCTTGGTGGATCCATGCTGACTGTTCCTGATCACTTTCCTCTCCTCTAAGTGCTTCAGAATTGATTCCTTGAGGACTTGCTCCATGATTTTGCCAGAGACTGAGGTGAGGCTGACTGGCCTGTAGTTCCCAGGATCCTCCTCCTTCCCTTTTTTAAAGATGGGCACTACATTAGCTTTTTTCCAGTTGTCCGGGACTTCCCCGGATCACCATGAGTTTTCAAAGATAATGGACAATAGCTCTGCAATCACATCCGCCAACTCTTTTAGCACTCTCAGATGCATCGCATCCAGCCCCATGGACTTGTGCACGTCCAGCTTTTCTAAATAGTCCCGAACCACTTCTTTCTCCACAGAGGGCTGGTCACCTCCTCCCCATGCTGTGCTGCCCAGTGCAGTAGTCTGGGAGCTGACCTTATTCGTGGAGACAGAGGCAAAAAAAGCATTGAGTACATTAGCGTTTTCCACATCCTATGTCACTAGGTTGCCTCCCTCATTCAGTAAGGGGCCCACACTTTCCTTGACTTTCTTCTTGTTGCCAACATACCTGAAGAAACCCTTCTTGTTACTCTTAACATCTCTTGCTAGCTGCAACTCCAGGTGTGATTTGGCCTCCCTGATTTCACTCCTGCATGCCCGAGCAATATTTTTATACTCATCTATGCATGCAGTTCTGAGAATCTGGGCCTCCGTATTTGGGAGTCTTTAAAACTCCTCATTTTAAACCGCAGGCCTCCAACGCAACAGGTTGGGAAACCAATGCACAGAAATGAGACTTTTTTCCTCTCTCCCTATTTGAAATACTGATGCCACACATGCTAAGTTGCTTGAATCTCAAATAAGGTTGAGGGTGCTTATCATTCAACCATGGAGTTACACGGTGAATTTAGGGCATTAAACACACATCAGCTTGTTACTCTTATGTAACACTGTCAACAAGCAATCGTGTGCCAATAAAGTCCAGAACAAGACAGCCAGTTCTGAATTTACAGAGCACTCCTAAAAACGGTTGCTATACATTGAGCTAATTAATTGTAACTCAAAGGAACAATCAAATCTGGCTGATTTCAATCTTACATTACAAAGAAAAGTGAGGAACAACATGTTTGCACATTTATCACAGGACTCTGTGATGATAAAAAAGGACAAACTCTGAGCTGTCAATTCGTTGTCATGTTTTCCCATTGTGAGCTTTCCGTAAGCTTTACACGAAGGAAATATACTTGGTATCTTTACAACCATACATTTGCACTGAGCGGCAGTTGTTTATAACAGTGTTATTAACATGGATTTGCATTTAATATTATTTCCCCTTTTGTGGAGCGGTCTTATAGAGAAAGGAGCTTAAGAGAAAAAAGGTGTCTTGTTTGCAGTGGGGGGGGGGGGGGAAAAGACAGGAAGGGACTAATAAAAAGGGGCTGAGAAGCAAGGAAGGACAGAGTGGTGCCCAGATTATATAAGGCGCCTAAGCATGTGATTAGATCGGTTGATCTCAAGGGTGACTACTCACACGCTGAACGTTAAGTACATTGCTGGATCCGGGCACAGGAAAGGAACTAGCTGTACAGACAGGCTTGGAGAAGAGAAGATGGACCTGGGCACTCTCTGAACCTTTTGTGACAAATCTGGTTGCCATTTTTCCCCCACTTACTCTGCCCCATTGACCCTCCTTTCAAATCCCCAGTCCTAGAGATAGAGGTTTACTTAAAACCTACTGGCTGCAGATGGTGAGAGCGTGAGCCCTAGCCATCCTGGCAGCTCTCCAGTCTCCCTTTTTATATGAAATCAGCTGAGGCCATTCATTGGTAGCCTTCTTCAAGGTGCAGGACCATTACCTGACACCCACGATGCAAGGGGCTAATTTCAGTTAGCTTCTTCCAATGGCACAAAGACTCAGCGCAAGCTTGGAATTCAGAGGGGAGAGAGGACTTCTGAGCAAGCACTACCCCAGGCTAGGGCTCATAGGAGGGAGTTAAACAGTTTTAAAGTAATTTACATTCTTGCTCTAAATGCTAATCCATGAGGAAAAGAACTTGGTGCCCATGACTTGGTTTGTTGTGCTGAGTCACCGCACAAGCTTACACATCCCTCCTGCATCTAAATTTCAGTTCTCTTCTCAGATTGCTCCACCGCTGCAGTCTGCGGTCTTCCCCTCTTGGCCTACCTGACTCCTCAAAGCTAACGTCTCAGACCATCTCCTCTCCGCAAACATTTGGAGTCTTTGTCTTAAGAGCACAAGATACAATACAAACACTTGTTTTGTATTTGAAGCAGGTATACAGTTGAAGTGTATATGTGTGTTCTGAAAGGAAAGGGGAAGAATTAAATAATCCTGTGCGAAACACAGCCCTGCAATGAATTAGGATACATCAGTAGGATTCCAACTCTTGCTTAGATTGTAAATTATTTGGGAGAAAGGCACTGTATAGACAGACAGACAGACACACAGTCTAGCTGGCTGGGTTCCTTAGATGTTAGCTTTTACGTATAATAAAAACAACAAAACTCCTCTGGGACTCAGCTCATCCAAAAGAGATAGACTTTGATATTTGCTACTTTTATTTTTAATGCTTCGGGGTAGGAATTTCAAAAGGAATTTAAGGGAGTTAGGCACTGAAATTCCAGGGGAGTGGTGTGGCTAACTACTGTAGGCACTTTTGAAAGCCTCTAGTTAATCTAGAGTAATTGCCCTTCGAAAACACTACTGTTTTTCCAAATATGTAAGACTCTTCAGGAACACAGACAGCCCCCCCCCTCCCCCCCCCCCCCACGATACAATCTTTTCTCTCCCTGCATTTTAACGTAATCTCAATTTTGGATGCATTTTCTTACCATTACCACTTTTCTTTTAAACTTTAGCCACATTTAGAGATGGCCTCTGGCTCTTATTTGCATGTATTTGAGCCCAGTGGTGTGGGAACAGAAGGTGTCTGGAACTTCCATTTAAGCTATTGGTTTTAGTTTATGCTTTAATTTACACAATTTCCAGAAAAGGAGCCTTTTTGGCCTTTTTATTGACTGCAAAATAGCAGGATAGTTTCAAAGTAATAGCAGCCATTAGGAGAGAGAATGGGAAATAAAATAAACTTTTATTGCCTGAGTAGCAGCCTCGGGGTTTAATCCTTCTGTCCTTGCTCAGACAATTTTCATTGATGTCACCGAGGATATGAAAATCAGGCTTCCTGTACCTTTTGCCTTCTCTTGCCTGTAAAGATTGTTTGCTTGTTTGATTCCCTCAACCCCAATTTGTAAAAAAAGAAAATTGGAGGGACAAATGCTTGAAATTTTAATCATTTAAGAATCCTTGATCTCTAGAAAGGTAACAGCACGCACTGTAAATTGTAGGAAAAAAACCAAACCAAAACAAAAAACAACCACATACACACAAAGTGAAATTTTCCATCAGTTAATTTCATTCTGCCTACAGCAATTATCCCATAAAATATACTGCCACAGGAAAGCATAAAATGTCAATGTGCTCTTGCAAAAGGCAGTATAAGATGCCTATAAATGATCCAGCAACTGCTAAGGGGTCTGCATTCCCCCTTCTATTTTTATTTTTAGTGCAGATGCTTACATTTTAAGTGCATTAATCAGAGGGTTCTGCCAAACACAAAGAAAAATGTTGAAGAGCATAAAAGTACCATTTCCACTCACATTTGAGTCAGGAAAAACTGCTTATTAAGCTTTGGAAAATAGAGGCCTTTGAGACCAACTCACCTTTGAAGGGGAGCTATAAACAGATAATGGGCCTGTTTCTGTTCCCTTTTAATCAATGCGACTTTTTCCATTGACTTTGTGATCAGGCCCCACATCAGATTCACCAACAAAAGCATTTAAGTCACCTAAGGACCAGAACTCTTTAGTAAAGTACAGCATTTGGCCAACAATTTAGGGTCTGATTTGAAATGGTGCCTCACCTAGACCCCCCCAACCTGTGCACAAGCTAGTGTGTACCTATTTGACTATACAAAATTGAATATGTGGAACCCATTGCTGGGCCAGTTACAACCCCAGCTACAGAAGCTGGCTCTTTAGTTCACAGTTTAAAAGCCATGTGTTTTTAAACTCTGGAGGGTCCTGGATCAATTCCTATTGTTGACCAATTTGGAAGCCATCACGTATGCGCTACCAGCAACCAGCTTTTAAAAAAAAAAAATCAGGTCTCTATATTCCTATTTATGCAACCTGCTTCCTTTCTCATTTACACTAATGCCATTACCTCCTACTCAGTTACTCCTCATTTACATTCAGTGATTAAAGTAGATTGACCGCATCTGGCAAGAAAGGGAAGCTGTAGAGGGGTGAAGCAGAATAGGAGTCGTGTTAGAGCTTAGCTTTTCCAAACTAGAGGCGGAGCTCTCCCCTCAGCTTTTATCACAGGAGGGAGGAGCTGTGCTCTCTTACCTCCTCTTTCATGCTCCCCTTTATACTTCAACATCTGTTTATACTGCTAGAAGAGAAGAATCAGGCTGTTTTTCCCCCATCAAGTTTCTCTCTCTACGGGGATTGTGGAGCTAATGGAATTCCATTGTTTTAATTAAGGTGAATCAATCCCAGTTCTCTGGTTTTTTTGCTTGCGGGAGGGCACAATGCCAAGGCTGATATTATGTGATTTCTCAGTGTAAAAATTGGATGCATTTTCCTTGATAATAGCAACACAGAAATAATAAAAAGGCCAATCTACTTGCGCAATCAGCAACCATAATACAGAAAAGTGTCTCGGAAACCCTTCTCTTTCCACCTGACAATGATGCGTATTGATTTACAAAATGCAGCTTAAGTGCTGTTTTGTGCTGGCCCTCTATGCTGGGGTGGATCCTGGCCAAGGAGGACATCATGAAGGAGACCTTATTCGTTTTACAAATCATGGAACAATAAATGGATATTATATATTGACCGACCATAAAGAGTTTTAAAAAAATTGGTAAGAAACGCTAGACCAAGATTAGTACTTAGGCCCACTGTTTTTCTTCCATTAAACATACTGGCAACGCAGTGTTGGAAAACTGTGTAATGAATTGTGTCAGGTATACTGGTATATGATTTCTGTATCTTACTTTGTAAAATCTTTGGTCTGTGTAAATAGCAAGATGTCTCATAGACTTTATGGTCAGAAGGGACCACTGTGATCATCTAGTCTTACCTCCTGCACATTGCAGGACACAGAACCTCACCTATACCCTCCTGTAATAGACCCCTAACCTGTGGCTGAGTTACTGAAGTCCTCAAATCATGGTTTAAAGATGTCAAGTTAAAGAGAATTCACCATTTACACTAGTTTAAACCTGCAAGTGAGCAAGGCATAAAAACTCCAGGGTCTCAGCCAATCTGACCTGCGGGAAAATTCTTTTCAGAACCAAAATATGGCAATCACTTAGACTCTGAGCATGTGGGAAGACCCACCAGGCAGATACCTGGGGAAGAATTCTCTGAAGTAACTCAGAGCCCTCCCCATGTAGCGACCCATCTCCAGCCATTTTGGATTTTTGCTACTGGCAGGTGCTGAGGGGCTAAATGCCATCATAGGCAGTCTCATCATACCATCCCCTCAAATGTATCAAGCGCAGTCTTGAAGTCAGGCAGGTTTTTGCCTCCAAGACAAGCTAACAAGCAAAAACCCAAGGCCATAAAAACAGAATAGTAAAATAAAAACAATTGGATGGAGCCAGTGGGATTAACGGCAGAGGACAGGACAGATAAAAGTATGTTTTAGTAGGATAAGCAAAAATAGGTTTAGGTTACTTATTGTGATTTATGCATAAAAATGTTTGAGTTTAGAATGGACAGGTACTCAGGTGAGGTGACTGAATAACAGTGTGTGAAGCTACAGAACAGGGTATAAAAGATAGGTGATTGACAGTATGAATGTGGAGAAGACAGGGGAAGAATATAGTGGTGACACATGGCTAGAAAGGGTTAAACATCCTGCAAAATAAAGAACCCTCAAAAGACATGTAAGGAGATAAGAATTGACTGTAGCGTGTATTTGGGTAAGATCTGAAACATTTTTTAACCCAGGAGGTTATGTGTCTGATCCATTGGGATTGGTGGAACCTTTTCTTTTATATGATGAAATAAGATTTACAGAAATTTTCATCATATTTGACATGGGTACCTGGATGGAGGCCTGAGGCTGGATCACTTTAAGGGAACTGTGTTGTTTGGACTTCTGAGTAACCAGTAAGGTAATAAAGAAGCTGTTTTATGTTGGCTTGGTAATTCTTAGTATTGGAATAGCCACCAGCTTTATGGGGATCCTCTGTCCCATTCTTTGCAGTTCACCCTAATTGAGGGACCACAGGTGTTTCCTCACTAAGACCATGGTCACAATAGCAGAGGCCAGAGATTTGAAAAAATAAAAATAACCTGTAGGAGAAGTAACTTACTTTTCTTGCCTTACCTGTTTTTGCATGTATGTTAGAGAGACAAGGTGGGTGAGGTAATAATCTTTTATTGGTCCAACTTCTGCACCGCTCCATAAATTTCTTAATAGTGGATCTAGACACTTACATACTATGTCAGCAGCTCTTTCAGTGTAAGAAAGGCTGCTACATTCTCACATGGGTTAGGGACAGAGGCAAATGAAAAAATGTTAAATTTATGCTAAAGTTCTAATGCTACTCCAAGCATGATTGAGGCCTGCCCTGCCCACCTTTTGTACTGATTTAACTCTTTCGGGCAGGGGTGTGATTTTTCCTACAAAAATAGTTAATAGTGCAGCCTGTTGTGTGGAACGCTGGTATAAAAAGGTGATTTATTCCTATAAAGTTACCAGGCAGCTGCACAACTTTCACTGTTCCGATTTCAAACCAGTACAGTTAAAAAAAGTATTACAAAAATTTATGTATAGACCAGTTTTGCTAAACTCCCTGACCAGGCCCTCAACATTCCCTGATTGACCCGCCCTGTTTCCTGTGCCTTTCCACCCACTATGGAGCTCAGCTCCTCAGTACTGAGGAAACCATGGAGTCTGTTTGTTGACTTTTCTGTGCCCACTCACCATGCAATGACATAGTATTTTTGCCCTCCAACTGATGGGAAAGGAAAGAAAGATTTCATCCCTTGGGAAAATCCTCATCTCAATCTAAGAAACTGAATTGGCAGTGGAAACTGTGCCTCTCCACTGTATGGGATGGCAGGAGGCAGGGAGTTTCCACACAATATGGCAGCAGGGAGGAGTGTCTGGAGGCATGACAGGGATAGAACAATGGCATGACTAAAGATCCTCCAGCCGAAGCTCTACATAAAAGCAGCAGGGTGGCCATATAGCAGGATCGAGTAATCAACCCATAGCGAGTTGTTCCTGAGATACAGACTCAGAAAGAGCATTTAGCTAGCATTAGCAGTGAGAAGAACAGTGTTTTAAACCTGCTAATAAGATATCACGTAGGTCACACTAAGAAGGCCTATCTTTAATGATAGCCGGGATCAGAGCATGTTGGAAAATGTGCCCCGAATTGTTGTGGCGGTGACTTTGGTTCAGTAATCTCACTCATGGATTGGGTTCCACGGCTGGGACCTAGCTCAAACTTTAAAACCTGCCTGTAATCCCCGAAGAACCAAAGTCAAAACCAGCGGATTAAGAGATCTCCATCACAGCAAGGTGAAAAAGCCATCAATCAGGAATAATGGTTAATCCATCTGTTCAGCAGTAGGCTTTTTTTTAACCACCAAAAAGCGAGGGCTCTAAAGAAACCACAGGTGAGGCCTTAGCACAAACAAGATCTTTATTATAATACAACCAACCAACCAGGGTACATATTAATCAGCCTTTACAAGTACAGGGAGCTGATTAGACCAACAATGCCTCTCTGAGGCACCATAATTAAAACAGAGTGAAAATATACACAGATACACGCAAGAGGATATACTGTACAACATGTCAGCTGCAGTTTGGTTAATACTGAACGTTTGGATCTCAGAAAGTTTGCAGTAGTTTACTGGATTATTAATTTTGAGGCTACAGTGGTGTCTGTGTTAAATAAGTCTGGCCAATTGTGTTAAATAAGTATTTACAATCAAGATATTTTCTATGGAGGAAATAAGGGGATGCAAGGGAATTCTGCAGATACTGGGGTACAAAGGATCATAGGAACTGTCAAAATGGTTCAGACCAAAGGTTCATCATATCCAGTATCCTGAGGCCCATATCAGATTTTTCAAATGAAGGGGTGCACGTGTGAGTGTGAGAGAGAGAATATATATAAATATAAAAGTGACTATATCTTGATGCCCCATCAGATGCTATCATCTGAAAGTAAGCAGAGGGAACCACAGAGCTGGTTTCATGGCAGTTCCATCTGCCATTAGATGTACGTAATTAGAAGTCTAAAGATTTCTCATTCTTTGCTAATGAATACCTCCCAAACTCATTTCCCCCAGCAATCCTTCAGGCCCTTATTCATGTAACTGATAGCCCCACGGGGCCAGGTCTCATTAAATAAAGTAATTCTGCAGTTCTCAAGAGGTGTGTTTCAGTCACTGCCTCTTGTGTTATACTTGGTCACCTTTAAAGGCAAAAGGTATTTTGAATATAAAAAACCCAGAGATGTTTGTTCAGTTCTAGGATTCTTATAACCAGTTCCTGCCCCCATTCCAGATCTACCAAAAGCCTCGTAACCTCAACAAATAGTAACATTTAGTTTGACAGAATGCACCACTCCACTATTTGTCTTTTTTTTTAATTTTTGCATCAAAATGAAACTTGGCAACAGCCTGTTCTTATGTATACAGTATTGCTCAGCCCCTCCACCCTGGCCCCCTTTCAATGAGGATGCTATCCAATCCTAATGGGCCACTTTAAGCAGTTCAACAAACTTGCTAGAGACTCCTCATTGGCCAAGCAGTTAGAGGGCAGGGCAGGGCTGGGCAAGACAAGACCACAGAGAATATTTCTGCACCACTGTGAACCTTCAGAAATGATTTGACAGGTTTTCATGCCCCCTGGGATTTCATGGTTCACCTAAGTTTTATCTTGCACTCACACTTTGCACTCTGGGTAGGTGTCTCATCCGATAAACATGGTCTCTGTTCTTCTCTGCAGTCTGCGTATACTCCTCTGATCCTTCCCCTATTGTTGGCTTCAGAGCCTTGTTCCCAGCAGTTGGAATAGATGGCATCCTTTCCCCTGCTCTTTGCCTCACTGTCTTTCTAGCTTCCCTCCCCCCACTTAATTTTTCCTCCCCCTTGTCTGCTCCTTTAATTTCATTCTCCCACTGCTACAAGCCTGACTGATTTTTTTTTAATTTGTTCACTGTACAATGTCTTTCAATTATAATTTCCTTTACTTCTATAGCACCACATGCTTCCTTATATTTAATTCCATCAGGTGCTTGGGGATCGATAGAGGCATTCTACAAAATGAAGTGTATTTCTGTATTATGTGGTGAATGAACCTCGGAAGGGAATGCCAATTTTGCAAAATGTAGATCAGAATGTTGCGTCAAACTATATTTACATTTAAATGAATGTAAATCAGATGAAGGTAGGTAATGGATGTCCCAACATTAAGATCCCTTAGCCATTAGGATACCCCCTCCCCCTCTAAATATAAACACAATTGATGTAGACACAGAAGCAAAATGAGAACTGACATTTATGGAATTAAGTGGCAGGCCACAACTTTTATTAAACTTTAATGCTGGTGAGGGGCATTACCTGCCCATCACCTATACTCTCCTATACCAGGCATTTAATTGGTTCAAGAGCTCCTTACCATATAACTCATAATGCAGGGTGTATTTTTCACAGCCTACACCCCAGTACTCAGCTCTCAGAGTCCTAGCACCCCTCTACCCCATGAGGGGGACAGAGTGTGCGCAAGGTGACAATGGTCTGTCACATGAGCCCAAGGCCCATCACCAAAATCCCAGGTCCTACCTCTGGGAACTATTCATTTTATTTTCTTAACCACTCTGGAACTGACCACAACTGACAAATACCACCACCCCAGTTAGGTGTGAAGCACTTTCCTACTTAACCAGCTGTGGCTTGAAGATGCTGTAAGGAAGGCAAAACACTCCTTGGTCCTCTGCCAATTGGCCCATGAGAGAAAAAATTCCTTCCTGACCTCTTAAACAGGCAATTAGCTAGACCTGCAATATCTGTCAGGCTGAGTTCCCATTCCTAGTTCAGCTGAGCTGGATGGGTTGCTGGAACAGAGCTGAAAGAGGATCCAGACAGTCCCTGCACTGGGCTAAATCCTGAGAGCTGATGAATGCTGGCCAATCAGTCCCCCTCTGTCTCAGCTGGCCAATGGGTGCCGAAGATTCACAGCAGGAGCTACCTATTGTCCTTTGGCAAGCAATATCTGCCACTCATTGATGCGGATGGGTGGCATTTGGAACACAGCAAAAATGTAAGAGTGGGGGCTGGGGGGGAGGAAGAGGAGAAATCCGTTCATAGACTAAAGTAACGCTCCAAATATTTTAGAAACTAGAATGAGTTGGCAAAACAAGTAGTTTTCTCCTGGCTTGCCATGATACTGGGAAAGTAGCATTTCATGGGGAGTGGAAACTAAATTAGCCTTAACATCATGTACAAAATGTGCCTATTTTAAAGTGTTTCTCTTTCACAGGATTTGGCTGCCTAACCCTAATAGGGAGAAATGCTTTAAAAAGCTCTATGCTTTACACAGCATTCCATTTGATCTGTTTTTTACATCAGCACAATTTTGTGTTTAAAAAAAATAGATAAAAAGGGACCTCTGTAGGTGGAAAAAATTTTAGCCCAAAAGTTTAACTGACCTGCGAGTTACTAAAAGTGATGCCTCTTCGCAGGACCCTCCAGAAAATTTAAATTTCTATTTCAAAGAACTGGTGCCATCAACCTGTTTGTCACCATCTGTTATACAAGTGTAACCTGGCTGAAAATGAAAAACTGGCAAAGTCTCCAGCTTTCCCTGTATCGCTCTCTACTTTGCAGTCCTTAAGCATCACAGAGTGTTTATTTCTCAAGCCCTGTGCAGCAGAAAAAGTGCTGCAGTATGATCCTTTCACAAAATGAACAAAGTTCAAAGCCAGCTATGAAGTATGCAGTAAACGGGGCAAAAGGACATTCTTCTTTTGCAGTCTTGAGATCTTGGTGTAGGTCTGCAAAATTAAGTCCTTCTTGTTTAAAAAGATTTTCCTATTTGTTTCATTTTGGAGACATGGAATACTTTCAGGCACTGTTAGGGGCTGGCAGTTATGTCTCCTGGCTCGGTTCCCAGGACTGTCCATGAATTGCTGGAGATCTTGGACTTCGCACTCTGTGCCTCAATTTACCATGTTGCAGCTGGAAACATTTATCTGAACCACAGGAGTGTTGGGAGTGGAGCAATGCAAACCATGAACCCACTTGAATTGACCTTGGATGTCATCAGGATGAGTCCAAGTCTGTCTTCAACACAATATACTCAAAAACCATCATGAAACATTAACCTCAGCTCAGCTTCTTCCTTAAACTTGATTATCCCTGGGTCTTCCCTCCAGAACTCTCTCTTTCCTACTTCCCTAGCTCCCTTCCTCTTAAGGGCCACTCCCACCTCTCTCATCCCACAGCAGAATTGACGAACTACACATGTCACTATGAGTCAGTAGACCTTTAAACACTGATATGCAGAGTTCTGACAAGAGGAATCAATAGAAAAATCCTTCCATCCCATTGCTGAGTTGGGACACTACGTTTTTTGAGCAGGAAGTTCATATGGCAGGGCTGCAATTCAACATCCCTGCTCAAACACCCAGTTCCCAGCCCGCTGGCTGCCCTCTCCTGCAAGTCAAAATTTCTCTTTGATCCAGATCTATCCTACCCACTTCCTGACATCTTGACTGTGAACCAACAACTTCCTTCTATTGATGCAATATTGAGGGATGGCTCTAGATAAGGGTTTCCAGGAGCCTCACTGAGATTTGCACTGATTTGTACATTGTACAATTTGCCCCACTCTGTATTCACTGCTTGGCACATGAGGAAGTTCTGTGAGTCGCCACTGAGGCCCCACGTTCTCATCAGTGATCTCAGGGCTCTCCCCACAAGATTAAAACCATGCATGATGCTCTTCCTGGAGTGCTGCTCTTTGTCTCTGAAGGATGATGTAAACTCTGAATTTAAGATCACCCTGTGTGGACTAAACAATGCACATGAAAGAGAGGAAACAAAAACAAAGACGATCAGCTCTGCTATTTCTCCCACTTCTGCCATAAATTAGACTTCTGGTGCCAGAATTCTCAGCTCATGTAATTCCATTGCAGTGCAGGGAATTCAACCCCTTATGTCAGGAGTAAAGTCAAGAAGGAATATGAAAAAAGCACTTTAAATTGGAGACGGAGCCAGAGAAAACCCCAAACCAGGCACTCTAAATCCCATGGAAGTTGAAATCTGACCTAGATCCAAACCGTGCAAGAGAAGTTAATACAGAGGCAGAATCGTGAGTTTATTGCATCCTGTGTCACTTGTGATATCACAAGTGGAGTCAGGTCTCTTTCCCCAAGCACTAGGACATTTAGATAGTGATCTTTGACCAATGGGTAGCTACTAGATTTGCATGATCTAGAAAACCTTCATTCCTATCTTTTAGGGGTACAGTGATCAGCATTACAAGGTTAACATTTATCTGCAATGGTCACCTAGATACCACAGTTAAGGCCAGATCCTCATATGGTATAAATTGGTATAGCTCCTCAGATGATTGTATATTGGCATAGGACATCAGAGGGTCTAACCCTTAAATACTACTCTTTGGAAATGTGGTCTTATTTAAGATATTGTATGGTAACTATGAGAGCGGCAAAGAGTCCTGTGGGTACCAGGTACCTGTGGTACCCACAGGACTCTGCTGCTTTCACAGATCCAGACTAAACATGGCTACCCCTCTGATACTATGGTAACTATGGATATTGTCTTTTTTATTAGTGGCCACTCAGTGCAGACTCATTTAAATATTTTCAACAAATAAGTTGTGCTCATAAATCAGGAAAACAATATAATTCAAGCATCAAGAGGATAATGTAGCTCTCTAGTCCTGTTATCTGGGTGTCAGGTTCAAATAGCAACCCAGAAAATTTTCAGAAAACTCAGGTTAGATTTTGAAAAGTAGAATTTTGCCTAAAAATGGTATGGCTCAAGAAAATCAAGAGGAGGTTCTTAAATGCTCAAGCTCTGGCATGCCTGTTGAATAAAACAGACATGAAACATTAAGAGAGGCAAACTCTTGCAGGGAAAGAGCAGTAGGACTTGAAAACCATTGTTTTTTCATTTTGATTTAGCCAGAGATTCAGAGCAGTTTTTAATATTTATGACTCGGACTCTAGACACTACAAGATATATTCAGTAAATACCTAGACTGACAGAAAGTCCCCGTTGTACAGAGATTTACTTGGAACACAACTTTGGTCATCCATTCAATCCCAGTACATCATGGGAACACAGTACCAGTAGATTTCTACAAAATTCCCCATTAGCCACCCATGGAAAATAGCTTTGAATATCTCTAATGACACTGTTCCATTACCTTCCTTGGTAGGTATTCCACTATCTAATTGGCATAATGTTACTAAAGGGTGAGACTATTTACCCTATAATCTTCCTTTTCTTGAACTTTAGGCCATTACTTCTTGTTAAATCTGCACTGACGACTGAAAAAGCTCCCTGCCTCTGTTTTTGTACAAACTCCAGACTAGGCTTTTGTATATAGTGTCATCCATTTGAAGCCATTAGAAAATAAGCACAAAGGTGCCTACCCTCAAGCATCCCTTTAACAAAATACAAAGCTTTAAAAATCAGCAGGTGTGCTTGGAAAAAAGGATAACTCCTCTGCTGCCCTGTGCAGACTGCCTGTAGTTTTTACATCTATGCTTATGAATGCCACATCTCTAAACTGAGAGCTCTGCTGATAGATTTGCGCACATTCTGTTCTTTGCTAAGCAGAGCTGGCCACAGAATGTAGGAAGATAGCACCTCCTAAATGCTAATGTTTTTGCAGCACATCGCAGTATTGTAGCGAGTCTGATGGGTTTCAAACAGTAGTGGAGGACATGCTTATTCCAAGCTAAGCGTTTCTTCTTAAAGGATTTCGCTATAAGCTGTTTGTACCATGTCCTTATTTTAAAAGGTTTGAGGCAATGTCAACCTTCTACAAAACTTCAAGAAGTTTAATTCTGAAAAAATAGGTGTAAAAGTATTTCAATGAATTTATACAAATAAAGCTGTGAGTAAGTGGAAAAATTCCACAGAAAATCCATTTTAGTGTATAGATTTAGGACTAAGAATTCATTTACATTTAAAAAGAAAGGTCAGTGGGGTCTGTTGTGCCATTGATTTTTTTTTTAAACCAGAACTACCCATTTAATTCAACAAGAGAGTTCTGCTTGAAAAAACCAATGCTACAATAGGATCTACTGTATTTAGAGCCAGATCCTCAGCCGATGTAAAATCAGCCTAGCTTCATCTTCTCAAATAGCTCATGTGAAATCTTGTGCTCGTGCCAGGAAAGGATGGTGTGAAATTGAAACAAATTTTGAGAATGAATTATTAATATGTCAGTTGTGATGCTGTCAATTTGTGAGCCGATATGCTTTTAAGCTTAATTAGTTGCAATTGAAAGTTACATTGTATCTTCACTTTGTTTTGTTTTTGTTGAAAATCTGTTTTGCAAAAACAACTCCACCTTAATTTTCAATGTGACCAACTCCTGCTTTATCACATGACGACTCTCCCTATGCATGTATGACATGTAATTTAACAAATCTTTCTGATAATATGGCAAAAGAACAGATTCAGCTTCTTATTTATCAGTTTTATCATATCTGCTGCTAATAAAATTCATGGGAAGTTGACAGAATTTCAAGTACATTTCAACAGAATTTAATCTAAGAAAAATAAAGTAGCCTTAATTTACATGCACCTTTCATGCAAACATTATTTATCCGTGTTTATCAAGTGCTTGGTTTTCTCTCCTAAAATAGACAACTTTGAATGAACAATTAAGGAAACATCAAGCGATTACATAGCATAGCCAAATCTTGCTCACTAAGCTAATAGGTATCTTTCCCTTAACGTTAGTCAGTGTGCTTTGGATCAAAACCTTACAGTTGTGTGAGCCAAATGTATGGTCTACTCACATGAGTAAGATCAGGATTTGGCTCTAGAAGAGAGAGTGTCTGATTCTGATTTCAGAAGGGCTACATCTACATTGAGAGCTGGATGGGACTCCCAGCTCCTGGACATATACTTGTACTAGCTCTCATCATCCTAGCATGAGTATAAATACTCGTATCTGTAGTAGCATGGGCAACGGTACACAGCTTAGCCAATTTCAGGCCGGTTTGTACACACCATGTCTCAACTATGCTGTGCTGCTGTGGCTACCTTATTATTCATGCTTGTGCTAGCTCAATGAGAGCGAATGAGAGTATACGCGTACGATCTGGAAATCGCACCCTTGGTTCACAGTGTAGGTGTAGCCCTTAGTCTATACCAGCTTTAACCTCACTGGAGTTACTCCTGATTTCATCTGCAGTTAGGTGAGATCAGCAAGCATGATCCTGATATTACAGTGAAAGGTGTAACTAAGTTAGAAATGTTAATCCTAATAGATCTCTCAGTTCATGATGTTTAAAAAGAAATTTGCATCCTTCAGACATGCATGGGCACACCCACCCCAAATAGTTTTTCAACTTGATATTTGAATATTGTGGCATATCTGTATTTTTCGACCTTTATGCGCCACCATATGCAAATATCATTTGGAAATCAGGATGGGAACAACAATTTTCATTTTAAGATAAAAGGCTGAACCTAGATCTAGAATTTGTATTTCCACGTAGTTCTGTTATATAATCTGATAATTAACTAGAGATTATAGTGGGGAATCAGAATGAATCTACTCACAGATTCAGCACAAATATTTCAGCCTATGACCTCCCCCCTTACCACTTTTGTCTGAAACAAGTTTTCTGGTAATGAGTAAAACAACAATGAAGGGAACAGCAAACTATTAGAACTATATCACCCCCTTCATTAGAAAGTTGGATAAGAAACAAGTATGTGAACAGCAGCATTCGAGAGAGAACGGGTTTAACAATTTTCCTATAGTAATTTCTGCTGCCCGTTGTAAAAATTTTCCAATACAAAAATTCCAGCTGGGTCTAATTGAAATTTAAGTTATTTTAGCCATGCTCTCGTCGGCGCTTCACCTTTCAGACTCTCCATGAATTACTTCATTTGAGCAAGGAAAAGCATTACTCCCGAGAGGGTTTTGATAAACTGAAATCCATCTTTAACATATGTGATAGTTTCAGAGAATGATTAGTCTCTGCTCTTGATCACATCCTGTTTTGATTGATCGATCAAGAAGAAACAGTTGAACTCCGATAAAGAATCTGCTTCCTACTGGTCAAGGCTGTTTGTCCCAATGACCTCCATCTCTGCCATGTTGCGGGGAGCAGTCTGATGGAGACTGAACTTTGAAAAGTCCGCAGGAGTTCATCTCATCTCAAATAAAGGTTTGCCTAACATTGCCCATCTGTGCTGAGTCAACTACTTGTAGTAAAATCCCATCTTCAGTACAATTAAAACGTCTTCAGTTAAGCTAAGTATTCTAACCTTAGAGTATAATGGAATATTAAGGTTTAATCTGCTGTTGGGATTTAAGGTAGGTTTTTCCAAAGGGCTCATCATTGGATTAACTCTGCTTCCTACTGAAGTCAATAGTAAACTTGTGTTGACTTCAGTGGGAGCAAAGGTTGGTTAATACAATTCCTTTGAAGGTTTTGCCCTAGATTTCACAAGTTTAACTAAAACCAGAATTTGGTCCTAAATGTATATTTTTTCCTTTTTCTAAATATGCTTTTACATTCCCCTGCCCCCCAATCCCAATACAGAAAGAGGAGGAAAAAAAAGAAAAAAGATATACTATCATGTATTATACATAATTCATGTGCAATCAGAAGATTATGTATCCATATATACATACACACCACACAAGTGTACACAAAACCATATATATGGTATATATTGCCTATAAATATGTCTCACTCATTATAGGGTGTATGTACACACACACACCAATATAAATTTAAATAGATTCATGCTTGCATCCCAAAACTTCCTTTTCTAAATAAACCAAACCCTTTTAAACTTATGGCTGTCCATTGTCTGCCTGACTAAGTGACATAAGAGGTGCATATCTGATTAAGATAGCCCTCCATCCTGAAGCATGGGAAATATTTTTCTTATGCTGTTGAATTGGATAAGGACAATATCCTTTCAGCTACAGAGGGATTTGTCCCAAAGAAAAATAAGACATCTCAGAGAGAATGAGCTACAACCAGAGGTGAAAGTAAGCTGGTACGGTCCAGTACAGAGAACTGGCAAGAGCCAGTACGCTGTGCTGAACTGGACTGGCTTCCCCAGGCTGGCGCTTTAAGGGGGCCCTGGGCTCCCCGCAGCGGCTAGAGACCCGGGTCTTGTAAAGCGCTGCCCAAGCCCCGCTGCCAGAGCCCCTGGAGTAGTGGCAGCAGGGCTCCAGTGGTGTTTTAAAGGTCCCTGGACCCCGCAACCGGAGCCCCTGGGGTAGCAGCGGCAGGGCTCCAGAGGGGATTTAAAGGGGCCAGAGCTCCGCTGTCTAAGTAAGTGGCCAGTTTCTTAAAAATGATTGATATAGGTTAAAAGGAAAAAATGGCCTTAAAAATTAGCTTTCTAATTGGCCTGGAGAAATCCTCACAATAGGCTTGAAAGTATTCTAATAACAGAAATTAGAAAAAAAGATATTCTGTAATTTTACAAGTCTTTGTTTGAAAGGCACTCAAAATTCCTTCCTCAAGACTAAACTATGTTGTAGTACAACTTGATTTAGAAATGAGTAGAATTGAATCAAGGAATGTTATGATTGGTTTTCACCTGTTTCTTTTTATTCTAATACTTAAACTTCACCATTTAGACCAAGGTTATCAGCATTCTATGTATGCCATCACATCTAGGATATAAAATACATATGTTTCATTAAACTAGTTTAAGAACAAACGTTACATATTAACTATTTGTCTGTACAAGACATTCAATATCAGCATGTCTCTATTCATTTTGTAGGCGCGTAGGCAGGGTAAAAGGGGTATGCTTCGGGTCAGTAATGACAAAGCAGATTTTCTGGGCACCTGGAGGGGGGGATGTTTTGAAAAAAAATTAGCACAAAAGGAAAAAATCAAATGTATAAAACTTTTTAGTTGTCATATTTTGCTTTCATGTTGTTGGTCCATTACTGTTTGTCTTTTCTACACAGACCCTGATTCAACAAGATACCCAAGCACAAGCCTAACTTGAAGCATGGACTATTTACATTGACTTCAACAAGAATACCCAATTGTTTAAAGTTAAGTGCATGCATAAATGCCTTGCTGAGTTGGGACTTTATGTTGTAAGTGCTATGGAGCAGGGCTCTATATTTCTGTGCAGGGCAGAAATGGGCCTTGGCCTTTGTTGGGTACTGTTAGCATTAAAATAAAAAAAATTAAAAAACAAAATCCCAGCAAAACAGATGCGTGCACGGTTAACTGAAGACGATATTGCTGTTTTTACTGGAATTGATCCACTAACCTAGGATATCCTTCCTTATATCTAGTTAGCTAGCTGAATTGAAGACTGTCATAGTTCATGTCATGTCACATTTTGACATAATCATAGCAAACTAGCAATGTTAACACTAACTTCCCACAGGGTAATTTAATAAATCATTCTAACCTATTTATTGAGAGCAGCTATCAATATAGCAAACCAAATGGCCTCTAAAAGAGTGAGCTGCCTGCTGATAGCCATGTGGACTGCTGATAGCTAGAAACTCCTCCTCTATTCTGGGTGGTTTATAACCGCCATTTTCTAGAGCTGAGTGCAAGGAACAAATTTCATCTTGTCGAGGCATTGTCATTGCGGAGGCATTGTGGAGGGAAATCATCTTTAGGGCCATGCAGATATATTTTTAAACTCTCATGGAGATGGTGTTTGACATATGGAACAATGGCAAAATGTCTCCTTGTATAATTCATGGAAGCTATAAAGCTTCTCCAGAAGTTGCTGCCCAAAGAACAAGTTTCCTTATTCCTAGTAGTTTGGTGGGATTTCAGTAAAGTTGTTTCCACAGTCATTTGCTTAACTGAATGCCCTTGGCTCTAGACTATACAGGCATTGGAAACCTTTAACCTAACTAAAACCAGAATCTACATTTTCATCACTTTGGGAACTAGCCTACTATATCACAGGTGTGGCAAGCTTTTGTTTCACTGCTTTTGTCAGTAGATGTGTCAAGTTCATACTCCTATTGGGAAAATTCCCAAAGATAATAAGGTCACTCGGTGCTCTGATGTCCTCAGCACCAGCTGTTATGTTGGTTCCTACAGAAACTGTAAATCTGTTGTGCCCAAATTTCTACTCTTCTCTTGGACTGACTACCCCATACTAAACCTGACCTGAAGTTTCACAGCATAGAGAATGCTCCAAGAAAAACAAACATCTTGCCCAGCAATAAGCACAATGGGATAATAGGGAGCTGATTTTTCATAGCAGACAAGTGATGTTCTAATTGTTTTAGGATGATCAGCTTGCCCAGCACAGCAGTCCTTCCCTCAGAACGTTAGTAATGAGTGCTAAAGTATTGCACCTGAAGGATGGCATGTGATCTTCAAGTCTTCTTCTGTTGGCCATATCAAAACCAGTGTTCACTAGAACACTACAAAGCTTCTGGCACATTTCTGCAGAAAAAGCTATTTGCTTACTAAAATTCAGCTTTCCACCACTGATGTTAATCTGCCTTTATGGAAGTATCTTCTGAAGTTCTGTGATTTGCAACCGTTATTTCATTCCCCTGTGCTGTTGCAAGGCAATTTTACCTGTGCCCATGACCATCTCTGTGTTATAGCCATTCAGAAAAAGTTGCAAGATTTTTTTCTAATTAGAGAAGTGTGTGTCTTTCTATTCTCCTTTTGTATTTAAAATGCTGAACAGTTTTCCCCTCCCCCTCAATCTTACACACACACACGACTCCTTCAGACAGAGACCACGTCTGGAAAGTTTGAGCCCAACCCAAGTGACAGTTCAAAAAGTTACAAGCAACTGAAAAATTATATAAATGGAAATAGTCAATGTCAGCTATAGCATTCCAGTCAGACATCTAATCCACCTGTAAAAAGCCACTGGCCTTCAGCATTAGGGTCCTTTCCTTGTTCTGTCTTTTGAGTGTTTGAATCCCAAAAGCTACATATTTTTCTTCTGCTTCACATTTTCAGCACATGCTATAACAAATTCTACTCTCTTCACCTCCGGGTATTCTATATATAGCTATAATAGTTGTCTTTTAGACAAACAGAATTTTATTTCATCCTCTAGCAATTCCCTTCTTGTTCCAAAACTCTGTTCTAATAAAATACTGCCTTTTTTGGAGCATTTGGGAGATCTGAAGCAGAAAGGAGGAATTTCAGTTCAGAAATTACTGCAGCCTTTAAAACAGCAGCCTTACAGCAAAAGAGCCATCCACTTTCTTTCAAGGTCACGAAGTTCTGTAGTACTTTCCCTAAAAATGCAACAATCATATTTAGGACAATAAATCCTGCCCCTGAATTAATAACTGCCTACTTCTAGCACCTTTACTCCTGGGCCTAATCCTTAATTGTGTGAATAGTCCCAGTGAAGCCAATGCAACCTACTTGCATAAAATAGAGTTGCAAAATTGGGTCCTGTGTTATAAAAATGATCACACTGGCCAGATTGTCAGCTGGCATTAACTGGACCAACTCCAATGACAGCGATAGGACTTTGTCAGTTTACACAGAGGTTCTGCAGAGCGTTTAAGCACATATTTATCTTGCTTTGAAATCTATGGGGCTATTCACATGTAAAGCATTAAGCACGTGCTTTGTTGCATCGGGGCTTGATCTTGTAAGTTACTAGTGAGCACTATTTCCCCAGTCCAGCAAAGCACTTAAGTCCATGCTTGACTTTAAGCAAGTGAGTGGTCCTACTGAAGTCCAAGGGTCTACTCTTGTCCTTAAAGTTAAGCACGTGCTTAAGCGCTTTGCAGAACGTGTGTGTAATTTGGCATCATTCAAGGACAGAATGATCATCTTGCAGAATTGAGTCCTTGATGTATAGCTGAGCATCTGGTCCTCTAATTTTATATTTCCCTTTGCACATCATTTCTAGAAAATGAGGTAACCTTATTTTTAAAAAAAAGTTCAAGGGATCAGTTCCACTATGAAAACTTATTTTTCCCATCTTATGAAAGGTAATCTTTTGAAATAGTTTTATCATTTAAATTAATATTTAAAATGCAATACATTTAGCATATGAGGATTTTAGATTGGAAATTGTTACAGTGATTACACAGTATAACCCAATTAAACACTCTCTTCCTAGTTCCTTCTAGATGTCATTAGACACATCTATGCCCAATAATAAACATTATCTAGCCATTGTTATACATTGGGTTAACTGATTAAATTCATGCAATCTATAGGATGGCTGCAGTTGGCTGGCAAATTTATTCCACCAAACACTCCTGCAAAAAGAGGAATGTTATTGCAATTCTTTTGACAGAAAAGGTCAAAGTAATCCAATCGCTATTTCTGAAGGTGACTAATGGTCAACTTTTTTAGTGATGAATCCAAATACCATCTTTGAGAGAAAAAAATAAAGTATTTTTTTAAATGACAAACCCCACATTTTATTAAATATTTCCTTCATTCTTGAACAAAGTTTCCTATATCTTTGACGAGCTCTAAAATAATGATTTGTTTTGTCTAGAAATAGTTCTTCCCCAAGGAAGAAGCGTAAACTTTTTTCCAAATATGTTCAACAATGCACATAAATGTCAAAGAAAATAGACAACTAATGTACATGCCTTTTTTGAAAATTTTACATGAACAGCAGAAATGTCTGCCTTAATCTAAGATGAAACACCTGTACAGTGCTTGGTTCCATTAGAAAGTCAACATTTACAAACCAGTGTCTGACAGTAGTATCTGAACTACCACAATGAGGCCCTTATTCAAGTTTTTCCATTGATTTCAGTAGGCTTTGGATCATGACTTTGATCTAGGTTTTAAGTACCTGGTAAAACGATGGTACAAATATGGACTTTGTAATGGTGATTGATATAAACCCATGAAATACCGTTACAACACAGCTGCTCAATGACAGGGAAGAATCCTGGGTGCATTAAAGTTAACAGAGAAATCAGGCAGAAAATGTACAGCAAATTAAATGCGAGTTTACATTCTGATATGGCACCCCAAAAGGCAACACATTTTGTCTCCAGATATAGAAGACCATTACTTCCTGATGCAGGGAGGTAATAATCCGACTCCTTACAACTCGGACGCATTGGCACCTGGAATACTGCATTCCACTATGGGCTTTCTACAAGGAAGATATTGACAAATGACTGAAGAGAAACATGGGTAATCAAAAGCCTAGAAAGACTGATCAAAAGGGAATGATTGAGAGAGCCAAATATGTCCAACTTGGGTAAAGGAATTATTTAGGACTGTATACAGAGCTATTACTAATAGCTCTGTAGAGTAGAAAAGGAAAGTTAATGCTAAATGCCCTGAAAAAACTACCTGGCAGGAGGCCTGATCATACCCCTTGCACAGGTAAATCCATCGGCTTTCATACCAATGGGAGCATCAGCTGTGCAGCAACTGTGAGAGGTGGGGGAAGAATCAGGCCACTAGCTGACAGACTAGGTCAAATTAATTGACTGTCTCAAAACCATTTAGCTAAGTGCACAGTGGGCCTATGTAAATTTCTTCTCACTGTTGCCTTCTCTCATTTTTTTGCATGGCTTCCTTGGAGCCCTGACAATCCAGCAAAGCTCTACTCCCACAGTTCTGAAATGTAGGACAGGTATGGGGACCACATAGCAACTGTGAAAAAATGGGATTGGGCGTGTGTGTATGTGGGGGGGGGGGGGGGAGTAAATAGGCACCTATATAAGTCCCAAAAAATCTGGTCACCCTAAGGTTAGGAGAAGGAATCTGGGAACTGGTATGGAGGCACAGACCCTCTGTGATGCCCCACCAAGACTTTCCTGTCTTTCATCTCACATGGTAAACGTTTTATTTATAGCAAACTTTAAAACTTTGAACCCTAAACTGAACATCTGTTTTATTACTGTATCCAGTATCTATATCGGGAATTCGCCTTGCTCATGCAAATTCACCTACAGTAAGAACATTTTTTAAATGAGAAGCAATAAAGGAAAAATGTTCATTTATTAAAACGATTCAAACTGCCTCCTTTGGAAAGCTCAACATTTTCCCCTGCATTTCTGGATTTTGACAGAAGATTAAGCTATGAAAGGCTGGCTTTATTAAACGTTATGTGGTAAAGCTTTGCAGTGTCCATTAAGTAACACTTGCTACAGTAAATGGTAAATTACCATCTACAAAGAAATACATGCAAGTTCTATATGAATGCCAAATTAGCTGAATATGGTCAATGTTATTACAATAAATATCAGTGGAAATCAGAATGATGAGGCACTTAAAATGTCCTACCTCAATTGTCCTATCATGAATTCATTACTGGATAGTGATGCCCACTTATTTCAAAGCTTGTTTTTCAGCCATTTGTGCTGAGAGATGGAATTTAATCATTAATTGTGAGGCTGAAACTTGGCAAACAAACACTGTGACAGGCAGGAAGCAAGCATTTTTCTGCTTTTGAAAATATTGAAGACATAATTTGTCCATTTAAAAATTATTCAATAGAATAAATGGAATGGAAATAAATAGAGGTTAAGGTGTTTTTTGTGCTCCCGTAACTCAAAACAAGCTTTGATTTTGCAAAATCCTTCAACACATGATCTTCAAATGTCTGGGGCTGGCAGTGCTGGCTATTGAGCATCCTCATTTTCCATGGAAATCCCATCTCATTTCAGAGCCCTCTCAACATCACATGATCAGGTTTAAATCTAGCGGTTAATCTAGCCAGATTTTGCAAAGAGGAAACCTGTGCAGACAGATGATCTTTTCTGAATAACTTTTCAGTAGGCACCTTCCAGTTTGAGCAAAAGACGCAGAGGGAACCTGGGTTCCAATTCCAGTTAAGACACTGACTCATCATGCTTTGAAATTAGGTCACTCATTTAATCTTCTTGTACTTCAAATCAACCCGAGTTAAAAAACTTAAGTAACCTTAATTGGAGGGGAAGAGGAAGCGATCCTGCATTTAAGCTGAATAAGCAGTATTTAAAAAAAAATAAGAAGAAGTCGTCCAATACTCCCTTAACAAGGCACCAACCATTAAAGGGCTGCATGCCACCTGCAAGATCCTGTGTGCCTCCAAATCCTTGTGCTCAGATACCATGCTAATTTTCACCCTAGAAATAGGAGAGACAGCTGGAAGTTGCAGAGAACTGTAGGTGCTCAGCATCTCACAGTGAGCACTTGGTACCTCAGAGAATTAGACCCCCCGTTTTTGAAAACACGGGACCAGATTCTCAATGGCTGTCAATCTACCGGCTTCCATGGAGGCATGCTGATTTCCACCATAAAATCTGACCCAGATTCTGCTTTTAAACTTGCTGATTAAAAGACAAAAGAAAAACATTCTCCCATCTAAATGATGTCCCAAAAGCTAACATGATTCCCACACTGATTATTATTATTTTCACTCATAGCAAAGACTCGTACGTCTGAGTCAACCAAACACATGCCCAACTTCAGTGCACAGCCAGCTGTTGCTTTTATAGACTTGGTGCATTTTCATAGTATGAAAGACATTTGCTTTCTGCAATGAACCAGGTCTTATGTGCTTCAGCTTGAAAGTCTGTTTTCTTGAGGTACAAGTAATAGTAGTAAAGAATTGAGTTTAATTATACAAGGGAAGGATTTCAAGCAAAGCCCTGACAAATCAAACTTTATCCTCTTGCAAACAAAGCAGAATTCCTCATTGACACAAAGTATTCAGCATCATCATCCTTCTGTGCTGCCAGTGTTTTAACAGGGGCTCTCATAAGCAGTGATTAGTCCTTCATTCCCATACCAAGGGCAAGTGCTTGATGAAAGGGGGAGGGGGGGAGGAAGGTAGAGAATCTCCCATACCAGCCCATATGGAAGATTCTCACAAATGTAACCAAGGAGGAAAATGCATCACTGCGAAGAACAAATTAACGTGAACCCAGACTTTGCAAGAAAGGTTTATTCTTTGCTCCTGAAAAATGCACTAAATACTTGTACTGCAATTGAGTATTTAACTTGTGAGATTTAAAGTGAAAGGTGTTGATCTTCTTTGGTGGAGGAAATCTGGGGCTCTTTCCTGTCAGGCGAGTTTGCATGTTTGAATCTCTGTACTCTTGATTCAATCTGGTTCATTCCAAAAACCAAGAGCTTGCTCTGTCAAGTAATGTTATCCATTGGAGGGATAAGTCATCTCAGGCAGGGATAACTCAGCAGCATCCAGAAAGGAAGTGACTCCACCAAATGCAGGGAAATCTTAGTTTCCCCTTCTGGTGTGGAGATGCAATTTTAACATGTGGCAACTGTTGTGAACCAGCATACTATTGGCTCTACATTTGTGTTTGGTTTTTGTAACTCCGACTGCTGCCCCAAATGGTGACAACGGAAAGTCTGAAGTAGCAGCAAATGCTCCTGGGACAAATGAAAATGAGTTTCTCCCCTTGTTTTTATTTTGTGATACACATTGATTACGGAAAATTATGAATTTAGTGATTATTCATGACCAATAACCAATCAGCAGCCAATAATTGATGAGAATTCTTGGTTAGGATTATCCATTTAGTCAGTAATTTTCTTTGAATTCAAATTTGCTTAGCAAACCTCAGATAAGTCCGCTTTAATTGGACTTATTAATCACACAATTAGTAAAAGAAGCACATACACAGACATAATTACCAACAGCTTGTGGAAGACCTTTCCTGTAGTTTCTAACAGTCTACATCCAGCCTGTGGATGGACTTACTTCTCTTATGATTAAGGGGCAATTATACTTGTTATTCTTACTGTGCATCAATCTGGTCCTTATTTCCTCTTTTTGGGTACACACTTGTCTTTATCTTAGGCTATTGCCAAGGTTCCTGTTCCATTACAACTTTCCAACTGTCTCAACATTTGGTGGTTAATCAGAGTTTATGCCCCTTTTTGGATAATTTCATCCATTGTACATCTTGCAGTTAATATACTATAACTATATCTTAAAACAGTTTTGAAAATAGGTTACAGGTGATTGCACAGTAACACTCCATTCTTCCTTAGATATCTTTATCTTAACTGCAAGGCACCCTGGAGTCATGCTCCCAGGCAAGACTTAAAAATCTTTCTTGGCCTATCTTAAGTGTCAACATATTGACTCTTCCCTTGTCTTACCATACAATAGGAGTAATCCTTGTAGCATTGCAATATGCTCACACCAGGATACGTGAGAGTTATCAAATGCCTCAGCTTCACTCTGCAGTTGAATCACCTGCAGAAGCTGGTTATTGACTCACACACTCCTTTGCTAGGAATTAATTAAATGTGACTATTTCAGATCGTGCACGGAGCATACAAAACCATAACGCTTCCCCGAGATGCAAAGAAAATAAGTAGGCACCTCTATTACAGATAACACTTGAGTTGGCTTAGCTTCCGTTTGGGGCTATTACACCATATAGCCAGATGGGTTGCTTTGTTTCCAGGTAAAAACAAAAATCAGGAGAGAGCAAGGCTTTCAAAACTTGGTGTGAAAAAGAGCATTGGTCTGCATGTTGTACAATAATCCTCCATTCATCATTGTTAAGCTATACAGAAAGATATCTTTTGCAGCAAGAGAAGCTAGATACCGTATAGTAAGATAAAGTGCAATACCTCAGATAGGCTCATCACTCGCTCATCGTACTGGGAAAAAGAAAGGTGAGGACTGTCATTGCCTCTGAGATATTAAGCATATTATCCTCAACTCTAATGACAGTAATGAATTAAATGCTGGCTAACTAATGTATTTGCTTCATTCAGCGGCTAAAGGATCAGGAGAAAGAAAGCTTAATCACAAAACATCCAATCCAATAAATATGCAAGCAAAGCTTCCATAAAGCAGCGGACAAAGTTGCAGAAGCTTCAGAAAAATGAGTGGGGGAGAGAGCCATCATGTGGCATTATTATTTTTGAAGAAAATCAAGTCCTTAATGTGCTGCTTGAGTGGTGCATATAGTGGTGAGAAGAGCAGCACCCTTTATACCAAGCCACTGACTAAGAGGTTTACTGGAAGTCCAATATGGAATGTAAATGCTTTCTCCACAAGGCCAGCCATTCCCTTTGGCTTCAGTAAGGTTGCTCATAGTAGCGAGGCCACAAAGGATTTGGCTCAGGGTCAATGAAGTTTGCTACCAAACTGTAGTAAAATATAGGACATCAGTCCCTAGCACTCTTACAGGAGATCACTTATTTCACTCTCTCGAAGTAGATGGAGCCTAGATTCAAACTACAACAGCAGCCAAGCAGAACGGCCTCAGATGTATTAATTTGGCTACTTGCAATGCAAATTATCTCAAAGTAATAACTTCTTTCAACTGTCTCAGTGCAATTTCTGAAGATAAGATGGCTGTCTTCAAGGCACTATGCTAATGTTACAAAGAACCAATGGTTTCATGACACACAGTACTACACAGCTCCTTTGGGGCACAGGCTTGCTCCCATTGAAGTCAACTGGACTTTTGCCATGGCTTCCATGGGAACAGGATCAGGCCCTTAGAAACAAGGCTACCAACCAAAGCGAGAAAGAGAGGGCTAACAAAGCTAAGCCTCGAGGGCTAGATCTTTACCTACTGTAGGTCAGCATCGCTCCACTAACCTCAAAGCTGCACCAGTTTGTACCAGCTGCGGATCTGGCCCCTACTTATTCCAGTCTAATGAAAAGAGCTAAAAAACCAAACCCTAATTTCATCCAAATATACAACATTTACAGTTTCAGAGTAGCAGCCGTGTTAGTCTGTATTTGCAAAAAGAAAAAAGGAGTACTTGTGGCACCGTAGAGACTAACAAAATTATTTGAGCATAAGCTTCATGAGCTACAGCTCACTTCATCGCATGCATTCAGTGGAAAATACAGTGGGGAGATTTATATCCATAGAGAACATGAAACAATGGGTGTTACCATACACACTGTAACCAGAGTGATCACTTAAGGTGAGCTATTACCGGCAGGAAGGGGGGGGCACGAAACCTTTTGTAGTGATAATCAAGGTGGGCCATTTCCAGCAGTTGACAAGAACATCTGAGGAACAGTGGGGGGTGGGGGAGGAGAATAACATGGGGAAATAGTTTTACTTTTCTGGAATGACCCATCCACTCCCAGTCTCTATTTAAGCCTAAGTTAATTGTATCCACCCTTGCAACAAAGCCTGTTGCCAACTGTGTCCACATATCTATTCAGGGGACATCATCATAGGGCCTAATCACATCAGCCACACTATCAGAGAATCATTCACCTGCACATCTACCAATGTGATATATGCCATCATGTGCCAGCAATGCCCCTCTGCCATGTACATTGGTCAAACTGGACAGTCTCTATGTAAAAGAATAAATGGACACAGATCAGATGTCAAGAATTATAACATTCAGAACCAGTTGGAGAACACTTCAATCCCTCTGGTCACTCGATTACAGACCTAAAAGTTGCAATTCAACAAAAAAAACTTCAGAAACAGACTCCAACAAGAGACTGCGGAATTGGAATTGATTTGCAAACTGGATACAATTGACTTAGGTTTAATAGAGACTGGGAGTGGATGGGTCATTACACAAAGTAAAACTATTCCTCCCCTTTCCCCCACCTCCCCCCGTTCCTCAGACGTTCTTGTCAACTGCTGGAAATGGACCACCTTGATCATCACTACAAAAGTCCCCATCCTCCCCTCCCCCTGCTCACCTTAAGTGATCACTCTGGTTACAGTATGTATGGTAACACCCATTGTTTCATGTTCTCTATGGATATAAATCTCCCCACTGTATTTTCCACTGAATGCATGCGATGAAGTGAGCTGTAGCTCACGAAAGCTTATGCTCAAATAAATTTGTTCGTCTCTAAGGTGCCAAATATACTCCTTGTCTTTTTGCGAACATTACCAGTTGTAAGTGATTCTCCTCCCACCCCACCCCTCCCATGGATCTTTGGTTGCTATCAATTTCAGTGCATGAATATGAAAGAAAAACAATATTCTAACTCTGATACTTTCTTGAGCTTATGTACCCAGAACAATCTTTCAGCAGCAATAAAAAAAATTCAGTGTCAATAACTACATGAAAAACAGGCCTCTGAATTTACAGCTTGCTTGGACTAAGTGTATGAATCCAATGGTCTTCATCAATATTACTACATTTTGCATTTCCCCTGCGGTGCTTCACCTTACAGTATAAACAAAAACTAAACACTTTCTTCCACCTGGATAATACAGCTCCTCTACTACAATGGCACTGGAAAAAGGTAGTAAATATTTATGACAAGTTTATTATATTTTGCAATGATCACATATATATTAATGTCATCAAATGCTGGACTATTAAATCAAATCTATAATTACATCATTTAAGATAAATCTGTAATCAAGAGCTATAATTAAGTAGTTATGAACCACAAGAAATCCTTTGAATATAGATCTAATAAAATATTTAAGCAATAAGTCTGAAATATATTCTTCTGTGAAGCTAGAAGGAATGAAAACATTTGGTGTCAGAAGTGGTAACTATTACTAAGGTAGCCAGCAGCATCAGGAATATCAAAGAATTTAATCAAATCCTGAAGAGATTGATAAGATATTTGCTACAGTACAAACAAGCATGAATCTCTGATGAGTTTAACTTTAACATTTTTACATAATGCAAAGTAATTCAAAATGTGGTCACACATTTTCATAAAAAACAGATACCTTTTTATCTTATCCCAGCCTGTGGAGTGATACAGGAGATAAGAAAAACACAAATCTTAGATTTCTTTAGAACTCTGGTTTAATTTAGGGCTGTAGAATTGAATGTTGTAGACAGAAACTTGCAAAGCGTCACTGGTGAAACATAAAGAATGGTATAGCATACAAAGGAGCTGTCAGAGCTTCCAATTTCCAACCTTCTAAGAGGTTAGGGCAAAATCTGAACAGTCTCAAAATAGCAATGTTTCATATGCTAATCTCATTAGAAAGAATTATTCTGATATCCGGAAGGTTTCATATGGACCACAAATGAATCCTTTAAGCACAATACACACTTCCTGTCTCCAAAGCGGACTCTCTCTCTTTTCACACCTCCCAGTGATAAGGAACAGCATCCACCGGAATATCGCCACAGATTGGAGTCAACTGTGTTGTGGAGAATAATCCCCCCACCACCCAGATCAGTCATAAAATATCCAGCTTTGCTGACCTGAAATAGAGTGGCTTGTGAAAGCCAAAGAGTCCCCATTTCTGTACCTCCCAGAGTTTGGCTCCACTACTCTTATACTAGTACAGAAGAACTTGAGCATCAGCAGAGCCACATCCAACAATATGACACCTTGTTCCCCATTCTGTGCATTACCATCATAGTAAAATTGATCATCAATGTGTGTAGGGTTTGGGGGAAAATGAGTAACATGATCACACTCAGCTCTTTATAAACAAAGGTTAAGATTAATCCTGGTACAACCTGAGAACTTCAGGGGACCTGATGCAGTAGTTATAAGTTAGAATGTGTGTTTCATTTAAATTAATAGTGTACTTAGTATATTTAGGGTAACTATGTGTGTGTTTAAGAACTAGATGGTGTGCTGGGATTGGACTTTCCTATGACCTGTCTCTAAGGTTTGGAATTGTGCTGAAGAGGTCAGAAACATGCAGTGAGCTGGGTGTGGACAGGAGGAGAGCTGGTGAGTAATTATTTTGGTTTGACAGCAGTTCCAAGAAAGAAAAAAAAAATCAGTTCAGGTCAAATCAAATCTGTCTTTTTCCAGAATTGTCGTCGAATCAGAAGAGTCTATTTTGGATCTGTTCCAGAGCAGGGATTTGAATCTCAGGTGAGTGCCCTAACCACTCAGCTAAAACTTTTAAGGGGGAGATAGGGTGGTGGTAGCAGCTTCTTCTTCTTCATTACTTCTTCCTTCTCTGGACATTCTGAGAATCTGAATTTGACAGGAGTCGCTTTGGCCAAACTGTTGATTTAATAATTATCTATCTATAAATATATTAAAAAAGGGAAGTTTCAGTCACCCCAATTATTCATAAAAAAAGGTCATCTGGTAGTTGGTGGGGTTTTTGTTTTGTTTTGTTTTTAATTATGACAAAAGTTGAATAAAGTGCCCCAGTTTTAAACAGCACCCTGGTGTGGAGGTTGAACATTGTGACTGCTTACAGGGATGACTTTAGCCCAGTATCCAAAGGTGAGCTTAGAAATATCATGTAACAGCAGAAACATTTATACCGCCCCAAATAATAAAACTAGGCTCCTATTTTGTTAACCATTTCCAAAAGATTGATTTAAGAGACAAGAAACGAAACAATAAATTAAGTTCCATTTTTCCAAACCACCATACCACACTGGGGTCTGAAACATTTATAAGCACTGGCTGGGTGCGGGCGCTGGTCCCAGAGGCTGGTGTAACAATGGCTTCAGGATTCTAGGCTGTCAGGACAAAACAAATTGCCAACGAGAAACTTATCCTGTAAAACACTGCTTCTGTAGTTTATTTAAATTTGAATCTGTATTTCTGTTGCTGGCATGTACCATTAGTCATGACTTAAACTGTAGTAACAGAACCACCCACCACCACCATCCAGAAAACAATGCAATAATAAATGTGACTTGCATACCAGCACAGAGCCGGGGATTTTTATCAGTTTATTCTAAAATGTTATTTGTAAAGATAAATAAAATCATGAGAACTAAATAAAATGTGCCACAGTTGCCAGTCATTTATCGAGCTCATGGAGCGGCTACAGAAACCAGAGTACTAAAAGCTGCAGTGAGTCCGTTGCGTTGATCTTCATGCCAACATGCCTGGCGTGGGGCTACAGCATCGGCACATGATAAACCACAACAGATTAAGGATGGCTTGCATTAAAGGGATGAAAAGATTGGGGCCTGGTGTAAGCCATGCCATGCCGGTTTTAAATGTCTCGGGGATAGTACAACTTAAGGTGCCCTGCCAGGCTTTGGTTTATATCTAGATGCATCCATGGAGTTTAAATAATCTTATGCAGACTGATACTGAGAGGGGAGCGACCATAACTTTTAATGACGTGAGCAGAGGTTTGGAGTGTTCAGAACCCTGCAGGAACAGGCTTAATCCATGTAATGGCATATCCAGTTTGAGAGATGGTGGGAACAATGGACTGGCTACCACAGGTGTGAATATTTTAGTTGATCAGTATTTCTCTTCCAGGAAGGGTCAAGTCCTTCCCAAACTTTTAATACATTTCGGCTGTATATGACGTAGAAAGCAAGCATGCAAAGGTAGGACAGCAGCTCTGAAGATGAAGTTGCAATTGAATGCCATTGAGCCATCTTCCACAGTCATACCCGCTTATCCTCCATGTCTGTCCATGGCCCTCTGAAGAAGAGGGTCTGGTTTGACCATCAAGGAGAGTTAAGATGAACATTACAGTCAGTTATATTACAACATCAAGCAGGTGGATCTTGAGACCTGAAATAGCATAAGTTGTTCACTTACCCTCCTATTTGTAGCCAACAGGGCTACACTTATTTTTTAAAAAATCATAACTTTCAGCCTCATCTGAGGGGAAGAGGGAAGAATCGACAATTCAGAGCCATCATACAAGATCCAACACTTTATGGGGGATGTAAGTGTCCAGTGATAATGATCCATACTTGGATCATTCTGCAGCCTCTCTTCTGCAGCCAATAGAATATTGATCACCTGTCTTGACTGACCATTTGAGATACCACAGGGCCTGTAGGAAAGGAGACGATTGCTTATGTAACATACCCGGGACAACAGTAGCACTTCACAGCACACTGAAAGCCCTTTCATGGCCAACTGAAAACCTCTCTGGTGAAAAGTAACTTACAAACATTGACTGAGCAGCTGTGGGATACTTTGCACCTAAGACATGAGCCACAACAGACACACCAACATGATAACTCTTTCACTTCAGTGAGATCTGTGCAAATAGACCTAATTTTTTTTTTATTTCCCCCCCTTATTATTTTAGGGGATTTTTAAAGCAAAAATATCACAAACTTTACTGAATTGACAATGATCAAAAGTCAATCATTTGCAACTAACATGCTCTCCATTACTGCATTGACAAAGCCTATTCTGGAGGAGGACCAAAGCTCATGGCAGCCAAAAAAACACTTTAGTAGAGATATCAGCATGTGCATACATTTAACACTGTCTCTGTTCAACAGATGTCTGGATCTGATAACTTCCCCCACAGCCATATGCACACAGAGATCAGCAAATAAATTAAAGAACCAAACACAGAATTTAGAACAAACTTTGTCAGTTAGTGTCCAGCGATCCAGGAAAATGGTTGAGTGAGGATGGACCCATTCAAAAGGACAGATGTGCACTGTCACTGTGGTGTTACACCCCTTTTTCTCTCACCTGAGTGTATCCCTTTGGGGGACAGGCCTTGCTACCTTTCCCACTTTCCGGGGGAGGGGAGAACCACACAGATCAAGCACTTGGAAAACAGGGGCTGCCAACAAGAGATGCAGTCTCCAACCATGTTAACCTGACAAGCCCAACCAGTTTTGGCAACTGTAAGTTTCCCTTCGGGAGCCCGAAACAAGGTCACAGAAACAGCATCTTCTGAACAAAGTATTATTTATTCTTTCACCCAAAGGCAAAAAAGCACACAGAAACAGGGTAGAAGCAAGTTACCTCCCATCTGTGGCCTGGGAGAAGCAGAGAGCTTGCTGCAGTTTGTGTGTCACTGACACTCCCTGGGAGCAGCTCCTCCCATCCCCTTAACTCACCCAAAATGCCCCTCTTTTTTCTAGGTCCCAGGTTCCTCTAATGGTTTACCATCCTCCTTTTATCTTAAGCTTAGCCTTGGGAAGACTAAATCATTCTTAGTCTGGATGTAGCTAGGTAGGGGACACTCCTGTATAAACAGCTGGCGTCTTTGTTTCCTCAAGGACTTTTATTTGTGTTATTGTATTGCCTTTGGGGATTAGTTCCTTTAACAATGCCTTTGATTTAAAGCTGTGCATTCAGGAAGGATAATATACAGGTAGCCAGCAGGCCACATGATTTTTATATAAAAAATACTACATGTAACTCCCTCAATCCCCAGAATAAATTTTAGCCAACTATCTTTATCTAGTGGTTAAGTTATTAAGCAATTTAAATAATAGAGATTCATTAAGGTTTTGCTGAGGCTAGAAAATTCACTGGAAGAAAGAAAATCATAGTATTTATAAGAAGATAAGTGAGAATGCAGAATTTGAATGACAACTCTCTGGGATTTAGCCAGAACAGATGTTCCAAATTTCAGATATTATCATTCTCATCTCATTTGGGAAAACAATTTTTCCCCTAAAGTGCAATAGTTAGACATGATAAATAGTCTGCTGGAAGATAACAAGCAGAGGATATTTTGTACACAAATAGCAAATTTGATCACAACAGACCTGTAAAGTTGAACAAACCCAAACATTTATTCTGGCATTTTAAAAACTGTTCCCCTCACACCCCCGCCACTGCTTAACTTTAGATGTTCAATTAATTAAAAAAAACCCAACCACCACTTCTGTGGGCAGCAACTATGTCACCTAATTTTTTTCCATGCACCTTTTACTATGTTTATTAGAGAATAATTACCAACCATCTTTTATTGACTTCCATTTGCAGCTTTGAAGAAACATGTCGCTTTAATACAGTATCAAAATGAAATGTGCCATCCAAAAGCAGTGATAATTATTTCAGGAACCTTGATCAATTTAAAACATGTGGATCTGCTTTGAACTATTAAGAGATACCTAAGCAGAACTATTAAGAGTGTGGTATAGATATTCAACAAAGGTGACTGACAGAAAACCAGAGAAAGCTTCAAGAAGAGGGGAAAATCTTTAATCCTGTGAAAATGGGATTAAGCAACAAATGTATTAAAAAAAGAATTAAATTCCTAATCCAACAAAAATGAGTTTGAGCAATCGTGTTACACTATGTTCCCAATCTTAATGTTTTGACAAAGTACACGTTGGGTTGATTGTTTTTAATAAACATGAAATTAAAATCCAACTGTTTTGTGCCAAGCAAGGTTTCAAAAATATTAATGTGATTGTTCCTGAAGTACAAATGTGAAGCAATGATTACGGATCTGATTAACAAGGTGAGAACCACAGATAAAACAATTAAAAAAAGACATACAGCTGTGAAGATTATGAACATGACTCACATTCAGATCAGCAGCCAATTGCTCCAGTTAATTGTCTTTACATTGGGTCCCCATTAAGTTTCATATTTTATAAACATCACATCGCTGACATTTGAAATGCCATGTGCATCAGTTTTTGATCATCTCAACACTCTTCATACTTATTATATACCATACCATTTTAGGCTCTTAGCGCAACAAAAAACTTTACTGGAGTTAAGTGTTCACCTTTTCTGTTATCCTAAGTACTGGGACCACACCCCCATTCGGTGTGAGAACAACTACATTTTCTAGTTTTAAGGACTTAATGTGAGATTATATTTCATTTAGTCAAAAGAGCAAACTGAAAAGCATCATGTGTGTATTTCTTCAGTCAAGAAGAAAATGTTATTCATATTAGTTAAAGGAAATCCAGCCTTGATAGACGGCCGGAAGAGGGACTAAAAAAGATTGACCCAGATCCTCAGCTGTTGTAACTCCTATGGAGCTATACCAGTTTACATCAACTGAGGATCTGGCCAAGTATCTTGATCAAAAGATCTGTGTTTGCGCGGTGTGTGTGTGTCCTTAGACACATACTTAACTTAATACAATAATCTTTTGCTTTATAACAGTTTGCAGTCCAGAGCCATCACACCTAAAGGAGGGCGAGATGAAGTCTACTCATGCTCATACAACATATGTCAAATGGTTAACTAAGTCCCAATTGCAAAAGCTTTATTACTGAAGATGCAAGAGACAGAAAGAACAGAGCTTGACATTCAGGTTCTGGATAATAGCTGTTGCAGCTAGAACCTTCATGTCACTTGTAAAATGTGCAAGTTTGAGATAGGGACAATCAATGTGGAACAGCCAATTTCATAGTCACTTTTTAGGCTACAGTCACATTTTCAGATTAGATTTCTTTGTACATAATTTATATAATACAGTCATGATTGTTTCATGTACCACATGGCAGGACATAATGAGGAGACTCCCTGTTTCTAAAAGAAAACTGTTTTTTTTTTTATTAAGAGACCTATTTACCAAGGTGCTACAACCCCCAGCTTGCATTCCAACCACATGCACATAGATAGGCTGTCTGGTGCCTTCTCTAAACTCTTCCCTCCTGCAACCTGTGATCCTCCCTCCCAAGTTCCATGCAGGATGCTACAGTGACCCCATAAGCATTCTCTTTAAGTAACCTGGGTGACAGTCTAAGGTTTCATCACAAGAAACTGTTTTTGACCATTTAGAGATGTGTTGTCAGCATGGCAGATAAATAATATACATTTGATATGTGGAGGCAACAAATTTCATAAGTGCCACCACATACAGGCACTGTAGAGTCCGGTAATCTATCCAGAAGCATATGATCTGGTTTAACAATCCTGCATTTGTTTTATAAGTATAGTGAATCACTGTTAATTAGTAATTATTGCAAATGGTTGCTTGTATTACCCTCGGCTCTTGCTCCCTAGATTAGTCAACAACAGGAGGACTTGTGCGCTTCTGTAGATAAGGCATCCTGTGACAACATGGCTTGGAATACACATCCAACAAGATTTTCTTAAGTCTCCAACTATTCCATTGCAAAAAAGCCCTTTCCGTGACCGTGCAATGGCAAATTGTCTCTCTTGAGCCACAAAGGTCTGGGGAAAAAAATATGAGACCTTCACCCCTGCTCTTGATCTCCTCTGAGCTTCTTAAGACAATTCAACACAATTACTTGGAAATAAGTACTTTCCCCCCACCCACCCCCAGAACCTTGTAAGCCACATCTTGTATATAAATGAATTTCATGGACTCTTACTTTTCTGCCATTCACAGAATAGTACATGGTAATTGAAAATTCCACCCATATACCAAGAGTAGGAGAAACACTAAGTGTGATCATGTTATTATAGACCTGTCACAGGGTACACTCACCACCAGGGTGCCTCCTCCTGGCTGCTCTGGGGATTAGCTCCTTCCAGGTCCTAGGCCTGCTTCTGTTATTTGTTCATGAGCCCCATAGCCACCCTATCTCTCTGCAACTTAGGGTGTTCTCTCTTCATGGCTTGGAACCTCCAGACAGGTCACTATAGTGCTCCCCTTCCTGGGTATCAAAGTCTCTCTCCCTTCACTACCCTGACTATGCCACTTCTCCACTGGCTTATAGGAGAACCCAGGCCTCCCCTCTCCGCTGGGTTCCAGTCCTAGCAACTGTGGTCTGCTTTCTCCCAGACCTTGTCATTATTTTTCTGGACTTCTTCCTATATTTTCTGGCTCTCCTCTCCTAGGGATGGGCTGCAGACTATTTAATTCCCTGACCCCAAAACACCTCCCTTTTCCCAGGGAGTGACTACACACTACTTCCCCTACAGCCCCTTTGTGCTCCCAACTTTCTGGCTTTATACCAGCCCTGCCTGTTCCTTCTCAGCTGGACTCCATCATCTATCAGCTTTTCAAGCCCTGGCTCTCACCCAGGTGCATCCTATCAGGTTAATTAACCTAATTGCACCTGGTCTATGTTGTGGTTATGGACACCCTATCACAAGACCATACCTATGAGGAAGTAAAGCTGCATGCAACCTTAACGCTGGCTTGTTCTGAGTTCCGAAGTGGGCAAACCTGAACAGTCTCTTAACACATGGGACATTCCAGGAGTTTTTTTAAATGAGATTTTCTAGGGTTATTTATATTTAAAAGCAAAAAAAAGAGAGTTAGTTTACAGCTTCTTTTCAGCTAGACACAACTAAAATGCCACGCCCAATGCAGGAGCAAAACTCTGCCTATAACTTTATCACTTAATCTGCACTTTAACACCGAGTGTTACCACCTACAATAAGTAAAAGACACTGCCCAACAAAGTTAGTCACACATGCATGCAGAGCACTCCCTGTCCTCGTTACAAGTGTTGATAGAAAACACACTAATGTTGCTAAATATGTACTGCATATGAGCAAATTGTGATTTATTTATTTTTTAAGCAAAGTCTCCTAGCTTGGCCAAATCAAAACCAATTTTCCACCTGACTACTCAAACATAATTCTCTCAAATGAGAAATATTTCCCTACTTTCTTCCCTCGCTATTTGAACCTCAGGTACAAGATATATTTTTCTTTATTGGAGAAAGGGTCTTTTTATTGCCCAGACTCACAAAAAGCTGAACCATTTTTGCCTGAGCTTTCCAAAATAACTAAATACAAATGCAGTTGCTGGCACAAACCAGAGCTGGGCAATTTAGCACAAAAGGATTGAAAACCTGAAGTTAGAAAAGAAATGCGTAGGCAACCTAAACTTTACCTATAGCTGATATATTAAGCTCTCCAAGGTACATTAAAACTAAAAATTACAAGTTACAATCAGACAGCTACAGCAAGCTTAGGAACATTTTCCACAACTCCTTGCTAATGAAACCTTAACCGTTGAATGGTTGCCTTTCTCAGAGCTGCTGTTCTCCAAACATGTCAAATTCATTGTGCCCTCATAAATTCTGAAATGCACCGTTTAACAACAGTGCCCTAGTATGTGAAAGCAATCTTCCACTACGTGTGAAAGACAGTTTTCTTGAGAAGGTAGAGTATATCTTAAAAGGTTAATTTTTTTTTCCTTAATATACTGTAATATCTTCTGTAACCAGCTGAGTATTTGGAATGAAAATAAATGGCTCTAAATAATTAAGTAGTTGCACTGAAGAGAAACATCACAAACCTATCAGTGCTGATAGAAAAAACCTTTAGACTATAAAAATATTTATGAAGTTCAGCTTAGCGTAATTTTTCTCTCTGGATACAGCTTGGCACTCTAAACATTCAGCTTTAGAATAGGTCTTGGCCTCACGCATAACAATGATGCTTTCTCAAAAATAAAAGAAAGATGGATAAGAACATTCTTGGGGACTTTCAAATTTTATAACACATTCCACGGCTTCCAACAGTGTCAGCAGTTCTTTCCTACATAAATTTTGAAATAAAAACAGCAAATTGGAAAAAAAAAAAAGCCTCACAATATCTTGATCTTCTATTTTCCTGACCTTCAGCTTGTAACTTCCCATTTACAATGGCCCTGGTAGCACAGATGGCATGCATCTATCAAGATTCATAAAACAAAGAGACATTTTGACACATAGTTCTGCTTTTGCAAACTCCAAGCAGAGATTAACAAGTACCAGCATTCCATTACCCAGTTTGCAAACACAAGTACTGAGGATGCTCTTTCATTAAACACAGTTAAATCATCAGCAGCAACTGAGTTTGTCTTGGCACCTCCATTCCAGAATCCACTTTATTAAAGATTCCATATGTAGATTATCAAAAAGAGAGACCTATGTTTTGTTATAAAAAGAAACACAGAGGCAACCATTGCAGAAGTTGACAATTTCTTTTCCAAGGATTGCAAATTAAACTGTAGCCTGGGGGTTGAGGTTGACATCTTCAGCTAAGCAAAGTTAATGCTGGAGTATTCTTCAAGTCAAGATTGACCTTTGAAGATTTATGTGCCCGATTCTGCAAAGATAAGGATGTGGGTCACAGTGGCTGATCCAAAGCACACTGGAGTCAATGGGAGTCTTTCCATTGACTTCAGTGAGCATTGGATCAAGCACTTAATGCTGTATATTTTAATACTATGGGTCTTTTTTCTTTCTTACCAGGCTCAGGCTACAAGGAGGTCCTGCATGGATTATTTGTAGCTAATAATATATTTCATTAATTTGGACCCATTTTCTGTTTTTCAATTATCCATGTACGGACTTTGCTTTTAACAAGCGTCCTTTGAAATTATTCATCAAATGATTTCAGTTAACATATGTCAGCCTATGGACAAATGGAGGACTGTTTGCTCTGATAGCCATTCACTGTTCACACTTAGTGGTCAGCTATGACATTATATTGTTTCTACATTGCATCTAGCTCAAGCCCAAATCTATTCACCACTTTGCAGTCCTATAGACTGCCTAGGGGATGGTCCTTAAAGTTTTTTAATGGCCTCCGAGAAGCTCATCCTTGAGTCCTTGGGGTCTGCTCCCATTTGGCTATTATTTTGAAAAAGATCTCTGGAAAACGGAACCATTTCAGTGGGAATGGGTGGAATTTCATTTGTGTTTCCCATGTAGATGGGGTGGCAATACGGTGGGGAATAGCTTTGCAGTGGTGGTTTCCTAGACACTGGCTGGAACAATGGGTTCGATCCTGCAAGGTACTGTGTGCCTTCAACTGCCATTGACTACAGTGGTTTTTGAGGGATCTCATGCCTTGACTCCCCATTATAGCATTTTTGGAGGGAAGAGGGAAAATAATAACACAGTCATCCAAGGAGTTGCACCAGGGATTATGCAATTACGTCTTGTCTATTTATTGTAAATAAGTGCTATGGTTTAAGCAGTTTCTCTATTTTAATAAAGTCAACAGTCCAGAGCGGTGATTAATAGTCAGTGAAAGTACAGAACCCTTGCAACAATGGATACACATTTTACAAATGAACTCTCTTTGATCCTCCATACTCTGTGAAGTGAAAAGACATTTTACAAATATTTTCAGCTAGAAGATAAAGACAACGCTTTAGATCCTTTTGAATTGCCTGCTGTTTTTTCTTTTTTTGATATCTCTAATTACGTTATAAATAATTAGCAATATCAAAGCGAGATCTGATTGACGAACTACCAGAAAGCCCTCTGCATGCAGAGAAAACCATGGAAATTATATTGAAATTTCACATGTTCCTTTAACACTTAACATGCACAGAGCAGAATTTAGCGTTACCAGCTCTGCCTTGGATAAACGCCAGATGACGAGTATGACAACAAAAGCTGTGTTACAACTAGGAAGGCCTCAGTTCTGTCGTCCAGTACAACGATGGAACTCCCATTAAGTCGAGCATCAGGATATACATTGAGGAGAATTTGCAGTCATTGCTCACCTCTAGGAGTACTAGACAATATTCAAAGTGTCTTTCATTGTAACTACCACTTGAAGTCCAACTGGGCCCTCAGCTATATGGGCTCAAATTCCATACAATATTGCGTGGAGAAACAGACATAAAGGAAAATCCCTCCAGCACAGATTCAAAGCACCGAAGCATGTGTTTAATTTTAAGTACATGCTTAAATCACATGGAAATAAATGAGATTTAAGCATTTGCTGAAAATGAAGCATATGCTTAAGTGCTCTGCTGAACCAGCACCTCGGTGCTTAACTACCTGTTTAGTCTTGTGTTTACACTCTGGCATATGCCAAGATAAATTCAGAGCAGAAATGGTCAACATTGTTCTATTTTTTTTTAATTAAAGATCATCAGGAAAAAGTTACTCTCTCTGTTCCTCCCAATCATAGCCCACATGTATCACCAACAAGACCTGCATCAGAAGCAGCTGAGCACATCTGATTTAGATTCTCTCCACATATCACACAAGAGCATTTACAGTATTCTGGGGTTTTAAAGGTCAAAGAGAGATTTCTGAACATCATCAAAGTACTTTTTCATAAACTCCACCGCACTCTGTTAGCTCTTCTGAACACATGGTCGTGATATATGTATGGTAGAGGTGCAGACCCAAATACTGAGCTGATGCTACAATGTAGCTCTCACAGTTCCATTTTTCTTGCTGCATAATATGCACTCGATAGGTACACCGTCTTGTCTTTGTGCTAGAAAGCACACCTAGGGCTTGACCAGGAATACAGTCAACCACACACAATGAATACTTTAGCGCTGGAATCGTTACACAGCCCCTGCTCTAATGTATTCTCTGCAAGCCTTGATCCCCAGTCTGCAAAGGAGAAGGAAGGATTGGAGAATCCTAGCAATAAACCTCTCATCACCACCCTCTGCTCAGCCTACCATATAAAGTAACCCAAACGCTCTAGGCTTTTTATTTAGGGTTTCTGTTAGTACATCGACCTTCTCCTGCCCCGTGGCTGACAGGGGAGTGGAGTGGGCAGAGTCAGGCTTCAAGGAACAGGGTTTCACAGGACTCCATCTCCACAGCCATGCCTATCCCTGCCACACAAATGGCGGAACTCTTGCTCTGCAGGTCTTGGTTCGTCCCCTTGCTGCTAGTGAGTCACTGGGTGCAGCCTGTGACTCCAGTGGGGGAAGTCACACTGTGCATGGAGTTAGCAAATGTCACTCTGAGGCAGGCATACAAGCTGTTCTGCGGAACAGGTAGGGTGACCACCTTTTCAAAATGCAAAAACATGCAGGAGCCCCGCCTCCTCTATGGCCCTGTCCCCCTTCTCCTCCTCTTCCCACTGAGGCCCAGGCCCCTGGCCAGGCTGGAAGCCGGAGCCAGGCAGTGGTAAAAGCTGCCCAAGGATCCCAGGCTACTGTGGCGAGCCCCGGACCCTGTAAAGTTAAGGATGTGGGTCATAGTGGCTGATCCAAGAGCAATTCCTAGCCCATGTTCCCCCCGGGGCAAGTGGAGGGTCCAAGACCCTGGAGGTCCCCTTGGTGGCCCGGGCTCCTTGGGCTGCTCTTATTACTGCCTGGCTCCAGCTTCTGAACTGACCAGGGGAGGGGCTTCAGGGGGAAGAGGAGGAGCAAAGGGGGGGCCTTATGGCAAGGGGGTGCTAAGGCCCATATAACCTCCCTCCGACCACCAACAGGAAGAGGCTGGCACTGCCTCTGAACTTTGGGCAGGCATGGAGCAGTGCCACAGGGAATCCAGGACAAATGGCTGTCCCAAAGTCATTCAACCTGGGACCAGGACTTGAAATGTATATTTTGGGACTGTGCCATCCAATTAGGGATGCCTGGTCACCGAGGAACATGCCATTTGGTATGGTTCCTCCCTTACTTCTCCCCACACTTCCTTGCTGTGGCCTGGATAGCGTGGCTTAACTGTGTAGGGCACTAGAGCAAAGAACAAGGGGAAACATCACACACAGCCTCTTCTCTCGGAGCACCCCATTGCGGGTTTCTTCCCACTGGTTTCCTTCCTCTGTTTAAAACCACTGAGAGAACATTAGTGTCTTGCCCAAGGCTACTTAGCAAGTCAACAGGCAACCCAGGTAAGATTACAACACCCAACCTCTTTGCTCTCCCAGACTCAATTCTCTAGATCACATTACCTGCCACACTCTACATACTGTACACAATCAGTGTTGCAAACAACAGATGACAGCTAAAGTAGCAGTGATCAGAGCCAGCCCAACAAACAAAAGTGAGCAAAAAACAAAAATGAGCGCAAAGAATTTGAGTGGGCTTATGCGGTGACAACAGCTGAGGACCTCCACCCAGCTGAGGACCTCCACCTCCACCCATCACCCAGGCCAGTCTCTATAGAATGGATCCAAAGCAGCAGACCAGTTCCCACTCTAACCTTAAGCTTTAGGGACCTTTGGAGACAGATCCCAACTTTGCAGCCATAGCTTATCTCAATCAAATTAAAACCTTGTGTCCACCATTAAATCATTTCATTTCAAAGACAGAAAATATTAGAACCACTGAACATATTTTGAAAAGGTGTTGTTATTATCCAAGAAACCCAGAGAGTGCCTGGGAAATGTACTCTTCTCCATTTCTTTCCATCAGCAATCTACTGAGATTCTTGCTAACAGAAAACAGATGGAAGGAGAGTATTCTATGCCTCAAAGGTCATATTATTTCTAGTAACTAACATTATTTACAGCCACTGCATGCTGCTGAGTGTTGTGTAAACGGGATGAAATTTAGATAAGCCAACAAAAAATAGCCTGTCTTGCCACGGGTTCTGTATCATGCTTAATGGAACAGAAGGGAAGTGCTGTTTGCTGAAATGGTTTGGCCAGATCTGAAACTACGTGGATGATATTTTTTTTCCCCTTCTTCTTTATCATTAAAGCTTGGGAAGGGGAATTTTGAGAGCTTTGGCTTTGGGAAGCCAGTTAGAGTCTAGGATCTAGCTTCATCATCCGTCTTATCATCTGTATTAATTTCAAAAGGCTGCATGCATGTGTGAAAGATGTTTGGCTCATGAAGCTAGTTTAAAAAGCTCATGGAGGTAAAATCTTCATGGGTAGGAATAAAGGGGATCAGTTAATAAAATATACCATACTTGTATCAGCTGTGTCAATGGGAAGTGATGTGGAGTCAGAAATGTTGTAGTTTCCCTGACTGAAAAGAAGGGACAGATAGAAGAAGTGTACATATGCTCTGAGGGTGGGGAAAAGATGAGAGGGTAGGAATGAAACAGGTTAGCATGCCAAAGGCATAGACTTGGAATAAAGTCAGCTAGCTGCCTGTAGAGAGGGAGGAATGTTTATGCCTGCTAAACATGAGCGATGTGATGAGAAAGGAGTAGGATATAACCATTTACTGGCCATATCTTTCTGCCTTGGAGCAAATCACAGCCCTGCTGCATTCAGGAACCTAGCAATCACAGCCACCCGACACAATGGGGGAGCAATTCCCCTGTGAGAACTAGGGTTATCACCCTACAGTGAAAGCGGAAAAACTTCAAAAAATTAAATTAGCACCTAGAACGTAACTCTTATGGGCCAAATTGTACCCTCAGTTACAGGTGTGCTACCCTCCTGACTTTGAAGCAGGCAAGGAATACCATGAATCAGGGCAAGCAATTCCTCTAGAATGGGATAAAATACCAATCTCTTAGTGGGCTTCTACAGCCCAGCTGATAATCAGTTTTTAGGCTTTTTTTAAACCAAGAAACAACAACAGGTCGTATTCTCCTCACTTATAGCAAAGTAAATCAGGGGTAGTTCCACTGAAATGCATATAGCTTGCATGTGCCAAATTTGTTAGCATTTGTCACATACAGGGGTTAGTGAAATAAAGCACACACACAACCAGTAACTGGGTCCAGGTCTCACTACATTTCAGGCTGTGTCTTAACTGAAAAACAGTGCACTCTTTCCTCAAAATAGCTGTCTTGATGTGAAATCCTAGTGGAGACAAGCCACATGTTGTTTTTACCTCAGCATAGGTAGTCCAGGTCAAATCCATACCCTCACCTGGGGATTACCTTGACTAGCTGCAAAGAGGTAAAAACTAGCTGTGCTTTGTCTCCTGTAGGATTTTATATCAAGACCGCTTTCTTGATATACAATTTCCTCCTCTTCCCCCCTTTTATTTTCTGTGAAGACATAGCCTCAGGCAAATCACCTGGCAGTTGGTGGGTTAAAAATCAAACTCTAGTGATCAAATCCTCCTGGCTCACCTATTAGTTCATTCACTCTAACATGCAGCTTAGCTAATTAATGCTTACCGGTAGTTACATGACAAGGTCACTTCATTTAAATATGCTTGAGAATAAACAAAGTAATGCTATTTGTTCGAGAACCAGGTGAGGATTATGGAACGTGTTACATCATTATTATTGAGAAAGTCAGAGAGTGCCATCAGACATTTCTCAAAATCTTCCTTGGAACGGATCATACAATTTACTAGGGCCTCTGTACCACTGATTTAAATATATATATATATATATATATATCAAACACACACATGCATTCAAAAATATAATCAGGGATTCACAAAAAATAACCCTCACCCACAGAAGAACATGCTACAGAAACAGTAAACAACCTTGAAGCACTAGCATTATTAAACCGAGAAAGTACTTTGTCCTGCTTCCTTCCTCAGCTGTGCCCGCAAAGCCTTGGGGCACATCTCTGGGTGTGGTGAGACACAAAGGTGCCCATTGTACTTCAATACTGATGCTGAGCTGTGCTGAGCCAGTCCCACAGGTACAAGGTAGAGCATCCTAAAGGCTGCTCCCAATTTGCATGATCTGCCATAGACCCTAAGAACCCATCACAGCAAAGTACCACAAATGCAAAGAGAAAAGGAGGACTTGTGGCACCTTAGAGACTAACAAATTTATTTGAGCATAAGCTTTCGTGAGCTACAGCTCACTTAATTGGATTCAATTTTCCACTGAATGCATCCGATGAAGTGAGCTGTAGCTCACGAAAGCTTATGCGCAAATAAATTTGTTAGTCACTAAGGTGCCACAAGTACTCCTTTTCTTTTTGCTCCCTATGAAGTGTTTCCAGCTTGGCACCTAATTCACTAATCACCCAAGATTCCCCTCATGCTGCAGAGATCCTCCAGGCTCCTGGTCTAGGCCAAGTAGAGAAGCACAAAGTGTCTGGAGCACATTCTAGACTCAGGGCCATTGTCTGATCATAAGAGCAAGAAGCAGATGCCAACTAAAAAAAGCAGAAATTCAGCAATATGTTTGTATAATCACAAGACTGAGGTTAAATGAGCAAAACACATCAGATGTGAAATGGGTCAATAAGTCCCAAGAAATGGAATTAAAATGAGAATTAATCCCTGAAGTGTTGAGCCATGGTATCTGCATAGATCAGTTCCCAGAACTCTTTTTAATTGCCTTCCAAAGGCCACTTTGTTCTGTTCAGATGATCTTCAACAGGTTCCAGGATTTTTTACCTACCCATGTATATCTTGTGTACAAACAAACAAACACATTAATCTTTCATTTATTTTAGGAAACAAAACTCCTGTTATTCTTCCTTCCTGATATTTTAATCCTCTGCTTTTGGCAATATAAATAACGAGAAAGACACCAATTAAGCTGCAAGTCTCCTTCTAAGCAATGAAAAATGAATAACACAGGTGAGAAAGCAGCAGATAGAGTTCGGATGACAATTTTAGACGTATTGCTATTACCAAGCAGGCTGTAAACTGTGACAGGCCCAGAGGGACTAAAGGTGAATTGGGGCAATCAAATGTGTCAGCTTTAGCGAGACAGTCTGCTCCTCTCCCACTCTTCTTTACTCCCTGTATAATAGGTTTCAGAGTAGCAGCCACGTTAGTCTGTATTCGCAAAAATGCATCCGATGAAGTGAGCTGTAGGTCATGAAAGCTTATGCTCAAATAAATTTGTTAGTCTCTAAGGTGCCACAAGTCCTCCTTTTCTTTCTGCAGATACAGACTAACATGGCTGCTACACTGAAACCTGTTATTAAACTTTGGAACTCTGGCCTAGGTCAGATGCCCGGGGCCAGATAATCTTTCAGTTTCTTCCCAGTCTTCCACAGTGTCACATGGTGTCAGAAATCAATTCAGTCTTACCCCCAAATAGTGTATTTTGAATCCCAAAGGCTGGAAGGGAACCTGGCAGAAAATTAGGGGGAAAACAGCGGCAGGGCTTCCAAATTAGACCTGGCTGATATTTCCAATTTTGCACGTGGTATCCTCCACGCTGCTAGATGTGGCAGGCCTGCAGGCACTGGAGAACTACAATACACCAGGACCATGAAAGGGATTGCAAATTCATTTGAAACTGCTATTACACTCCTGATAAGAAAGGCCGTAGCCAATACTGAGTCTCAGCCTCTTCTCAGTGAAGTCAAAGGGAGTTGTGTCATTGAAATCAAAGGAAGCATGATTGGGTCTACACGGAAGCACATGCAATGCTGTCTTTAGAAGCATACAGGAGTTATTTTTTTTCCCCCAGGATGACATTTAAAAGCCTATATTTTCTTTCAGGAATTCTGCAAGTAAGTTATTATACAACCTGGCATAGTGGAAGCATTATTATGAAGGATTATTAACACGATCTCAAAGAGTTTAGGCACAGAAAGTGAGGGTTTTTTAGCAGGTATAAATTACCATAGTGTGATTGAAGTCAATGGACCTATGCTAATTTACACCAGCTGAGAATCTGTTGTAGATATTCTACTTTTAAGAGGTGTTCCAACCTTTAATTACCTGGTCAGTTTTACATGGAATTCCTCAATACGTAACATCCTTATTAGTTTACAATATATTTTTAATTCTCAAAATTAATTATGTTTTTTATGGTGAGGTCAATTCCTGCTTTACTTTTTCATAAAGTATTTTAGGAGAATGCGAAAAAAAACCCGCATCTCTGGATTTAGATTACTATATTTACTTTAAGGAATGCAGTTATTGATAGTATCCATCACAATCCAGCACTCTTCCGAAAGGGCTGACAGAAATAGCAGATGGCTAAATGTTGACACACACACCATAGCACCTCCGTGTCAAAGTTAATCTGCAATAGATCTTAGTTTCCAAAGGTAAAATACAGCTGTTTGTAGTAACCTATGACTGGCAAGTCTAACTCCAGCAATCAATTTGCAATACTTTCATGACTCTCAAAATATTTCATGACTACATAAGAAGAGTTTTCTATTGAATCCTCATAGAATCAAATAAAAATATATCCCATTATTTTTCAATCTTCTCTAAAGAGAATTAAATATGTCACATTTTTCACTGTCTTTCTGATCCTACTTTAACTTAAATAGGTTTCTAACTAAAAACCAGAGAAAAATATGCAGGGGGGTATAATTGCATTCATTAGTGAGCATCAGACTTTGGTGTACTTGGATTTTGATAGGAGGGAAATTGATAAACGCTGTTCACATCCTAACGTTGGTGCATTGGAAAAGAAACTTTATTCTTAATTCAGTCTATTCCAGAACAGGTAGGATATTGTTAGTGTCTTTTGTGCTGAGTATTTTAGTGTTTGGCTTTGTTGCCTTTTGTTAAAAAAATAACCAAATCATATCTGTTAGAGTTCATGGTGCTGATATTCTTGTTATGTGTCCAGGTAAAATAGTGATGGGACTAGTATAAGAACCTGGATAGAACAGGAATTCTATTTGTATGTTTTAGGGGTCCAATAGATTAGATCATTTTTATTAAGCTTTTATATAACATCTGTCATTACTTTGGTACTGCATAGTTCCAATCAGTCCCAATCCACTATGAATGTTTATCACAGACAATTAAGAATACCAAATCCAACTGAGACTACAAAATACAAAATTCTACAAATACATTAGAAGCAAGAGGAAGACCAAAGACAGGGTAGGCCCATTACTTAATGAGTATGTGGGGGGAAACAATAACGGAAAATGTGAAAATGGCAGAAGTGCTAAATGACATTTTTGTTTCAGTTTTCACCAAAAAGTTTAGTAGCAATTGGACTTCTAACTTAATGCATGCCAGTGAAAATGAGGTAGAATCAGAGGCTAAAATAAGGAAAGAACAAGTTAAAAATTACTTAGACAAGTTAGATGTCTTCAAGTCACCAGGGCCTGATGAAATACATCCTAGAATACTCAAGAAGCTGACTGAGGAGATACCTGAGCCAGTAGCGATTATCTTCAAAAAGTCATGGTAGACGGGTGAGATTCCAGAGTACTGGAAAAGGGCAAATATAGTGTCAATCTATAAAAAGGGGAATAATGACAACCCAGCGAATTACAGACCAGTCAGTTTAACTTCAGGACCTGGAAAGATAATGGAGCATATAATTAATCCATCAATTTGCAGATACCCTATAAGACAATAAGGTGATAAGTAACAGTTAGCATGGATTTATCAAGAACAAATCATGTCAAACCAACCTAATAGCTTTCTTTAACAGTGTAACAAGCCGGGGGGTGGGAGGAGAAAGGGGGAGGAATGTGGTAGATGTGGTATATCTTGACTTTAGAAAGGCTTTTGGTACTATCTCACATGACCTTCTCATAAACAAACAAGGGATATACAATCTAGATGGAGCTACTACAAGGTAGGTGCATAGTTGGAAACCCCTTCTCAGGGAGTAGCTATCAGGGTTCACAGTCAAGCTGGAAGGGCATATTCAAGTGGGGTCCCACAGGGATCAGTTCTGGGTCTGGTTCTGTTCAATATCTTCATCAATGATTTAGATAATGGCATAGAGAGTACACTTATAAAGTTTGTGGATGATACCAAGCTGAGAGGGGTTGCAAGTGCTTTGGAGGACAGGATTTTTTTAAGAACAGGTTAGACAAACACCTGTCAGGGATGGTCTAGATCAGTAGTTCCAAAACTTGTTCTGCCACTTGTGCAGGGAAAGCCCCTGGAGGGCCGGGCCAGTTTGTTTACCTGCCGCATCCACAGGTTAGGCCGATCATGGCTCCCAGTGGCCACGGTTCACTGCTCCAGGCCAATGGGAGCTGCTGGAAGCGGCGGCCAGTAGGTCCCTCAGCCCACACCTCTTCCAGCAGCTCCCATTGGCCTGGAGCAGTGAACCGCGGCCACTGGGAGCCGTGATCGGCCAAACCTGCGGACGCGGCAGGTCAACAAACTGGCCCAGCCTGCCAAGGGCTTTCCCTGCACAAGTGGCAGAACAAGTTTGGGAACCACTGGTCTAGATAATACTTAGTCCTGCCATGCGTGCAGGGGACTGGACTAGATGACCTCTCAAGGTCCCTTGCAGTCATATGATTCTATGATTAAGATTAAAAATGATCTGGACAAACTGGGAGAAGTGGTCTGAAGTAAATAGGATGAAATGCAATAAAGACAAATTCATTTCTATTTAGGAAGGAACAATCAGTTGCACACATACAAAATGGGAAATTGCTTAGGAAGGAGTACTGCGGAAAAGGATCTGGGGGATCAAAGTGGATCACAAGCTAAATATGAGCAAGGCTAAGATTTAGTCAAGGGTATTTTTAGTATAAGTCATGGACAGGTCATGGGCAATAAACAAAAATTCATGGCCTGTGACCTGTCCATGACTTGTATTATAAATACCCCTGACTAAATCTTAGGTGAAGCCGTCTTCATCTCAGTTTTCCCCATCTGTAAAATGGCTATAATACTTTACTTTGCTATCTCAGAGGAGCATTGTGCGGGCTAATTAGTAAATTTTCACAGAGTGCTTTGAAGATGAAAATGGCTTTGAAGATGCTTAAGTACCATGTGTAACAGACACTAAGACACTTCACTGTATAACCGCGGTTACACACTTTCTACTTTGAAGTGATAGTCGTATAATCAGCATACAGTAAAATGTACTTTGGCAAAAATCAATTTTATTTCAGTTAATAGTCTTAAAATAAAAAAACTGCAATCTAAAGCTCAGTTTACTGTAAAGAACAAAACCTGCATTTTGTAATAATTTAATATTGCTTATGTGGCTTAACAATTACTAATTTTACAAGAAATGCTACACATTACCAATTGCATGCTCTATGCAAATGGATCTACTCACACAAAATAAATTCTTTCAGTGTACAGCATTCAGAAACTTGTTTATTTTTCATGATACAATTACGTCTCTAGGGACATTCATATTGCAGGAAAAATATTTATACATTTTCTTTTCCCACTGGTTCCAGTGGGATTCAATTTAAAATGATGCTATCTTGAAATGAATGTTTATATTGTTATCTTAAGTTTCCTTAAAACTCAATATCATCTTTCCCTAAACGTTAATTGCTTTCATGGCTGCTTAGTTATTGTTGCAGGTTGCTCAATATTCATGCAACCAAAAGAGACAGCAGTTGCATACGTTGAAATTTTGACCTGTATGTAGCGTTCTGTATGCCTGCTTCTTCAGACACTTTCAGTAACAGGTAACGTTTTAAATCACAGAGAAACTTGGTCAACTTAGCCAGCTATTACCATCCCCACTCCACTCAAAAAACAATTTAAATACTAATTTGAATACTAATTTAAATGCATCAAACACTTAACTCCAGTGAACAATCACTGATATTTTTAAAATAATTTATTTTTTAACCAAATACAGTTTTGCAATATTTGTCCCCAAAATGGACTGAGCCTTTTTATTTAATTTAATTAATTTATTTATTTAGGTAATTTGAAGATACAAAAATGGCTAAGACATTTCAGTTTGGGAAATAACTACTGAACATAGGGCATGGATTTTGTCCCAGTAGGAAATCTTGTTAAAAGAACTGGGATGGTAAGTATAGATGGACACCTTGTTAGAAAAGTGAAATCTCTTGGAATTAATTTTGTGATGACAATAACTCCCATCCAGATACATGGGAATGTCCCACCTTCATTTTATCGGATCTTGATGTGAGAAGAAACACACTATACATGTTTTTGCAATTAAGCTACATAGCCAACAATATATGAGTCTAAGACATTTAATCTTTCAGGAAGCCAAATGCTGAAAGGTTCTGAGCACTGGAAACTCCTGATGAGGTCAAAGATGTTGCAGATGCTCAGCATTTCTCAGGATGTCCATCAATGCATCCATCCAAGTTTTTATGCTGTGTCCAGTTCAGTAGGATCTGAGGTCTTCACAAAGAGTTCATAGCCAAAAAAGGGCAAGCAGACCCTATTTTCCCGTTTACTTCCCTCAACATAGGGTAAGTCTATTTTTAGTTCTTTTGCAGCATTGTGAACTACAAGGAATTGCATCAGAATATTCAGTCCTTAACCTCTTGAATTCAGACTATGTTAATAATGATCAAAAACCATTACCACTTGACAGCTAGTCTGAGGAATATGATTTAACTATCTCAGGTGCAGTTCCTAGCACACAAATACATACATCAAAGACATGACCTCAAGTGGCACCCTTTTATGGAAATTGGAACTAGGTGTAGACACTCTCAACAAGAGGTCAAGGATGGAATGAACCGCAGAGACTGAACTAGCCCCACACCTATGGATCTGGTCTCTCCCTATCAGGAAGTAAAACATATTGGCCAGATGTTGTGGGAAACTTACACACCTGCACCTTTCTGTGGCTGAATAAATAACATCTCTTGGCAATGCTATCAATGAAAAGCATTTCATGGGGTCCATAAAGTGAAGACTTTACACAGTGAAGCTAATGGGACTGAAGCATGTGCTTAAAAATAAGTACTTGCTTAAGGAATTTGCAAAGAAAGGGTAGACTTAAGCATATGCTTAAGTGTTTGCTGAATTGGGGCCAGGAAAAGTTAAGTCAAGGGTTAAGTCAGTGTAGACTATTCCCTTTGCTTGTTCTCACAAGTCATTTTATTTCAGTTAATTACCAATGCAAACTATGGTTAGTATCACCCTATTCTGGGAAGTGATGTTGATGTATGAAAACTGTAGTCAATGGCTACTGTTTCCAGAAACATTAAGATTAATAGATTTATTATGCAAGTGTTAAAACTTCAATATTTCAGAATCCTTTTCTAGCTTTATTAGAGAACCCATCACAGACTGAGTGTCTCAGAGAATAAAAATAAAATCCCGCACAGCAACAATCTCAGGATTGGTGGGCGTTTTTAACAAATGTTTTCATAATTTATAAATTACAGACTCCATATCTTATCCCCTAAACCACTGCTCACCTGCATGAAATGTCAATAATATTTTCTTACAATAGATGCACCTAATTTATAGATAATATTTACATTTTACTTTTTTTTGGATTAGTATAAGAGACAAAATTGATCCATTACAAGATTACTTGATTTAAAGGATAGCTTTAGACAAGATTATTTCTTATTAAGACACAAATGATCATTTTGAATATTCAGATGAACTGACCTTTTAATTCTCCTATAAGCTAGCGTTTCTATGTTTGAAGCTGTGAATATAAAAAGATACCGTAAGGTGGCTATAGACCAGTACTGTAGGCAAAAATATTCTATTTCTTCAAATTAAAAGGCTCCTAAATCCATATGTAGGCACCTAACAAAGCAGCAATGTTTCAGCAATGTTGAGAACCAAGAAGCTCTCAAAGACCGAAAGTATTTTAATGGAGATTTTCCAATTGTCTATAGGAAGCCACTCTGCACTGCACATGCTTCCACGGATAAATTAGCTCTGTAGTGAACATATCCTCACCCTCATGCTGAGTCCTGGCTTGTGACTTTGACTAAACACCTATGCAGAAGGAAGAACCCTCTTAAGATGCTGTCTGGGCTACCCACACCTTGTATCCAGGTTTGCAAGGGAGTACAGCACAGCCATTTACTCCCAAGCAGAGCTGGTGAGTGTGGTGTTCAGTAGTCAGTCAGGTGTTTAAGGTGCTGCTTAATTGTGTGTCTGGCTTCAGCTGGCTGCACCTAACAAGAGCTTCACAGCACCCCATGCAGCCTATATGAGAAGCTCAGCTCTTAACTGCATAGTCCCCAGTATCACAGAGGACAGGAAATAGGTAGAGCACTTGCTCCACCCAGTCTCAATGCACCGGCCAGCAGCAAATTAATACACCTCAGCCCCCATCAACCATTTGGGGCAAGTAGAAAACAGGGGGAGAGGTTTGCCTCAGAATCATGCAACCTCCCAGAGATACTTCCAGAATGGTACTGATTACACAGTCCCTTGCTCAAGACAGAGCATTCCTAAATAGGTCAGCAATCCATAAGACCCTTTCTTCAGTCTTTGCACAGTAAATTGGTCTTTCATTAAAAGTCCTGTAATCTTCCTTCCTAGAGACATATTTGTACCTTCATTAATTTTCTAGTTGATCTGATACAAGCCAAAATTTATAATAGAGGAAGATACATCTTAATAGCATTGGTCAGCTGTGATATAGCTTACTGTAAAAATAAGGAATGGAATTAAATGCAGATAGGTAAGACTGAAACTGAACAAATCTATCAAAAGAATGGCGAGATAAAGCATCCTAAGCAATGAAATGTGAAAAGACTTCCGGTCATATAAAGGCAACTTCTGGCCTTGGCATTCATGAAATATCTTCTTCAAGTTGTACTTTTACTGTGGTCAGTAAACTTAAAAAAATAATCTCATCTGAAGCAGGCATTTGTTTACAACTTTAATTTAGTTTCACAGAAAAGGAGCTAAAATTGATTGCTTTGCAGATACTCAAGACAATGGAAACCTTGTATCAAAGGTTATTAACCTTTCAAGGCATCCTTCTGTGACCACAAAACTGCATTTTTAAAAATTCCTCCTGTAACATATCATAGAAATGTAGGGCTGGAAGTTCACCTCGTCCAGCCCCCTCTGCTGAGGCAGGACCATATATACCTAGGCCATCCCTGGCAGGTGTTTGTCTGATCTGTTCTTAAAAACCACCAATGATTGGGGTTTCATAACCTCCCTTGGAAGCCTATTCCAGAGTTTAACTACCCTCAGGGTTAGAAATCTTTTCCTAACATCTAACCTAACTCTCCCTTACCGCAGATTAAGATCATTACTTGTTGTCCAATCTTCAGTGGACATGGGGAAAAATTAAACACAGTCCTCTTTATAACAGCCCTTAACATATTTGAAGGCTATCAAGTCCCGCACATACTTCTTTTCTCTGGACTAAACATGCCCTGTTTTTTTAATCTTTCTTCATAGGTCAGGTTTTCTAATCCTTTTTATTATTTTTATTCTCTCTTCTGGACTTCCTTCAATTTGTCCACCTCTTTCCTAAAGTATGGCACCCAGAATTGGCCACAGCACTCCAAATGACGCTCAGTAGAGTGGGACGATTACTTCCCATGTCATATATATAATGTAACACTCCTGTTTATACACCCCAAAATGATATTAGCCTTTTTCACAATTGCATCACATTGTCGACTCACATTCAATCTGTGATCCACTATAAATCCTAGATCTTTTCAGCAGTTCTATCACCTACCCAGTTCTTCCCTATTTTATAGTTGTGCATTTGATTTTCCATTTCTAAGTGAAGTACTTTGCATTTGTCTTTCCTGAATTTCATCTTATTGATTTCAGACCAATTCTCCAATTTGTCAAATTTGTTTTGAATACTAATATTGTCCTCTAAAGTACTAGCAATCCCTCACAGCAATAGTATCATCCACAAATTTTATAAGCTCACTCTTTACTCCACTACGCAAGTCATCAATGAAAATGTTGAATAATACTGGACCCATGACAGACCGTTGTGGGACACCACTAGATACACCCTCACGGTTTGACAATGAACCATAGACAGCTACACTTTAATTTCATCTAGGCTACACTTTCCTGGTTTTTTCATGAGAATGTCCTGTGGGACTGTGTCAAAAGCCTTACTAAAATCAAGAAAATCACATGTACAGCTTCCGCCCATCTACTAAACCAGTAACTCTTTCAAAGAAGGAAATTAGGTTGGTTTGGCATGACTTTTTCTTGTCAGATTCATGTTGGCTCTTACTTATAACCCTATTGTCCTCTAGGTGCTTACAAATTGATTATTTAATCATTTGTTCTAGCATCTTTCTAGGTATAGAAGTTAGGCAGGCTGCTCTATAATTTCCTGTGTCTTCTTTCTTCACATTTTAAAACAAGATAGATTCTGTGTTCCTTCTCCAGTCCTCTGAGACTTCACCGATCCTCCATGAGCTCTCAAAGATAATCTCTAACAGTTCCAAGATTGCTTCAGCTTCTGCTAGTTCCTTTAGTATTCTAGGCCTAGGGTAAATTTCATTAGGTCTTACTGACTTGAATACTTCAAACTTCCCTAAATATTCTTTAATCTGATCTTCCCCTATTTTGACTTGTGTTTCTTCTACCTTATTGTTAAGTATCTGGTCACAATTTAGCTTTTTAGTGACAACACAAGCAAAACAGGCATTAAACAACTCAGTCTTCTTGATGTCATACGTTGCTAGTTCTCCTTCCCCACTAAGTAGAGGACCTACTCTTTTCATCATCTTTCTCTGCCTCCTAATGTACTTATCGTAATTTTTCTTATTGCTTTTCATGTCCCTTGCTAGGTGTAACTCATTTTGTGTCTTAGCCGTTCTGATTTTGTCCCTACGTGCTTGTAATATTATTTTGTACTCATCCTTAACAATCTGTTTGTGTTTCCACGTTTTTGTAGGATTCTTTTCTGATTTTTAGGTCATTAAAGAGATCCTCATGGAGACATATTGACCTCTTACCGTTTTTCCTCTTTCCTTCACATGGGGATAGTTTACTGTTGCACTTTTAATATGGTCTCCTTGAGAAACTGCCAGGTCTCCTAAACTCCCTTTTCCCTTAGATTTTCTTCCCATGGGACCTTACCTACCAGTGCTCTGAGTTTCTTAGTTTGCTTTTTTGAAGTTCAGTTTCCTTAATCTGCTGCTCTTACTCCTTTTTTTTCCTTTGAATTATGAAATCCATCATTTCATGGTCACTTTCAATACAAATTGCCATCAACCTTCAGATTTGCAATCAATTCCTCCCTCTTAGTGAGCATGAAGTCTAAAGTGGCCCCTTGGTTACTTCCTTCATCTTCTGAAACAAAAAGGAGGGCAAGAGGGGGATCAGGGGTGGGGCAGGGGGTTGGGGCGTGGGGGAGGGGGACAGGTTCCGGGCAGAGCTTACCTCAGGCAGCTCCCAGAAGCAGCGGCATGTCCCTCCTCATTGGTTCACGGCCAATGGGAGCTGCAGAGCTGGCATTTGGGGTGGGGGCAGTGCGAGGAACCCCCTAGCTGCCCTACGCCTAGGAGCCAGAGGGGGGACATGCCGCTACTTTTGGGAGCTGAGTGGAGCCACAGGAGGCAGGTCTGACCCAGTATGGCCATTCTTATGTTCATGCACATAATTTCAGTTCTTCATAATTCCGCCTGTGTTCTGTACCTATCTCTCAATTTATTCATTTTCCAAAGGGTGAACTTTCTTTTTTGTTTAATTTTTTTTATATTTTCTTTTATTGTGGCCAAGTTTATAATTCTCTTTCCCTACTGTGTTATTGTGTGAGTTCAGGAAAGAGCTGGCATTGTAATTAAAATTTCAACTAAATAAAGCCTGCGGGAATTCCAGTTGCAACCACAGGGTTATTTGTTTCTGTATCAAACCATGGAGCATTTTCTACAGCCACTTGTTCGCTGGTTCACAGTAAAAGCTCACCTAAATGCTCCCCACATGTCATGATGCATTCCATAAATGCTCATTGTTTCTCTCTGAATCTGTACAGAAGACAGAATGTAAATACCCTGCACTGAACATTTCAAAAGTGCCAATACTGAACAATGCAACTGTCATTGTTTCAATACAAATTGCTAAAAGAAAGGAGGACAAGAGCAAAATACAGTCTGATAAATTCTGAGGTCCAGCTGAAATGCCAGTGGCACAACTCAGGATGGTGGTGGGGGCAGGGGGAATAAAGGTGGCGTACAACTCGCTTTTGAACAAACCGGCCTTGAACTCATTGTATGCACGCTGCTTCCTGTTGTAAATTAGAACAGTTTTATGCCATCTGACCAATGGCCAATTGTCAGCTGAGTTTCATTAGTGAGACTGTTCTGGCCATACCCGTTTACTTAATGCACATCCCCAAGCCAGAACAGGAGTTGCTTTGGGGTAATCCACTCATCGCCAATTCCATGGCTAGATTCTATTAGAGATGGCTCACAAAGCTACTGCCGCCCTGCAGTACATTGCACCCTGAGATATGACAGATTATCATCATTCTAAAGTCTGAACAAACAGGGCTGACGGTCCTTGTATGCAGGAGTGGCTGGAGGCTTTCAAGAAAGCTGTGAAATCTACTGTGACTGAAAGAAACAAAAAAGGGACATATTGCAAACCCTGGTGTAAATCTAGAAAGCACAACTCAGAGAAAGATTTTAGGGTTGGAACATTATGCATTTGTTCCTGTTACCTGTGGATATAAGGAAGAATGCTTTCTTCCAGATTTGTTATGTTTTAGTAAATTTTGCTAAGCTTTCCCAGTGGGCTCTTAGAAGGGCAATTTTTAGCTGTAACTGTAACAATCCCCTTAACATGTTGACCTTGGTAGTGCTTTGTTTCCCACATTTTGAATTGATCAGTTCCTCTTCTTTTTGGAAACCTTAAACCACTAGTGAATCACATGAATGGCATGTACAGTAGACTGTAGTTATTGGCCAATGCTACCATTCCTGGGAATATTGCTGTTTTATTTATATGGCCCCTCAAAAATTTATATGGAAACAAGGCCATAATACCCAAAGTTTTGCCTAAGAGGATTCCCCCTTCCCTGTCCCCGCCCACATACACACATGCAACCAACCTGGCTGACGGAAGTAATAAAGGTGTGATGCGTAGGAATGCTGCTAAGAGAATTTACTTTATTCATTGGCCTCAGGCATTTGACAAAAGACTCCAAAGGTTAATACTCCATGTTGTGTCTTTGCTCTCCAACTCTTAGGCACTACATGAGGGCTAGTCAAAAAATTCCCATCAAAATTGAATTCAATGGAATTCAATGACAATTTATTTATTTGGCAAAGTGCTGGTTTTCATCAAAAATTTTGAATTTGTCAAAACTTCAGCTGAAAAATTTAGAGTTTTCCCCCCAAAAAAGTCAAAATTTCTCTCAAGATTTTTTTTTCCTGACCAGCTCTAGTTCATACCAATGTCACATAATAAGGTTCAGTATGCATTGCTTATTGCTACGCTAGCCCACCTTCAGTAAACTACTGTACCTAGTAAGTACAGATGGGTATAAGAGATATGCTAGCATTCAGAATGGCATACCAAAGTGGCTCTGTTTTTGAAAAACAATCTATAAAATTCTGCCTGTTTACTCTTCCCTGCTTGTTACCAGATGGCAAGTTCAGAGGGGATGGATGAGGTGTAGTGTCTTACCTCCATGGTATGAACACCGGCTTGCAACAAGAAAAAAAATAAGTGTTCAACTTAGTGAATGTCAACAAGGACCCTATGAAATTCCTTTCCCAAACATAAATCAAGAGAGACAGAAAGTCAGCTAAGTGACACATATAGAAACAGGAATCCTGTTTCTGGATTGGGGAATGTATGCACTAAAGAAATAACAGATCTTTACAGACAGAGAATGTCCTGTCCAGGAAAGCAGATTGTTGTGGTTGTTTTTAAATGTTGGCAAGCTGAAAAAGGAAAGTTTATTTTAAAAGGAAGGGATATTTTTGAGTTATTTTAAATTTAAATTTAATCATCTTAGAAAAGCCAAAGATGATCTCAATAATTTGTTTTGGTTGAGCAGAGAGAGATCATAAACAAAGTGAACTAGATGATCACTATTATTTCTGAGCACCCCAATGTGCCTGAAAATATTGTTAACTTTAGATGAGGAATCATGAAAACTCCTATATTTACAGAGGGATTCGGCATCAGAAACTCCCACTAATCCCTGTTAAATCTCTGCACACTGCTTTGAAAATTTAATGGAAAGTCCACTATCTATCCACTGGTTCCTTTGAAGGGTGAATTTACAAAAATCCTAAAATTAAAATATCAGAGATATCATCTCCAGAAATACAAAAACTATGAGTTGTGGAGCTTCAAAAATTGACTTAGCAGAGCCAATGGTCTTTGCATACCACAGCTAATGTCTCATATGGCAGCTGAACACACCACAGTGGGACAATCTGTGGTGGGACAATCCAGTGGGAACCATCATGTTACAGTTCATAGTACTTACGGGAAATGCACCCGGCACCGTGAAATACCCGCCTTAGTCCATGAGTATCCCAACAACACCTCCATACTTGAAAGGAGTCAACATTTTCTGACCGTTTGGACCAGATTGTTGGTAGATGAATTCTTTACAATTGAGGAAAGAGGCCTTCTTCCCTCCCAAAGCTATTTTTTTATGCTAGTCTCTCTCCCATGGTATAGTGTCTGTTGGACAATCCCAGTGCTACTCAGTAGCCCTCACCAATAGATGCTCTCCTAATAAACAGGGGATGCAATTGGCTAGAATGTGGAAGGACACCACCTGCACAGGCGTAACCCAGCCTGAGGGACCCCACCGTAAGACCAGGCTGATGTCCCTTTTAAATAAGTTAGTTTTTAGGCTAATTGTGTCCGATAGTTTGCTGGTCAAATGATAAACCATATACATTTCTACAAAGGCTACAAACAATTTGGCCTTTAGATATGTCCTATTTACCTAGAGAGGAAGAGCCTGCAAGATACTATCAGACCCTATGCGGCAAATCAGGTTGATAATACTGGAAATCAGTTTGGTGGATAACATAAATTAATTTGATATTTGATTTGGAAGTGCCAACTGGACATAAAAAGAAAAATCTCCCATTAGAAGTACCTTAAAACATAATTAATATGAGGTTTCCACTGCACTGAGCAACTGACGTACCTGCTAATATGGAGCAGTTGGTCATTGATTTAGGCTATTAGAACAACAGCTGGCCTACTTCAACCAACCAAAGCCCTGAAATATTTCACGGAAGTGTTATCTACAAATGAGGATGATTCCTGCCAAGTCTATAGAAACAAACTTCATCTCAAACCAAGTAATTTACTACCTTGCATTCATCTAAATTCATAACCCAAAGGTTAATGGAGCACTCTGTCCCAAACAAATCACCTTTATTTATGCATGGGTTGTGGGGTAATTGAGAAACAGGTGATGCACACATTCTGGTTTATGGTTTGATTTTGTGCTCCTCACAAAGATTATAAAACCTGATGAAGAGATGAAAAGATCTCATGTTACTATATAGAGCTTTCTCTCGGTTGTTCGTCAATTCAAGAGCTGTGTTGCTACTTCCAAAAAAAAAAAAAGCAGTGACTATACCCCTGTGAGGTTTTGACTCAACCCCAGAGCTGGTTTTCAGCGACTAATTAGTTCTTTCACATTGTTCACAATTATATGCTACCTCCTTTTTGAACATTCTTTTTTTAGTTAAATGAAATGTATATGCATAAAAATCAAACAAAGTCTATATTAAAATTCATTTTCCCCTAGGCCCTGTTAATAAGCTGACATGCACAGTTGGGTAGGCAACTGTCTGGCCACCTGGCAATCACTAGTCATATTATCTTTTGTTTTGATCATGTCTGAAGCCAGCTTAGAAGATGATACAATATTTTTGTGCACTTAAATATAGATCTGTCTCTAGATACAGCTGTACATACATACAAACACAGATTATTTCTATTTTACTTATATAGAGATATATGTATTGTCCTCATATACATTATCCACATCTATACATTTGTTATACAGTCCATGTCAAAAGGACAGACTGTTCTTTCAAAGGCACATCCACAGCAGTTAGGCACCTAATGCCCATTGAAAGTAATAGGAGTTAGGCAACATGTATGTAGACAATTTGGAAAAATATGGCATGGTCACTAGCGGGTGGGATGCTCTATCTATATACGCTGCCAATTGTCCCATTATAGAACCTGTATGGAGATAGCAGCCACATCTTACCCGGTATAATGAACATGCCATGTTTTTCCATGTTTTCCACATATATCTTCAGACTGTAATAAGTGAAACTAACATTCGTAACAGTTCACATATAGAGTTAAAAAGAAATGCTGTCATATAAGTCTAAAGTGAACTAAACATCTGTTATTTGGCATTCAGATGTAATTTACATATATTTGTTCCACCATGGCCTGATTAGTTGAATTTCTTGATCATGTACAACTCTGCAGACAGTTTGCTATGTATGAAATTGTTGGCCCAAATTGTTCTTTCATTTGCAGTGGTACCATCTCACTGAAAACCTCCTACTAGAACTACAACTGCTGGTTCTGGAAATCACTAGGAAATGTTCTGTGGTGGCATGAAATCAATACAAGCTGCGTCTCCATACATGGAATTACTTCAATAACAGGGATGTTCGTCAGTGCTTTTCACTGCTGTAGGCAATGAGAATGTCACCTGAAACTTGAACGACACATGAAACCTCGCTGAAAGGGGCAGCTTTGCTGAACTGCAGACACACCTTTAAGTATCTATGATTAATTGGTTAATAAATCTCCCACCATATAAGTAAACAAAGCTAAGAATGCCAATGCAGATGGAAAGGAAAGTTTCAGTTGGAATGAAAAAGTGCCTGAATATGGACAGACAAAGCCCTGATCCTGAAGTATCCCAAGCTCTGAAAACATGCAATCCATCATGCAAGAGACAGAAGAGGTCAGCCATTAATTAACATCCAAATTAAATCTTTTCAAGTAAGGGTCAACACTGCTTTTGTTTTGACATTTAAATCACTACCAACGTATTTCCTAGTTTAGCATGCAAGGCACATCACCCAAAGCCTCTTTCTTAATTGCCTTCATTTTTCATGTGTACTATTTGATTTATTGTCCATTAAAAATACCTCAAAAAAGCCACGAGTCATGTATGTGAAGTATAAACATGATTAATGTAACACAATTACATTCCACATATGATGGGGCTGGTTAGGAATCTCTGTCATCACTGCATGATGGAGCATTGTCACTGGCAGTGACCTGCCAGCTCAGCTTGACTAAAAAAGAGATTGCAGAAGGGAAGCATTTGAAGGCCGCAAATGATCCAGCAATGTCTAAATACTGTATTTAAAGTAAAAAGAAAAGGAGGACTTGTGGCACCTTAGAGACTAACAAATTGTCTCTAACATGCCACAAGTCCTCCTTTTCTTTTTGTGAATACAGGCTAACATGGCTGCTACTCTGAAACCTATTTAAAATAAGTCACTTATCACCTGATCAAGGAAAATGCAGTCTTGCCTGTTTGATAGCAGAGCATTGTCCTAGGACATTGCAACTCTCCTGATGTTATCTGAAGAACAGATTCACAAAACTACAAAGAAAACTATCAATCGATGGTATTGCCCAGTAAGGTGAGCATCTATCCACCCAGTTCAAAGTAAGACTAGCATTCTAGCTCAAGTTATGGGCAAAAGCAAAAAACAACTGTTCAGTATTATATCTTCAGTCAACTATCATTATCCATGTAGTATATCTGTGCTTTTTAAGGACTCAGTTGTGGCTGAACCTACACAGACACCGAGCAGGAGCGGAGGGAGTAAGTTATAAGAGTTCGCAGTTATGACTTCTGAAGAAACTCACCAACGAGAGTCCAGGGCATAGGTGGAACCCTCCCACCCAGGCTGTGCCCCTTAAAGTGATATAGCAGTTTACTTCCCCTTCAGTGTAACATGTTGAAGGAGAAACTTCCTGTTATTCAACTGGGCTCCTCATCGGCATGCCACGTGGGACCACACCTTAGCCCAAAATATGCACAGCGATTCCTCAAACCGAAGTATGAACAATGTGTCAGATGGTGAATTTTAAAAACACAGCCAATGTGGACTTAAGAATTGCATTCTAATATTCTCGTCCCCACTGAAGCAATTAAATAAACCACATTTCCTGTGATCAGAAAAAAATGAAAATCTGGCTAAATCAAACTCTGACCCAAAAATTCACCCTGAGGCTGCCTATGGAAAGTCTTAATCTGAAATAGCTATTTTTGCCAAAGTTATGACTCTTTGAAAAGTATTTTTTCCATTATGCTACAGATGCTAAAATATAAAAATCCCCTTGAATTCATGCTGAACAGAAAGTTAGATGCAATGTTTTGAACACGACAGCGTCTTAAAAAATGATCTTAAGAAAAAAAGGATAGGGAAAGAGGGGAGTAGAACAAGGGATACTTAGATACGAAGGAAGAGAGATTTAGGGTTTGATCAGAAACAGTTCTATAGGAATAAAGAAAAGGAGGACTTGTGGCACCTTAGAGACTAACACATTTATTTGAGCATAAGCTTTTGTGAGCTACAGCTCACTTCATCGGATGCATGCAGTGGAAAATACAGTGGGGAGATTTTATATACACAGAGAACATGAAACACCTTGAATATCACTAGAAAAGGTCCCCTCTTCCCCCCGCTCTCCTGCTGGTAATAGCTCACCTTACCTGATCACTCTTGATACTGGTAATGATAATGGTAACACCCATTGATAATGGTAACACCCATTGTTTCATGTTCTCTGTGTATATAAAAATCTCCCTACTGTATTTTCCACTGCATGCATCCGATGAAGTGACCTGTAGTTCATGAAAGCTTATGCTCAAATAAACGTGTTAGTCTCTAAGGTGCCACAAGTCCTCCTTGTCTTTTTGCGGATACAGACTAACACGGTTGCTAATCTGAAAACAGTTCTATAGGAATGCGTATTGAATAAAAAACGGGGATTAGGAAAACAAAAAGGTGTAAGGAAGGGTGGAGGTGGCCATTAAGTGAAATGTAATGATAAAATCAATTTAAAAAAAAACAGTTCCACTGGAGTACAAAGGATGACAGCTAAGAAACAACAATAGGATCTTCAGGAAACTAATGGAAAGGAGGTCATGGGTATGCAACAGAACATGTGTAGTAGTTATAGTCAATGAACAAAAAGTTGAAAGCAAAATTGTTTAGGAAAAACAAGCCTGCTGCCTAATCCTAGGGGCAAATGATAGTCTAGGCACAAGTCCACCTGGTTTCCTCAGAATAGGAAACAAACTGATTTCTTTAGTGAACCTTAAACAGCAGTTTGAAATGGAGACAGCAGTGAATAGGGAAGTAGGAAGCAATACAATTTCAGTAGGTCCCTAGCTTGTCTGATCAAAGAAGTTCCTACAGCTACACTAATTGGCCTGTTGTGTCCATTTTTTACTTCTAAAATCATGAGTGTTGTCCACCCACCTACCTAGAATCATGAGTTTTGTTTTTTTTAAAAAAAATCAGTTTGGTTTCTTTTCATTTGTTTTTTGCGGGGTTTCTGAGCCTTAACAATGAATTTGTGTTCCCGCTTTTCTCCAACACGGAAGGGTAGAAACATAATTTGTTGTTTTAATGAAAACTGAGTTGGACGTAATCCCAGGACTCCAGGAACCTGGGGTTAAAGAAAAGCACTAAATATCACAAGGCTCACAATAAAATTGTGAGAACTGGCAGCACTAAACCTCCTTCCCCACCCCCCAACCCCCTCTACTACTGGGAGGGGAGAGTGGATGGGTGCTATGCAACATGCTTCCAAAATCCTGCCTCCATTGAGGAATGGGAGGGAGAGTAAAGCTCAGCTATTCAGCTATTGTCAGCCAGTGGCTTCTTAGGCTACTCATCGGCATATGTATGCTATAAGCTAGGCGTGTGATTCCTAGCTCTTATCAAGCTAGCATGCTATAAACAGTAGTGTAGCCAGGGTAGCATGGGCAGCGGCAAGCGGTGGCATGAACTAGCCATGCAGAGTACAAACGCTCCTGAACCCCATGGGTACGTACTCAGCACACCTAGCCCGTTCCACTGCTCGGTGCTGCCAGTGTGACACTGGCTACACCACTGTTAATAGCATGCTAGCTTGATAAGAGCTAGCATGAGGAGGCCTATGCGAGCTGGGAATCACACGCCTAGCTCCAAGTACAGACATACCATACGCTATCATTTTTAGTGCACTAACTCGATGAGAGCTAGCATGAGTGTGTCTATGCAAGCTGGGAATCACACCCCCAGCTCCAAGTACAGACATACCATCACTGTCCAGCACATACTAATCTCATTATCAGCTGCATGCATGTATATATCTACTCTGCCTCGCATTTTTCCTGACTGCAACCCCCCTCCTTCTCTCACTGTGCCTTCCATTTATAGCTTCCATACAGCTCTTCTTCAGCTCATTTCTAAACACAGCAACTTTGTATTCTACACCAATGGTCAGAGCAAGCTAATGCAAAATGACACACAATAGATTTTCACTCATAGGATCCAATGCACGTGGAACCCCTTTAAGGGTGAGAAAGGGGTTTGGAATAACTTCTTGAACGCCCTGAACTAGACCATGTTGTCTAATTCATTGTTATCACAAAACCTCAATTATTCTTATTAGCCATTTGCATTACAGAAGGATTACATCAAGGCTGAATTTGACTCGATATATTCATATTCAAGTGTTTCTACACATTACACCCACTGCCATGTTCTCTGGGCATGCCATAACGAAAATGAACACTAAAAATATTTGTCTCTATCGGAACACTCACAAATGACCAAAAAAATGCTAGCATCTGCATTGATGGTAAAAGATTTCTAACTCGAGGCCTCATTGAAGATTGAACTGAAGAATTTTCAGGTGTACCCTGAAGTTGACCAAACCCAGGCTTTGGTGAAACTCTGGAAGAAGCCCGTTCCCAAGGCCATAGGAGCTGACTCCATGGGTGCTGCAGGGCTGGAGCACCGAAGGGGAAAATTAGGGGGTGCTCTGCACCCTCCGGCAGCCAAGCTCCCCTCCCCACCCCACTTCACCTCTGCCTCTTCCCCTGAGCGTGCCACGTCCCTGCTCCTCCACCTCCCTCCCAGCGCTTGCTGCCGCAAAACAGCTGTTTCTCAGTGTAACAAGCTTCAGGAGGGAGGGGGAGGAGCGGGAATGCAGCACACTCAGGGGAGGAGGCGGGGAAGAGGCGGGGCTGCAGCGGGGATTTGGGGAAGGAGTCGAATAGGGGCAATGAGGGGGCAGAGTTGGGGTGCAGACTTTGGGGAAGGGGTTGGAATGGGGGCAGGGCAGGGCAGGGGTGGGAGGGGGCGGGTTGGGGTGGGGACGGGGCCAGGCCAGGGGCAGAGTGGCGTCGAGCACCCACCGGCACCAGCAGAAGTCGGCACCTATGCCCAAGGCAAGAGCCCCGATGCTCCTATTGATTTCAGTGGGGCTAGGCTTTCGTCCCTGCACTTTTCAGGAAGCCTGATTGCAACTGAGGAACTGCTACCAAGAGTAACCCTTCAGATCTTATCTGCCACATTTCCAGAAAATCTCAGTGTCTCTTATTCCTGCCTTCCACATCTTCCTTAGAGTAGGGTATTTTCTAAACATTATTTTTGTTGAATTCATAATAAATTCTAAGGCTAGAGTGGATTCACCTAGATTAGCTGCAGACCAACCCTAGAAGTCTTTGCCGAGCTCTGTTGATCTCTCCATTCCACGTTGCCTTTCATTTGTCCTTGGTTCATCTTTTATATATTCTGTATGTAAATATACTTACCTTTGTCAACCTCCTAAAATAGTTCCCACGTAGGTTGAAAGTTGCAGTGGTTCTTTTGTTGTATATTATTTTCTTCAGAGTCCTATGCTTCAGTTGATTGTATTTCTTCACTGAAGGTATTTAAAGGTTTGCTGAATATGTGAAATAACTTTTTTACTGCCAGAACGCATGCAAATAAAAAAAGAAATAAATGGCTCTCGCTTTGGTCTCTTTTTTTTCAATAAGTTTCATGTATAATGAATATAGCTGCATTTATGACCAACTAGTAAATACATACGAAACAACTATAACCCATATTTAATTACTGGAGGAAACACTGGCAATGGAATATACAGTATGTTCTTGTTGAAATTAAAAAGATCAAAAAAACAAATATGATTGTTTCCCTGCTCTTCAGTGGAGAATTAAAATCGGCTTGGTTTATTGAAGACTACAAAAGCAATCACCGTTATAGACCTGCTTTGCATACTGGCTCTATTAATTTACATACTCATGGTAGGCCTCACATTCAGATACAACTGTTAAATTATACTGCTGTTGAGTAATGCGTATAAAAATAATGCAACAGCATGCAAAGTGTATTTAAACAGGCACAATTAAAAATATTGATTCCACTGAAGACAAGACTGAAAAGACTATGCACAGGTTTAATATTGTCACATCCAGGACACACTGCTTATGAGTGATTGAGTTCGCTAGACTTGCACATTGACAAGCTGTCTTTGTCGCATGTTATGTATTAGGCCAATTTAGCATCTGATTATTAAAATAATTTAATTCCCAAGATTGTTTTGAGATGGTTTTCCCTCCTGCTCTTCCCCCTCTTAAAATTAATAATGTCTTAATTATTGTGTCAGTTTCACACCCGTGCAATTTGCTGGGTGACCACAATGTAGTCAAATCAACAATGGCTTAAACAGTTTGTCCTTTATGCTGCTGAACAGACCGAGGACAAATCAGCAAGAGATTTGGACAGACATGCTAAGGCATCAAAGTACTCAGGTACAGCCAAAGAGAGAGACAATAAAAGTTATTTGCATTTAACTAAATTTTAACAGGAGAACATTTTTATCCTTTGAGGCCATGAAACCCCCAACATTATGTGCTTAAAACACATGCTGTCTGGCTGCTATGTCTGTTCAACAAATTGCTGGTCTTCTTTTAAAGAAAACGAACAACTGAACTCTATGGAATCCAAAAGGTGCTTAGCACCTCTGAAAATCTGGCAACACATTTTAGTGCATAATGGCAACATTTTCAAAAATGCCTAAGTAACTTAGGATGCTATGTTCCAGCTTCAACTTAGGCACCTAGGAGCCCAAATCACATTGAAAGTCAATACAATGTACTGCCTACGTCACTTTTGGAGATGGAACTTAGGGACCTAAGTGCTCAAGTGCTTTAAGTCTCCAAAGTGCTTTAGAAAAGGTGACCCTAAATCTGGATCCAATCCAAAGCTCACTGAAGTCAATGGGAGTCTTTCCTTTGACTTCAGTTGGCCCCGGTGACAAAATTGTAGTACATGTTGCAGTAGAAAGAGAGCCTGAGACATAAGCCCTTGTATCACAGGCCTGGTATGAGGCAGGACCTGCTCACAAAATCTGGCAAGAACAGGACTGATATTGCAGAAGTACACATTCCTAAGAGGTGCTAAGTACAGAGTATTGACACAAACACATCCCACTATCAAGTGGTATCAGAACATCCCAATATCAAGGATGGTACATTCCCCAAGGATAACAGAAACACACCGACCCTTCCTAAAACATAAGGTCAGGCTGACAGTACGTAACTTGTTTATATCAGGGTATAAAGATGTATCTCAGAGGGAGTATCTTGGCCAGCCATGGAAAGTCCCGCCACTGACTGAGCTGCGTCCATTGTCACGGGCATACATGTCTTAGTATCCTCGTAGAGTCTGCCAGGTGCTAATACTATGCTTTGTCAACAATAAACCTGGCCGGGTGCCTTCGTACCTTAACGGCTCTTGTGGTCATTGGGCGGTTCGCTCAAGGTCTGCTGTGCCAACTGTCTATGCAGAGCTGGGACAGCACACAGGGAGAACAAACACATGTAGCCAAATATTTAACCACACGTGTATCTGAGTTTTGATATAAACTGCAAAACAGAGCAAATACTTTCACTCACAATATAATCTTAAATAAGTAGGGGATGGAGAGAGAAAAGGTATTCCTTAAATTGAATTTTATTGCTTTGTATTTTTGATCCAAACTCTGAACCTTACTTTCACATAAATGTTATTACATATGAACTGTTAATTTCAGCTCTTGAACCAAATGTGGTCACATGAAAAGGCTACTAAACAACATGAATTATGTGGGGAAAACGCAGGTTTTTTCACAAACCCTGTTGAAATTTCTTTTGAAAATTATCAATATTTAAAGCTCACTTTAGGTACCATATTAGGCTGACAGCCTTGAAGTCTCACATCCTCAGAACAGGTCCCACTACATAATGAACAACAGCAGTGCAAGCGTTGCAACATTGCATCATTAATGTACCTGGAAAGACAAACTCTTGAAAGAAGAGTTATATCTCCATGGCCCATTCAATTTTCGGCCTGTCTGCGTAGAGTGTACGATGCCAAGAATCAATGCCAGCTCAGCTCTGGTGGTAGTTTTTGTGATATGGACACCTGTCCATTGGAAAGGGGACTGGACCACCCAGATCAACTGCTTAGATCACAGAAGAGATGGTAATAACTTTTTGAAACTCAGGCCTGATCCAAAGCCTACTAAATTTTATGGAAAGACTCTCGTTGATTTCAATGAGCTTTGGGTCAGGCTCCTGGGATGGATGCACACCAGGGAGGAAGAATGAATTTATACTGAAATGCCAATCAAGAGCCTTCTATATAGTCATGTACTGATACAGCAGGAAAGGCAAAGAATGCAGGAGGTGACTCGTTCATAAAATCAGAGGATGATCCTGAGCTTCCATGTAAATATTCAAACCCCAACAGATAAATGTGCAGAATTTTGCCAACCCTCATTCATAGCAAAGTTCAAAAATCTGTATAAATAAAGGATTTTAAGGGGAGGGGAGGAGCTATTGTAGTACCCAGGTGGAGGCTGTTCCTGGAATCATGTCATAAGGAGAAAGAACTCTGATAAATTCAGTGTGATACAAAAACACTCAGACTGCGGTTAATACAGATTTTTGCAAAAATTACATATGAAAATTACATTTCTTACAGTTCAGAATTGGCTGATCCTCTGTGAATTCAGATGGCTGTTCAATATGAAAAACCTTTTGCTGGAATCCAGGGATGCATTCTAAATCTTCTGCAAATACAAGCAACAGCACCTGAGGAAACAGAGGGAACGGACTTTTAATATCCACTTGTTCACCAACCTTCTTGGCTTTTGTGAATGCTAGCAAGTTTGGACTCAATGTTCATTTAAAAAAAAAAAAAAAAAGCCACCCACACATCCAGCACATCACAGCTTCCCTTTACAACTTTCTAACCATTGCTTTGCACGAGAAGTTTCAATCAGCATATACCCAGGCAGATATAAAGGTTGCAAAAAAAATAATATGTCTAAAGACACATCTACACTGCAGCTGGTGCGGTAAAGCCCAGTCTGGGTAGACAGACATACACTAGCACTGCTCAAGCTAGCATACTGAAAATAGCAGTGTGGCGTCATGGGCTAGCTGCCTGAATACAATACTGCCCAACCCTGGGTGCATATACGTGAGCAGTTAGCCTGAGCCACCATCCACATTGCCCCAGGCCAACATTGTGCAGATGTACCTAAGATTAATAATGTTCAATTCAGAAACACACTTAAGCACCTGCTTAAAGTTAAGCCTGTTCTGAAGTCCTTCTTAAGTCATGGGACATAAGCAAGTATAAATAGGGCTGGAGTATGCTTAAGTTATTTGCTGACTCAAGGCCTATAAGCTCAGATTAGTTTAGTAAATCTCTGAGATAGTGAAGAAGTCTTTTGTTCAAGGATAAAGTTTCATGTCACAAAAGTTTCCTTTGTATAAACTCTTGCAGCAGATGGAAAATGTCAATTCCCCACCCCCCACAAAGCTACAGTTTGTCCGGTTTCTCCACAATCAAAAAGTTGTTTACCCCAGTGAAAGACTGAAAATGGAATGTGTACATCATTCTGTAGATGGATCTGAAGGGTAAAGTTAAATACAGCTTGTGTCACTGTTAGTATGTGATCACCAAAGCACCTTGTCACCACAGGAACATCTGGGCAGCGGAGGGAGGGTAAAAGCAAAATAAAATTGACATTGTACCTATTCCCAACCAATCTCTGTTTCAGAAGATTTGTGTTCTATCACTGAATAGAGACAATGAGCTGAAAGGCTATTTTCTTTGGTGGGCTTTACATGGCAGAGGAGCAAGTAGAAAAGTCACAGAAAGAGTGGAGAAGAAAAAAAGGCACAGAAAGTTTAAGGGTTAAATGAAGCACAAGAAAGACGAGCCAGATCCAAGGTAGCAGGCAGGATAAATCTACTTTTCCATACCCAAATATAAGCATCCAAATGCATTTGGGGCCTCCTTTGGGGGATTTCCTCTGGTCCTGATATTCAGAGATGCAGAGCACTTACAGCTCTCATTAGTTTAAACACATGCCTAAAATGCCTCCAGTTGGACACCCAAAGGAAGACCAGAGAAGGGCAACAGAGTAACCAAAGAGAAAATGCTAAGTTTGACTTTCATTAGTACAAAAAGATAAATGTTGACATGCTCATGAAAGAGCCCTTATACTCAGTAGCTACCTACTATGCTTGACCTGCCAATGAGAGATAAGCTCATCATTTTCAGTGATCTAACACTATTTCAGCAAATAAGCCTCCTCCCTATAGAGTAAGAACAGGGTCCTCCAGCATATCACCTTCAGTGCTACCTTTGTTAGATAAACCTCTTTGCCATGTTGCTCTGTTCAGAGGACAGGTGATTATTATTATCAATCTTAGGCTAGCATGCTCCCCGCTTAGCCATCCCTTGTTTGCTCTTGTCAAAGAAACAGAATGCTACCCAGGTTTTCTTTCCATACAGAAAATCCTGGTGCACTACAGAGTCATTGTTGGCTTTACATTACTTGGTCTTTCAAAGCACAGGGAGGATGGTATCCCACCTGGTCTTATATCAGTTGCTCTTATTGAAACTTGATTCTCGGGCAGTCTATTTCACATAAACACTTGCTGTAAAAGGCCAGCTAGACACTGTGTGCAATAGCCAGAACGTTTCGTGACAATCCAATTGGCAGAGTGTGGGCTCACTTCTCATCCCTAATGACATGCACCGCATTTGCCCCTTTGTTCAAGTAAGAAACCAAGAGAGAGCACAAGCAAGCAGAGTCTAAGCCACTTGGCAACACTGTCATGTCTCCCATACGATTGCTGCTTCCCCTTCTTCTCTTAATAAACAGCAACCTGCAAACAAAGGGCAAGATCCTCAGGTGACAATCAGCATAACTCCATTGACTTTAAATTTACCAATTTACACAGCTAAGAAATTGTCCCACAGTGCCTCACTCTGCCCTCCAATGTCCTTCTGTACCAAGGATTCACACAGTAACGTCCAGATTTTCAAAGCCTACACTCAAAATTGCAAATTAGTTATTTAATTCATAGAAGTGGCCAGATATGCATGTAACCAGCCGTTTGCATGTGCAACTACTCCATCCGGATGCAAATCCACAGTAATAGTGTGTGAAAATGAAGCATGTAACCCATGCCAGCTTGATGTAGATAAAGTGTCACACGTAGTAACACCTAGAACAACTAGAGAGTGATACGCCTGCTACAGCCTTGGCTAATAGAAATGTGTCTTTTAGCTCATGCAGAAGAGACTTAAGCATTAAGCTCCAGAGGTCTCAGGTTTGATCCTGCCTGATGACGATCAGGGTCTGTCGGCATTATAGCTTTGCATATGCATTTTCTGCAGGGAGCTGCAACAGTGTATTTTTAAAGATTAGGCCCAGTTGGCACATGATGCCAACAAATGGGCTTGCACACAGCATGAATTAGTGCAGAATAAAATGTGCCACTCCTTCCTGTACTCCCGTGTCAAGACACAAACAGTGAACTATACAGTGTTGCAAAACCAGCCCAGTTTGGCAGAATAGCCCATAAAGTACATATATTTTCAACGATAAAGATAAAATTAATTACAAACATGATTTTGTTGCTAAAAAAATACATGGTGGTGGACATAAAAGAGGCAGTACGTCCTAGCTTGATCGCCTAGCCTCTAGAATCTTGAATTCTAGTTTGTAGCCTAGGAAAACATAGATTAGGATTGCAAAACTGATTTGGATATGATCTAGGTCAGTAATCTCAGACAATGTGTGTTTGCTGTGAAATCAGGATGATCTAAATATGCCATGAGTTCACTTCTGAAAGTCTAGTATACAGGACTCATGTAATGTCAACTTAACAAACAGAATGTGACCTTTAATCTCTTTGAAATAATTATAAAATGCAGGCCTGGCCTTGCTGTGAAATGGAACATTTTATTCTAGCTGTGCAATTCCAAACACTTTCTTCTCTTCCAGACATTAGACAAGATGTCAAGTTTGTCATCACATGGAAGGTTTTTATTAATTATCTTTTAGAAGCACAGTCCTTCTTGTAACTGTATTTTTCAGGCAACAAAAATTCTTCTATTGAACTAAATGTCTATCTTCTTAAAATTTTGTCTGCTAAAGGTCTTCACTTTGAAAAGCCCTGGCAAAAAAATAAACCAAGTACAGATTTGCGTTGAAAGCAAAAGAGAATATTGTTTAAAGCAGAACATATTCTAAATTTCAGCACCATACAGAATTCATAATTGTGTGTGTCCAAAAAGAAAAGTTTCCTGGATCATTAACTGTTTAAAGAAAGTAGAACTGGCATCTGAATGCTTACAGGTATCTTCTCCCAAAGAAAATATTTTATTTTGCATATAGGAGATTTTAAAACACTGTGAAGGTACACAAATGCTGTTCATACTTACAAATTAAAGGGCATATGTGCCTCCAATTCAGCAAACCCATCCCCTTTAGCAAAGCACTTAAGCTGGTGGAGAATTTTTTGGCAACATGTTTTTACCAAAACCATCAAAACTGAAACTTTCTGCTGAAATACATCAGTTTCAATGAAACTTTCATTGGGAAGGTTTCTTAGGTCCAGGATGGAATTTCTGGTCAAAACAAGAGAAGCACAAGAGAACCACCCAAAACAGCCAATAGAACAGTGGTAAGGGCACTAACCTGGAATGAACATTTCAAAACATGGTTTTGTCCCCATGCTGTATTAACTAAATGTTGAAACCTCAAGATTTTTTATGAAATGGGATTCTTCCTTCCTTGCCTCCCTTATTAAGCACATGCTAAAATGCTTTTGACTTTAGCCAATGAGCTTCTTATAATATTTAAGAAGCAAAGAGATAAGAATTTCGAAAGCTAAAAGTACACTGCTCTATAACTGAGAAGGGGTCAGTCTCCCATTCTTTTACTGAGAAAAATAGTATCTGCAACCTTCAAAGACTGAACACCAAACACCATTTGCTCATAACAACCTAAATCAATTTGGAAGTGAACCATTCCCTGCAAAGCAAACTGCAGGGTTCAATCACACAGCTCTAGAGAGCCCATGGACTCATATATACAACCAAACCGTCTCACCTGGTGCAATTTACTTGTTAATAAAATGTGAAGATTGAAGAGGCAATTTTTAATATCCTGACAGTTTGTCTATGCAAACTTACTACTGGTCTTTATAAGTAAATGTCACTGGTTCAGCTAGCTCCTAAGTAAGCTTGGTCATAAGGTCAGTAGATAAAGCTGTGTTCCCCATGGTGGTACTAGGCCTACTAAACATCTTAATAAAACAACAAACATATTCTAGAGGTCGAGGTTGATCTCAGTGTTTGCCCTGAAAGCTGGTCACACAAGAACCATGGAATGGAAAGCAGAAGGGGATCTCACTTTTTTATCAGAGCTGACCAGAGGATAACAATTCCGTCTTGCAGCAGATTTTGAGGGTCTGAAATGAATGTCCATTCCACATTGGGACAGAAGAAAAAAAACCTACCTTTCTAATGTTTTGGTGAACATGGTGGCTAGGGTACTGCCGTGGGACATGGGAGGCCCAGGTTCGTGTCTATATACTCTGCCAGATTCAGACTGAGCTAGGGTGAACAACTCTGCTCTGGATCAGGCCCATCCCAGGCCATGGCTGTAACCACTCAGTACAAAGTCTCTCAGACCCCAAAATCCTTCCCTGGGAAAGTGTTGTGGAATCCCCATGCTACATCCCCGTGAAACAACAAAACAGCATTTTTCACCAAAATTGCATTTAAGCAAAACAGTTCTGACAGTTTTTATACCTCTCCCGCAGCAGATATTCATGAGGAACCTGAACTGAAACCCTTTGTACGTGACTTCATCTCAGAACAGGGTTTCTCTGCCTCTCTGCAATTGATGGAAAGTTAGCCTCTAAAACAAGCTCCCAAATAGAACATAAAACGAGATTTTCAAACCATCAGATCTCTCTGCTTGTTGTACAGGAATTCCATTCAGATCAGATCAGCCATATCTCAGATTTGGAAGTGATGTTCTCAACCTGTTCTACTGTAATCCTTCTCGAATATTTGTCAGCCTGATGTGTAATCGATCAAGTCCCAATTATAAAAAACCCTAATCTTCAGAATGCCAATTACATCTCACATTGTTCTTATGGGTTGAAATTCATCCTTATGCAGAAGACTCACACAAGGCATATCCAAACAGGGCGTAAGTGGGGCATAGGCTAGGGTGAACTGTATCGAATATAAATACAAAGAAATCTCAGATTATTAGGATGATAATATTGTAAAGTTGGAGGTCCCCATTTTATCTCTGGTTCCATGCGAGCAATTTTAACACTAAGAAATCACCATAAAACCCTATAAAGTTACAGGAAAAGTTAACATGGAAAAGAGACTCAGGCATAAGTGACAGTATTGCCAACCTCCAGACTTCAAAAATCAGGAGTTAGTCCCAAAGACATCATGTGATGTTCAGAAAATTATACAAGTTTAGGTTTTATTTTCTCCTGCTATTTGCTTTGTTTTAAGGTCTGGGGTACACCCAGCTCATCTTTTTTAGCTTTTCTCTGGCATCATGAGAGCTAGAAACCAGTTTTGTTTTGTTGTTTTTCAAATTAAAGCTCAGGTTCTTGCATATATTCTCTCATAATACTATGACACCAGGGGCTGTGGAGTGAGAAAAAAACTCCAGACTGCGAGAGTTGGTAACACTGAGTTAATCTCAAAATGAAAAATCAGGGATGGATACGTTGTTACACATATTAAACTGGCTAAGTTGCTACTCCAAATCTAAAGACCCCTTCCTTCCACAGGTGCTTCAAAAATAGGGCCTCAACATAAGAACGGCCATACTGGGTCAGACCAAAGCTCCATCTAGCCCAGTATCCTGTCTTCTAACAGTGGCCAGTGCCAGGTGCATCAGGGGGAATGAACAGAACAGGTAATCACCAAGTGACCCTTCCTCTGTTGTCCATTCCCGGCTTCTGGCAAACAGAGGCCTATTAATTTCATTGGGTAACCCTGGGTTCTTGTGTTATGAATAACACGTCCTTATTTACTTTCTCTACACCAGTCATCATTTTATAGACCTCTATCATGTCCCCCCTTAGCTGCCTCTTTTCCAAGTTGAATAGTCACAGTCTGTTTAATCTCTCCTCATATAGAAGCTGTTCCTCATCATTTTTGTTGCCCTTATCTGTACCTTTTCCATTTCTAGTACATCTTTTCTAAGATGGGGTGAGCAGAACCGCATGCAGTGTTCAAGGTGTGGGAGAACCATGGATTTATATAGTGACATTATGCATTTTTCTATTTTATTACCTCTCCCTTTCCTGCAGAAATATTTAGTAAGAGGGTCTATTGGAGAGAAAAAATGGGTATAATAGCAATAAGTAGCATAGCCTGACAGCATTCTACAGAAGGAGGGTGAATCCTGGCCCCACTGAAGTCAGTGGGAGTTTTTCCATTGACTTCAGGATTTCACCCATAGCATTTTGGATCAGGGAAATAGTTACATTAAATTAAATTGTCACAGATAGTTACCATAACCGAATAATGGAAATATTCTTATGAATTAAGGGCCTGATTCTGAATCAGACTGGACAATGGGATTTTTGACACTGCCTTCAAGTAGCAGATCCTCAAACAATTGTTTCACCTACCCAGATACAGGCTACTTGACGGACATTTTTGAACATCCTCACTGAGTGGTTTTACAGCAACTGGCACAGAAGGAAATGATCCAAAAGCTAGCAGCGTACATCCTGAAATTGGTGTCATTAACAAAGGCATTATAATACTGTAAAACTACGCACTGATTTATACTTCATTATCACAGCACCACCAAATTCACCTATATAGGCTAAAAGAAATGCAATGCTGTTTTTTGGAATTCTATCCTATTGGTGGATTGCGTGTGGTGTGTTTTGGGTTTTTTTTAAATATGAGGGGAGGAGGGGAGTGAGTGAGTCCGTGAGAAAGAGAAAAAAATAGGTGTTAACCTTCTTTTTTATCATGAGATGGTTCAGAAAAGCCTATTGAAAACCTCTACAGCTCTACCTCTGAATCTGATAGTGAATTCAAGTCATTGTTGTAAGAAATGCTATTAAGATTTGGCAATAAGATTCTTCAAGGATGATAAATATCCTTTTAAAGGGTCTGCACATCCATTTACTGCATAGTTCTGTCCTAAAAATGAAAGTCACACTTGGAGTACTGAAGGGTGGGTTATGAAAATGCAAATTAGAGTGACTTTATTGGCTCAAATGAATTCAGTTCTCTTGTCACTAAGAAGTATGACTGTAGTAGACTTCCATTAACTGGAATCAGAATATGACAAAGTCTTTAGGAGGACTATCTAACAAAGAGAACTTTCAAAAGGAAAGGGTCAGAAAATAATGAGTGTTTATTATGAGAGTTGTATCACACATTGAATAAAATGTGTATCTTCCCCGACATGGGAAATCTTGTTCATTTGATTATTTAAGAAGTGATTTACTGGTAAGTGTTTTTGAACAGGCAGGTACTTTGCTTCTCAAGTTTAAGTTCTATAGAGGAAGTAAAATAAGGCTGTTAAACCAGCATCAGAACCAGACTTTTCACATGGACCCCTATATACATGCAAGTCCCAATAGTACCCTGGAGTCCATGCTAGCTGATTGTTTATAATAAGACTGGAATTTTAGGTCAAAATTTACAAAATTTTGTAAGCATAGGCTGCTAAATAAATGGACGGATCTTCAAAAGTGCTGGGCACCTAAAAGCTGTCACTGAAGTCAACTGATGTTCAGCAGGCTGGTATAACCGAGGTCTTAGTTGGATACATAGGTATAGTGAAGAAACTCTGGCCTAAGGCCTGAGTGTAAGTTTTGCTACAACAGTAGCAAGCAGTTTTTGCAAAAAGAATCAGGATTAGCCTTTGTCCAAACCCTTACATCCATACCAAAATTATCATCCATATTAATTAAATATTCTCAGGGGCTAGTAACAAAGAGCAAGATTCTGGATACTTGTGATGAGGAGTGCTTTTCTCCATGAGTAGTCCCATTAAAATAAATCATCTGCTACTAGTCATACCACCTCGCTCTTATATAGTGCTTTTCATCAGTACATCTCAAAGTATTTTAAAGGAGGTCAGTCAGTATCATTCGCCCCATTTTACAGATGGATCTGGTAAAGTGCCACTCATCATCAGCAAATGAATCTACTCAACGAGTAAAATACTACTCAGTGTGACTAAGGGCAGTGGAGCCTGGCCCCAAATCATTTTATTTGGGTTATTAAAGGTGGTAACACGTTTCTGTGACAAACACAGACACCAGCAGAATGAGATTGCAATTGGTTAGCCTATTTAGAGGAGGTTGCACAATAAATATAGTTTACAGGCAACAGAATAATGCAAATGAGCCATTCTGTAGCACTATTGCACCAGCGAAAGAGGCATAAATAAGACACACAGAAAGTCAAACTTTCCTTCTCATTAAATGCAGCATATGGAACTATCCAAACCTAAACCGTATTGCGACAATAGCCTGTTCCAAGGTCTGTTTATATAGAACATTTTAGTTATTTATCATCTAATGAACCAGTTTCATGCTATTTTCCCATAGTTATGGCTCCATGAAAAACATGAAAATTTTAATCTCTATAAAAAAAAAATTAAGAAATTCTTAAACATAGTTATGCCACTTCATATCCACTTGCATGGGGGAAAAGTAATTATTCCATACAGAAAAATATTGATGTGGCAGAACCTATTACAGAAAAAAAAATTAAGTCATATTTCCTACACCAGATAGCACTTTCAGATGAAATTTCTTGCAACTATACTGAATATGATATATGTATAATTTCCTAACAACATGATCGTTATCGGAAAGGTATAACCTTCCATCTCTTGCTTTCTTTACATTCCATAGTGTTATAACACACGGCAATTATTACTAAATCACAAAACTTAGCTTAGTGTATAACATTGTATATCTGTCTTTCAGGTATTCTGCACCAGGAAGCTAAAACCAAAACAAAACTTGCTAAAATAGACCTTTAAAAGAGCACATGGATTCATTTGCTATGGTAAAGACAAGAGCGGTATTGTGAGCCCCAAGCATTGAAAAAAAATCAGGAATTGAGCCCCAAAAATATTTCATAAAGAATATTTCACAAGGCCCAATCCAAAACCTATTGAAATCCCAGGACAGGTTCCATTCAATGGGGCTCATAATCTTCGGCATAAGTATGTGAGTTAATTTGAGCTCTGTTACCATAATTAGATTAAATTACCTGTATTATCTTGCCACAAATTATTCGCAGTGGAATGAATATAGTATTTTATGGTGGGGAAAACCTGTAACTTGCAATGATATCTGGTGGCAACAATAACCTGTTGTAGTACAGGCATAAAAAGTGGTTTTAATGGTTTAATATTCATTTTCATAATTTCACTAAATACAAAAAGCTGGGGTTCAGCCAAAAGATTAGACATCAGATGAAAGACAGGGAAAAGGTTTTCTATTCCACCAAAAGAGCCCCCTTGTTTTTTAGTTGTACAAGTGCAATCAAAACACTTCTGTGAACTACCAGAACTCAATTTTTTTCCTTTCATGCCTATTAACAGGCCATTGGTTAACAAGTGACCTAGATCAACTAGGTTCTTTTTTGCTATTGAAAGTATATAAATAAATAAAATTTTGTACATTGACGCCAATGCAAACATATTATTAATGTCCGATACTATTAGACATTAACTACCAGGTATAATTGAAATGGCAATTCTCTTAATGACCTAGTTAGTGACACATTTTGTTCTGAACTCTCACTGGCTTTAGTGAGAGTCACATGTGCATATGTCAGGGAAGAATTTGGCCCCTCATGCATAGTTTTAATTATACTTCCATAATATTGAGTCATTTAGAAGGCATTTTTAAATTGTATGATTAAACTTCTGGAGCATGCTAGTGTCTGCGAAGAGACACGACATAAACCTACTCTCACTTAAATCAGGGGGAGTTTTCTTATTGGCTTCATCAGGAGCAAGACCACAGTGTGTTCTTTTAATCTGCATGAGCAATCTTTTTATCGGCTTGGTCCAGTTTATGGGCTCATGATCAGTGCAGCTGCTTTATATATTATTCTTTAGCAAGGATATGGTAAATCTTCAGACAAAAGGAATTACTCTCACATGAGGTGGACTGAGAAAAGCTTTGTTCTCTTTATCATTACCAAGAGATAAAGAAATGGATGAATGCACTAGCTATTGGGGGCTTGTTGGTCAAGGTAAGGGCATGAATCATATTTCAGCAAGCAAGCGGAGGCTAGGAAGTTTCTCGTGCTAACTCAGTGGGAACTAGAATGTACCATGCCCTTTATAGAGGAAGGGGAACTGAACTCTGAAATTAGTGAGGTATTGCTGAAAATATGTATCAGGGACTGCACAGTTTATGCTGACCTTAACTCACAAGGGTGTCACAGTTAGCATGCAGATGGTACCCTTTCCGTATTTGGGAATAATCTATTGAGGTAACTGGGATTAGAGCCCGCTATGCTAGACAGTATAATATACTTGGACACATTATCTAGCTGCTGATCAACTCACAAAACTTACAAGCTAAGTCATAGAAGGGAAAAGGAAAGTAGATTTGTTACTTGTCTGCTCACCTTTATCGGAGGGACATATTTTTACAATTTCTTCTATAAAACATGTGAAATCAACTCACTGTGCTAGCCTGCATAATTACTCTGCAGTGATGATAAATTAATTGCAGTCCTTTTATGCTCCTTCTTTCTGAGTGTGTCTATCAAAAAGAGTAAGTACTGACCCCAGTGAACCCCAGATGAATGATCAAGAACTACATAAAGTTATCATAGTTTTAGTGAAAACTAATATAATTGATCAACTCTGAAATAACCAGTGTAGAAAAGCCAGGTGCTTAAAGAGAATTGGAGGTGAGGGGAATGCAACTCCTTAATTGGCAGAATCAGTATCTGGTAGATTCAGAAGACTCGTGGTATAATTTATATTAGTCAAGAATCCAATTCCAAAACTACTTATAAAGAAAAACGTTTAAATAATTTTAATCTTGGTCAATACTGTGCCTTTTTTAAAAAAAGTTTTTCTATTCACAAAAGATTGGTAGCTTTAACTTATTATAGGTACCCTCTGCTGGTATCAGCATATCTCCAATGACTTTAACAGACCTAGGCTGATTTATACCAGCTGAAAATCTGCCCCTACATACATACACCTTATCACAGTTCACGGAACTAACCGGGCCTTGCACATGTATTCATAAAACACAGCCCTTTTCAGGTGTTTCTTCATCAAGAAATGTGACCTTTTTTGGAAATAAAAGACAAGAGAGAACAACTAAAAGAGCTAAATTATTTTTGCCAGTTCTTCTGTCTCTAGAAGAATTATGTCCTGGGGGAAAGACAGCAAGTAACAGAACATTTCTGTGCACATCACAACATAGCAAACTCTCTAAAGCTTACAGGCCCTCTGTTAACAGTGACATTACATCAAGAATGACCTTTACAAAGAAATAAAACCCATTAGTTCTAGGAACACGATAACTATTAAAGATCAACACTTAGGAGCCGAAGCAAAACCTATATCTGGTAAATTAATTAGAACACAAATTATATGAAACCAAGACCTTGGTCTATAACCTCTCTCTTATAATTACTTGCCTTTTAAAAGCTGAATGAAATCTTTTATGTATGAAGATGCTACTATTGACCCTAAATGCATTAGGATTCAGAAAGAAATGTTTCATATATAGAGAACGGGATTTGACTGAATATTTGAACGTACTTTAGTGACTTCCTACTGAAATCACTATTTGTTTTCACTCATTGACAATAGATACAACTAGTGAATCTTAAAATTAGTTGGAAAATATTTTGAGAGTGTTTTCTTTTTAAAATAGAATATTACCACACGTACACACACCAAAAATTCAGGGAAATGTAAGTTTGAACACTTTTATGAATGTGGCAGTTTTTTAATATGATCAAATAAGGCCCCAGTGCTGCTGGACATGTGTATCTTTACCTATGCACATATTCCAATTCGAAACAATGGCAGGACTCACATGAACTTCAGGATTTGTGATGAGGGCCTGAAGTCCAGGCTAGTCTGTCCATTGATTACCATGGGCTTTGACTCAGGCCTTTAATTTCTATTTCCTTTCGATTATACTGCAGAATACGCTTCCACCTGGGCAAACAATGACTATATTCTTTCCTTAAAATGTGTTCACAGTCATTTAAAACACCTTTTATTAATTTTTTTTATTTGTGCGGGGGTAGAAATAAAGGAGGGAACAACCACTGCCGAAAATATCAACTGACACACAGCAGCTGTAGGAAAATCTGAGCCCTAGACAGCTGATGTTTTGATTTGAAACATTTTATTCCCTGGCCAACTGAGGACCCAGGCAAGAGTTACTAATACATTAGGGGGAAGATCCTCGGTTGGTTTAAATTGTCATTGCATCATTAATTTACACCAGTTGAGGATATGCCCCAACAAGCATAACAGAACACCTTAGCCCTTTTAACCCCAGCAGTTAGCCAATATTTAGGGTCTTGTGGTTTGTTTCTGTTAGGTGAAGAAATTGATGATGAAATCAGGCTTTTCTTTGACATAATACTGAATGTATGTACATTTCTGTTTACCTTAAAACAGTAGGAATCAAACAAACAGTAGGCAGCTTCTCTGTTCTTAGTTCCAAGCCTCTTTCCAGCCAGCACTCTGCCCAAAAAGTGCTCTCTCTCTCACTAGGTTCTCTCTCAGAGCAATGCCTTGAGTCCTTTTCTGGCTCTCTCCTTGGCTTTCTTGCTGCCTTCTCTGTCTGATCCTGGCTGCTTTGGCTCAGGCATATATACAGCTCCATCAAATAACAACCCGTTAAACCCTTCCATCCACATAGCTCAGTTTTTGACAGGCCTTGCATGGGGGTTGTGTTTTGGGTGGTGGCTCCTATTACTTCAGTTATCTTACTCCAAAAAGTAGTTTAACTCCTTCTTACACCTTGTCCACACTTAGGCCGACATAACTACGGTACTCAGGGGAGGGAAAAATCCACAACTTTGATCGTAGCTACGTCTACCTAACCTCTGGTGTAGATGCAGCTAGGTCAACGAGAGAGTGTTTCATTGACCTAGCTACTGAGGGAGGTGGAGCTCCTACAGAGATGGAAGAACCCCTTCTGTCACTATGGCACTGTACGCTATGGCACTGTAGCATAGACAGAACCTTACAGTTATCCTAAATAAATGTCCATCAGCTTCAACAAGGTTTAACCCAACCGCAATCACCACATTGCATTTCTTTTGGAAAATGATGACTTAAATTAAAAGGCAGTAAAATTCTGTGGAACTTGAAAAATTGTTGTGAACTCCCATATTTAAAAAACACTATACTATCCACAGAAGTTCTTTGAAAAGTATCAGATTCCATCATCCCTCATATTTACTGAGTTTGCTTTATTTTTATTTTAGAAAAAAGATGACCCCAAAAGCTGTGATCAAAACTGAAGATGTGGACAGCAGCAAAATCTATGGTCTGAACCTGTATCTAATATGGGTCTGAATGCTCAGAAGGATTGGGAGAGTTCAGATCTAGATTCCAGACTCCCACTTTGAAAGCGCTCATAGTCAAGCTTCTGTCCTGCCCATTACAGAGATACAATGCTCAGATCAGATTCACTATTGGGTTTTGGTTTGGGCCTCTCTTTAATCAGAGGCAAGAACAACTTCAATTTTCCCGGCAATTTTCACCCATGCAAGACTGACTGTGTATTTTACCTGACCTCAGTGAGAAGGGACAGTCTTCTTTTGGAATTCCTCCTGTTGGGTTTATATTTGCTCATGGGATGTCCTAACACACATTAAAAATAGTAGTGATAATTTCATTTGTTCGTTGTGTTCAATTTTTAAATGAGTTTGGTACATTCTGAATCGCAAGACCAAGTAAATCTGCTCAACTTACTTGGACTTTTAAAAGAGTTTTTATGATGTTCGAGTATCCAATAATTTAAAGGCACTTTTCCTTGTACATAGTAATTTAAAATTACTGAAGCACTTCATTTTTTTCATAAATGCTTCAGCCTGGAAGTGATTGGGGTTCTGCTCTTGCACAGTGTAAAGCAATTTAAAATTATTCGAGTGCTTCAATTTTTATAGGCGCTTCTATCTGAAAATGATTGGGGTTCTGATTATGTGCAGTATTGCACAATTTTAAAGTATCCCCCTCCCCAAAAATTGTTTTTCTAATCAATTTTTCACGGTTGGGACTGAATTCCGGAATAATGTAATATATAAAATAAGGCCAGATAAATTATACATGCATTTTACATTTAAGCAAACTTTCATCTCCTAAATAAAAATTTCAGTTTGGAAGGGTGAAGCCCTCTCATAACCATGAAGCGTTACACTTTGAAATAAATCAGGATTATGCAAAATCAGAACATCAGTATCAGTTTTTAAATGTTAGAACAGATCCTTTCTAAAATCAAGTTTCCATGTCTACTATGTACTGTAAAGTAACAGCAGTTCAGAAGCTGAACTTCTTTTTCTGCTGAAGACAACCGTGTGTGGAGGGAACAACCTTGTTGTTGTTTTTTTAGTAGATTACGGTTTGAATCCCACAATAATTGAGCCTTTCGGCTTATTCATATGGTTACTGTTAAGTATATGCTGAAGTGCTTTTAGAATTAGGGCAAGAGTGCTCAGCACCTTGCAGGTTCTAGCTCAACAATGTTAATTAGTATGTCGAATAAGTCAGTGGCACTGCTATGGGTACCCGCATGGCCCTACAGTATGCCAGCATTTTTATGGCTGACTTAGAACAACGCTTCCTCAGCTCTCATCCCCTAATGCCCCTAGAAGTCACCCAGAAGTCACCTACAGGACAGGCCCAACAAAGAAAGTAACAGAACACCACTAGCCGTCACCTTCAGCCCCCAACTAAAACCTCTCCAGCACATCATCAAGCATCTACAACCTATCCTGAAGGACGATCTCTCACTCTCACAGATCTTGGGAGACAGGCCAGTCCTCGTTTACAGACAGCCCCCCAATCTGAAGCAAATACTCACCAGCAACCACACACCACGCAACAAAAAACACTAACCGAGGAACCTATCCTTGCAACAAAACCTGTTGCCAACTCTGTCTACATATCTATTCAAGGGACACCATCGTAGGACCTAATCACATCAGCCACACTATCAGAGGCTCGTTCACCTGCACATCCACCAATGTGATATATGCCATCATGTGCCAGCAATGCCCCTCTGCCATGTACATTGGTCAAACTGGACAGTCTCTACGTAAAAGAATAAATGGACACAAATCAGACGTCAAGAATTATAACATTCAAAAACCAGTCGGAGAACACTTCAACCTCCCTGGACACTCAAGTACAGACCTAAAAATCGCACCTATTCGACAAAGAACTTCAAAAATAGACTCCAACGAGAAACTGCAGAACTGGAATTAATTTTCAAACTGGACACCATTAAATTAGGCTTGAATAACGTCTGGGAGTGGATGTGTCATTACAGAAAGTAAAACTATTTCCCCATGTTTATTTTTCCCCCCTACTGTTCCTCACATGTTCTTGTCAACTGCTGGAAATGGCCCACCTTGATTATCACTACAAAGGGGTTTTTTTCTCTCCTGCTGGTAATAGCTCACCTTACCTGATCACTCTCGTTACAGTGTGTATGATAACACCCATTGTTTCGTGTTCTCTGTGTATATAAAATCCCCCTACTGTATTTTCCACTGCATGCATCCGATGAAGTGGGCTGTAACTCACAAAAGCTTATGCTCAATTAAATTTGTTGGTCTCTAAGGTGCCCCAAGTACTCCTTTTCTTCTTGCTGATACAGACTAACATGGCTACCACTCTGAAACCTCTCAGGATAAACTTTGTTATTGTAAAGTTTAGAGTTTCAAAATATGATTAACTGAGCTTTGTGTTGAAACTACAGTGTAGCAACTCAATGCTTTACTGATGGATCTCACCCATTAAATGGCCAAGAATATTCATGGTCTTCTTAAACCACTCCCCCTAGAAGGGAAGGGAAAATTGAGGACAGGCAGTTGGTGGATAGAAATTGGCAAAATTATCCATGTACCACCGGTGGTCTCAGAAGCACTTATTGGTGTTTGTGACAGAGATGGGTGGGCAAAATGGTGATGGCTCCTCTATCTTATTTCCAGTTGCTAAATTCCATTATAAGGCTGCCAATGACACATAAATACTCTACTAAATCTATTGTTTTTCCATGGAAGCAGTTGCTACAGTAGCCACAAGAATGTTACGAAAGCATGGATGGCAAGTATCCATAAGATAATCTTGGTATTAAAATGTGGTCCACAAACTTTAGGATTAAACATGGCACTGTAGAAAGAAACAAATTAATAACGTCTAATCCTTAATTCTTCCCAAGAGTTTGAAGATATTTATTTCTTTGCTATTAAAATGAGCCACAATGAAAACATAAATTCAATTAACCAAAACAGTAAAGTAATTCGGTGTCATCATGTACAGTGAATTGAAATGATAGTGTCTAGTCCTGAAAGATATTTTACTGGCCTGGCCTGCCAATCAAGGCTTTTGAAATTCTGTCTCTTCAATTTCAGTTAGTAAGTAAATACTGACATCTTGAATTGTACTGTATAGAGCTACTTTTTATCCAGAGTTAATCTTGTTCACTGCATCTATTCCCTAGGCTGAGGTTTCAGAGTTCCCAGTTCCTGTAAATCCTTGGTATTACATCTTTTGATTCAGAAACAAAAATACTAACATATCTTATCATTCAGAAACACATGTCTTGGGTTGAGGAAGGACTGTGTTCTCCTCTTTCCCCATAGTCATCTGCTGTGCTCGCTGCATACAATTAAATTGCAAAGCATCACTGAACTCCTCTGAAATATTTTGCTTAAGCAAAACCTCAAATTATTGTAATTAAAGAAGCTGTGAAGAACCCCAATTAGACTGAGTGTCCAACAAATATTAATCAGTAAAGTAGTATTCTATTATTAAAGAACAGCTATTCACAGTAGGTGCTCCTCTTACAAGAAACAAAATTAGAAATCAAGCCAAAAGCAAACCAGAATGCACAGCAAATGAGGCTATTCCGTGCCTAATTTTAACTACTCAGTGCTCCTGCCTGGGTGGTATTTTGTGTTTTGTTTCTCTCTTCCCTCTCCTCCCCCCCCCCCCGCCCCTGCTGCTCCCCCATAGCAACAGAAGTTCTAGTGGTGAAGAGGTGACATCTTACAGAACATAGGACTGAGAACCAGACCTCAGGATGAAATCCTGGCTCCATTGAAAGTCAATAGCTAAACTCCCATTGACATCAAAAGGCCAGGATTTCTCCCCTTGGTTCTCTTCCCAGCTATATAACTGACTCCCTGCAGTGGGCACCATGGGCAAACCACTTAGCCTCTCTTCAGTTTAATCATCTGTAAAATGAAGGCAATAATACTAATGTACTTCTGAGAGAGGCTGTACAGCTTAATTAATCCAGTGTTTATAGAGTGCTTTGAGATCCTTGAATGAAAGGGGCTATAGAATGTAAACACCTATTCTAAGAGAGATGGTGAAGAGCCCAGTCCTGCACCCTAACATCAATTGGTGGATTTTTGCGCACCCAGGGGTACCAGATTGTGTCCAAAAAGAGGTGCACAAGCAGTCCTACAATTATGAACATGCTGCACCTCTCTTTTCAGCTTTTTCTCTACTTGTGGCTGTCGCTTACCCTGCCCTGCATGCCTGTTTAAAAATGATGACAGTAGGCTCATCATGAATCTCATCTTAACTTCCTGAAACCAGTCCCCCTGCAGCTTTCTTCCTCTCATTTAAGTCGATTTTATACTGTTATGTATGAGCACGAGGCACACCACTTTTTCCTCTTACAATATAAAGGAATAAATGTCAATGGTTTAAAGTAGGAAATATTCCTGTCTTTCAGTCAAGTACAGCATGGCTGCCAGAAACTAAGTGATTTATAAGGCACCTTGGCAAATATTTGAAACACTAGGAGATTACAAGTTTACTTCTTCAGAGAAGGCTCTCTAATAGAATAGCTTATAGGGAATGAACTAAGATATCTTAAAAGCAGGTCTATAGACCAGTTAATCACAAATCTGTCCCTTCTCCTTAACGGTTACCTTATATAGATTTTAAGGTGAAGCAGTACATTGTGCTAATCCAGTTCTCTACTGCTGTCCAAAAAGAATTATTTTTGTTAACGGCACGGTAAATCAAAGACTTGTTAGCTGAATTGTACAGAAAGTGGGTTTCAGAAATGAAAGCTATAATTTGTCAGGTATCCAAAACTCTTATGGGAACCAGCAGTGCATCTATTACATATTTGTTAAATTGTATTCCTGTCACATTTACGTTGCCTACGGCAGGAGATTTTTAAGCTAGGGGAGAGAGAAATGTGTAAATCAGAAGTAAAAAAAAAATATATTGATTGACTGCAAAAAGGTAAGTTTTCTATAATTACTTAGATATGCAACTCAAACAAACGTAAAGGCAGATATTTTAGAAGTACAATGATATTTTAACTTATAAAAGTGATATTTACAAGTACAACCTAACCAAATTCCAGCTCTCCAAAGTCCAGCATGAGCACTTCATACTACGCAGAAAGCTCTGTAAGTACATCAAACACATTGTCAAACAACTGTACTCAGTTTAAAATTGCTGTGTTATCATTAGTTCTTATTTGTATTGTGGTAGCACAAACGCCCCCAATCAGGGATCAAGGTCCCTTGTACTAAATACATTACACACTTTAAAAAAAAAAAAAGGTAGTCAAGAGATCCTAAGGGTGTTAAACACTCAACTCCCTTTGACTTTCAGTGGGAGCAAGTTGGATACTTAACTTCTTCAAGCACTTTTGAAAAACCCACCCTGAAGGGTTATGTCACTACAGACTTGTTAATACTCTAATATCAGCAGAAGCTTTACTAGTGATTCACATCAAAGCAATGTTAATATTATTGAAGAACAGATGCAAGGGTTTTATACAGTATGTGATATGTTTAAAATTCACTCTCCTGAGACAGTAAAAAAAAAAAGAAGTCTGATTTTAAAAGGCTGATCATCATTATAGGAGACCATGAAGATTGTGGAAAAAAATATAATACTAATGAGACTGTTATGTTCACTTCTGCCAGCAACAAAAATTACAAATTCCTTATTGTACCCGGCAACCACAGAAATGGAAGTCAAGTGGAACAGGAATGAATATTAGATACAACAGATGGAGAATGACAAAGCATCTGGCTGAATGGCAAGGAAACCACTATATCATTACTTCTCAAGATCTTTCCAGATAAGATATTACTGGACAGCAGAAAAAAAATTAGTTCTGGTAGATCTAGCAATGGGTAAGAAATATTGGAGAAGTTCCTATGGAAGACAACATGAGTCTGTACTTTATCTCTTAGTCTTCTGTCCTAAAGCTGGAAAGAGGCAGGAATCATATTTGCCAATGCACTGAAACTTCATCTTTGGCACTGGGCGACTATGCACCATTTCAGCAAAGCATTTAAGCACTTGATTAACCTAAACATATGCGTGAGTCCTATTGAAGTCAATAGAATAGAGTCACATGCTTCTCTGTTTTGCTTTGTTGAACCTTGGCCCTAGATCTCTGTTTGCTCTAAAGTGCACATCAGCTGCTTCACTAAAAAAGGTTTCAGAGTAGCAGCCGTGTTAGTCTGTATCCGCAAAAAGAAAAGGAGGACTTGTGGCATCTTAGAGACTAACACATTTATTTGAGCATAAGCTTTAAGCATAAGTTACAGCTCACTTCATCGGATGCATGCAGTGGAAAATACAGTAGGGGGATTTTATATACACAGAGAACATGAAACAATGGGTGTTACCATACACACGTAACAAGAGTGATCAGGTAAGGTGAGCTATTACCAGCAGGAGAAAAAAAAAACCTTTTGCAGTGATAATCAAGGTGGGCCATTTCCAGCAGTTGACAAGAACATGTGAGGAACAGTGGGGGGGGGGGGAATAAACATAGGGAAATAGTTTTACTTTGTGTAATGACACATCCACTCCCAGTCTCTATTCAAGCCTAATTTAATGGTGTCCAGTTTGCAAATTAATTCCAATTCAGTAGTCTCTCGTTCGAGTCTGTTTTTGAAGTTTTTTTGTTGTAATATTGACACTTTTAGGTCTCTAATCGAGTGACCAGAGAGATTGAAGTGTTCTCTGACTGGTTTTTAAATGTTATAATTCTTGATGTCTGATTTGTGTCCATTTATTCTTTTACGTAGAGACTGTCCGGTTTGGACACAAATCAGACGTCAAGAATTATAACATTCAAAAACTATTTCCCCATGTTTATCCCCCTCCCCCCGCTCCTCCTCACCCGTTCTTGTCAACTGCTGGAAATGGCCCACCTTGATTATCACTACAAAAGGTTTTTTTTCTCTTCTGCTGGTAATAGCTCACCTTACCTGATCACTCTCATTACAGTGTGTATGGTAACACCCATTGTTTTGTGTTCTCTGTGTATCTAAAATCCCCCTACTGTATTTTCCACTGCATGCATCCGATGAAGTGAGCTGTAACTCATGCAAGCTTATGCTCAAAAAAATTTGTTAGGCTCTAAGGTGCAACAAGTCCTCCTTTTCTTTTTACTAAAAAAGTGATACTAAGTCGGAGTACCCCATGTTAATCAAAGACAGCTAAGTGATCAGTGGCAAACGCAGCCTTGACAAGGAAACTCTGAAGGAGAAGAGGACCCCCCTCAAAAAAGTGCTGGTGTTTCTTTGGCAGGATCTGGGAAAATGTTCCATGACAGTGCTCCATGGAATAATGAATGATAGTGCAAGCCTCATGTTTTATCTTCACCACTGCTATATGTCTATTAGTGCTATGACTTTCTTACTTTTTTCTTGCTTCAATTGTATGTAATTTCTCTTTTAGGAATTTAGTTGGTTTTGCTTTTTACTGTCTTAATTCTTCAAAATAACTTAAAAAAAAAGAAGAAGAAGGAAAGAAGAATCCCTGTCTTCACAACTTCCCCCAGCTCGGACCAACAAAAATTCTCCTGCCAACCGCTTTGGGTGAAATACTGGCCCCACTGAAGTCAATGAACATTTTGCCATTTACTCCAGTGAAGCCAGGATTTCACTCCATGTATTTATTATTTAAACTCTATGCCTCTGTCTTTGGTGATTTGCTTCTTGCCATTAACTGCTATCACGTGTGCTGGATCCTGGTTCTCCGTTCTCCCTTTTGGCTCATTTCTCCTTCCTCATCCCAGAGGCTACTGTTATTATTGGATAGTTCAACATAAAGAAATTCGTTTCATAGCTATAACAAAGACTGAGGCACCCATTTCAGCTGCAAATGGTGAAGAGGCAGGTGGTCTGCATGCCTGTTGTGCACAGCTTCAGTGATGAACACATACTAATGTGTGCGCCACCAAACTTGTCAAATCAAGTTTACAATATACAGTCTGTCTACCAGACAAGGAATAGAAATATGTTTTATGCCTCCCACTTTCACCGTAGTATTAATGACACACATTACAGAAATCCAGTAAAATCCAAAGGGTTAGACATTAATAACTGAATTATGATATTACTGAAAACCCATGTTGAAATAAAAAAAAACCCAGGGTGGACACAGAGAATCAAAATGTCGACAGCTCTTGCTTCAGTTAAAAGTAGCAAGGGAAAACTGTCAGGGAGAAAATGTCTTTGAATAACTGATGTCCATCTCACTGCCTGTGAAAAGCCCATGGAACAAACAATAAAGTCAATAACCTTAAGGCAGGTCAATATTAAAGCACTGTGAGAGGAGAGCAGAAGGCAGCCTGAGACTAACAAACAGTAAATTGGCAGTGGGATTTATATTAAACTTGTCTTTCCTAAAGTCAAGCACGAAGATGTAGATCAAAACACAAACTTGTTTTTTTCAATATAAACTACCCAATTGCTGTCAGTTTGCACGTCTTTCCTGTACGTGTAATTCTTTTGTGGTCTCCTGCTGCATAACTTTTAGATCTAGATGTTTGATAAAGCTGGTTGAAAATGGGAATTTCCATCCTGTGGGAAATTCTAGTATTTTGTGGAATGAAGGGAGTCCCATATTTGGACAATTTTTTTTTCAGGCGGGAAAGCACTGAAAAAATTGGATTTTTAAATGTTGAAACATTTTGTTATGATATTTTCCGTTGTTATGAAATGTTTCAACATTCCCAAATTTCTTTGAATAACTGATCTATGTCTCACTGCCTTTGAAAAGTCCAGGGAACAAACAAACTCATTAATCTTAAGGCAGTTCAATATAAACTGACAGCAACTGGATAGTTTAATTTTTTTAAAAAAGTTGTTTCACTTCAATTTTTCAAACCAAATCAAATTGTTTAATTTCACCTCGGGTCAACATTGAACGGTATCTGCATCAGCTGTTGCACCATGGGGATTGTAGTTTGGCTGCCTAATGACTCCATTCTCTTCAGTGGGATGGGCTCCCTCTCTGGTCTACATCTCCCATGATGCACCATGATGGGACGATGAGGCGGTTAGGGACTATTTAGAAAAGCTGGACGTGCACAAGTCCATGGGGCCGGACGAGTTGCATCCGAGAGTGCTGAAGGAATTGGCGGCTGTGATTGCAGAGCCACTGGCCATTATCTTTGAAAACTCGTGGTGAACCGGGGAAGTCCCGGATGACTGGAAAAAGGCTAATGTAGTGCCAATCTTTAAAAAAGGGAAGAAGGAAGATCCTGGGAACTACAGGCCAGTCAGCCTCACCTCAGTCCCTGGAAAAATCATGGAGCAGGTCCTCAAAGAATCAATCCTGAAGCACTTGCATGAGAGGAAAGTGATCAGGAACAGCCAGCATGGATTCACCAAGGGAAGGTCATGCCTGACTAATCTAATCGCCTTTTATGATGAGATTACTGGTTCTGTGGATGAAGGGAAAGCAGTGGATGTATTGTTTCTTGACTTTAGCAAAGCTTTTGACACGGTCTCCCATAGTATTCTTGTCAGCAAGTTAAGGAAGTATGGGCTGGATGAATGCACCATAAGGTGGGTAGAAAGCTGGCTAAATTGTCGGGCTCAACGGGTAGTGATCAATGGCTCCATGTCTAGTTGGCAGCCGGTATCAAGTGGAGTGCCCCAGGGGTCGGTCCTGGGGCCGGTTTTATTCAATATCTTCATAAATGATCTGGAGGATGGTGTGGATTGCACTCTCAGCAAATTTGCGGATGATACTAAACTGGGAGGAGTGGTAGATACGCTGGAGGGGAGGGATAGGATACAGAAGGACCTAGACCAATTGGAAGATTGGGCCAAAAGGAATCTGATGAGGTTCAATAAGGATAAGTGCAGGGTCCTGCACTTAGGACGGAAGAACCCAATGCACAGCTACAGACTAGGGACCGAATGGCTAGGCAGCAGTTCTGCAGAAAAGGACCTAGGGGTGACAGTGGACGAGAAGCTGGATATGAGTCAGCAGTGTGCCCTTGTTGCCAAGAAGGCCAATGGCATTTTGGGATGTATAAGTAGGGGCATAGCGAGCAGATCGAGGGACGTGATCGTTCCCCTCTATTCGACATTGGTGAGGCCTCATCTGGAGTACTGTGTCCAGTTTGGGGCCCCACACTTCAAGAAGGATGTGGATAAATTGGAGAGAGTCCAGCGAAGGGCAACAAAAATGATTAGGGGACTGGAACACATGAGTTATGAGGAGAGGCTGAGGGAGCTGGGATTGTTTAGCCTGCAGAAGAGAAGAATGAGGGGGGATTTGATAGCTGCTTTCAACTACCTGAAAGGGGGTTCCAAAGAGGATGGCTCTAGACTGTTCTCAATGGTAGCAGATGACAGAACGAGGAGTAATGGTCTCAAGTTGCAGTGGGGGAGGTTTAGATTGGATATTAGGAAAAACTTTTTCACTAAGAGGGTGGTGAAACACTGGAATGCGTTACCTAGGGAGGTGGTAGAATCTCCTTCCTTAGAGGTTTTTAAGGTCAGGCTTGACAAAGCCCTGGCTGGGATGATTTAACTGGGAATTGGTCCTGCTTTGAGCAGGGGGTTGGACTAGATGACCTTCTGGGGTCCCTTCCAACCCTGATATACTATGATTCTATGATTCTATAATGATCCTATGATGCACCATGGCAGTTCATCAGAGGGGATACGTTGGTGTTTCATGGAAGATGTAATCTCACTGCGGAGCTTAGCCTATAGGGGAGAATGGGGCCATGAGTCATCTGAACTACAGCTCCATGGGGTCCCACAGCAGCTCAGGCATACACAGATAATATCAGACTGACCCAACACACAACATTTCAATTTCATTTGGCGAAATACTTTGATTTGGGTCAATCCAAAACAAAAATATTTCATTTATACATTGAACTAGACATCTTAGTAAGAGACAATCCTTGTCCTGAGGAGCTAACATGAAAACAGATAAGACAGATAAAGAGTAGGAGGGGAAACTGAGGCACAAGATGGTAAAGAGACCTGCCCAAAATCGCACAACAGGTCAGAAGCAGGCATTAATCTTTGGCCTATAAATGTATCTTGTTCCCAGGGACCCAAAACAGATATACTATGAGTTCTGACAACTCTCATTGACTTAAATGCATTTCAGGTTTTCAGGGTCTCTCTATATTGGATACCAAGTTTGGTGAATGTTATACACTGTTTATGAAATGGAGTTCTCATTAGTAAGACATATTTATTTAGCATTAGAATGAATTAAAATCTTGGGCCTTTTTATATTCAAACTCACCTTCAGAATTTCAGTCCAACTGTAAATATTACTAATAATATTTTCCCACTGTAGAAATTAGTATTTTATTAGTAATTTGGGGTCAAATCTTGAAGTCCTCATTCAATTTTTATTCAGCTCATTCCTCAGGCAAAATCTCCCATTGACTCAATAACAAACTGCTAGAGAGTCCAGGATTTGGCCCTTTGTTTCTGCAATTATTCAGTCACAGTGTGGTTACAGCTTCCTCTTGATCCAGGAAGGAAGAAAGATGCAGCAACCTTTTCCCTGGCATGGCTTACTTCCCCTTCTCTGCCAGCGCAAATACACTGGCCAGTGAGTTGGGGTTGAGCTTTGGCTCCAACTCCAGTCTCCACCCACCTATGCAAGATGGGTAGCAGCAGCTACTTTCCTTACCCCAAGTTGCTATCCAAAATACAGGTAACAAGCAAAAGGGTGTAATGAGGCACCTTATTCCCCGAGTCCCTGCACGAGCATGCTCACACTCTGGCCCTACATGAATAAGGATTACCCTAGCAAGGAAGCACTCGGTCCACGTTCCGAAAGGGGCACCATGGAAGCTGCCCACACACAAAACTTCCAAAGCACATTACGCCAGACACACACCCTTCTTACTGTCTGAGTTGGAGGAGAGCCATCCAACCATGCTAAATTGCATAGTAGCTTTGCGATGGGGATGGCTGGTATGGAATTTTACAAGATAATATCTTTTTTGTTGAAAAATGCTAATTTCATTGAAATGCCAGAAACATTTTTGCTGAAGTATTTTGGTTTCAAATAAACGTTCATCAGAAAGGTTTCTCAGGTGATGGAGTTTCTGTTAAAAAATCAAAAAGAGAGAACAAGATCCAGCCCACAAGACCGAATAGCCTGATTGTTAGGGCATTAAACTGGGATATAGGAAATGTATGTTCAAGGCCCTGATCTGGAGCAGGTACTTAAACTGGGTTTTCCACATCAGTGCCCTAATCAATGAGCTATTGGGTCTTCTGCAGTAAGAGTTTCTTTCTCTCTCTTACACACACACATTTTATTGTCCCCCTTCCTCCCCCCCCACCAAAAAAAAAAAAAGGTTGTGTCATTTCAGTGCAGAATGAAAACAAATTTCATAACCTCAAGATTTTTTGCAAAATGTAATTGTTGTTTTTCAGCCAGCCCTAGTCATGGTCACCAACAAACTAAACTTTTTTTCATTTGCGACTCAAATCCAGTATTGAACTCAGACCTACAGAGGCAGAAGAGGGGAAAGGGTAAAATACTAAGCCTCTGCATCACCTAGCCTCATTTCTACATAGCTAAAGGTGCAAGCCACCCTTTGATTATGCTCAAATGGAAATGAATGCTCAGCAAAGAATTCAGGCAAAGTGGCTGTAATACATGAACTCCAAAAGCATTGCAGGATGCCGCCTTCCTTCTTTACTGTCTTGGTTAGTTTGTATTCCTAGTCATCTTTACGGTTCCCCACGGTGCCATAAAGAAAGGTGAATCTGTCTTAAGCATGAATTAATGTGCAGTGATATTATAGCAGCTTCTTGCTTTCCCCTCTGAATTCACTCTGCAATGCTTCAGTTTTAGTCATGCAGTAGTAGTTTTGCAGTTACCTGCTGGTCTCAGGAAGAAAGTTTAATAGCAATTAATCGAACTTGCCCTTTGTTCTCTTACTTGGTATTTGCCTATGGCCGAAGGCACAAATATACAACTGTCATAAATATAAAGGGAAGGGTAACCACCTTTCTATACAGTGCTATAAAATCGCTCCTGGCCAGAGGCAACATCCTGTTACCTGTAAAGGGTTAAGAAGCTCAGCTAACCTGTCTGGCACCTGACCCAAAGGACCAATAGGGGGGCAAGATACTTTCAAATCTTGGGGGGGGGGGGCTTTTGTTTGTGCTCTTTGTTTATGTGGTTGTTCTCTCTTGGGACTGAGAGAGGCCAGACAGAAATCCATCTTCTCCAACCCATCCTAATCCAAGTCTCCAATATTGCAACCAGTATAAGTAAGCCAGGCAAGGCGGATTAGTTTATCTTTTGTTTTATGTGAATTTTCCCTGTGTTAAGAGGGAGGTTTATTCCTGTTTTCTGTAACTTTAAGGTTTTTCCCAGAAGGGGATCCTCTGTGTTTTGAATCTGAATACCCTGTAAAGTATTTTCCATCCTGATTTTACAGAGATGATTTTTACCTTTTTTTTTTTTAAATAAAATCCTTCTTTTAAGAACCTGACTGATTTTTCCACTTTTCCAAGATCCAGGGGTTTGGGTCTTTGATAATTTTGTAACAAATTGGTTAGGATATTATTCTCAAGCCTCCCCAGGAAAGGGGGTCTGTAGGGCTTGGGGGGATATTTTGGGGGAAGATGTCTCCAAGTGGTCTCTTTCCCTGTTCTTTGTTTAAAACGCTTGGTGGTGGCAGCATACTGTTCAAGGACAAGGCAAAGTTTGTACCTTGGGGAAGTTTTTAACCTAAGCTGGTAAGAATAAGCTTAGGGGGCCTTTCATGTGGGTCCCCACATCTGTACCCTAGAGTTCAGAGTCGGGAAGGAACCCTGACAACAACTCAATTAAATCTAGTCCTCTTGTGATAATATACATAAAAGTGCCATGAGGGAAGCTTTGCCATGACACTCCTTGTTGCATTTCACAAGTTTATTCAAAAGCATATATTTCAGTGGGGAGGCCTGTCATTCGAGTCTTGTCCCGTATGTGAGATGAGCTAATGCAATGTCAATTACCTGAATAGAAGGGACCTTGCTTCCAGATTTTCCATTGTGCTCTGCAGATGACAAATGGTGTAGGACTGGCACCAAAAGAGAGAGAGGGATTGTGAATAGCTCTTAACACTAGCTTCTTCTTAGCAGAGGTTTACAATTTCATTGTTGATTCCTCTAATTTGGATAGGCACAGTATAAGCTCGTATAATGCTACCCATCTATAGGTCTTTCATATAATAGCAATAAAAGGGGGCAATTGTAGCGAACAAGGTGGTTAACTTAAGTTACTCTAAAACTAGTCAGAGAATTGAAATAATGAAATAAGGGAGGTTGAATCAATTATTCAAGTCTGTGAGAAAATTGTAGACCATTTGTGGTTCCAGGGATCCAGACCTCAAACTGCAATGCTCATCGACTAGTGTTGCTTATAGTGATTAGCGATATAGCAAAACTGCAGGAACATTGCTGTGGGAACCACAGGGACATCATTAATTTTTGAGAAACACAAGGAAGTTGGAGGATCCAAATAGGTGCAACTATTGCCAACAGCAGGAGGGAGGGAGCTGGAAAAAGACACAAGTAACATTTGATGGCAGTATAACCCATGGTGGTGTATACCCATTTGCTGCCATAATGAAATCATAAATAAACTGAAAAATACAAAAAGTACCCATAAAGAGACCGTGGGCAAATAATATATGGGAAACAAACAATAAACTGATTTATTTCATAAACAAATTACTTTTCCCAAATCAGAATATTGTGCTTTTATCCAGTCATTCACAAATTTTAAATAAGACTAACAACTTCTCTGGAGACTATAATTATTAGTAGACCACATTTTCCAGAATGACAAACGAAGATGCAGACAAAGTTGCCCAGCAAGTGATGAAGTCAGAATAAGAACCCAAGAGTCTTTAAGTTCATATGAACAAATAATTTTAATAGAATTTGAATTTAAATTTGGTTTTACTCATTAATATCTGTGTTAAATTTCCTGATATGTTGCTTATGGTAGATAGCAAAAGGTTTTCTGCCGTCTCTTTGTACGCATATATATGCAATATTTATCTAGATAGCATGCCTTTAACCATGAGCTTCTTCTAGAAAATAAAATGCTTTCATTGCCATTTGCATAGTGTGATTATAAATTGTTCCAGAGTTGAAGGATCAGATTCAGACGTGTGTTTAGTATCTGCTATTCTCTTTAAAGTCAATAGGAGTTTGGGTTCTCAGAGCTTCTCAGTGGTTCAGGTTATGTCCTAGGACCACAAATGGAGTGGACAGCAAACACTACCCCAAAAGGCTATATCATGATCTCTTTTGCAAAAATGCACCATCCTGAATTCACAGCAGTTGTGCTCAAAGATGCTTACTATATATGCATTAAACTGACTAAGGTGTGATATTCATACTACACACATCCACTCAGACACATGAGCAAGCACTCCATTCTACCTTTGCTAGTATGTCACTGGTTGCCAAAACTGGGAGAAATCAGTCTTTTCCTCATCTTCCCCTTCACACAATGAACTGTTAAAACCCCAAGATCAAAATCTGATACAAGGACAAAAGGATTTCCCCTTCTTCTGAAAGAAAGAAAAAGTTATTGTTTCTGACACACTTCTTATCAAAGTACAATGACCCATCCCTTCCACCAAACTTATGTTATGATGGGCATACATGTCTGTTTATGAATGTCACTTCTGATCCACATGCTACCCTCTTTCGTAGTGTTTAGGGATAGAGACCAATTCATGACAGAAAATCCATAGCAGAAAAAGGAAGCAAATAATAATAAGACAGGGGCACTGGTAGCTAAACAGTAATAGAGATGTTCTTATACAGACTTGACCTTATTCTGCATAGCCTTGTTCAGCTTGCCAACGAATATAGACCAGCTAACCACCTGCTCAGCATTGAAATTCCTTCTTAAACAATTCTCCAGAAAATCCTTTTGATGTTAATCCACTACTTAAAAAAAAAGAGCACTGCTTAAAAAAAGACAAAGGGAAATCTGCAAAACCTTGAAATGTAATTGTCATCTGACGGTGATCTGGTGCTGTACTTGTATAAATGAATTATACTGTTCTCTAATTCAGACTGTGAAAGGAGGGACAGTCTTGAGGGTAAGACACTGTACTGTGATTCAGGAGAACTGGTTCAGGTCCCAGCAGACTCCCTTTCAACTTTATCCAAAGACTTTAGAAGTCATTGGGAGACTTCCCATTCACTGCAGCAGGATTAACATCAGGCTTTTAAGTGACTTTGGGCAAGTGACTGAGGGTATGTCTACACTACGGAATAAGGTCGAATTTATAGAAGTCGTTTTTTTAGAAATCGGTTTTATATATTCGAGTGTGTGTGTCCCCATAGAAAATGCTCTACGTGCATTAAGTGCATTAACTCGGCGGAGTGCTTCCACAGTATCGAGGCTAGAGTCGACTTCCGGCGTGTTGCACTGTGGGTAGCTATCCCACAGTTCCGCAGTCTCCGCTGCCCATTGGAATTCTGGGTTGAGATCCCAATGTCTGATGGGGCTAAAACATTGTCACGGGTGGTTCTGGGTACATATCGTCAGGCCACCCTTCCCTCCCTCCCTCTGTGAAAGCAAGGGCAGACAATCGTTTCGCGCCTTTTTTCCTGAGTTACCTGTGCAGACGCCATACCACGGCAAGCATGGAGCCTGCTCAGGTAACCATCACCGTATGTCTCCTGGGTGCTGGCAGACGTGGTACGGCTTTGCTACACAGTAGCAGCAACCCATTGCCTTCTGGCAGCAGACGGTGCAGTATGACTGGTAGCCGTCATCGTCATGTCCGAGGTGCTCTTGGCCACGTCGGCTGGGAGCGCCTGGGCAGACATGGGCGCAGGGACTAAATTTGGAGTGACTTGACCAGGTCATTCTCTTTAGTCCTGCAGTCAGTCCTATTGAACCGTCTTATGGTGAGCAGGCAGGCGATACGTATTGCTAGCAGTCGTACTGTACCATCTTCTGCCAGGCAGGCAAGAGATGAGGATGGCTAGCAGTCGTACTGTACTATCTTCTGCTGAGCAGCCATGAGATGTGGATGGCATGCAGTCCTTCTGCACCGTCTGCTGCCAGCCAAAGATGTAAAAGATAGATGGAGTGGATCAAAAAAAGAAATAGACCAGATTTGTTTTGCACTCATTTGCTTCCTCCCCCGTCGAGGGGACTCATTCCTCTACGTCACACTACAGTCACTCACAGAGAAGGTGCAGCGAGGTAAATCTAGCCATGTATCAAACAGAGGCCAGGCTAACCTCCTTGTTCCAATAAGAACAATAACTTAGGTGCACCTTTTCTTATTGGAACCCTCTGTGAAGTCCTGCCTGAAATACTCGTTGATGTAAAGCCACCCCCTTTGTTGATTTTAGCTCCCTGAAGCCAACCCTGTAAGCCGTGTCATCAGTCGCCCCTCCCTCCATCAGAGCAATGGCAGACAATCGTTCCGCGCCTTTTTTCTGTGCGGACGTCATACAAGGCAAGCATGGAGGCCGCTCAGCTCACTTTGGCAATTAGGAGCACATTAAACACCACACGCATTATCCAGCAGTATATGCAGCACCAGAACCTGGCAAAGCGATACCGGGCAAGGAGGCGACGTCAGCGCGGTCACGTGAGTGATCAGGACATGGACACAGATTTCTCTGAAAGCATGGGCCCTGCCAATGCATGCATCATGGTGCTAATGGGGCAGGTTCATGCTGTGGAACGCCGATTCTGGGCTCGGGAAACAAGCACAGACTGGTGGGACCGCATAGTGTTGCGGGTCTAGGACGATTCCCAGTGGCTGCGAAACTTTCGCATGCGTAAGGGCACTTTCATGGAACTTTGTGACTTGCTTTCCCCTGCCCTGAGGCGCATGAATACCAAGATGAGAGCAGTCCTCACAGTTGAGAAGCGAGTGGCGATAGCCCTGTGGAAGCTTGCAATGCCAGACAGCTACCGGTCAGTTGGGAATCAATTTGGAGTGGGCAAATCTACTGTTGGGGCTGCTGTGATGCAAGTAGCCCATGCAATCAAAGATCTGCTGATATCAAGGGTAGTGACCCTGGGAAATGTGCAGGTCATAGTGGATGGCTTTGCTGCAATGGGATTCCCTAACTGTGGTGGGGCCATAGACGGAACCCATATCCCTATCTTGGCACCAGAGCACCAAGCCGCCGAGTACATAAACCGCAAGGGGTACTTTTTGATAGTGCTGCAAGCTCTGGTGGGTCACAAGGGATGTTTCACCAACATCAACGTGGGATGGCCGGGAAAGGTACATGACGCTCGCATCTTCAGGAACTCTGGTCTGTTTCAAAAGCTGCAGGAAGGGACTTTATTCCCAGACCAGAAAATAACTGTTGGGGATGTTGAAATGCCTATATGTATCCTTGGGGACCCAGCCTACCCCTTAATGCCATGGCTCATGAAGCCGTACACAGGCAGCCTGGACAGTAGTCAGGAGCTGTTCAACTACAGGCTGAGCAAGTGCAGAATGGTGGTAGAATGTGCATTTGGACATTTAAAGGCACGCTGGCGCAGTTTACTGACTCGCTTAGACCTCAGCGAAACCAGTATTCCCACTGTTATTACTGCTTGCTGTGTGCTCCACAATATCTGTGAGAGTAAGGGGGAGACGTTTATGGCGGGGTGGGAGGCTGAGGCAAATCGCCTGGCTGCTGGTTACGCGCAGCCAGACACCAGGGCGGTTAGAAGAGCACAGGAGGGTGCGGTACGCATCAGAGAAGCTTTGAAAACCAGCTTCATGACTGGCCAGGCTACGGTGTGAAAGTTCTGTTTGTTTCTCCTTGATGAAACCCCCTGCCCCTTGGTTCACTCTACTTCCCTGTAAGCTAACCACCCTCCCCTCCTCCCTTCAATCACCGCTTGCAGAGGCAATAAAGTCATTGTTGCTTCACATTCATGCATTCTTTATTCATTCATCACACAAATAGGGGGATGACTACCAAGGTAGCCCATGAGGGGTGGTGGAGGAGGGAAGGAAAATGCCACACAGCACTTTAAAAGTTTACAACTTTACAATTTATTGAATGCCAGCCTTCTTTTTTTTGGGCAATCCTCTGTGGCGGAGTGGCTGGTTGGCCGGTGGCCCCCCCACCGCGTTCTTGGGCGTCTGGGTATGGAGGCTATGGAACTTGGGGAGGGGGGCGGTTGGTTACACAGGGGCTGTAGTGGCAGCCTGTGCTCCAGCTGCCTTTGCTGCAGCTCAGCCATACACTGGGGCATACTGGTTTGATCCTCCAGCAGCCTCAGCATTGAATCCTGCCTCCTCTCATCACGCTGCCGCCACATTTGAGCTTCAGCCTTGTCTTCAGCCCGCCACTTACTCTCTTCAGCCCGCCACCTCTCCTCCCGGTAATTTTGTGCTTTCCTGCACTCTGACATTATTTGCCTCCATGCATTCGTCTGTGCTCTGTCAGTGGGGGAGGACAGCATGAGCTCGGAGAACATTTCATCTCGAGTGCGTTTTTTTTTCTTTCTAAGCTTCACTAGCCTCTGGGAAGGAGAAGATCCTGTGATCATTGAAACACATGCAGCTGGTGGAGAAAAAAAAAGGGACAGTGGTATTTAAAAAGACACATTTTATAAAACAGTGGCTACACTCTTTCAGGGTAAACCTTGCTGTTAACATTACATACATAGCACAGGTGCTTTCGTTACAAGGTCGCATTTTGCCTCCCCCACCGCGTGGCTACCCCCTCAACCTTCCCCCCTCCCTGTGGCTAACAGCGGGGAACATTTCTGTTTAGCCACAGGCAAACAGCCCAGCAGGAATGGGCTCCTCTGAGTGTCCCCTGAAGAAAAGCACTCTATTTCAACCAGGTGACCATGAATTATATCTCACTCTCCTGAGGATAACACAGAGAGATAAAGAACGGATGTTGTTTGAACGCCAGGAAACATACACTGCAATGCTTTGTTGTACAATGATGTTACTGTTGTACAATGATGTTACAGTATGTGTTACTGGCCTGGAGTGGTAAAGTGTCCTACCATGAAGGACGCAATAAGGCTGCCCTCCCCAGAAACCTTTTGCAAAGGCTTTGGGAGTACATCCAGGAGAGCCGCGAATGCCAGGGCAAAGTAATCCTTTCACATGCTTGCTTTTAAACCATGTATAGTATTTTAAAAGGTACACTCACCGGAGGTCCCTTCTCCGCCTGCTGGGTCCAGGAGGCAGCCTTGGGTGGGTTCGGGGGGTACTGGCTCCAGGTCCAGGGTGAGAAACAGTTCCTGGCTGTTGGGAAAACCGGTTTCTCCGCTTGCTTGCTGTGAACTATCTACAACCTCATCATCATCATCATCTTCTTCTTCGTCCCCAAAACCTGCTTCTGTATTGCCTCCATCTCCATTGAAGGAGTCAAACAACACGGCTTGGGTAGTGGTGGCTGAACCCCCTAAAATGGCATCCAGCTCATCATAGAAGTGGCATGTTTGGGGCTCTGACCCGGAGCGGCCGTTCGCCTCTCTGGTTTTCTGGTAGGCTTGCCTCAGCTCCTTCAGTTTCACGCAGCACTGCTTCGGGTCCCTGTTATGGCCTCTGTCCTTCATGCCCTGGGAGATTTTGACAAAGGTTTTGGCATTTCGAAAACTGGAACGGAGTTCTGATAGCACGGATTCCTCTCCCCATACAGCGATCAGATCCCGTACCTCCCGTTCGGTCCATGCTGGAGCTCTTTTGCGATTCTGGGACTCCATCATGGTCACCTCTGCTGATGAGCTCTTCATGGTCACCTGCAGCTTGCCACTCTGGCCAAACAGGAAATGAGATTCAAAAGTTCGCGGTTCTTTTCCTGTCTACCTGGCCAGTGCATCTGAGTTGAGAGTGCTGTCCAGAGCGGTCACAATGGAGCACTCTGGGATAGCTCCCGGAGGCCAATACCGTCGAATTGTGTCCACAGTACCCCAAATTTGAGCCGGCAAGGCCAATATAAGCGCTAATCCACTTGTCAGGGGTGGAGTAAGGAAATCGATTTTAAGAGCCCTTTAAGTCGGAATAAAGGGCTTCATCGTGTGGACGGGTGCAGGTTTACATCAATTTAATGCTGCTAAATTCGACCTAAAGTCCTAGTGTAGACCAGGGCTTAGTATCTGCATCTGAAAACAGGGGAAAATTATTTCCTTCCTCTGTCCTTTGTCTTTTCTATTTAGATCCTAAACTCTTTGGGATGGGGATCACCTTTTATTGTGTCTTTGCAGCACATAGCACCATAGGACCACCCACCTCAAAAGGGATGTCTAGGCATTAAGATAATAAGAAAACAATGAAAAAAGAAAGAAAAAAAAAAGGAAAATAAATTTCTTGGCCCTGGGTCTGGTTGTCTCTCTGTTTCGTACAGCACAGAGCACACTGATATGACACAAATTTTGACAAAGTTTCCTGCCTAACTGGTGGAGTGAAAATACTTAGGACAGTAGCGTATTTACACCAGATGTGAACATAGGTCACTGAAAAATATTTCAAAGCAAAGTAGATGGAGAGTCGGTGAGGCACAGAATGGTAGGAAGGTGTTTCTGGATGACAGAAGCTGCAAAGACCAACAGCTGTTATACCAACAGTGACAAGATTGTGGAAGTAGATAGAGATTCAATGGGAGACCATCTATGGGGTGGTTAAGAGCTTTCCTTTCTACAATAGTAGGAAAGATTTTAGTATGTCTTGTAGTGAAAAATATCATAGGGTGTCTTCCAAAGCCCGTTGGAATTGAAGGGAATCTTTCCAGGGACTATAACTGGCTTTGGATCAGACACATAGTAAAGAATTCCCTCATTTATTAAGCAGTCAGATCTATACGATCATGAAATGAGATTGTAATAAGCATCCTAATATCTGTCACAACATTTGTCATGGGGCTTCATTGCATACTTGACTTGGGGTTTATACAATTCTATGCCAATGTGCAGTGGAATTAGGCGTTTGCTTACATCATTCTTCTCCACAGTAGGAGACAGAGGAGAAATTATTATAAGGGATAAGAGATAGTAGCATTTGGTGGTGAAATAATAATTAAAACTGCTGTGTGATTTCAGAGGTGAGATGGCATAACAATATGAATCAAACAGCTGGTTTCTTGTACTAAATGCTTATTTATATACTTTAACATATCCATATACTTCATATGAACATATACTTCACAGGTAAGTTTCAGAGTAGCTGCCGTGTTAGTCTGTATCCGCAAAAAGAAAAGGAGGACTTGTGGCACCTTAGAGACTAACAAATTTATTTAAGCATAAGCTTTCATGAGCTGCAGCTCACTTCATCGGATGCATTTCCTACAGAAAATATTTCCTTTTGATAGCTCAAGCCCCATTCCACAGTAAGTCAGCTAGAGCTGGGCAAACATTTTTGGACAAAAAAAAATTTCACTGAAAGATACAGGTTCAAATTAATCAAAACTTTTCACAAATTTGTGCTGATTTGTTTCAGCTACAAAACAACAATAAAAAAGAGTTGAAACATTTTGTTTAGCCAATTTCTAAAATGAAACATTTTGACTTTTTGATTCACAATGCTGTTTTGAATTGTATTTGAAGTTTATTAATAAAAACTAAAAGGATAAAAACTCTTTTTTTTTTAATTTTTCTGACCCAAATTCTGTTATTCTCACAGCTCTGAAGTCAGCTGGCATACAGCAGAGAATTTACCTTTTGTGTCCTCCACTTACCAAATGACACTTTGAGAACAAAGTAGGCGAGATAATATATTTTTATTGGACCAACTTCTGCTGGAGAGACAAGCTTTCAAGCCACACAGAGCTTCTGGGAAAAGTAACTCCCAGTGTCACAAGTAAGTAGTTGACATATATTATAATAGACCATTCAATGTGAAGTTGTCTATTAACACCTCTGCAGTTCATAGGACACAAAGAAGGAGTCAGTGGGTTACAGATTGTTGTGAAGGCTCCTGTAACCCTCTAACTCCCACTCTACCTTGAATGGTCCCTTACAATATGTGCTAACTGCTTATGCTAAACAATCTGTTACACCTTGCGTTTTGCTTTGATGCTGGGAGTTCCTTTCCCAGGCCTGAAGAAGAGCTCTTTGTGGCTGAAAAGCTTCTCTCTCTCACCCACAGAAGTTGGTCCAATAAAAGAGATTACCTCACCCACCTCATCTCTCTAATATTCTAGCACCCACATGGATACAGCTACATTGCACTCTTTGAGAACGTGCATCTTGCAGAGAACGTTTGTACTCTCTCTCTGCCTCGCTATCCCTTGCCTTACCAAGTAAATGGTGGATACTCCAAAACATTCTCATATAAAAGCATTTTACTTAACGGAACAATCCTGCAACGGACAGGGGAGAGAGGATGGGAACCATATGAACTTGTTGATCTTTCCATCTCTAATTCCTATGACTACACAATTATTTCCACTGCAGCTTTACACAAACAGTCAGTCAAGACAACAGTAACCTTATTCCCCCCTAAGAAGGAGCAGTTCTGTTCTTTGTAAATGTAGTTATGCCATGAGCAGTGACAACCATGGCATATTTCAGAGTAACAGCCGTGTTAGTCTGTATTCGCAAAAAGAAAAGGAGGACTTGTGGCACCTTAGAGACTAACCAATTTATTTGAGCATGAGCTTTCGTGCTCTCTCTTTTATGCCCTCATCCAATGTCTAATGACTCCAGTGGACTTTTGATCAGGCCCTTAAATTTCCTGAGTGCAGAAGAGAGTTCTATCTATCCTCTTGTCATCAGAATGTTCACATCCTATGATTCCCACTGAAAGCCCCCTTAATCTCTCCCTCCACCCTGTCTTCTTTCACAGTATTAAAAAAGGACTTGGGGAAACATCTCTTCTTATTGCAAGCACCAGCAGCACCGCAGTAATCTACACAAAAGGCAGAGAATATAAGGAATAAATCAATGTGCCAGAGGTGGCTCTGTTACTATATTTGGTATAAAAACACTTATAGGGTGTTGACTTTTAAATGATGCAGCTCAGCAAGGGTTTCGAGAGTATGAGGACAAGCTGACATCCACATAAGAATAATCATTCAGGAGAACAGTCTTTGAAACATGAGGCACTGAACTCAATTGGATAATGAAACACTGGAATCTCCACAGGGAATATTTTTCACCTCCATAAAGAACATTATATTAGATGACTTTTTCATTTAGACAGGGCATTTTTTTTTTTTATTAACAAAAGCAATGGATGTCTTTTTGGCTCAGGGTCTAAACATTTTTCTTTTCCTCCCTTGCTACTACTTCCCTCTCCGTGTTCAATGATATGAAGACGTGCAGTATCAATGCAGTTTGATGGAAAAATTTCCTCCTTGCCTTAAAAATGGTCCCTAGACAGACACAAAGGCCATGCTGGTAAGAATCCAGCAGCTCGAAAAGCCCTCTATTTCACTCAGAATTTCCTTAGTTTTACAATATGGGAAATGTTGTCTTGCTGAGTTAAAGGATAAAACAAGAACTTTTGAGTGCATTAGACAGCCAGTGTCTTCAAATGTACCCATCCACACTGCTAGACCAGTTTCCCAGATGAGCTTCCCAGCTGGCTATCTCGTTCCATGGCCGCTTCTCCAGTCCTAAGGCATTGTAAAGTGAAAGGGATCACCCCTCTCTTCTCGTTCACCTGCACTATCCCATCCCCATTTAAATATACCAATAAGGCTCCCATTTGGCAAACCACAGGCGAATCTGCCAAAGGGGAAATAAACAGAGCTGCAAACTGTACATCTCAGCCTTCTCTCTCTGGTTGTCCTGCTGGTAGAAGGGGCTAGTACCTGGGGAAGAAGAGACCTGCAACCAGAATGGCTCTGAGGAGGAGAGCTGGCAGCTCCACTACGGAGACAGCTTCTCTGTCAGATGAAAGAAAAGGAGTACTTGTGGCACCTTAGAGACTAACCAATTTATTGGAGCATAAGCTTTGAGTTTCCTGTGGTTTCCCAAGAGGGAGCCCCATTATGACCGATCTTTCTTAGTGCACTGGAATTGGATGCCCAATGCAGAAGTGTTCCACATTTGAGTGTGAATTAGGTTATGGTTAGAAGGGAGCATTTAAGGAGAGGGTTCGCTAAAAGGCTTTGATCCAGCAGAAAGACAAAGCAGGAGCACGAATGAGGCAGTTTCCAATGAAGTCCTACTGCTCCTCCAGCACCTGGGGCAAACAATAGGACGGTTATGACAAGGAAGCCAAATTCCAGTTTGCCTTTGTAATTTCCTTCCCTCAGAAATCTCTTTATGCTCAGAATGCTAAAGTCCTGTGTGACATAGAAAGTTTGTGGCTTCTGAGACTGCTATATGGAAGAGGGGTCCAAAGCAATGTTAGAACTTATGGGAAAGCTGCCAAAAGAACGATTGTAAATCTTTTAGAATTCTGCAAAGTCTCTAAAGTTTTGATGGATTTTAAAAGTCTGAAGGACCATTATGCAGGACTGGATATTCATAACATAGGCCAAAGAATTTCACCCAATAATTCCCACGTGTAGCGCTATAATTTGTGCTTTGTGCTAGTGATGTGAAAAGTACTAAGAAAATCAGAGATTTTCCTCCTTGAAATAGCCTACATTTGAGAACAGTTTCACCAAGGTATGCAGAAATAAGGGTTCTATACCCTCCTGTTAGCGGAACCTTCAACACAACCATAACTATGGAGGCACACGGGTTGCCTCTATGCTACTACATATGAGCAATAAAAATACAAGCGAGATGCCGATAGAAGCAGACTTGATACTACGGCGTTTCAACAAACAGACCCTGTAGTGGACAGTAATTATTCTTACAGCCTCACACTGTAACCAGCTTGCAACACATGAAAACTAGAAAGTCCTGTTTCCCCTTTTGCCAAACTGAAAGCCAAAATGCAGGGCTCAATGGGGCACTTCTGTTTGGAATGAGAAATCAATGGCACGGAAGCAAGGTAATCTTTGATGTGATCTAGTTGCTTACAGAAATATACCCAAAATCCTGTTTCTCTGAAGAGCTGAAATATATATTTTCCTGAAATCCCAAGCCAGATGGCCTATCCACCACCATCCCTAAGAAGTGCTGTCTCTCATTGCTGCTTTTCAGCGTCACACACAACTGCCACTTCTCATTCACACAGCAGCACGGAAACATCAAATAGCCCCTGCATTTAGAATCTCTGGGAAAGCCTCTTAGCCACATTTGTTGTGCAGCATCATGGCTGACAAGGTAAACTAAACCTCAAAGTTGTCCTTTAATGAGCCTCTGGATGGCTACCTGCTTGTATACATCCATTCAAAAAAATCCCTCCCATCTTAATGACCTTTAATGGGACCCATTACAGCATTTTCACTGAGAAGTTACAGTCTTCACTGCTGCACATGACTACAGAGAGTGCGATTTTCAAAACCACTGGCATAACTCTGTTCCCAGTAAAGTCAACTGGAGTTTTACCATTGACTTAGGCTGGCCTACAAACAGCTTTTGTATCTGTTTCTGTGAGGGGCATGATGTTTACCGAAGTATTTATAACAGCACAACCCATTGTGTGGACATCACCATATTGGTATAAAGCTGCCTTAGACCAGAATAGCTTCTTGCCCTAAATTTACTAGGAGTTTCTACCTCTTATACTAATTTCAAACCAATATAGTTAAAGGGGCACAAAATCTATGTGCAGATCAGCCCTTAAGGGGTTAGCCTTCAAATTGGTGCGGACTGTGCTACTTTACAATAGCATGGTTAAGGTGGTACAAGTTGTGTGTGTAGACAAGGCCTTAGATGCAAGCACAATTAGGCCAACGCCGAAAACTTCCTTAAACCCTGTTTAACATTTAAGGTGGAAGCCTAAACAATGGCAGTAGTAAAGTCATACAAAGTAACAGCAGAAGGAAGTAGTAAATGGTAATCAAGTCTTCATGAGACTATTACAGACAAGGCCATAATCAAATGAAAAGCAATACAATACATATGCAGTCACACAGCTCTTACAAAGCAGGAGAGCCACTCGGTTACCCTTACCACTGTGGTTGTTCCAATTGCAACTTCGGCTCCCTCCGACATTACAAGTGGGGAACACATGTAGATCCACTAATGCCATTTCATTAATTTGATGCAAATGACAGTACCTGGGTGCTGCACCTTAGATCTGTACGATTTTTACCCCCTTCCTCATTGTCATGCAGCACTATAATGCATCTTACTCTGATGTGCCTGGCAGGAGACAGTGATATTAACTGTGAAGTCTGTAGGCTTCTGCCAAATTCACAAATGCTGGCAGCAGAGCCTATAGAAGGGGCAGACAGGGCTTGGAAAATGAGGAGTAATTTAATGCAAATGTTCTGTGCCGTTCCCCAGGCTCCAAGATTAGGGATGTCAAAAAACTTAAGTGCTCCTTCTGGTTAATAGTATGGAGAACTAATTATTACTTACTGTACTTAAGGTTTTCTAAAATGACTGTATTCATCATTTTTCCCAAGCAAGGCTCTTGTTGTTTTGTGCGCTGAAGTGTATTTTGCCAGAGTGCTCAGTACTTTTTCCCCCTCAAAGTGAAAGTTAATTGTTAAGTTTGATTTTTAGCCATGATTTCCTTTCACTTAACTTATTTTTACTCCCTGGTGTAGTAGCTAATGGTATATGTTTAAAGAAAGACAAGGATTACATTTTCTAATGCAGGTAAGCACACCTTATGACAAGGGCTAGGGCTGTGTCTAACACATACCCTCTAATTTTCTAAGAGAAACTCTTAAAAGCATGTTTACAGATTGCTTCTGAAGGTGAAAAATGCTTGCATGTGAAGAGAGGGGGAGGGCTTCTTTTCTATTTGCCCAGCTTTCCGAGTGCTGTAGAATATGCTCCTACTGGGGCACTTTGATTCACTGAACTGGATATACCTTGCAGTCATATTTCGGTAATATAAATAATCCTGATTCATTACTGAAAGATTCTAGATTAACAGCTGTGCTTTCATGCACAGCTGAATAGTTCATTAGAGAATTTAAGCTAGCTGCAATCTGTCTATCCCAAGAAGAGTAAAATAGTACTTCCTGGATCATCTTAATGTATAACGAGATGAGCATGGTCAGCATTTATCTCTAAGCAGACTAAGCAGCCGTCTCCTTACTTATGAATTCATTTTGGTTTATGTGGGCTTTACTTATTTTTAAAATATTTTATGGCCAAAATATGACTGATATTCACCAAATTCACAACCCTTTTGATTTACAAGCTTTTAATAGTACGTCCAAATCAGTGATGCTTTAAATGGTAGATTTCAGAGAAGCAGCCGTGTTAGTCTATATCCATAAAAAGAAAAGGAGGACTTGTGGCACTTTAGAGACTAACAAATTTATTTGAACATAAGCTTTCGTGAGCTACAGCTCACTCATCAGATGCATTCAGTGGAAAATACAGTGGGGAGATTTATGTACACAGAGAACTGAAACAATGGGTGTTACCATACACACTGTAAGGAGAGTGATCAGGTAAGGTGAACTATTACCAGCAGGAGAGTGGAGGTGAGGGGACCTTTTGTAGTGATAATCAAGGTGGGTCATTTCCATCAGTTGACAAGAACGTGACCTGTACCTCACAAAAGCTTATGCTCAAATAAACTTGTTAGTCTCTAAGGTGCCACAAGTCCTCCTTTTCTTTAAATGGTAGTATCCAAAACTCTTCTCTCGGTCTCCTTAAAAATAATAATCTCCTGTCTTCTCAAAGACTGCATTTACACATAGAACATCCAGTCTGACCTCCCCCCAGATATGGCTTTGGTTTTGGTATTTAAGACATGTTCAGTGCTCAGACTGGTGTTTTGTTCTATAAGTATCCTGATACCATTATAGCGTTAACTACACTAGTAAGACGATGTAATTTTAGTACATGCCTATGGAAACGTGTTGAGCCTCTGAGCAAACCCAGCAGCGTTGGGTGAAATAATGGAATTTGTTGTTGTTGTTGTTGTTCACTTGCAATTCTGAAAAATACATATTAAAAAATAGTTTTGGGTTGAACAAAAAAAAATTCAATATTTTCAGTGAATCAAAAAGATGTTATGGGTCAAAACAAAATGTTTCATTTCAATTCTGAGCAATTAACATTTAATTTAAAAAAATTAAAGGAAATTTCAAAACCAAAAAGGCATTTTGAATTAAAAATTCAACACACTTCATTTCTAAACAAAACATTTCGATTTTTATGGATTTCTTCCTTCCCAACTGAAACAAACTGGTGAAACGGACATGAATGTGCAGAATGTTTTCATGCTGATGAATCTGCTTTTTTTTTTTTCCCCAAAAACGTTTGAGTTGAATAATTTTACCCAGCTAAAGCACACTCTGAACAAACATTTTCTGTAAGTAGCTACTGGTTTTCAGTGCCTTGCTTTTCGGTTGCCCAAGTTGAGGTACTTATTTTCAGACATACTGAGCATCCAGAATTCTGACTGATGACAACAGGAGTTGTAGACATTCAATATCTCTTAAAAAAATCACACTCAAAATGTTTGAAGTTGGCCAAAATGAGTGGCCACTTTTGAAAATTTGGTAGCCTTTATTTCCGGACACTTGCATCGACTGCATCTGATCTGACGGCTCTTTCAGTAAATAGAAAGCTCTCTGCCTTTATTTCAGACAAACCTGATTCCTATGTTCTCATTAAACATTACTTCATATATCAATTCAAAACCAGAATTTGTCACAAAAGACTACTCGGAACTGTTTTAAAAGATATATAAAGTATGGATATTCTTCCTGTCTATGTTTATTGAAAATAACTACCAGGACACTCAAGTTCTTTTTTAAACGTTTTATTTCTAACTGCAACATAGCCGAAGGAAAGGGACTGCTGGAATGAAGTACTCGTTATTCATTGGTACATAAATATATGGGAGACACGAGTCTATGTTTTGGTTGAAAAACAGGTCATTTACTGTTGTTCGTTTTCCTTCAAATCAATCCAAGTCCTGCACATGGTGCATAGTAATTTGTTCCATTGCCAAGTTCTCTCTAAACAAGATTAAAACTTTTTATGTCAATTTGTGAGCAAAGGGGGTTTGCTGATTACTGAAATTCTAGAATAAAATGTGAAATTAAAGACAAACAATTCACAAGACACAGACAGTTTATGTTATTAGAATCAAGAGTATGATTAATTAGTCACTTACTTTGAGTGCTTTACTCTGTTTCTTTCTCCACTGGTGTTGCAATTGCCTGCTGTGGACATCAGGTATACTGCTATGCTATGCATACTAATACAACCAATAGAATGATACACCAAAGTTGTCTCTGCACTGGAATTTTACAGCTCATTAAGTTTTTAAGTCAACAGAACACTGGAGTCCAGTGAATAGGTCAGAAGTCAAATGTCACCAGACACTACAGAAAAGTAACTAACCCAGGGGATGAGTTCCGCCATTTGACAGTTGAAGTTATAGGGCATTTGCTGACTTCGTTTTCACATGATTTTAAACTTGCAATACCGCACCCATGCCCTGAATCAGCAAAGCACACACGTCCCTGCTTAAGTCCCATTGAAGCATGAGCTTAAGTAACTTTATTGAATAGGGCTGGGCTTAACACATGCTCAAGTGCTTTGGCGAACAAAGGCCAAAGAAAGGATTGTCAGTTAGAGCAGAGTAGGAAATTGTTTGCTCATCTTGTGAATATTTTTGAGAGTTTGAAATTTATTCCTGTCTCCAACTGGGACAAAAAGTAAAAATATCAAAACATTGTTGTGAATCAAAAAGAAAACTTTTTTTGCATTTGGGTCAATTAAAATGTTTTGTTTTGATTTCAACCTTTTTTTAAAACAATCTTATGTCAATATAATTAGCTAACATTTTTAAACAAAAAGACTTTGAGAACTGGAAAACCAGAATTTTCGAAAAATGTTAAAAAAACAAAAATATAGGGACAAATTCAAAAAAACATTTTTCTCAGCTTTTGAATTGGGAAATTCATAGACCCCAACTGGTTCTGCGAACGTTTTTCAGTTTTGACTAATCAGCATTTTTGACCAGAATGCAATTTGTCAAAAATTCCCAACCAGCTCTTTTACCTATACAATGTTGTGCCGAATAAAACCAAAAAAACAACCAAACCCTCACCACAGAGCCTTCTAGAACTGAGATTTTTCTAAAGTTTCTTTGCCTTTAAAGAGTTTTAGGGGAGAGCAGCTCTTCCTATCATAAGAACATAAGAATGGCCATACTGGGTCAGACCAAAGGCCATACTGGGTCAGACCAAAGGTCCAACTAGCCCAGTATCCTGTCTTCCGACCATGCCAGGTGCCTCAGAGGGAATGAATGGAACAGAGAACAATCCATCCCCTGTCGCCCATTCTCAGCTTCTGGCAAACAGAGGCTAGGGACACCATCCCTGCCCATCCTGGCTAATAGCCATTGATGGACCTATCCTCCATGAATTTATCTAATTCTTTGTTGAACCCTAAAAAAAAGAAAAGGAGTACTTGTGGCACCTTAGAGACTAACAAATTTATTTGAGCATAAGCTTTCGTGAGCTACAGCTCACTTCATCAGATGCATACAGTGGAAAATATAGCGGGGAGATTTTATATACACAGAGAACATGAAACAATGGGTGTTACCATACAGACTGTAACCAGAGTGATCAAGAAAGGTGAGCTATTATCAGCAGGAGAGCAGGGGGGCAGGGGGGTAACCTTTTGTAGTGATAATCAAGGTGGGCCCTTCACAGCATCCTCTGGCAAGGAGTTCCACGGGTTGACTGGGTGTTGTGTGAAGAAATTCTTCTTTTTGTTTTAAACTTGCTGCCTATTAATTTCATTTGGTGACCCCTAATCTTGTGTTATAAGGGGAAGTAACTAACACTTCCCTATTTACTTTCTCCACACCAGTCATGATTTTATAGACATCTGTCATATTCCCCCCGCCCCCTTAGTGGTCTCTTTTCAAAGATGAAAAGTCCCAGTCTTATTAATCTCTCCTCATAAGGAAACTGCTCCCTACCCCTAATCATTTTTGTTATCCTTTTCTGAACCTCTTCCAATCCAAAACATCTTTTTTGAGATGGGGTGACCACATCTGCACGCAGTATTCATGATGTGGGCATACCATGGATTCACATAGAGGCAATATCATATTTTCTGTCTTATTATCTATCCCTTTCCTAATGATTCCCAACATTCTGTTCGCTTTTTTGACTGTTGCTGCACATTGAGTGGATGTTTTCAGAGAACTATCCACGACTCCAAGATCTCTCTCGAGTGGTAATAGCTAATTTAGACCCCATCATTTTATATGTACAGTTGGGATTATGTTTTCCAGTGTGCATTACTCTGCATTTAACAAAGTTGAATTTTGTCTGCCATTTTGTTGCCCAGTCACCCAAAGTCAAATATAGAGGAAAGGCTCGGGGACAAAGAGACTCCATTGAGAATTTTTTTCATACTCCATAAGCCACTTTGCTTCATTCAAGCTGGGAGAAAATTCACCTAATACAGCTGTGGAAACTACTTTTAATTGTAATTAATCCAACTGGATCATTAATTGAAATAGCCATGTCACAAGAAGGCTGATTCTGTAGCTGACGTTGGTCTAGCTCTTCTGTGCCAGAGCAGGGGCTCCCACTTGGGCCCGGTAAGGAGGCAGGGCAGAATTGAAGCCCCTAATGTTGACTGACCCCACCTAATTCGGGTGATTAAGGAAGATGGAGAAGGTGACAGCAGAAGCAGCCAGCTACATTACAGTGGCAGCAGGAACAGCAGCAACAGATCCAGGCTATACTCTTGCAATTGATGGAGAGCCTCCAGAAGCAAGCAGAGGCACAATTCACCATTTAGCAGTGGTGTCAAGAAGCCCACCTCCAGCAATAGGAGCGAGTGCAGAATCCATTGAGGCCAAGGGTCTCAGGGGAACGTGGTTGGTTCTGGAGAGGGAACCTTGGGCTGGCTGGTCCCTGGCCTGGCAAAGCTAGGGTCAGATGTTGGTCTTCCCTCCAGACCTTCAAGAGAGTGGTGAGTGCAACGGGCTGCGATAAAAATCGACTTGGGCAGCCTGTATAGCACTATTCCTGATGCAGCCTACTGACTGGGAAGCAACAAGCAGGCAGGCTCCTAACCTGTGGTGAAGTTTGCCATCTTAGATAGACTAGGACTGACTCCAGAGACGTAAAGGCACCGGTTTCAGGTTGCACCATTCTTGCAAAGGCACAACCCTAGATCGTAACTCAAAGATTATGGGATCTCATTGCTTGGTGGCTATGCCCAGAGACCAACTCAAGAGAGAAAATCATGAACCAACTTGTCTTGGAACAGTTTTTGAAGGTCCTGCTTATGGGAGCCCAGAGCAGGTAAGGTTATTTCAGCCTGCCTCAATGCGGGAAGCCTTCTTTGAGACTGAAGGGGGCAGAGTAGACTGAATGGTGTGGTCAAAGTGACCCAACAGGGAACGTTACAAAACAAATTCTCACTGGGGAAAGACCCTGTATAGCCCAAAACAGGGTGGGGGGAGTGGGTGTTACACAGGACCTACTAGTGACCTGGGAAGTCCCATAATCCAATGGAGGTACTTCTGAAGGAATCCAGAGAAGTCTGGTGGTGTGCTTTAGATGAGGCAAGCCCGGTCATATTAGGTGAGTATCCCTGATAGACAACTCAGGTAATCACATTCACAATCATTACAGCTGGCTCTGTTGCCTAGGCTCCACTCTGAATGACTCTGGGGCTCAGTCTGTAATCTTGGGGACAGAATGGCAGAGTTTCCCAGCCATAATGCAGGGGAAAGTAGAACAACAGTTTAAGACAGGAAGGACCCAGGGTCAATTTGGATACAGAGGGATACAGAGGGACCTAGACAAATTGGAGGATTGGGCCAAAAGAAATCTGATGAGGTTCAACAAGGACAAGTGCAGAGTCCTGCACTTAGGATGGAAGAATCCAATGTACCGCTACAGACTAGGGACCGAATGGCTAGGCAGCAGTTCTGAAGAAAAGAACCTAGGGGTTACAGTGGACGAGAAGCTGGATATGAGTCAACAGTGTGCCCTTGTTGCCAAGAAGGCCAATGGCATTTTGGGGTGTATAAGTAGGGGCATTGCCAGCAGATCGAGGGACGTGATCGTTCCCCTCTAATTCGACATTGGTGAGGCCTCATCTGGAGTACTGTGTCCAATTTTGGGCCCCACACTACAAGAAGGATGTGTAGAAATTGGAGAGAGTCCAGCGAAGGGCAACAAAAATGATTAGGGGACTCGAACACATGACTTACAGAGAGAGGCTGAGGGAACTGGGATTGTTTAGTCTACGGAAGAGAAGAATGAGGGGGGATTTGATAGCTGCTTTCAACTACCTGAAAGGTGGATCCAAAGAGGATGGATCTAGACTATTATCAGTGATAGCAGATGACAGGACAAGGAATAATGGTCTCAAGTTGCAGTGGGGGAGGTTTAGGTTGGATATTAGGAAAAACTTTTTCACTAGGAGGGTGGTGAAACACTGGAATGCGTTACCTAGGAAGGTGGTGGAATCCCCTTCCTTAGAAGTTTTTAAGGTCAGGCTTGACAAAGCCCTGGCTGGGATGATTTAGTTGGGATTGGTCCTGCTCTGGGCAGGGGGTTGGACTAGATGGCCTCCAAAGGTCCCTTCCAACTCTGTTATTCTATGATTCTATGAATTTGGAAAGCAGGGTTGCCAACTTCCTACTCGCACAAAACCGAACACCCCTGCCCCGCCCCCTACCCCGCTCCCGCTCTGAGGCCCTGCTCCCCGCTCATTCCATCCCCTGCTCTGTCGCTCACTCTCCCCATCCTCACTCACTTGCTCATTTTCACCAAGCTGGCTCAAGGGGTTGGGGTATGGGAGGAGGTACAGGCTCTGGGCTGGGGGTGAAGGTTCTGGGGTGGGGCCAGAAATGAAGGGTTCAGGATGTAGGAGGGGGCTCCGGGCTGGGGCAGGGGGTTGGAGTGCGGGGGGGGGGGTGAGGGTTCTGGCTGGGGGTGCAGACTCTGGAGTGGGGCTGGGGATGAGGGGTTTGGGGTGTAGGAGGGTGCTCCAGGCTGGGACCAAGGGCTTCAGAGGGCGGGAGGGGGATCAGGGCTGAGGCAGGGGCTTAGGGCACGGAGGGGAGCTCAGGGATGCAGGCTGTGGGCAGCGCTTACCTCAAGCAGCTCCTGGTAGCAGCGGCATGTCTCTCCTCCAGCTCCTACACAGAGGTGCAGCCAGGCAGATCTCCGCACTGCCCCGTCCACAGGCGCCGCCCCCGCAGCTCCCATTGGCCATGGTTCCTGGCTAATGGGAGCTGCAGCGGTGGTGCTTGGGGCGGGGCAGCGTGCAGAGCCCCCTAGCTGCCCTTATGCATAGGAGCCAGAGTGGGGATATCCCGGCTGCTTCCTGGGAGCCACGTGGCACAGAGGCTAGCAAGGAGCCTGCCAACTCTGCTGCCCAGCGCTGCCAACTGGACAGTCAACGGCCCGGTCAGCGGTGATGACTGGAGCCACCATGATCCCTTTTAGACCGGAGGAGTAGAGGGAGCTGGAAGCTCTAGTAAAAATGTGGAGTGGGATCAAGAGCAAGCCCTTGACAATCTCCAGATCCTGCAAGGTCAGCTAAAAAGACATCAACTTTTAGTAGTAGAGGAGCTAAGCACCTAAGCAGAAGATCGTTGGTATAACTGGAAATGAAATTTGCCCCTGTTAGGGTGGAGGCAGACAGTGGGAAACAGCAGGGCTTAGTGCTAGAGCAGGAGCTGGCCAGGCTCCAGACAGAGAAGGGACAGGGAACAGAAACTGCTGGCAAAGTCAGGTCAGGGTTCAGCAGGGACCCAGACAGCACCTCTGAGAGGGGTGCAGTGGGGACCCACACAGGACCTTGAGGCTGACCAGGGACCCACAGGGACCATTGATCCTCTGTGGGAGGCGAGTCAGAGGACACCTGTGTTATGGCTTCCATCACGAGGCTGGGGGACTGCCAAAGTGACTGGCAGCTGCGGAATGTGAGCAGCTGTCTGAAGAACATCAGGCCACTCAGGAAGAGAGGGGCCACCTGATCCTAATGGTCAGTGAACTTGAGGAAGAATTAGAGACTCTTGTGCAAATACCCTTGATGTCCCGGAGAAGAAAGAGAGATTCTGTAGACTGACTGGGGAAGACATCAATTGTAAGGCTTGTGGGGAATATGGATATATCTGAATTTATATGTATGAGTTTATATGGAGTCTTCTGTGTTTTGGGTTGGGGGTGGGGGTCAGAACAGTCCAGATGGGGCCTCACAGGTCATGGAAATAACCTGCCTGTGAAAGAGGCATGTTTTCCTGTCTGGGGGGGGGAGATATGCCATGGGATAGCTGGCCCTGTAACTGAAGTAGGTCCAGTTCCCCTGGGCCAGAGTTTGATGTGCTCCCAGGTGGGCCAGTTAAAGGGGTGGGGCTGCACCTGGGACATGCAGAGTTACAGGGTTCCAGTGAGGGGCTGGCTGTGAGAAGGAAGTGGCTGAGGGAGAGTGAGCAAGAGAGAGGCAGGAAAGCAGGCCTGCCTGAGCCCCAGGGAGGCCTGACTGTGAAAGCCTGAGATGCAAAGGGTGAGCTGGGAAAACTGGTTGTGTTTGCTAAGTCTGGTCAATAAAAACTGCCTAAAAAAGAGCCTATGGGCATGGCAGTGAAGCCTTGGCAAGCTAGGGAGAAACTCTGCTGTGCGACAATACACTTAATCACAGTCACATAAACTCGGGTCCAGTCAGCTGGATGAATACACTCAGCAGGAAAACCTACCCTCAAGAACATACTCCATACACATATCACTTGGCTGTCTATGCTCCTGGTTTCCTGGTAGAAAGGTATTGCATTTGCTCATAAAGTTGATCAAAACCATTATGCTGGGTAACAGTGGGCTTGGGTGGGGTAGCCCTGTATAACACGAGGGGTGGCATTCCTGACATAGGAAAGGCCTGATCGTCAGCTGAGCTAAACCAGCATAGCTCTATTGAAGTCAATGAGTTACACATAGTAACACCAGCTGAGGATCTGGCCTGAAACATTGCTTCTATGCCAGCGATGAAGTAATAGAACTACATGCTTGATTACACCAGCTGTTGATAATCATCTGTTTAAGAAAAGAAAGGGGGGAAATGTAGCACATTGTGAAAGAAAAACATGGAATACCAAAGGAACTTTCAGAAACCAACTGGTGTGGCTGAACTGCAACTGTGGATACCTTGAGTCACAGTAGGAGTGAATTTGAGCTTCTCAGTGAAATCACACCTGTAGTGCACCAGGAGACAACCTGAGCCATAGATGCAGTCCAGCTAGACTTCATATGGTTGCACTCACAAGTGTGCATAATCCTGATTCATCACCCACAGTGCAGAAAATGTCCCTTCACATGTGGCTAATGCATTTCAGTTTTGCTTGATTGATACCCTTGACCATCCAGGGACATAATCTGCATGGCATAAGAACTTGCAACTGTGTATAAATGTAGACTGATACAGAGGGTTATTGTGATCATCATGAGCCAGCATCCAGAGAGGCCTAATAGCAAGGAGCAAAAAGGCATTCAGGTAGAAAAGTATATGTTTCCCTTTAAGGATGATAGACTCCAGCTGCTGCCAGTATGCCCCTGAAAAACCTGTTCTCCTTTGTGTAGAAATAAGTGCTCAGCTCACACACTGTAATAAGACTTGACCACCTTTCCTGTCTGGACCATATAAAACTACCTCTTTTGTGCTAATCCAGGAAGATTTAACAGAGCTCAGAGTCAGATTTTCACTGCAGCTGTGCAGGAAAGAACTTTTGATTTCCGAACTAAGCTCAGCAGTCAAAACACTAGTTTTTGTGCTGTGCTGCCAAAACCACAAAATCCAGATTTGTGTCCTATTAGAACCCATCGTAACATAATCACCAATCAGTCCAATTTAGCATAATGTCTGCAACAACTGATTATGGCTGAATGTTACCATTTGTTCTTTAAAATTTGAAAACTAGTTCCATACCATCAAAGACAATATAGCTAATTCTGCCGGTATGTTGGTCTGAGGTACAGAAGCCAATGACTCATGAGATGCCTAAAATAAATGAAGTATATTTACAGCACCCTATCAAAGGTCAGCAGTCATCCACTGCTCCTGCAAAACTATCATGTAAAGAGCAGTTGGAATCGGTACCCAGTTGCACTTTGGGATTTTTGGCTCTAAACCATCACTCCTAGAACACATGCTATGACAATACAAATAGATAACGTTTGTTACAGGGATTGCCAACTACAGGCTGCAAATTTTCATACCTGCAAAGATAAAAGGAAAAATAACTGTGTGCTACACAGCAGCAGGAACTACAGAAAGAAGGGTGTAATCCATTGTGAAACAGAACTGCATTTGTGGTTCGTGAGTGCAATGTGACACAAGAGCTGGCTAGACTCAATAAGAGGCTGATTATAACTGTGCAAGGTACTAATACAAAGATACTTCGGTTTGTTCCTTCTCAGAAGACAAAAACATCAGCCGCTGTTCAGATTCAGAGGACCCTGAGAGATCCTCCTGTTTGAGAATACTTGGGTTTGGGGTGTGGTGGGGAGTTACCATGGAAATTTCAGAGGTAAAATATAAACGATGAGACACCGAGGAAAGAGCCCAGCATCAGCTTCACGAGAGCAAGCACATAGAACTTAGAGATTCTCTATTTTCATTGTGAGGGTCCATATCCTTTATGAGATCATCCTGGCAGAGAATTGTAAACAATCACGGGTGCCTAAGACACAACAACAAAAATGGACCTGGCTAGAATCTGGGCAGGCACCAGCCCTCCCCAGCTCTATGTGTGGTGTGCATTAATGACACACCACACATAGTGTGTCTACCTTTTGCTATGAAGTCAGCAGCAGAGACTGAGCACCCGCCCTTCTCTCAGTTTCTTTCTTCTTTCCTGCTGGGTTGGGGAATAAGGAACAGAAAGATAAATTGTTTTTTTCTTCTCCACAAAAGGTGGAATGAAGAGAAAAGTACTTCCAAACTAGCACTAAAAACTACTGAAGAATGACTGCAAGGCATTAAGCCACATAGGTTACATGACAGAGTTGAAATACAGCTACTGATTGGCTAGAATGTTTGCCCTATTACAGGTGAGCTCTAGAAGAGACATAAGTCTGTATGTAAATAGTTAAAGTGCCAGTAGATGCTGCTCAAAAATATGCAGCATCATTTTCTGGGTTTTGGAGAACTAATAAGTCCTCTTGTCATCATGCCCTGCAAATGGCTTTTTGTGTGAAGTTCTTTATCTGCAATTCCTAACACTTGTAGCCCCATGACTAACTCTTAACCCCATTTGTTGTGTTCACTCCTGAACATCCATTCACAAAAATAATTGATGTAGCAACCTACATGGAATGTGGAGGGAGCAGCACAAGTTGAAGGTGGGGAAGAGTATGGAGGAAGCACCAGGAAGCCAGTCTGTGAGCACATGTCTATAATGCTCACTGCAGAAACCTGTCATCTCTATAAATAGTTTTCTTAATAAAGAGCAAGCCAGGTTAGTTTTACAGATGTGGAGTCTTCTCATATTATTATCCAGCACATGGTACGTGAAACAATAACTGTTTAGTTTTAGGTTTCAGAGTAACAGCCGTGTTAGTCTGTATTCGCAAAAAGAAAAGGAGGACTTGTGGCACCTTAGAGACTAACCAATTTATTAGAGCATAAGCTTTCGTGAGCTACAGCTCACTTCTTCAGATGCATATCGTGGAAACTGCAGCAGGCTTTATATATACACAGAGAATATGAAACAATACCTATTCCCACCCCACTGTCCTGCTGGTAATAGCTTATCTAAAGTGATTTCCAGCACAAAACCTGGATTTGTGCTGGAAATCACTTTAGATAAGCTATTACCAGCAGGACAGTGGGGTGGGAATAGGTATTGTTTCATATTCTCTGTGTATATATAAAGCCTGCTGCAGTTTCCACGATATGCATCTGAAGAAGTGAGCTGTAGCTCACGAAAGCTTATGCTCTAATAAATTGGTTAGTCTCTAAGGTGCCACAAGTCCTCCTTTTCTTTTTGTTTAGTTTTAATCTAGTTTTCATCTCAAAGCTGATTAAGCATTATCATTCCCATTTTACAGATGGTAAAACAGAGGCACAGAGAAGTTAACGTAACTTGCTTAAGAAGTACATAAGTGAATCAATGGTGTAACTACAAAAAGAACAAAGATTGCCTAATTCTAAGTTTAGGCCTTTATCTGATCTACCAGATCTGCCTTTCTAGCATCTGAATATTTGCTGCATTCAGTCCCGGAAATCGAGCAGACTGATATTAAGAAATATTCACCTCCTTGAGTATGGTTATTTGTGCTATATGTCCAGTTCATTGTTTGATCCTCCTGTCCTTAACTGGAAACATAAGTGGAGGCTGCTATCCTTCCATATGTTTACTGCTACTCCAGAGTTTTGGGAGACGGAAGGTTCCAGTTTCAATGACTGTTCTTTGCAGGCCATGGTGAATTCTAGGAACACTCTTTTAGGCAAATAATTCTGCTATAGTTTGGAGCAGAATTGCTCCCTTATTGAAATTTGAGCATTTTGCCATTGGCGTTCATGGGACCAGGACTGAGCCCACACTAATTTTCTCCCTGTGCAATGTTTTACTATGTCTACCTGAATTTTATGGCCAAATTCCACATGTTCCTTACACCAGTGGAGACACTTGACCAGCATCACTGCACCAGCAAGGACTCCAGGTTTATACATGCGGGATCCTGCTCTGTCTTCCATTCTCTCCTTTATACCTTTCCATCCCCCACTGTGTTCTTCCTATCTTTTTGCTTTCTCAGCTTTTCACTTGATCCTGAAATCAAATGCACTGCACGTCACCAGTGCAGCAAGATGAGATGGCCCATCCAGCTCTGCTCACCTCAGAAGGACCAGTGAAGGAGAGGGACCTGATCAGACCAAACAGATGGTGTCTCTGACTGGGAGGCCAGCTGGGCTCCAGAGCAACAGCTGTCGTAGGTGAGCTGCCAGACCAGAGCAACCATCCATGACTGTCAGCTGCCCTGTACTCTGAGATCAACAAAAATGGAATTTTCCCCTCTTTACTATTCTTTCTCTTTTCTCTCTTCTGTGTCTGTATGTTTTGTCAAAAACTGGAAAGTGACTATAACTCCAAACTGAAAACTGAACAGAACTAATGCTTTTTTCCCCAAGAAGGACTTTGACAGACTAAGAGACTAATCAACATTCTCTCTCTCTCTCTCTCTAAAAAGAAACTTTGACAGGTTTTAATTGTTTGTTTTCCATAATCACTCAATTTCAGTTTCAACGCTTTTTTTTTGTGCGTGTGCCGTGTTTGGAGTTTTTCCTTCTGCATGTTTCAATCAATACATTTCTAACTTTTGCAATGAATTCCTGGTGTTTGCTAATAGGTGCTAAATAGGTGACGTCTTTGTACAGCAAACTCCAACCTTGTTTAAAACTTTTTAGTGTTGGACAGTTACTGGGTCAAGTTTCCAACTTTGACTCTTTGGGCTCATAGATTCCGTCAAAATTAATACGACAATGAGAGGAAAGATTTTAGCATCTTCACCACCTCCCCTTGTTCGGCTCACACAAAGGCCAAGCAGAATTGCAGACTTGGTTTCAGAGGGTCAGGGAGGGGATGAGAATATGACTTTTCCTCACCCCCAATGTACAGGTCAGTGGAGCTGACCTTCAGCATAGGGGTAAAGAGGACTCCCGCCTCAATGAGGTATAGCAGCAGGCATGGAGCCTGTGTATGTATGCAAGCACAGGCAGGTGGCTTTCTTCAAAGTGAGTCCCAGTGATCCTTCTAGAGTGGTCCTTTACTACTCTCTTTGCTAATTGAACTATCCAGCCTATAACTTTCTATATATACACCACAGCACAGAAGCGTGACCGCAGAAATACGGAGCGTTCAAGCAGTAGCAGTGAAGCACAGAGGGACTATCCACAGCTATCTTCAAACCCGGAGGCTGCTCCAGAAGAACCACCCTGCTGAAAATGATCTTGGGACAGAGAAACTTGGCAGCAGCTGTGATGCATCATATAAGCACATTTTCTTTGACTTTAGATCTGCAAGCCACTCCTACACCAAAGCCACTGTTACAGGCGCTATAGAAATAAGGTAATACGTCATTTCGCTAAATGGAAAAAAATAGGCCACAATATATATGGGTTATACTTTATATTAAAGGTATATCTACAAATACTTTGTAAAGAGTCCATAAATAAGAGATATTTTAATAAATAACTTAATCCTTACTGATTGTTAGAATGCCCAACAAGTTGCTTATAGCCATCTATATTTTCTTCTACTGAGGTGTTTATAATGATCAATAACACATACAGTTCACATCTTTAACATGCTTATAACTAGAGCTGGTCAGGAATTATTTAAAATAAAATGTCGATTTGTTAAAACTGAAACTTCTTACTGAAAGGTATCAGTTCTGAAAAAACTTTCAACAAGAAGGTTTCTCAGGTCCAGATTGAATTTCTGTCAAAACCAGAGAGACCCTCATTCCAGAATAACTAATAGCCCAGTGGTTAATGTCTCAACCATCAAGCTATTGGCTAGTCTCGAGTACTCTTTGTCTCTGGTTGTTCATGAAAATTTTCAAAAGATATCAATTCCAGCCCAATATGGAATGGGAAAATTTTTGAAATCTCAAAAATTTTCATGGAATGTGAAAATCATTTCCCACCCAGTTCTACTTATAATATCAATTAACCATTCATTAACTCTTTATAAACACCCCCTTAAAATAAAGTGTGACCTGTATGGGTATTGATAGCAGCCCAAACAGCTTTAAATAAAAAGAATATATACCAAGAACATTATATTTTAGTATTTTTTTTTTAAGGAGGAGTCTCATGAACATTTATCGTGTCTTCTGGTTGAAAACAGAACTGGCTTTCCTTATCAATAAACCAACCCTACAATGATGGATCTCAAGGTCCATTTTCTATTATTAAAATTAGTCTTTTTTAAAAAAAAGATAAATAAATATTAGAGGAAAATGTATGCCTCCGGGCCCAGATTCTGATCTCACCACTGATATTACATTAGCATATTGTCACATCAAGTTACTCCTGATTAACACCAGGGTAACAGAGAATAGAATCCATCACTGTTATTGAGTTTTTAATCATCCCTTTATTTTGTGATTTGGAATGCAAATGTCTGTTCACTGTACCACACAGCTGAAAATTGTGAGAGGAATCAGTGAAATAGATGGAAGTTGCAAATAATAGTGATTGTAGGACCACAGTGTGATCTTTTTAAGTATATGAGATCCATTTATATACCTACACAAAATGACAGAGAACATACGAACGGCCATACTGGTTCAGACCAATGGTCCATCTAGTCCTAGTCTTCCGACAAAGGCTGGTGCCAGATGCTTCCGCGGGAATGAACAGAAAAGGGCAATTATCAAGTGATCCATCCCTTGTCATCCAGTCCCAGCTTCTGGCAATCAGAGGTTTATGTGCACCCAAAGCATGGGGTTGCATCCCTCTCCATCTTGGTAATAGTCATTGATGGACCTATCCGCCAATTTTTTTTTAACCCAGTTATGCTTTTGGTCTTCATAACATCCCCAGGCAACAGGTACCACAGATTGACTGTGCATTATGTGAAGAAATACTTTTGTTTGTTTTAAACCTTCTGCCTATTCATTTAATTGGGTGACTCCTGGTTTTCTGTTGTGTGAAGGAGTAGCTAACACTTCCCATTTAGGATTTTATAGACTATCACATCCCCCCTTAGTCATGACTTTGTTAAGCTCAACAGTCTGTCTTTTTAATATATCCTCCTATGGAAGCTGTTCCGGACCCCTCATCGTTTCAGTTGCCGGAGAGAAGAGTGAGTCATGTAACTGGGGTTTGTGTTTTTATTTCTGTTTGCCAATAAAATGCTGTAAAGGAAGAAGCCCTGCCTTATCTGATCTGCTGAGAAGACATCGTAATGAGATGTCTACATTGCACTGGCTTGGCAGCTGACACATGTATATCCAACTCCAGAATTAGCTCTGCTGTTCTCCAGCCTTGTCATGCCATTTGATTTGTCTGTTGGCACTCAAATATGAAATACAAACCTTTCCCCTAAAAAAAGATTGAATTTTAATAATGCTGAAGTTGTGACAGAAGACAACAAAGCCAGCGTTCAACATTAATGCCAGCACACCATCATTAATGCAAGCTGTTTTGAAATGAGGAGAGACAAAGTGCAGAGCTATAACTTAAGAACAAGTGTTAACATTTCCATTGCAGCAACACCAAAATTTGCTTGGTGCTGTGTGGACACGTAAAATGACACAGTCCCTGCCCTAAAGATCTTATAGTCAAAGGTCCAGATGATCCTGCAATCGAATCCACATGGGAGACACAAGGATCCACATAGATGCTCTCATAGGAATGCTCTATATCTGAAAATATGTAAATAGTTAATGCATAAAATACCAGTAGGTAGCACTCAAGAATAGACCAGTACAACCTCTTGGTGTGCACTGCAAATGGCTTCCTCTGGCAGATCTTTACATCAGTTTATAACAGACCCAGCAATGCATCCATGGGATCCCACTGCCAGAAAAGGGACAAAATCAGGCTAAACAATACCAGCTTTTACTCTGAATTAGCCAGGCTCAATGGTTTACGTCCCAGCTGTGTTTTATTAATCATTGTTTTGGCACAATGAGATACATACATGAAGCTGTTAGTCTATGGTGGCAGGGGTACTGGATAAAGGGACAATAATACAATAGGAAGAAAGCCATGCAGTTAACTTTAAGACAAGTGTGCCACTGAAGAAATGCAGAGAAAGGCCAGGAGAAAAAAACATTCAACCCACTCTTAAGAGGACCAGCTTCAGCACATCTTTCATTCATATTTGCCATTATTCTTATTTGTTTTACTGCATCCAATAGTATGCAAACTTAAAACAAAGATAATTAACCACTGGAACAACGTGCCAAGGGTTGTGATGGATTCTCTACCACTGGGATTTTTTAAATCAAGATTGGATGTCTTTCTAAAATGAGACGCTCCATTTCAAACAGGAATTAATTCAGGAAAGTCTTATGGCTTGTGTTATACATGAGGTCAGATGAGATGATCAAATCGGTCCCTTCTGGCTTTCTGATCTATGACTGTATGGGACAGGGTCCCTGCCTCTAGGTGCTTACCATATAATTTCACTTGTGCTTCAACATGGAGGCTTCCACACGGGAGCGGGGGGCAATGAAATAGTAAGTAGAAGCTGGAGAAAGGTTAAAGTAATAAGATTACATGGTTGACCAAAATAATAATACTTTTGATTTATATTTCCTCTGTGGGGAGTGCAATGCTGCTTCCCTGGAGGGAAGCTTAAAGGTACAGACCAGCATATGACCACAATGAAACTCCCCAGTAAGAAAGTGCTCTACTCTTTGACCTCCAAAGTTCTCAACCAACAAGCGGCTGTGCGCGGGCAGACTCCTGGGCCCATGTCTCCCTTGGCAAAGGCAACAAGGCTGGATGCAGACACAGGGGTCCGGGCGTGTGGAACAGTTTGCAAATGCTTGCAGGGGCTTCCGACCCCACCTCCAGGTTGCAAGCAATTTAATTAGGAAACTCTTCTGGGAAGGGAATGAGGCTTCTTGTGTGTCTGCAATGTACCTTGCACAACAGAGCCATGAAGTAGATTGGGATTTTTGCCCCACAAAATAACTAAACAACAATACACAAAATTTGAGTGACAACTGGAAGAGTATCTATGCACGGGCCTCCATCCATTAAAAAACACTACCACCCTCCTTCCAAGAAATGTTCTGTACAATGCAAGGCTCCAAGAAAATGTGAACTGAGAACAAATCACACTGAATAAACACAAATGATACAAGGAACGACCGCACAATCAGGGATGAAAATGGAATCCGCATGCAGATCGATATGTAGAAATTAAGAAAACAAAAGCTATTCACAGGACTAGTTCCAGCAGGGTGGGCAGACTGGCAGGCTGAACTGCAGCTTGCTGAGCCACTGCTGGTAATAGCTCACCTTACCTGATCACTCCTGTTACAGTGTGTATGGTAACCCCCATTGTTTCATGTTCTCTGTGTATATAAAATCTCCCCACTGTATTTTCCACTGCATGCATCCGATGAAGTGAGCTGTAGCTCACGAAAGCTCATGCTCAAATAAATGTGTTAGTCTCTAAGGTGCCACAAGTCCTCCTTTTCTTTTCGCGGATACAGATTAACATGGCTGCTACTCTGAAACTCGTCTAAAGCAGGAGCATTGCTGGCTTTTGTTTAGTTATTTATTTTAAACTGGCTGGCTGATCCTGTGGTGCTGGCTTCTCTTCCCTATTTCCAGCTGCTAAATTGCATTAATAAAGACCTAAAAATACATGAAATGCTTTCCCAGTGTTAGCTTCCCATGCTATCAATTACTGTAGTTACAGCAGGGATGCGCTGTGCCTGAATAAGCAGATGGGGGGAAAGTTGGTCTGTGAATGGGGAGAGGAGATCCACACAAGATAATCTCTGTATTAAAGTGTTGTTTACACAAGGAACATTTCTGGGAACCCCTGCCTGTGTCAATCCCCTTGTCAATGCAGAATTAGATAGCATGTGCCACATTTTCAAACATGGGTACACAACTGCATGACTTCTTTGTGTGTGCAGTTACCATGATCGGTCATGTAACCTGGATGGGTGAGAGCACAATTCTGCCCATGGCAATTCACCAACTTGTATATGCAAAAGGGGTCAGAAACTGCACATACAAGAGGTATGCAGTTGTGTGGCTAATTTACTTGAAAACCTGGCTTTGCCTCTAGTAACCTATCTGATCCTTTAAACAGTCCACAAAGCAGTACTTCCATTGTTTCTACAAGAATAATAAACCTTGCTGTTAGGGGAAAAAATGAAAACCTCTCCTTAGACCAGGGATCAGCAACCTTTGGCACACCAAGGTAAGCCCCCTGGCGGGCCGGGCTGGTTTGTTTACCTGCCATGTCCGCAGGTTCGGCCAATTGCGGCTCCCACTGGCCGCGGTTCAGCGTCCCAGGCCAATGGGGCTGTGGGAAGCGGAGCAGGCCGAGGGATGGGAACCACGGAGCAGGCCTGGAGTGGCGAACCACGGCCAATGGAAGCCACAATCGGCCAAAACTGCAGACGTGGCAGGTAAACAAACCCCAGCCCAGCCCACCAGGGGCCTTACCCTGGCGGGCAGCATGCCAAAGTTTGCCGATCCCTGCCTTAGACCATGAACTAAGATTACAGAGATTATTCAACAGCTGCTAAATCATAGCAACTTTTAGTCACCACTGATTTGTGTAGGACTCAAACCAGTGATCTACAGATGGAAGGTTGTGAGCGCTCTTACCAGTTGTCTGAAAGAGAAGATAGAGGGTTGTGAGCATGTGTTTGCGTAAGTGTGTAAAACAACAGAGATGAAATGTGAAAGCAAGATGACGGCGTTTCAAAACAATGTAATGCGATGTAAAGGAAACACAGGTGTATTGAACACAAGAGAAACCTGACATTTCATTAGGCACTTGCACATGTTCCGTTTTAATACTTTCCAGTGTTAAAAATAAGATTCAGTTATTCAAAGCATAGCCCTTAATGTAACACAAACAAAGTATATGGCATCTCTTTGAATCTATGTCAGGCCTGACAATTGCACAAGTGAGCTACTACAGGGGTTTGAACATTGATGGAATTAATGCTTGAGGGTAGCCAGGTGGAAAGAGAGCCAAAGATAGAAGTAAACAGGGTCTCCAATTAAAGCTGCACTTACTCAATGTCAGAATCTAGATTTCTTCTCTTTCTGCAGATACATATTATGGGCTGAGTTCAGCCTACAGTTTACTCTCCATCAACCCCAGTGTGGTAGCAAGAGTGAAAGTGGGTGCAGAATTTGTCCCCACAACATGGATTAGCCACTTGCCACAAGAGCTGGCCAAACAATGACAATTCCATGTCACAACAACTTTCAAGAATTCAAATGTGTTTCATGCAAACGGAACTGTGTCAAAACGTCTATTTTCAGATCAAACCTCAGGGCATATGAGTGTCCCCCATCCTGGTGGTTTGGGCACTGGTTGATTCAGAGCAAAGACTTTCATCCCAGGTCAGGCAGAGCAGGGACTCGAACCAGGATTTCCTACATCCCAGGCCAGTGCCCTAAACACCGGACCATAGACTCAGTCTTTGTGTGTCCATCTACCTAGCCAGCCATCTCCTGCTCCCCGCTCCTTCCTGACAAAAACTTAGTTGAAACCAATACATTTAAACAAAACAGCATTGTAAGCAGTTCCACTCACCACTGTAGCACCTCCTCTCATCAGGCCATGGCATTGCATGGGTGCTCATCTCTAACAACCCCTGTTGGCCACTTCCTTGGCTCCACGATGACCCATCTCCATCCTCCATAGCCTAGCCCTCTGGCCAGGTCACCTTTCAGTTCAGTCCCCTTATGGGGTAACAAAAGTCAAATTAACCAGCCAAACAGAACACAGCTAAACAAAACACGTTTCTGTCTCTCTTGGGCTACGATGAAGTTCTCTGCTCTTCACCCTGCTCCTGGGGAATGCAGATTTCCTTTTCTGTTCCAGTGGCTTACAACTGCTTCCCTGGGCTTTTCCCTTGAGGCCCTTCTTCCTAGCAGATTTCCCCACTGCTTCCCCAGCTGGAGGACTCTGGTGGCTTTTCCCAGGGACTTCCCTGCTTCTTCCAGACCTCCCTATCTCCAGGCCTCCCATAGGATTGTAACTTGCTCCCTGTGGTTCTCTCCAGGCTGCCTTCACCAGGCCCTTCCCAGAGCAAGGAACCCCCTTGCTCCTCTTTCCCAGGTCACCTTCCCTGACAGAGCGCTTCTCTCTCCCTATGTAGTCCTCGCTAACCCTTTCACAGTTGGGATCATCAGTAATACTTAAGTCATCAGATCAGGATCAGCTACCAGACAACTGCTGGTCACAGGCAGGGCAGAGCTGACTCCCCTTAAAGGGCCAGCCCCTTGTGACAAGCATATTTCCAGGAAAATCTGTTTCAACAAAAAATGTTCTGACCTTGCCACATCATTGGCATTATGGTCATGCTTACAGGCCCCCCAAAAGAGATGAGTGGTCCATCGTACTAGGTGTTGCCAATACATAGCAAGAGACTGTCTTTGCCCTGAAGAGTTTACAGTCGAAATAGACAAACAGACAAAGATGTAAGAAAGGAAGGGTTCTTTTTCCCCAACATTTTTTTTGTCCAGGTCTACAAATGGGAAAAAGGTGCTTGAATCTTTTTGTATTAAGAAAAAAAATGCAGGTAAATATTTGTGCTTTAAGTAAGCTTATGCTTAAAGCAGGACTTATCTGCCTTGCACCTGCAACTTGTACGTGGTTCCTTATCAGTCATTAATTCCGTCAGTTCAAACCCCTATGACAGCTCAGACATCCCATAAGTTATTTCCAGCACTGCCACAGCATAAAGAGCATTTTATATCCTTCCTTCATATCACATTTCTAGCTCAATGGCATAGGTAAAAAAATAGAAAAGAAACCATCTCTCCCTGTCTTTTTTGCATGACCTCATTTACATTTCATTAATATAATAAATATTATATGGGAACCTCTCGCAATATATTTCCGATTACTCCATCTAGCAATCTATAAACTAGGATATTGGGAGGCCATTTCAGGTATAAGCAAAGCTAAGGTCCTTTCATAAGTCAACTAAAGCTGGCAAAAGCCGTGTTTGCTGTGAAATGACAGATCACTCGAATCTCTACATGATTACATCATCTGCCAGTTATATTTTTGCCCGAATAAAAGGGTTCAGTAATTCAAAGGAGTATTATGACACTCATGAAAAAGATATCACCAAGAATGAAACAGGATCCTTTTAATCATGTTTCTGCTTATGGCAACCCATGTACACTTTATTACATACCATTTAAAACCATTTACATACTTTTTTTCCCCACAGGCTGCACTTTGCTCCAGAAATATAGCCGATAACCTTTCTGAAGTTACCTCTGCCATTATGTTGGCGAAATATATTTACTCCAAGCTGCAGAAAACTTAAAAGGGTTTTGGCTCTTACAGAAACAAGGCAACACAATGTCAGAATGTTTTCATGTGTGCAGGGAACTCTTCTGATGTGAAGGCCATATATTAGTGCACTCACGCACACACACACACATATCCCCCTACACAATTTGCAGATGGCACCCTCATATTGAAATGTTTTGCTCCCCTAAAACACGGATCCTGACAAGTTAAACAGCTCAAAGAAGAGCTAACTCTTTGGGACCAGATCCCCAGCTGATGTTAATCACTGAATCTCCATTCACACTACACTGTGGATCTGGTCCATTTTCAGTTATTTGTAGTAACTTACATTGTTTTTCTAGGTTTCAGAGTAGCAGCCGTGTTAGTCTGTATCCGCAAAAAAAAAAAAGGAGTACTTGTGGCACCTTAGAGACTAACAAATTTATTTCTAGCACTTTCACTTAGTTGGGTCTCCTGAAACTGCCAGATTTCCTCACACTCCCTCCACTTTTGGGGAGTTTGCAGAGGTTTTGACAGTTATCTCAATAGGAACATATGCTGCCAGTAGTTAGGGCAGCAGGGCAAGCAGAAGGTATCTAGAATTTTACATCAGAAGTAATTTGCTCATTGCCCCACAAACCAGAATTCAACCCATATATAGATTGAAGCCAGAGTGAAGTACAGTAGACCCATGGCAAAGACCTGACAGAGCACCAGCCACAGAGAAATCATTAACATTTATCTTTGGTAGGGTGATGAAACGATACGGGTGTGAAGAGATACTAGAATTAACCAAGGGCAACAGCATTGGCAGAGATGTGATAATTTTGTAAGTCATTGCTTTCTGAGTGGCCCTTTAAAAATGTTGGCTTTACTGAGAGATGTGCTCAGCTCGGTGAAATTGCCAAAATGTACTAATTTTAAAAGGAAAGCCGCTTACTTTTTGGATGGTGTTCAAACGACTTTGAAGTGAAAAACCCAGTCAAGAAAAAATGGCATGGCAGTCCTAAGAGGTACCTGCTATCAACTGAAACAACACCTGTGCCACCCTAATAACCCTTCAAGAACATAGGACAGTTACTGTACATCTGTTTACTGCTTTAGCCTGACAGACTAACTGAGGAGGTCTTTAGTGGGCATATTGTTATTGTAAAAGTCAGCCTGGCAGCTTTATCAGTAACCCTGTTCCTTCTCTCAGCTTGTTCCCTTAGTGGGAGCAGTAGCACCAGGTGAACTATTCTAAGAGGAATCAGATTGTTCTCTGCGCAACCATTTTTAATAGGGTTGGAAGAGATTAATTATGGGGAAGGACTTGGTACATGCAGGTTCTATAACCTTAGCGGGGGAAGAGATATTGGGCAGGGTAGAGATAATTTCTTGTGTTACATATGTGAACTGGTTTAGTCGGGAATTAATTTAGGCCATTAAGAATTAGGGTTTGGAGTCTATTAAAGAACTTTTTACAAATCACATTGGCTATGGATATATGTTTTTAGCCTTCATTGTTAGCTGGACTACTTAAAAACTGCATGCATTAAAGGACCATATTTGAGGTGAAAACAAGTTAAATGTAGTGCCAAAAAGAACACGGTAGAGCAATTTCCTCTGTCTGAACAGTAGATAATATACAGGCAATCAATTCTAACTCCATAGAAACCTCAAGAATCTCACCTCAGGTAACTGGCTGGAATAAGAAGCATCCCATTGCACATCAGACCAGCAGCTTCCAAACCAACCTGTTGAAGAATGAACTAATTTTTTTCAAATATCGTGCACGTCTTGTTGGAGCTCATCTCTGTTCTTCCCTCTGTGCGGAAGAGCAGGCTATTTTCTAAAGTTTCTCATTAAGAGTTTCTCATCTGAAATACATATCGGGTTTGTCTACATGGTGAGTTAGTGTGCGGCAAGCTGGTGCTTTGCCCAGTCACGCCTTGGCTTGCCTCACACTAACCCATCATGTGGACACTTCCTTAGTTAGTATTTTATTTTTTATTTTCATTAAGGCACTAGTAATGTAAGGGGGCCATAAAACAAGAATAAATGTAATTTACTTCCAGTTTAAGATCCCTTTACACTGCCAGAGTGGTGTACAATGTCCTTATTATAACTGAGAGCCTGTTCCTTAGGAAGGAAGAATGGTCTTGTGGTTAAGACACTAGAATGAAACTGAGGAGATCTGGGTTCAGTTTTCAGTTCTGAGACAGACTCACAGCATGACCCTGAGCAAGTCACTTAAACTCTCTGCGCCTGGGTTCCCTATGGTAAAATGTCAGTTGACCATTTAGATTATCAGCTCTTTGGAGCAGGGCTGTCTCTCATTGTGCCCAAGAGAAGCTCCTGGACCATGTCCCTGCTCCCTGGAGCATGCCGCCCAGGGCATGTGGCGGGTCCACGGCTCCCCACAGAGGCTTGGGCTCCCTGGGGGGCTCTTACTACTGACTGCCTCTGGCTTCTGGCCTGGCCGGGGACTGGGCCTCAGAGGGAAGAAGAGGAGCAGGAGGCAGGGCCATGGAGGGGGTGGGGCTCCTGCATATGTCGCGTTTTTGCATTTTGAAAAGGTGGTCGCCCTAGTTGGAACCCCCACATGGTCTCCATGGTTTGGTCACCCAGGTTTCTCTTAGGTCATAGACGTCCTTCTCCATCTTCTTTGGCAAGGAAGACATGCTTGGTTCCCGGTGGCTGCCTCAGACAGTGGGCTAGTGATCCTTCCCTCAAGTAGGGAGGCCGCTAGCTCCTGCCTTTTCGCCAGGCTCCTCCTTTTCTCTCCCTTCCAGGCCTGGCATTGGCTGCAGGTATAATGCAGTGTGGTTAGCTGGGTCCAGTGGTGTCATAAATATAAAGGGAAGGGTAAACCCCTTTGAAATCCCTCCTGGCCAGGGGAAAGCTCCTCTCACCTGTAAAGGGTTAAGAAGCTAAAGGTAACCTTGCTGGCACCTGACCAAAATGACCAATGAGGAGACAAGATACTTTCAAAAGCTGGGAGGAGGGAGAGAAACAAAGGGTCTGTGTGTCTGTCTATAGTCTGTCTTTGTCGGGGATAGACCAGGAATGGAGTCTTAGAACTTCTAGTAAGTAATCTAGCTAGGTACGTGTTAGATTATTATTTCTTTAAATGGCTGAGAAAAGAACTGTGCTGAATAGAATAACTATTTCTGTCTGTGTATCTTTTTTGTAACTTAAGGTTTTGCCTAGAGGGGTTCTCTATGTTTTTGAATCTAATTACCCTGTAAGGTATCTACCATCCTGATTTTACAGGGGGGATTTCTTTATTTCTATTTACTTCTATTTTTTATTAAAAGTCTTCTTGTAAGAAAACTGAATGCTTTTTCATTGATCTCAGATCCAAGGGTTTGGGTCTGTGGTCACCTATGCAAATTGGTGAGGCTTTTTATCCAACATTTCCCAGGAAAGTGGGGGTGCAAGTGTTGGGAGGATTGTTCATTGTTCTTAAGATCCAAGGGTTTGGGTCTGTGGTCACCTATGCAAATTGGTGAGGCTTTTTATCCAACATTTCCCAGAAAAGGGGGGGTGCAAGTGTTGGGAGGATTGTTCATTGTTCTTAAGATCAAAGGGTCTGGGTCTGTAGTCACCTAGGCAAATTGGTGAGGCTTTTTACCAAACCTTGCCCAGGAAGTGGGGTGCAAGGTTTTGGGAAGTATTTTGGGGGAAAAGACGCGTCCAAACAGCTCTTCCCCAGTAACCAGTATTAGTTTGGTGGTGGTAGCGGCCAATCCAAGGACAAAGGGTGGAATATTTTGTACCTTGGGGAAGTTTTGACCTAAGCTGGTAAAGATAAGCTTAGGAGGTTTTTCATGCAGGTCCCCACATCTGTACCCTAGAGTTCAGAGTGGGGGAGGAACCTTGACAAATGGCTAATCTTAACCCTTTCTGTGCTGGTGCGTGGTTTCTCTGCATCACCACAATGCTACATGACAAATAAATAATAATCATTCAAGTGTCAAGTGTGCCTTTCATCAGATTGATTTTCTGTTCCTAAAGTTTTAGCCTGACCTATTTACGTGTCCAGAGAAATGTGCAGTGTATTCCTGAGACAGTCATAGTCTGCACCAGATTTTCAAGATTACACATACTGTCCCAGGGTAGTTTGCAAATTCATGTACTGCTAAACTACAGATTACAGTGCATCCTCACTTCATTAGTGAGGTATTGCTCTTTAGATGCACAGAAGAGACTAAGTTAGTGCACATGGCAGTGATCATTTCAGCTAATTAATTTTAGCTGAGATGCTCAAACTGACAGTTGCTAAATTTGTACATCTGTGGGCTGGAAGATGCTCTCTCAGCGCAGATCCCTTTACTCTGTATTGTCTTCCTTCACTTGCTGTATCCAGACTAGCACATTTTTCTTGAAAATTCCCCACCGATGCTAGCACCAGGCCAACTCCATAGATGTGCACATGCTCCAGTTGGCCTACGGTGTTTAACGATCATGTCATCCAAGCCTCATCAGGGAACGTGCGGGTGATAGGATGCTAAATTGACAGTGATTGCAGATGTCTTGTCTACACTAGTCAACCCAGCACTGCCACCCTGATGCAGCTGAACCTGTGATAGAAACAGTGACAAGTTATTTTAGGTGTAGACCAAGCCACATGGGCAGAGTTTTTCAGAAGTTTATACATTATTATACTCGTGCTTTACCTACATATGGAAAATGGTTCAAAGGGCAAGGTCTCAGGTGAATGTGAGGTTTGGCAGAGGTGGGAAGGGTACCTCTTGATGACATGTTGCTTAAGATTTTATTGTTTCATGTGTTTATAAATTCCAACATTACAAAACTCTGTTCAACCCAATTACTTTGCATTGGGCCTAGAAGCTAAAAGTGTTACTCTTAGAAGCACTTGAGGCAAGTACATGAACTGCCAGCAGGGCAGTTTAGCTGTAACCAGTACTTGTCACTTACATCATTTGTGCTCTAAGGCTTCCTAATGGCCACCCATATGCTTTAGAGCAATAGTTCTCAAACTAGGGCTGCTGCTTGTTCAGGGAAAGCCCCTGGCGGGTCGGCCTGGTTTGTTTACCTGCCGCATCTGCATGATTGGCTGATCGCAGCTCCCACTGGCCACGGTTCGCCGCTCCAGGCCAATGGGGTCTGTGAGAAATAGCACAGGCCGAGGGAGGTATTTCCAGTAGGGATAAGGAGGTGTTAGTACCGTTATACAAGGCACTGGTGAGACCTCACCTGGAATACTGTGTGCAGTTCTGGTCTCCCATGTTTAAGAAGGATGAATTCAAACTGGAACAGGTACAGAGAAGGGCTACTAGGATGATCCGAGGAATGGAAAACTTGTCTTATGAAAGGAGACTCAAGGAGCTTGGCTTGTTTAGCCTAACTAAGAGAAGGTTGAGGGGAGATATGATTGCTCTCTATAAATATATCAGAGGGATAAATACCAGAGAGGGAGAGGAATTATTTAAGCTCAGTACCAATGTGGACACAAGAACAAATGGATATAAACTGGGAACCAGGAAGTTTAGACTTGAAATTAGACGAAGGTTTCTAACCATCAGAGGAGTGAAGTTTTGGAATAGCCTTCCAAGGGAAGCAGTGGGGGCAAAAGATCTGTTTGGCTTTAAGATTAAACTTGATAAGTTTATGGAGGAGATGGTATGATGGGATAACATGGTTTTGGTAATTAAATATTCATGGTAAATAGGCCCAATGGCCTGTGATGGGATATTAGATGGGGTGGGATCTGAGTTACCCAGGAAAGAATTTTCTGTAGTATCTGGCTGGTGAATCTCGCCTATATGCTCAGGGTTTAGCTGATCGCCATATTTGGGGTCGGGAAGGAATTTTCCTCCAGGGCAGACTGGAAGAGGCCCTGGAGGTTTTTTGCCTTCCTCTGTAGCATGGGGCACGGGTCACTTGCTGGAGGATTCTCTGCTCCTTGAAGTCTTTAAACCACAATTTGAGGACTTAATAGCTCAGACATAGGCGAGAGGTTTTTCGCAGGAGTGGTGGGTGAAATTCTGTGGCCTGTGTTGTGCAGGAGGTCAGACTAGATGATCAGAATGGTCCCTTCTGACCTAAATATCAATGAATCTATGAATCTATGTGCTGGCCGCCCTTCCTGCAGCCCCCATTGGCCTGGAGGGGCAAATCGCAGCCAGTGGGAGACACAATTGGCCGAACCTGCGAACGTGGCAGGTAAACAAACCAGCCCGACCCATCAGGGGCTTTCCCTGAACAAGCAGCGGCCCTAGTTTGAGAACCACTGACTTAGGTCATTTTATTTAAATTGCTTTGTGTTGTTTTTAAGTAAAGAGTGTAGCCCTCTTCCAAACTGTGTATAGAAGCTGAAGAAAATTATCTGTTCAATCATTCATAGAATCATAGAATATCAGGGTTGGAAGGGACCTCAGGAGGTCATCTAGTCCAACCCCTTGCTCAAAGCAGGACCAATCCCCAATTAAATCATCCCAACCAGGGCTTTGTCAAGCCTGACCTTAAAAACTTCTAAGGAAGGAGATTCTACCACCTCCCTAGGTAATGCATTCCAGTGTTTCACCACCCTCCTAGTGAAGAAGTTTTTCCTAATATCCAACCTAAACCTCCCCCACTGCAACTTGAGACCATTACTCCTTGTCCTGTCCTCTTCTACCACTGAGAATAGTCTAGAACCATCCTTTCTGGAACCACCTCTCAGGTAGTTGAAAGCAGCTATCAAATCCCCTCTCATTCTTCTCTTCTGCAGGCTAAACAATCCCAGTTCCCTCAGCCTCTCCTCATAAGTCATGTGTTCCAGACCCCTAATCATTTTTGTTGCCCTTCGCTGGAGTGGTGGGTGAAATTCTGTGGCCTGCGTTGTGCAGGAGGTCAGACTAGATGATCAGAATGGTCCCTTCTCTCCAATTTATCCACATCCTTCTTGTAGTGTGGGGCCCAAAACTGGACACAGTACTCCAGATGAGGACTCACCAATGTCGAATAGAGGGGAACGATCACGTCCCTCGATCTGCTCGCTATGCCCCTACTTATATATCATAGAATCATAGAATCATAGAGTATCAGGGTTGGAAGGGACCCCAGAAGGTCATCTAGTCCAACCCCCTGCTCAAAGCAGGACCAATTCCCAGTTAAATCATCCCAGCCAGGGCTTTGTCAAGCCTGACCTTAAAAAACTCTAAGGAAGGAGATTCTACCACCTCCCTAGGTAACGCATTCCAGTGTTTCACCACCCTCTTAGTGAAAAAGTTTTTCCTAATATCCAATCTAAACCTCCCCCACTGCAACTTGAGACCATTACTCCTCGTTCTGTCATCTGCTCCCACTGAGAACAGTCTAGAGCCATCCTCTTTGGAACCCCCTTTCAGGTAGTTGAAAGCAGCTATCAAATCCCATTCTTCTCTTCTGCAGGCTAAACAATCCCAGCTCCCTCAGCCTCTCCTCATAACTCATGTGTTCCAGTCCCCTAATAATTTTTGTTGCCCTTCGCTGGACTCTCTCCAATTTATCCACATCCTTCTTGAAGTGTGGGGCCCCAAACTGGACACAGTACTCCAGATGAGGCCTCACCAATGTCGAATAGAGGGGAACGATCACGTCCCTCGATCTGCTCGCTATGCCCCTACTTATACATCCCAAAATGCCATTGGCCTTCTTGGCAACAAGGGCACACTGCTGACTCATATCCAGCTTCTCATCCACTGTCACCCCTAGGTCCTTTTCCGCAGAACTGCTGCCTAGCCATTCGGTCCCTAGTCTGTAGCTGTGCATTGGGTTCTTCCGTCCGAAGTGCAGGACCCTGCACTTATCCTTATTGAACCTCATCAGATTTCTTTTGGCCCAATCCTCCAATTTGTCTAGGTCCCTCTGTATCCTATCCCTGCCCTCCAGCATATCAACCACTCCTCCCAGTTTAGTATCATCAGCAAATTTGCTGAGAGTGCAATCCACACCATCCTCCAGATCATTTATGAAGATATTGAACAAAACCGGCCCCAGGACCGACCCCTGGGGCACTCCACTTGACACCGGCTGCCAACTAGACATGGAGCCATTGATCACTACCCGTTGAGCCCGACAATCTAGCCAACTTTCTACCCACCTTATAGTGCATTCATCCAGCACGTACTTCTTTAACTTGCTGACAAGAATACTGTGGGAGACCGTCTCAAAAGCTTTGCTAAAGTCAAGAAACAATACATCCACTGCTTTCCCTTCATCCACAGAACCAGTAATCTCATCATAGAAGGCGATTAGATTGGTCAGGCATGACCTTCCCTTGGTGAATCCATGCTAACTGTTCCTGATCACTTTTCTCTCATGTAAGTGCTTCAGGATTGATTCCTTGAGGACCTGCTCCATGATTTTTCCGGGGACTGAGGTGAGGCTGACTGGCCTGTAGTTCCCAGGATCCTTCTTCTTCCCTTTTTTAAAGATTGGCACTACATTATCCTTTTTCCAGTCATCTGGGACTTCCCTCGTTCGCCACGAGTTTTCAAAGATAATGGCCAATGGCTCTGCAATCACAGCCGCCAATTCCTTTAGCACTCTCGGATGCAACTCGTCCGGCCCCATGGATTTGTGGATTCATGGATACATAATGAAGACTATGTAAAGCGGAATTTAGTCTAGTCAATAACAACTTTTAGATCCTTTGGTATACCACTCCCTCCTCAATAAAATGGGCTGTAGCACTCTATAAAGACAAAGCTGAAAAAATATACTGAGCTAATATCGGAAGTTCAAGCCTCTTAGTATTAACATATCTGAATATGTTCAAAGACCTACAGCACAAACCAGTAGCTGATGCCATCTTAAATGTCATCCTCATTGGTGAACGGCCACCAAATAAACTTCCCAAAAATGACGTTAAGCATCCAACACTTTGGGCCCATTATGTTCCATTATTCTCAGAAATGTCACTTGATGCACAGAATGAAAGGCTGATTTTTAAATTGGCAGTCTGCATTTGCATGCCTTATTTGTGCACGGAATTACAGTGATTGCATGCTTAATTTGGGTAATTGTGCATGCACAACTGGCCAGCTGCATGCACAATTGCCTGATTTGCACATGTAGCCTTAATTGCCACTTGAATCATGACATTTTACAATTATGTGCAGGCAAATAGGAGCGGGAAAAGGGCTTGTTCTGTAAACAAGGCATCTTTCACTGGTCTGCAGTCCCTCCTAGCTAATCAGAGTACTTGAGGCCATTTCTGCTGGCACTTGTAGCCCTAGCTGTATCCTCAGTTTGATATACTGTACTACACTGAGGGACGTTCTCCTGAACTTTCATAAATAAGGTGAAGGCAATAGTGGGAAACTATAAATCAATGGAACATGAGTATCTATTTATCATTTAGGAGCAAATCACTTCCTTCTGCTTCATTCTGAAGAGCTCTGCTGTATTCTTTGCAGTCATTCTGCATGTTGAACCTCCACTGGTGGCAATAACAGCAAATAATCGTTTGCACTTCTAGACTGTTTTACCAGAGATCTCAAAGTACACCAGAAATACTGAAAGCCACATGACAGCAGAATTACGCAAGAAGGATCTACAGCGCAAACAAGCAAAGAGCAATTAGGACCTAATTCACCAAAGCTACCCATGTGGGAGGACCTCCATCTTTGTGCAGATGGAAATACACAGAACTAGATCCTCAATTGCATCAGAGAAGAAAACAGAAAATCTCAGGAGCAGGATGCAAGGACAGCATACAGTTTACCTTTAAACTCGCTTGACCCTGGACCAGCAGTGTGTACAGCCAGTGATCCAGCATAACTTAGAACATCCTTAGGGCTATATATTATATATGTATCAAGACTCACCTTGTTCAGGAAAATTAGCACTAGCAAAAGGATATACTCCATTTGGGACAGGAAATCAATTTTAAAAGGCCTGGTGAACATATGAATGGCAACCAATGGCCCCAAGAGACTGAAACATGAGGCATAACAGAGCCTTGGCCAGGCCCTGAAACTGGCAGCGAGGAGGGGCAGTGACATAAAATCTGCCATCTGAGCTCAAATCCTTTAAAAGATTCCCTAACACGGGGGTGATCCTTCTTCGGCCAGCTGCAATCTGCCTCATGAAGCACTGCAAAGGCAACCACAATGCAGAGGAGAATCCGCAGCAAAGTATCTACCCAACCCTGACAACCAACACCAGCAGCAGCAACATCGCCACGAGTCAAGATTCTTTTATTACAAGCTATGTCATTTGGCACTTAACACTCCAAGAGCACAACACCTAAGATCACGTGTCCTCCGATCCCACAGGCTGCAGAGCGAGAACAGAAGGTATGGCATTAACATTAATTTTAGTCAGACCTTGACTAAATTAGTCATTTATTTATTATAGGAGAGAATACAGTAAACAAATATCATTTCCAGCTTGGTACTCGCAGGAATTAGTTATGCAATGACTGATAAGAAAAACAAGAGCATCATGCACCTAATTCTGCTGCTGCTGAATAGGTATTCTACAGTGACCTTCACTGCTCTTGCCTCCCCCTTCTCTGAGTACATCTAAGCTGAACTGAGAGCAAGCCCACCAGGCAGTGTTTTAAATGTGAAACTGAGTTTTGAAATGTATTCATTACACAACTATTGCTATACTATGCTTTATTTGGAATGGCTGCTGTTTGAAATTGCTGGTTACTACATTGTCATTTCCTCCATGGTTCTTGTAGTTATCTATATTTGATCAATAAGCCCACAGAGGCCTATTTCCCTTATAGAGGAACAGATCTGGCAGCAATGCCCAGAGACTCAGACATGTTGCTTTTCACAGCTGAACATTAACTTCTAAGAAGAGCAAAGCAGCACGTTAGTTTGGCACGTTATCATAGAATCATAGAAGATTAGTGTTGGAAGAGACCTCAGGAGGTCATCTAGTCCAACCCCCTGCTCAAAGCAGGACCAACCCCAACTAAATCATTCCAGCCAGGGCTTTGTCAAGCCAGGCCTTAAAAACTTGTAAGGATGGAGATTCCACCACCTCCCTATGGCCATCCTCTTTGCCAAAAAAAGGAAATCTGCTTACAATGGAACCCACTGAGGGCGAACGTGGAGAAGTGAAACTCCATCAATATAGAGGGATCTGCAACCCATATTCTCATGGCTGAACAAAACTCCCAGTTGCATTCTGGGAAGACAATTATGCATACCAGATGGGGGGGGGGATTTCTCTACCCACTTTTGCACACTGCATCTGTGTTCTTCTCCAGCTCCACATATCCACATAGCCCACTATGCAAGGAAGCATTTAAATCATGGCCAGGGGATTGCGCGGATACTAATCACCTCCTTGGCAATGCAACCTGGAATAGCATTTGTGGAGCTCCCTTCACTAATCCACAATTTGTCGGTGGGTTGGGAGCTGGGCTACAAGCCCAATGTAGATCCTTGCAAAAGGGCTGTTTACTCAGGTTTTGTTTTAGGGAGTGAAGGCAAATCTCACACTCCTTAGGAAGTAGAATCAAAGTCCTGAATTATTTCCATGTGTTTCAATTTGTATCCCCTGTTGTTGTGAGCCTCCCACTTACAGCAAAGCTCCTTCTGTGAAAATAAATGACTTCCTAATAAGCAGGTTGTAGCTGATTTGTAGAAGCATATTTTAAATGACAATACACTGGGGAAATATTGCAGGAAATATGTCTGTACCCTTCTGAGGTCAGTTGCTACCAGAACACCTGTTTCTGAGTAATAAATTATTAACAATGTCTGAAGGGATGTGCAGATTATGTTTTGATTTTGATTTTCATGTCTGTCTAGGTACTTAAATCACTGCAATAACTGGGCACCTCGCACAATTAATGAAATGTGGTTGGGAAGTTTTATCGTTGTGGTATTCAGTGAGCTTCACGGCACCCCACCCAGATTCTGTTTGGAAAGCTCAGTCTTTAAAGGCACAGCCCCAATACCACAATCCTCATTTTAAAAATAAGTATCAGAGGTACAGAGAAACTAAGTGATTTGCCTGAGATCACACAGAAAGTTGGTGGCTCTGCTAGGATGTGAACGCAGATCTGACCATCAGTCCAGCACTCTATACACAAAACCACCCTTGAATATAGACCAGTAATATGTAAACAAAAGCAGAATACTCAGATTCCTGCAATAGTCACAGAGCTGAAGTTTTCCTTTCCATTCGACTGAATCTCTTCTCATTGCAGTTATAGCATCACTCCAATCACCAGCCTGTCACATGCCGAAATAGCTATATATAAATTGTATCAGTAAATCTGCAGTCCTTTTCTGAATGACTCCGTAAGTAAAAGAGGCATACCACTGGCTCTAACTGAATGAGATATTTAGAAAGGGAAGGGGGGAGGGATAGCTCAGTGGTTTGAGCATTGGCCTGCTAAACCCAGGGTTGTGAGTTCAATCCTTGAGGGGGCCATTTAGGGATCTGGGGCAAAAATTGGGGATTGGTCCTGCTTTGAGCAGGGGGTTGGACTAGATGATCTCCTGAGGTCCCTTCCAACCCTGATATTCTATGATATTCTATGATTGACACACCAAGGTTCCCATTGCTTCTTCATATACAATAATCATGCAAACGGCAACTCTTCAGTTTGACACAGGACAAAGAAAAGGAGGGTAGGAAGGAAGAAACTTGCATTTTACATCAATGAAATAGTCTCTCTCTTGGGAAAAAAAGTAAATTATTTTTCTTATCTTCTGCCATACCCACCCCAAAGGCAGCTGATGCAGTATTGTCAGATTTAAGGAAGTATGGAGGTTTTATTTAGAGTATATGCATGAGAGATTAACAGCTTTAGAGCTAGAGAACAGTGTCGTTTCCATTTGAGCTCACTGGGTTTATTCTTAGTTTCTTGTGTGTTACACTCATCTAGGAAAGGTCAATCACAAAAAAACTTCATTTTGGATAGATTTCTGCCAAAAATGGGTATTCAGCCAAAAAGTTAGTGTGTGGTTCATGAAAACGGGAGGGGGGGTGGCCTTTCAGTTTCTGACAGTCAATATTTTCCATAAGGAAAAAAAAAAAAAACTAAACACCATCCAACCAGCTCTACAAACTAAGCGGTGAAGGCCCAATTAGCTTCAGACAAGTCTTGGGACTGTGTCATCCAAGCGGAGGCTGATCCATCTCTTGTATTCCTCATGTTTTGTGTAAACACATTGCAGTTGTAGGCTTTTCTCTTGTGAGTCATAGCACGCAAATGTATTTCCTTGCTGTTATTGTTAATAATTGGAATAAAGACCTTGCTTGTTTGTTGAATAAATTTGGGGCAGGGTGGTAGGAACAGCATATCAGTAAACACATTAGGTTGGGTTGTCAACCCTGAAATTGTCTGCCGAGGTTCTCTAACCTGTATTTGTGTGTGACAAAAATGTTTCGTTCTAGGGGCAGTCCTAGAAAATCTGTGTGTGATAACCTCTTGTAGTATAGCTAAGAAGGCTGATTCTTCCATCCGCAAACTTTCAAAAAGAGAAAATCTAGTTTGGTATAAAATGTGCCATCCTGTGAAATTTAAAGTGGATTGGTTTAGTTTTGAAGAAGCTTTTGAAGAATGGTGGGGAAAAAAATAGGCTTAGAACAGATGTCTCGTCCATGTTTTCATCTGTTTGAAAATCAACTTCTTCTGGCGTGGGGAAAATGCAGAACTTCCATTGACCAGACATCCTTTGGATCCCTAGAAACTACAGCCACCGTTCAACTCGGTCTTTAAGAGTATGTCTACCCTGCAATTAAAAACTTGCGGCTGGCCCGGGCCAGATTATTCAGGTTCACGGGGCTTGAGCTAAGGGCCTGTATGATTGTGCTGTAGACATTTGGACTCGGGCTGCAGCCCAGGCTATAAGACCCTCTGAGGTGGAGGTCAGGAGCTCAGGCTGCAGCCCGAGCCTGACCATATACACTGCAATTAAATAGCTCCTTAGCCCAAGTCCCATGGGCATGAGTCAACTGGCACGGGCCAGTCAGGGGATTTTAATTGCAGTGTAGACAGACCCTAAGAGTTTTAGTACCAGCTAAAAGCTTTCGAAGTGAGTTTTTTCTATTCAGAAACAGCAGAATGCCGGACAATTAGGCTAATCACAAGTATATAATCTCTGGTGCCCCAGCATCAATTGCCTGCTTGAAATGGTGGGTAAATGCGAATGAGATCTCAGATACCCTCAGTGGTACTGAATGCATTTGTCAACAGTAATGTTAAGAACCCTAGACCTTCCCTTCCTAATTGCGAAGGTGTCATTTAAATGCATTTGTAGCCACTCCAAACAAATGTATTGATTTCATGTGAACACTTTACATTTAAGAAAGGGCCATATGGCACTGTCACCTGCTCTGTTCAAGTGGCTCATGGACAAAGAGTGGAGCTTTCTGCTTCCCTCAGTCACTCATAATGAAAATGCACTATTTTCACACAGGGAAATGCTTTAATGTATTCAATGGCAGAAATTATGTTTCTCCAGTATCCTGCACATCTTTTTCTTTGAGTAGCAAACATCAGCAAATGGACCTTGGCACTCTGAGAGGACTCCCTCTTCATGTTGATTGTATTGTGGTTCCATTGTTCTTTGTACCACACATTTCTCTTGAAAAATAGCCTGCATTAGCCATCTGAGCCTCAAAAGAGCTTGGGAAGTTACTTTACCTCAGGAGAGGCAATTCCTCCCAGAACATCCTCTTGGAGGCTGCAACTATACACTACTACTGATTTTGGGATGCATCTGAATGGCAAAATTCAACCCCTCATTAGTGAAAAACAAAAGTTAGGAATCGAGGTGACTCATCCCATCTTTGAATCCCTATATAATCTGTTTCCTCTGTTTTCCAACTGTCATTTATTTCAAATTTCTTCCGTATAGCTCTGACTTTCCCATTTCTGTAAAACAGGAAGGTCATTACTGTAGCAGTTTTTTAATTGTTTATCACAAACTGCCATTGTGTCTCTCAAACGGAGCAAATTTACGGCCCAGCCATGTCCCCTCATGGCTGGGCATGGTGGGGCACCCAGTTTCCTCCATCAGACAAAAGTTTGGGGCAGTGACAGTTGGACTTTTCTCATACCTCTAGCTCTCTAATCAGGTGATTCATAATCTCAGTCCTTCGGAGAAGTACAGAATCCTAGAGGCTAAAAGGTCCCATGACCCTGTATCAGGCTGTGAGCCCCAGCCCTTGTAATCCTTACCCTCTCTTCCTCAGAGAGGGTTTCTATCCTGGTTTCCTGGGGATGGTAGGGGAACACAGGCCCACCCTCTCCTCTGGGTTCCAGCCCAGGGACCATGTGTTTAATCAAAACAAAAAGTCAGATGATACAAAGCGGATACACGTGGATTTGCAGGGCTCTACTTATGCTTTTAGTGCTGGAAATCCCAGTGCTAGTTGCCACTGATAGACCGTGGAGGTGTTTCCTACGGAAGTATTTTCGGTCCTCAGAAGACCACCCAGGCCTGCAGCCCTACTGTCAATTTGTGGGAATGAAACATCCTGCAAACCAAGCAGTGCCAATGTCGCTGGTGTTTCTCAGGACTCAGGAGTGTTTTCCCATGAAAACCGCCCCATTGTATGTGGTACTCTTCTATTCTTTCTAGTCCCTAAGGACCATATTCTGTTCTATTTTACATTTGCGCCATTCCACTGCCTTCAATAGGAGTGCACAAGTGTGACTGCACATATAAATAGGAAATATGCCAACAATAATCAAAAGCAATCAACAAAAAATACCTTGTTCTGAGCTTATACAGATGACAAAAATCAATAACAGAGGTGGCCAAGTTCTTCAAAGCCAGCATGGTGAAAACATTATTTTCGCTTATTGGAAGCTACTATATAACGAGTCAGACCTTTAAAGTTGTGTACAAGAAAATGATTGAGGCATCCAATATGTGAAGCTTTTTACTGAATAAAAAAATGCCATATACACATAGACCAATATGTGGGTAGAGTGGAGGGCTTATTAAAAGGAGAAGAAACCATCCATAGAAGGGGAAGAAGAGGCACAGAACTTTGCTGGCAGGGTGGGATTTGTGTCGGGATAATGGTGGATCAATTATTTTAGGGTTGTAGGGCAACAGAAGAATAAGTGAAACAGGAAGTAATCAAATACTGGTGGATATGAAGGGCAGCCTTCCTCTCTCCTCCCCCCGCCCTGGAAATTAGAGCAAAACAAAGGGTTAAATTCAGATCTGCTGTAAAGGCATGCAACTCCATTTATTTCATTGGGCCTACATGTTTCTCTCCTTTAGGTCAACACAGAGTGACATGTACCCATCAACCCAGATGCACTGTGGGATTACAAAACCTACACATCCCCATGTTGACATGTGTCAATCAAGGTTAATGTCAGTTTGATGAGTGCCACCTATCTCCTGCTATCTCATACAATTTTGTACAAAAGGAAGTTTTGCTACCCTGTAGTAAGCCCTCATTTTAAAGTATAAAATATACATGTATATCTTTGAATTATATATGAAATGAAAAGAGTTTAATAACTGTTCTTTCCAATTTCTATTTTAGAAAGCCAATGTGAACTGTAGGTATATGTGGGTTTCTTATTATTATCCCTTTCTGTCACTTACCCACCTTGGGTTTCAATGTTAAAATTTACAGTGCTGCTAGAAATCTGACATGCATAGAAATACAAATCTAATTTAAATAATATGCATTTTTATCATCATGATTTTAAATTTGATGACCATTTGCTAAAGAGAAGGATTTATTCAAGATAAGAGTATGAGTTGCCGCCGATTATTTCGTATTATTATTGTCCACTGAACTTGCAATTATTAGCTTTATGCATTGGGAAAAAAGACTCTACATGTAACTGTCTCTTACAATTTATTACAATATGTCCTGAAATTAAGTCAATCAATTTATTTTTAATGGACTCCTACAAGAATTTTTAAGTACATTCCTCAGAATTATTGTAGTTCACTAACGCTTTCTTTCAGCACATGATGGATAGTTTCCATTTTAAAATATGGCATTTGTTGTAATGTAGTTTAAATTACTTTTCTTCCTGGAACATGTGTTATTCAGAGTTACCATTATGTGGTAGGAAATTGTACATTATGTTGCAGCTTTATCTCCTTTTATAGCTCACATTACAGTTACATCCATTCAGGTACAATTACATTGGGGAAAATATGATTTAGTATTTATATTAAGAACAATCCTATTTAGTAAATTTATTTTAGCTTTTGGTTAATTACCAAAGTGGAGTGAGAACAACCCAAAACAGCCAGAGGATATGAACTTCATAATTAAGTAAGTAAAGCATATTTTTCCCAGGATAAGTACACATAGTAAAACCTATTTATGACCAAATATTTATAGACAATGTTATATTAATTCTCGTTTATTCTATAAATATACTGTAATGTGAGAGCATCTTGCTTAAGAAAAACTGTCTCCAGAAAAATAAAGAAGGCTCAGTTTTTAATATAACAACTCTATACATAAATTCACTTCTCACAAAATATTTATTTCTGTTACTTCCTCATCCCAGATGTAGTACATCTTTCAGCAGTAATTTCACTGGGCAAGCACACACCCTCATAGTATATGTGTGTAACAACATAATTTGTGGTATATAACTATAAAATGTGCCGAGCTTCTCAGATTGTTAGAAGTTGTCATGTTGTTATATAGGAACTAGGTAGTGGTGGTGAATATTCATTCTGAATTAAACCATTAGCTTCTTCTACATGCAATATAAATCCAGGAGAGTTTTTTTTAGGCTTGACATCGAACTTAATATAATATTAAATCTGTTGATATGAACACTAAAATATATGCTGTACATTAGAATATCTATTTTGTTCCTGTTGCTGGTAAGGGGTTACAATTTATATATATTACACACACACACACACACAGAGTGTAAACTGTTGGACAAGTACAAAGACATTTTAATCAGGATATAATAAGTATTCTTACTCTGTTCATTAAGATAAAGAAATGTTTGGCAGGAAAATGTTTCATCAGGTTGTAATTTGCTTTGATATGCAAATTATGATGTAATTAGTTCTGAATTTCTGAAGAGGTAGAATCTATGTGCTAGACATATTTTCATGTGTGTTAAACAATGAAAGTTCAAGTATCATTTTTCTTTTTAAAAAAATAGAAAATTCATACTCGCTTTGTGTAAACACAGGTAAACATGGGAGGTTTTTTGCACATTTGCCTCACATTAGAGAAGACAGTTTTTGTCAATTTACTTATGAAACATAAAAGTTACCTGGCAGGGCTGCATTTGAAATGATATCTTTTCCTGTTTAATTCCATTCTCTTATGCTAGAAACTGTGGGACAGATTCACAAGAACTGTAAATCAACATAACTACAGCGGCTTCAATGCAACTACACCAATTTAAAGTAGCTGAGGATCTCACCCAGCATGCTGTAAATAGAGTTTGGGAATAAAGAGAGTAGCATATTAAAATTGTAATGATAAAATTAATCTTAGGTATTTAGCAACTTGCTAATTGCTTTAGTGTTTGCAGAGTTCAAGGTATTTTCTGTGGTAAAATATGAGAAAGTACAAGGAAATACTGCAGATACCAAAATAACTATTTATCTTAAATAAAAGTAGTACATTTTTCTATAACACCACAGTAGATGAGTACGGACTAATATGTCTCAACTATGATAAATATCAGAGATAGCACACAATAAAACAGATCCTTCAGGATATTGGATACTCTAAATTGTCATCCTCAGCTCTTATTAAGGTGCTCAGCATATGGCAGGATTAGATCCTAAGGCACAAAGGACCGAATGCAATAATAATGATATCACCTGGTAGTCATGGTATCAAGCAAGAAGAAGTGTAGTGCAGGCATAAACAATGCCCGTAATCAGATTAGAGGTTCAGTGAACTTCGCTGCTTGTGAAATCTGACCTTTGGCACTCCCGTTAGTATGAAGAACCATGGTGAAATCCATGGAAACATTTCATGTTATAAATGTGTGTCAGGAGTGGAACTATGCTGGAAACAGCCAAGACGCAAACATTCTGGACATGAACTATTTACTCTTTTAATGCTGCGGATTTTAAGTGCAGTAACTCAACTATATTATAGCCACTTACTTATCTGTTTCAAAGGATTAACCCTTTGTAGACATTTTATAAACCCTTTCTGAAACATTCATTTGTCTGGAAGCCTAGAAATTGCAAAGGGCTAAAAAATTGTGTTTAAATGCAATTATACTTCACTTTTAACTGTACTAATCCGTTTGGAATAGCAGTTAGGCAGTTGTCATCACCAATGGCTATTTTGTTAGAGAATTAACTGTCTATATCTGTTTTCTTGGGAGAGTTTCTAAACAGACAGGTCATTAATTATTGGAGCAATTATTTGGGGAATTATTTCTAAGTTAATGTATCTCCTGTGTTTTTATTGTAATACTCCTAGCCATTGTCAAGGTACATCTTTTAGTGGGACAGTCAACATGATTAGCAGAGTAAAGGTCTAATGTAGGAAAGAACACGTTTCACATTAAGCACATAAGTAGTCTCACTGAAGTCAATGGGACTACTTATGCGTCCAAAGTGAAACGTGTGCTTAAGGTCTTTGCAGGGCTGAGGTCCACATCTGTTAATTTCAGAAATCACCGTTGGAGTCAAAGCTGTATTTAAAATACATCATAACAGCCTGCTGGACATGGGGCCTAATTTACACATTTTACTTCAATGGAAGCCCTGAGCATTCCAACTGCCTGAGCTGGTTGATTAGAAAGCAACGGCTGATTGCAGAGTTATCCAGAGGTAACAGCAGCAGCCATGCAATTAGCCACATCATCGCCATTGCTTCCAGTTGGCAGATAGTTAAGCGACCTTGTCGTATTGGTTCTATTTCATGGCAACTATGCACCAAATCACCCTGAATGCCTAGAGGTTTGGTGGGGCTGAAAAGGGCCCAATCTAGCCAACAAATATTGAAGAGGGGGGAAAAGCCTGTGGATAGAACATACTCTCCACCTCCCTTCAGTGCTCTGTAGAAAGAACTGTTGGCTGGGGCACTGTATGTTTCTGGGAGGATTTGTAAGGCAAAGAACGGTGAGAGGTAAAGCACAGTGGTACTCACTGCACATGAATTTTTCCCGGGAACTGAGGACCGTCACAAACCTCTCTACCTTTTCACTACAAGTGCAATTCCCACTTCTTTTCCCTACCTCCTCTAACATAAATGCATAGCAACACGTATATTTATATTTTATTTAAAGAAAGACACACTACCAAAGCAAGGCACTCCACTAAATATGGTTCCACATATTTATATTCCACTAAATATGGAGAGGATGAGAGAAGAAACATCACATGACAATTTTGGTGGCCCTTTGCTGCACGCACCACTGAAAGGTGCTCAGATTCCACAGTGATAAGTGCAGTATAAAGACTTATGCAGAATAGAATAGGACAGGATTAGGACTCTGTCTAACGAGCCTGCTTTGCAAAACCGTGGAACTCCTGATTTCCAGTCTAATCAATCACCCACAAGAGCATCGTTCCCGCCTTTAGCCTCCAAAGCTTCAACCTTAACTGCAATCTCTTCCTCCTCATTTACTTTTTTGGCACATTAAAACCTGTTCATTCAGGGTTGGACTTTCAAAAGCATTTAGAATTGGTCTAACAACCACTAAAGCAAATGGGAGTTTTACCATTGACTTCAATGGGAATACGGTTAGGCCAATGCTGAGCACTTCTCACCCCTCAAGGAACTAATTTTAGCAAGAGTTTATCATGAAGTACTCTATTAAAATAGTCATTATCTGGTCTCTAGTTTTATACTTAAAGTTTCACAATGCTTAGATGACAGTCTAGCTTAAAGATTATTTAATTAGAGGAACGATCTGCATAACTATGTGATGGATTCTTATTTCCGTGGCTAAAATATAGCGTTACTGACAGTCATGGCAGAGCTATTTACAACCTTAGCAGCTGAGTTTTAGCTGTAGTGCACCTGTCAAGCCCATGAACTGGATATTTTGCGTTTTCATATGCAGAATCTTTTCAATACGTACTTTCAAAAGAGAATGTCAAAGATATTTAATTGACTATGACATCTCTTTCCTTTTAGGAGGTTTCTGTAACTGAAGCAGAGCTGCAGAAATCTATAGTCAAGTGCTTGAAGTATAACTCAAACACACACGATTAGTGATATGAAATGCGCAATTTATGTTACAAATGCGATCCATTGAGCCAGCAGGGAAACATTAATTGCTGCTATAATACAGGGGGTGGAGGGGGAGAGATAATATTCGCTTTTAATTCAGGCATGGATAATTTTCTTCTTATTTTTGTTGTAGAACATGGAATCTAATACTTGCTAGAATAGAAAGAATGATTTAAACCAGTTTTTGTATATGTTTGGTTTTTGTTTTGTTTTTTTAATCGAGTCTAGTTTCTCACTTTCATTAGATGTAAATCTCTGAATGTTGTTTGTTTGATTGATAGTGAATAATGGGAGAGTAAAACCAAAACACAAACTGTACATCTAAACAGGAGAGGGAGGAACAAATTCAATAGCATACTCTAATCCACTTTTAATTTAGGTTACCAAAATAATTTGTAGCACAACATGATTCTGAAGGAAAACATGGGAATAGATCCAAAAATGCTTTCCGACAGCCTGAATCAGTCAACTTGGGACATACCAAGGGATGCGGTGGATTTTACATCACTTGAAGTAATAAGCTGAATGGCCTTCTAAAAAATATTTTCTCGAGCTCAGCCACACGATATAGGCTTGATGCAGGAATTACAAAGAGAAATTCTGAGATCTGTGCTATTTCTTCATAGGTTTCAAGGACAGAAAGAACCATTATGATCATTTAAGCTGACTTCCTATATACTGCAGGTCAGAGGATTTCACCCAATAACGTAGGAGATCAGACTAGAACATAATGATCTCTGCTGGCCTTAAAACCAGTTATTAAATCAGCACTTGATCCTGCAAGTGCTTACTGACAGGTGTGGTGGAGTAGTCCTATTGAGTTCAAAGACGGTTTGCAAAGTGCTTGCGCAAGTGGGCCCTTAGTGCCTAATCCTGCAAGGTGCTGAGCATTTCCTAAGAGCTAGTAAGCATGCGCTAATCAAGGCCTTTCAGCAACTCTCAAGCCTTGTGTGCATGGGAAACGGTTTTTGCTAAAGTGGTAATTTAAAATCACTATATCTCACACACCCCATAAGAGTGCCTTTCTTAGTTTAGTTCAGCATTTCTCAAATACGGCCACCAGCGGGTTTCCGTGAAGCCACCACAGCTTCCTCAGCGGTGGTGGTGGGGAGGGAAGCAAAGCATTGGCCCCTCTCCTCTCCCTCCCAGTTCTTCATGGATACGCAACCCTGCACGGCCCCTGGAGACAGGTGGGGCACCATGCTGCAGGAGCACTGTGAGTTCTCTACGTGGAGGGAGAGGAGGCTATGAGGCTCGGGACCTGGCTGTGCGGAGCAGGGCTCCAGCCATGGGGCTTCAGGTGCCAACACCCGGCTCCGGCTGCAGGGTTTTGAGTGCTGACCCCCAACTCTGGCTACGCGGCCCTGGTTCTTCAGCCATGGGACTTCAGTTCAGGCTCCAACTCTGGCCACACGGCACCGGCCACGCGCCCCAACCCCGGTAGCAGCCGCTGGCCCCAGGCACCAACCCCCAGCCCTAGGTGCCAACCCCCAGTCTTGGTCGGTGACACCGGTCACCAACCTGTCGTCCCAGGCCCATGGCAATGGGCACTGGCTCTATGCACCAATCCCCAGCCCGGGCAAGCAGCAGCAGGTGCTGTCCCTGGGTCTTGATCTCCAGCCCTGGACATGCAGCAGTGGGTGTTGGCTTTGCCCTCCTGGTGGCAGACACTGCCCCGAGATCCAGCCCCGGGCTCCAGCACCCAGCTCTCGGCTCTGACTGCATGGTGGGGGACACTGGCCCTGGGCTCCAACTCCCTGCTGTGCAGCTCCTCCTCTGGCCACAGGCACTGACTTCCAGCCACATGGCAGTGGGCGCCAACCCCCAGCTCCAGCTGCACAGCTGTGGTGCTCACCACCCATTCTCCTCTCTCTTGGCCCCGCATCCATGTTCCCCTCCCCATCACCCCTGGATCTCACTGACTTCCTGGCCCTACATCCACTCCTCCATTGCTCCAGGCCTCCACTGCCTCCCCCGGTCCACATCCAACCCACCATGTCCCACCAGCTTCCGCCTCCATCCCCCTCATCCAGGGCTTAATTTGTCCTGGGACTTGCTGAGAAAAGTGATATTAACAAACATGCAAGTATCACTTTTCACAGCCTTCCAGATCACTATTAAGTGTCCTGTGAAAAGTGATTGATATTAACAAATGTACAACTATCACTTTTCACAGAAAGATTTTTACTATCGAGTCTGCAAAAAACCCCTACATAAATAAATTGCAATGATATGTATATGTGATATTTATTTGTTTTTCCTAAAGTTAATCAAGTATTTTAGGAAAAATTATCAGTCCTGCCACCAGCAAGAGTTGCTGGCCGCACTCTGAGACGACCAAAAAATTTGTTGTGGGAACCCCTGGTTTAGTTTATGTCACTTAGGAAGCTAAAGTGAAAAAAGCTACTCTTATCCTGGAATAAGAATATTCACATGAGGGATTATGCCTGTATAATTAAATTACAGTGGTATAATGGTAAACCTTCCCATGTAGACAAGGCCTTAGGAAGCACTTAGTACTTTGGGATTAGGCCTTCCAATTTTACTTGATCTGATTTTTAGTAAATAATGTACTTCCAGGTCAGAACTGTCACTCTATTTGGAGATAAAAAAAAATACACTTCTCCCTACCAGTAATTCATGTATTTTGCCCCCTAACGTGCTCCCTCCTTTTGCCTCGCCCCTTCCTACTTTCTCCCACTTCATTGCAGTCTCACTCCTGGTGGTTTGAGGCCTTCTCCTCTACGGTTCCTGCTTCTTGGCATTAGCCTGATCCCTTAAAGTATATTTTATAGGAAAGACACTATGTAAAATCAAGGACCTGATCCTGCACACACTTACTTGTCAAAGGTACTATTCACTGTGCAGAATGGGCTCCGATACTCTTTGCAACACAACACATTCTAGCAGAATTTTTTTTTTAAACGTTAAGGGTCAGATTCCAGTACCTTTACTCAGGTTTAGTAGCACCTAAAGCCAGAAGCACAGGTAAGGGGCAGCATATACTCATGTTGCCCAGGAGCAGACAAGGAGCCAGTCGTATCCTTAGTTCCCCTCTTGCTCCAGGGAGGTAGTAATCTGCACCAGTCACATGTTTGGCATTGAGTACTTCGTGCAAAGGCTCTATCCCCACTCCTAGTTTTGATCCTCTACTTCCCTACCCACCTATGTAGGAAGAGGAGTAACAACCCCGCAGAGGTTTTGGTCCCTCCCAGAAATACAGAGAGAAGAGTGAATGGTGGGGTTTTTGAGTGAGATGCTATTAAATGTGAACAAAGGGATCTAGCCTTAAATAAAGTTTAACTATCTGCATTAAACGTGTGCAGCATTTGGCTAAGTTGCATATATGTACAGCAGTCACAAGATTCTAATGCCCACAATGTTTTCAACTCACATGCTTAATTGATAACGAAAAAGAACACTCAGCCTTATTGATCTTCAGGCCATGGATAAGTGCTATAATGTTTGAAGCATACCAAAAGAGAGGAATTTTTTTTTTTGTTACGTTATCATAAACTTTGCAAAGCATTTTCCATTATTTGCCATGTTGGTGGGCTTTTCACCTTGAAATTGTTGACAGCAGAGCAGAATGCTGCGTCTTGGCATTTTTTTAAATCTCTACTCAAATATACATCTGGCTGTTTTTCACCCTGTCAAGTTAATCCCTTGAAAGTATCATAACATAGTAAGCGAGGTATAAAACAGTGGAGCTTGTGGACAGAGCTCAAACGTGCCACACATCATGCTGAATGTTTTGTCTCACCGAAAATGGCGAAATAATTTCGTTTAGGTTTTTTGTTTGTTTGTTTTAAACAGAGAGTATCAAATATAATCCTTGCAAATGTAACGTGTTGCCTTTGCAATTCCTATGATCAAGTATATTTTTGCTGCATGTTTCTATCTCAGTTTCACAGCCTCTACTGGCTGGAATTTTAATTATAAAATGTATAAGGGTTTATTTAATGCTTCCACCCTTGTACTTCTTGTCACCTGTGTACTGAAATGTTCATAACCCCCTTATTGTAAGAGAAATAAGATAGGAAAAAGCCTTTGAGAGTGTCTGCACATAAAACAGATTATATCACAGGACAACGATCAACTGTTCTGTTCCCATGAGCCTACATTTGAGAGATCAAAAGAAGCTTTAAGATTATGGTCTCTCCATGGATCCATAGAGAAGAACAGATGAAGGTCACTCACTGTTTCATATGAGAAATATACAGGACACTGCAATCTTAATTCATTCAAATCTCTCTCACACACACACGGCACATACGCATACATGCTTTATTGTCAAGACTTCTCCAAAGCAGTAAGATTTTTTCCCCTACAATTTGTGATAGGCATCCTACCCTTTGATACATCAGATTTCAAGGGCACCTAACACAACCCCTGCAGGTGAAAAGTAAAAGTAATTGTAAAGGTTGCCATGGTTACTGTTGCTCAACTATAAAATATGGGGAGAATTTGGGTAAAAAATTGGCAAAAAAAGAATGTATTATTCAAAATATTTTAAATACAAGCAAGGACAAACAGGGACTGTTTATCTGATTGTCCACTGCTCATCACTACAGACCACTTTATTTGTTCATTGTTTCAGTAAAGTTAGTCTAAGAAAAGGGGGGAACAGTTTATACCAAGATTCAGTCTATTCGTTCAGAAGGGCATGCATGGAAAGCATGAGCTCAAATCTAACAGATATCCTTTTACAACTCTTTTTGATTATTTCTGGCAATTGTGTGGGTCTTGTATAACATACTGGCTATAATTTCCAAGGCAGCTAATTCAGTCCTGAACAGATCTGGGAGTCACACAATGGACATTACAGAAGACCCAGGCATATCATCCCCCGAGTGAACGTCTGTGGAAAGACCATTGTAGGGGCAGGGAGGTAAAAGTAACTTGAATGGGGACTCCCAGGATAACAAAGGAGAGCAAGTATGACATGACAGACCTATTACTGTATGGGAGAATACTGTTATGGCAGGAGTCACCAGATGGTGCTGTTACACATATAATTCTGAGCAGGGTTTAGTCTTTGAAGAAGTGTTGTATTGTTAGTTTTTATGATTCAAACTTCTTTAGGTGAGCTGTAGACAATAGCAAAAGAGTTGGCGCTCTGCCTTAATCTCTCTAATAAGAGTAAATTCTAGAGGCCAAGCAGATTCCTGGGTATCAGGCATCAGTGTTTCAGTGGATTTTTCCTGAAAACGAGGATTACTTGTTGCTGTTTGTGACTGTAACCAGTATGCCAATTTCCTGCAATATCCTTGAAAATCCTGACTGAATTAAGTTTAAGTATCTTTGCAGTCCATTGTATTAAATGCAAAGGTTACATAGTATTGTGAGCCTGGATGATCAAAAGAATTATATTTAACAATGTGGCAGATAAGAATGGTTTTGGGGACAATACATATGAAGTGGGTTTCCTGGGAAACACCTGGGGGGAGGTGAATGCAACTCCCCTCTAGTCCCGTAATGCAAAAACCCAGTCTTTTGAAGCTACGCCCTGAGGAGAGTGCCTTTGCCACGTGAGGCCAAAATGCAAGGCCCAAGCTATATAAAGGAAAGACTGAACTATTCATGGTTTTGCAGGTTTTGAGCTATCAATTTGTAACCATAGAAAAATCCCTTTGTGGAATTTGAAGGACTGACTCCTACCAGAGCCCTTGTTGGAGCTGGGGGGTGATCTCTAGTAAGCTTATTAGCCCTGGACCCTGCTCTGTCCTGGGCAGGAGGCTGGGGTGCCCAAGAGCACCCACTAGCCCATGTCCCCCACTCCTGGGGCATGCTGCCCAGGGCAGGTGGAGGGTCTGGGCCTCCCCACAGCGCCTTGGGCTCCCTGGGTGGCTCTTACCATGGCCCAGATCCAGCTTCCAGCTGGCAAGGGGGCAGGTCCTCAGGGGGAAGAGAAGGAGCAAGGGCAGGGCCATGGAGGGGACAGGGCCTCGTGTCCCCCCCCACACACACACTTCTAATTTGTTTGTACCTGTGTATAAGAATGCACACCTGAGGAGTTGTCTTTGTCCAGCCTAGGGGGCAGTGGAGTGTCCCACCACTGACTGAGCTGTGTCCATTGTCAGGAAGCACATATATACTAGCAGAACTGTAGACATCAGATCCGGGGAGCTAGAGACTGTGCTTTGTTGGTCAATAAACCTGGCCAGGTGCCTTCGTACCTTATTGGAGTCTGTGGTCATTGGGGGTTCTATTGGGGTCTGATGTGCCAGCTATCTGTGCAGAGCCGGGGCAGCACAGAGAGGGAACACACACACGCAGCCGACTGTATCAACATTGGATAGAGCAGGGCACCACACCGGTGGCATCTGACAACATCTATGTTTAATTATTAGTCTAATTTAGAACAGTGTTTCTCAACCAATGAGTTGGGACACCCCTGGGAGTCAAAAAAGGCAACCATGTAGTCATGAGGTATTGAAAATTGTATTACCATCTAAGCAAAGAATCTCTTGCCCCCAACTCCCTGCAAACCTTTACGCTTCAAGGGCCAGCATTCTCTGTCAACCTCTCAAAATACACAAACAAATTATATTAGGCTTATCAGGTAAATTAGCCTGGTCTGCCTTGACAACTCAACACCAATCATGTAATTAAACCATTATAATAGACAGCATATATTTTGGTTTTAATTATTTAAACTTCCTTATTCACATATCCATGACTAGAGTAAATTAAATGACTCTATAAATGAGGTTTAAATACCACTTAATATACAAAAAAGTCAGTGTTAGACCGACAATCCACTGGATTTCACTCAGTTTCCCAAAGAGCGTACTGCCAAATGAGTGATGGAAGCCAACACTCTATTTTCTTTATGCTTTATTTGCCTCTTATTTTTCAAAGATCTTTCATGTTTTTAGTATCCATTTCAGTTGCTATGGAAGAAAAATTTGGGTTGTCTGCTCTTTTTTATATTTGTATATTCACATACGCCATCATACTGAAACATGCTAAGACCAACAGGATTTCCTAAAATTCAGTGTACCTTTATCACAGTAATAGATTTGAATTAATGTTCAGTTTATCACTTGCCCTCTAGTTTTGCAAAAGATTACTTGTGAGGATTAAGAGGCACCCTATATTGTATTCAAATAGAGTTGCTTTTGATATAGAGACTGAAAATAGCAAAAATCCTTGACTGCCGGGGACTGTGACACTAGTAGACAACGATCTTAGGACTAACCTGAACAGGATGTGTAACAATGAAATGTAATACATAGTGAGAGTGGAAAATTCAAGTGGAACATTTTCAAAACATGATCTGTTCACACTAGTTTCTCTTGATCATCAAAGGGCCTGACCCAAAACCCATTGAAATCAATAGGATATTTTTCACTGGCTTCAATGGGCTATGGATGAGAACCTATATTTTGGAACAGAGCAATGGTTTTTTTGGTCAAATGGTTTATTTTCTCCATCTGAAACTGACAATGGAACGCAAGAGAGATATGGAGCAAAGTAATCCAATAGAGCCTCTGCTGACATTTTTACTAGGAAGGGTCAATGAATCCATCAAAGGATGAACGTCAAAGTAAAAATGGAGTTAATCGCAGATTTGTGTACTCACATCACCACTACTGATGTTATGGCAAACACAGGGCACAGGAATAAAGTTTTATGTTAGCTTTTAACCCTTCCCCCACCCATCTTCTCTTAGAGTGCCACGCTGCTGCCTATTACCAAAGTATCTGAGTGCCTTCCACAAAAAATCAATATAAATAACCAAGTCCCTAGTGGACTTCATAGCATCTCTAGTAGTTCTCCATTTTAGGGGTAAAAATTCTCCTTGGGGGAGGGGTTTTGACTTTTTAGATTTTATTAATTTAAGGAGGGGGTTGCTCAGGGTTGTTTTTTGTCTGGGTGGGTTGGTTTTTTTTAGCTGAAGGGGGTGTCAGTATCCCCTCTTTGAAACATACTAGTACCTACTAGTTCACTTAAGATAGGAGAGAATAATGCATGCTTGGTCCAAGTTTTCTCTGATGCCTTTGGTGAGCCAAGTAGTATAAACATTTTTCCAAAGCAGCTAAGGTGAAGGAGGAGATTTCTCAGAAGTACATTAAAGCTTATTCCTGTGCGGTATGAAACTCATAGACTAGTTAATGCCGCATTCTGTCTTTGCTATGCACACCCAGCGCATCTAAGTACCTGTTTACATTCAGTAAAAAAACAAAAAAATCTGGGTTTAATCCCATTTTAACTTGAGCTTTATAGTTCTCCTTTGATTACCTATTTTAGTTTCTTTGCGGAACTGCATGAGCTGGTATGTTTATCTCTGTTGGCCATCATAAGACAAGCTGAAACCACAAAGCTTGTTTCACTTAAACCTTAAGGTTAAATGAGCACCATGAACCTAGAAATAGAAGCTCAGGCCTCCATTTAAGCCTGCCATCATTTCTGTTTAAAAATAAAATAAAATAAAACATTCATGGCTGGTTTAGACAGATATAAAAACGTTGTTATCTTTCCAGTGTATGATCAAATATTTATGGTTCTACAAATTTCTTGTTGCACTGTCAGCTCCTTTTTGTGATATCAATCATGGAAGGTGAATCAGGCTATGGGTTGAATATCAGCAGAAATTAGAAGAAAAACAAAATTTGGGAGATACAAAGAAATCAAACTGTAGGCAGAAATTCATTTAAAAAGGCACTTCAAGACCTTTGCCACCAAATAAATATTTCATTTAAAACACACCATGAACACCAAAGACCTACAATCTCTCCAACAATTGAATCTTTAAAAGTTTTCTTGAAATAGGGGTGAAATAGGGCAAGTTTTGTTCTAGTTGTACATTATGTGAATTTCTTTCATCTTGGTACAGTATAGATTCTCTAACAGAACATTTTAATTTCAGGTGTCTATGTTGGAAATTATTCTTGAGATCATTTTCTAATGGAAGCATGCCTCGGAAAATTTCATCACAAAAGAACGTACTATTCTTGGCAAAATGTCATCCTGAATGGTACCTTCCCATTGTTATACCTCTGAAGGACTCCTTGGAAGAATTCATCAGCAGAGAAGATGAAGTTAGGGCATGGGAGAATTTCATGTGTTGAAGGGTCTTTAGAAGAGTCTCATACTGAGAAGAAAGAAGTAAAGTAAAAAATCTGCCACAATCACCCTCTTTCATTGCACTAAGAATCAAAGTTACAAACAATCTCTACTTCTGTGTCACTGTATGTAGATATGACAGACAGAGAGGAAATGGAACATAAAAGCAGCTCTATGCCTGTACAATATCACTGGGATGGACAGTGAATGTCCTCCTGCTCCTGCATTTGGTGAGGGGGTGATTTTGAAGCCTGCAACATCATTAAACTTTTCCCCAGGTTATTGTCTGGTTTGAGTTACCCTGTTATTCCACTACCCTGCTGAGATGTTACAGTTTCAGTGAAAAAATGATAGAGTAAAAGGCTAGAACTAAGCTATGCAATGGAGAAAAAGTGCTACCGTGACCTCAGTGCAGCAGTTCCTATGGATATAGATATATAGACAGAACTGACAAGATTCATTGTCCTCATTGTTCTGTATTTCCTACTCATTCTGGGCATTTCAACTGCTTATGCTGAGATCTCTTTAGCTTATGCAGGGAAGTGTCAGCCTGCTAACTATATAAAGACCAAATTACAGATTGAATGTAGGTCCCAACCGTAAACAATAAGGCTGCAACCCTATCATAGGTTACCGGTGTTCTGCAACATCATCATGGAGAAAGAGGCCATTGATTGAAAAGGCAAAGGAAAATGGGTTGTGATTATTGTAGAGGGGCATTCTCACAACTAGGCAGGGCTCTGTGAGTCTCCCATTCCCTTTGGGCTGTATAGCTGTTTTCCCTTTGCTCTCTGTGGTTCTCCATGTTGGACTCCCTTGACTTGTTCTCTGGTGGAGAATCCTCATGGGAGAGAATTGTCGTTCATTTCAGGCAGTGGATTTTGTTGCACCAGTAAGCAGATCCCATCTGCCCCTTGTGTTTCAAATACCCTGTACCTTCTAACTAGGAGCTGGGAAGTTCATGATGTGATTTTTTTGGTTATCAGGAAAAGTGGGTTTGCTTGATTGGGATTTTGTGGCCCCTCTCCCCCATATGATTACACAGTACCTGCCCCAGCCTGCGGGGTTAAATTACAAAATAGAAGGGTCACAATTAAGGGTCCCTAAATAAACTGTTAATACAGGACCAGTTCTTTACCCTGGCCAAACTCCTGTGCTTGAGAGGTAAAAGGGATGTAAGGAGTCACCTTACCCTCTACATGAGCTAAGTGTTTCAAGGCAGCCACATGAGAGATTGGGGGAGCAGCTGTCTGCATGGGGTCAGAGCCAAGACCAGCACAGCTGAGCGAGCTTGGAAGGGGAAGTAACCATACCAGATATAAAGGCTTAGCCTTCCCACTTCCTCCTCACTCTCACAGCCACAATTCAATCCCGGTTTTATCCCCTAGGGCTGCACTATGTGTTGCTCCTTCTTGAGGGAAGATTGCAAGGCGCCAGTCTGGCTCCTAAAGATTATAAACATCCACCAGGGACAATCGCTATCCATCATCATGGTGAAAAGTCTCACAAGCACAGAAATTATTCAATTGACTTTTATGTGTTGGCCAACACTGATGGGCATCATATCTGTCTCAGCTTCATAAAGGTAGATAACAACTCTGTTTACCTTATGCCTACTGAGTAGTGTTTGTGAAGGATACTGTTTGCTGGTGATGCTGCCTAGTGGGTAGTTAGGCCTCTGTTGTCCCCGCTGCTACTCTTTCCCCAAGGCAACCTTTCATGATCGCTGGCAGTCTGTCTTTTATTGGGGTTTGACTTGAATTCAGAGCGATCTTGATAAATTGGAAAACTGGACTACAGAAAGCAAAATTAAATTCAAGAAAACACAAAGGCGCTACACTTATGGAAGAAAAACAAAATGCACAAATACAGCATGGGGTTAACTGGCTTGGCAGGATCACGGCTGAGAAGGATCTGTGAGTTGTGATGGATCACAACCTCAACACGAGTCAACAATGCAATGCTATTGCAAAAAAAGCAAATGCAATTGTAGGTTACATTAATAGAGGCATAACATGCAAGTCATTGGAGGTGATAGCACGGCTCTACTGAGCTCTGGTTACGCCTCCGCTGGAGTACTGTGTCCAGTTTTGGTCACCGATGTATAGAAAGGATGTGGAGAAACTGGAAAGAATCCAGAGGCAAGCAACAAAGATGATCAAAGGGATGGAATGCAAGCCATATGAGCAAAGGTTGAAGGAAGTCTGGTATGTTTAGTCTGGAAAAGGGAAGATTAAGGCGGGACATGATAGCAGTCTTCAAATACTTGAAAGGCTGCCATAAAAAAGATGCAGAGAAGTTGTTCTTTTTTGCCACAGAGGGCAGGACAAGAGGCAATGGTCTCAAACTACAGCATAGCAGATTTAGATTAAATCTCAGGAAAAACTTCCTAACTGTAAGAACAGTAGGACAATGGAACAGATGCCTAGGGAGATGGTGGAAGCTCCTTTACTAGAGGTTTTCAGAAGGAGGCTGGAGCCATCTGTCTTGGATGGTTTAGACACAACAAATCCCACATCTTGGTTGGGAGTTAGACTAGATGATCCTTGCGGTCCCTTCTAACCCTGTGATTCTATACCCTTCTGGACAGGTTACCACTCAATCTTCTCTCCCTCCCCTCCCCGGTGTGATTGGGTTCCTAGGAAGATATGAGATTCAACTATTGACCTCCAGGAGCGTCCAGTCTCACTGGGGTTCAAAAGGTATTTATCCTTTCCCTCCTTCCCCTCATGGGGAGTCTAGAAAGTGTGGGGTTTTGTACCCTACTTAATGTGGGGGAGTGGATTGGTAAGGGAGCCGAGGCCTTCCCACTCCACCAGGCTCTAGGCCAGGGCCCTATAAAGGTTACCACATGCCTTAAGACTGCCTCCCAGTGCCACTTCCAACCATTCACTCTCTGCCAAAGTTTTGCAGTTTGTCAAGAAGTAGTAAGAGAAAAGGTACCAGCTGAAGCTTCAGCCCCTCTGGCTCAGCAAGCAGGACCTTCCAATCCAGGAGAAGGGTTCTGCATCACACTTTCTCAGGACAGGTCCCTCTCCCTCGCTTCTCAGGCCCCTTTCTGAACTGTCTGGCTCCCTCTTAAGTTCCATCTCCAGCAGGAGCACACACTGAAGTTGCACTGGGCAGCGCCTGGGCCCAGCGCTGCTCCTTAACCCCTCAGATCTAGTGCAGGGTTCATACACCCCATCACAGTGCTATCTTCATGGAATACATGCAGAAATTTAGAATAAAAAAAAACATTTATACTCTTCCTGAAAGGTTGCAGTGTAACACTACTTTATTTGCTGGACTCCACAATTCTAACACAGCAACAACCAATTACAAAGAAAGAGAGACAAGGAGGCTGCTCCCTAGGGGAGCAAAGCAGGACTCAGCTGCCAAAGAGCCAAATCACATGCTTCACTACCAAGCCCCCAAGCCTGCAAGAAGGACCAGGAAACCCCTTGTAACTTAAAGTGATAGCTTGTCATTTTAACAGTTTTCTATACACCAGAAGTAGTACCTTACCACACAAATAGTCCCACTGAAATCACTGTAGCTATTTGCCTTGTGCTTGTAATGCACCGCTCAGCACCAATAAGGGTGGCAGAACCGTGCCTTTATTTAGCACAATAAGGAACTGTTGTCAAGTGCTGGCCAAAGTTAGACTTTCAAGTACAGTGTCTATGCACAGGACACAGTTCATGGTGGGTAAATGGGTTTTATACAAAATCTCCATCCTGCTTTTACTACCAATCTGTCCATTTCTGATTCAGTAAAGTGGAATGAATGTATGGAATAAAATTACATGAAGTTTCCTGGAATATGGACAAGAAAACAGCGTGTTCCAGACAATTATTTAGTTTTTAATTAGGCAATTGCAATCCTAGATGAAGATACTAAAATGCAAATACAGAACCTAACATCTCCCTTTCCTTCTCCCCAAGAAGCTTAGATAAATGCAAGAAGTTAAACAAAATTCATTTATATTTCGTCCAGTGTGTCCAATGCATGCATGATATGATACACACTTCAGTGACTTTAGATTCATGCACAAATTTCAAGAATATAAATAAATTCAAGCAAGGAAATATTCTATTATCAGAGAATGTTCTTCCAACTCCCAGTAACGTTAAGAGGTTTTCACCTGCTCTAACTGCAGAAAGGCTGGGAGAATGGAAAGAAATGAACAGCACACCATGAAAATGGAATTAGGAAAACTAGCTAAAGGGGAACCCCTCCTTGCATACAGGTCTAAAAATCCTCAATGCGTAAGAAATTTATAGGACTAATTCCCACTGGCACTAATTGAATTTACACTCTCTAACTCCCATTAGCATTAACAGGAGTCATCGCCTTGAACTGACAGCAGAGTAGACCCGACAAAATGAAGAGCAGGAAATTGAGGGAGAGACAGAGATGGCAGAAAGACAAATGAAAATCAATCCCAAGATCAAAGTCTTCTGTAGAGGAAAAGCACAGCATAGTAGAGTAAAAAAATATAGGCAGTACCTTATAGAAATTTGATATCTGAAAGCAAGACTCCCGTTATTTTTTCAGTGAACTGTCGGCAGGCGTTAGGAAAACGGGTTGGGTGGATGTGAGTATGAGTACTGATGGCATTCATCATTGGGAAATAATCTCAAAAACATGCCAGTCAGTCACTTTGTTTCAGCAGCAGAATCGAAACATGCAATATCTATTCCAATCCTGAAAAACCATCAGACAAACAGCTTTATTATAAACAGAAATTCACAGCCTCAGCTCTCAGTTTAATGCCTGGTTAATTTTGCTAAGAGGATTATTGTTGTGTATTTGGTAAAATATCTTCCACAGTATGATTACAATAATGTATGTACAATAACATAATCTCTATTGTTAATATTTATAAAGCATCATTAATGCACATAGCCCCATAAGCATATGAAATTTCTATCCTGCTCCAAACACAGCATATGCACTGGATATAGTCCAAACTTACCAGTTTCCTGGTTTTGTCTTTATTGTTAACATTATAAGGCTAAGCCTAAGTTTCCTCTGGAGCGTGGATGTTCCTGAGCACTTTTCCTTTCAGAACCACCTTATTCCCTTACCTTAATCCTATCTGCCTCAGAGACATTTAAACCTTTTAATACTATGTGTTGTAGCAAGTAAGACACAGCTGATTTGATACCTGAGTGAGTCAGGAAAAATAACTGCATCTTCATGCAGCATTCCAGTATGGGGACTCATCAGAAAATCTGGCATTCCAGTGTAAAGTCCTGTAACCTATACTACCTATTACAAGTGCTTTACAAAAAACAATTTCACAATACCTGTTTCAAGGGGCATACAATCAAAAACAGTAAGCCAATACGCTGCAACAGGTTAGGTGCAGCAGGGTGTACAGACAGCATTGGTGAGGAGACCGGTGCAGGAAGTACTCAAGAAAGAAGCTGGTTTTCAGGAGATATTTGAAAGTGGAGAGAGAAGGTGTTTGATGGGCAAGTAAAAAACCATTCCAGTTACATGGAGCATTCAGCTGTGCATGGTAGATGGATACAAAGGGAGCAATAAGACTAGAGGACGGGGAAAAGCATAGAGGACAAGAGAAAGAGCAGATGGTAGCAAGGATGTTGGTGGAGAGAAATTCTGCAAGACCTTGAAGGTGACGAGTAATATTACTGAATATATATTTTGGCTAATGATCCCAACCCACGTGAGCAGAAGGCCAGACTGTAACTTAAAACCCCTGGTTGCACTGGAGGCAGGGTGAAGAGAGAGCTATACAGATTCAGAGACCCCAGACAATCAGAGACGGTCTTCATTTCCCCAAAGAGACAGACAATTTATCTGAGGGAATACCTATTTGGAAGAAAGGATGTTGCAATGGTTGAAGCACTGGCCTAGAACATAGGAGACCCAGGTTCTATTCCCTCTTCCACCACAGACTTGCTATGTGACCAGCAGCAAGTCATTGAGTCTCTCTGTGCCTCTTAGTTCCTCATTCACAAAATGAGGATAATAATATTTCCCTACCTCACAGCGGTTCTGGGGAGGAGACAGGTACTCACAGGAAGAAAGCAACCACCGACTGAAACTTCATTAAATAGGATGCCCTAATGAGCAACTCAGTCAGGGGACACACACACAAACATAATACCTACTTGAACAGAAGCTGGGTCTCTGAAAGTGTTCTGTGTGCACCCCCATTCTACCCTGGTGGTTCAGGGGGAAGGAGACAGAAGCACTGATTGTCCCCTCCTCTCTGCTCTTCTTGTCCACACTGGAGTGTCTAGCTCAGACCATGAGGTTAGTGCAGTTCCTGCACGCACACCCCACAGTCAGGTTGTGGCTGGCCCCTGTACAAAGTGTACAAGACGACTTCAACATCTCCCGTCGCCTGAAAATTATGCATCTCAGGAGCCGCATCAGACAGATCACTCCACCGAGACAATCTCTTTCAGAAACACTCATGCAGCAGTCTGTGCACACAAACAGGTATTCAGGCCCAAATGCCCATTTGCGTGCACAACATGATCAGCTTTCAGATGTAGTGGATTTAATTCAACAGACAAACGCAAGCAACCAAATGCACATTTACCTTTGGACTCACTTAATGAAAATCTGGCCCACAGAAATCTCAGCATGATAGCACAGCAGGCGCACAGGGAGTCATTTATAAAAGCTGTAAACTAAATCGGGAAAACGGCACTCTTGCATTGGCAAAAAGCAATTTTAAGCCAAGACAATGTAAGGTGTCCCAATAACTCATGCTGTGTATAGTTCACATACCTATTTCTCATCTGATAGAACATGCCCCGATCTCCTGCTCTGCCTCTTGTAAGGTCAGGGATAACCTTCTGAGCAGGACTGCGAAGTTAGGCGTATGAGAGATTCAGGAGCCTGCCTAAAGTCACAGACAATTGCTCTATATGTGATTGGTCACAACTTGAATAATTGAATAAGTATTTTTATATTGTGACCAAATTAGACAGCACCTGATGACATATTGGCCAAAACTCATGACTTGTCGAGTTGAAAAGAGATTTATAATTTTTGGCACATCCATTTGGATTGATATTTAAAATAGTATGTAGAATATGCGTCATCGTAAAATCACAGACACGTAGGGCTGGAAGAGACCTCAAGAGGTCATCCACTCCATCACTCCACACAGCGGCAGGACCAAGTATCCCTAGACCATCCCTGACAGACGTTTGTCTAACCTGTTCTTAAAAACCTCCCATGATGGAGATCCCACAACCTCCCCAGGTAATCTGCTCCAGTGCTTAGCTATCCTTACACTTAAAAAGTTTTTCCTAAAATCTAACCTAAATCTTCCCTTGTTGCAAAGTAAGCTGATTCTAGTTCTACCCTTCTTGGCATAGGCGCCGACTCCATGGGTGCTCTTGGGCTGGCGCACCCACGGGAAAAAATAATGGGTGCTCAGCACCTACCGGTAGCTAGCTCCCTTCCTCCCCTCCAGCGCCTCCTATCTGCTGGCAGCCCCACCGATCAATTCCTGGAGTGGATCAGCTGTTCCACGGCGTGCAGAAGGTGCTGGGGGGACGGGGAGGACCAGGGATCGGATGCACTCTTGGGAAGGGGTGGAACTGGGTGGGACTGGGGTGGAGCAGGGGTGGGGGCAGGGCCTGCAGCAGAGTGGGGGCAGGAAGAGGCGGGACAGGGCTGGGGGCTTGGGGAAAGGGGTTGGTGGGGGTGGGGCCTGGGGCGGAGCCAGGGTTTGAGCACCCCCAGGGCCCAGAGGAAGCTGGTACATGTGCTCTGCGGACATGGAGAACTGATCGCCTTCACCTTTACAAAATCTTTTACATATTTGAAGACTAATGACCCCCAGATGCATTTTTATATAAACCCATACCAGTTCAGCATGGTGCTCTGTCCCCCTCTAGTAGTAGCTGAGCCACATAGATTTTGAGGACCCTGCCACAGCCTTGTTTAACAGGTCTGGTCTCTTAGTTCACATGGTAGATGCTCATGCTTTTAGAGACAGAGGTCTCAGTTTCCATCCTCACTGATAACCACCCACAGTCTCCTCTACTCTGAACCTTGCTTCATCTTATCTAGCCACATCTAGTTTCCCCCACATAATGACAGGTTTCAGAGTAGCAGCCGTGTTAGTCTGTATTTGCAAAAAGAAAAGGAGGACTTGTGGCACCTTAGAGACTAACCAATTTATTTGAGCATAAGCTTTCGTCAGCTACATGAAGTGAGCTGTAGCTCACGAAAGCTTATGCTCAAATAAATTTGTTAGTCTCTAAGGTGCCACAAGTCCTCCTTTTCTTTTTTCCCCCACAGTTACCCATACCATGCTCCCTTGGTTTCAAACTTCACCCATGTCTCTCTTTTAATATTTAAACATTCAGTACAACCTCGTTTATCCGATCTAATTAGGGCTGGAGCCTGATCGGATCATCAAAAATTCAGATAATCCGACGAATGGGCAAGTGAGAGGCTGCAATGCTGTCTAGGGGCCACAGGAGAGATCTCCCACTTCTGAACCTGTGTGTGCTGGTTGGTCGGTTAATACAGAGAGGTGGATAAGGAGGGGTCAAATAAATGGGGTTCTACTGTACTTGGATCAATTCGATGTGTGCATAGAGGGAAATGTGCCAGTGTATCTGAGGGCAGATACGCATATTTATCTCTGTTTAAAGACACCTTTAAAAGAAATTTGTAAATACTGATATCAATGCTTGCAGTTAAATTATTGCCAAGCCACCAAAGTAGCTATCACAGACAACAGCCCGGTTCAGAAGTGACCTCTTCTGTCTTGGTCAGCACAGATTTGACATCACATGGAGGTGGTTTGTCAGCCTCCTTGGAGCAGTGGCTCCCAAACTTTCTATTAAGGCGATCCACCAATTGCCTTTTGTATTTTTGTGATCCACCCAAAGGGTTGGGAGCCCAAAATCATAGGCCAGCATCCTTCTCCTCGGCTGCCACTGCCTCCTTCTCTTCACCCTGCTGAGCAGATACTGACCACTAGCCTCAGCACCCTCCACCCCAGCACTGTAGCCCTACACCCAGCCCACTGAGGGAGGAGGCCTGGGGGAAGGAAAGGGGTGAGGGAAGGAGCCCACACTCACTCCGCAGCAGGAACTCATGTTCTTGCTCTCCACTTTGGGCATTGTGACCGGGCATGCGGGGTCACAGTGCCACTCAGGTTTGGCTCGGGCAACCCTCCATTGTGACATCAGAGTAAGTGCCACGTGGACAAAGAGTGGAGTTGTACACTTGCATGGATAAAAGCATGTGAGCAAAATCGATCTGCCTTTCCACACAAGGGATCCATTTAGCACATCACATCTAATTTTCATGTCTCCGAAAAGGCATATCTTTCAATAGAGCATAGAAAAGGCATATCTTTCAATTTGTCAAGGTATTTTGGCAGAAAAATTAACATACCTCAACAGCAGTCACTCATCTAAAAGCTCTCGCCTTTTGGAATCCAAGGTATTATTTATTCTCCCAACAGCTGTATGCTTCACCCTCCTACACTAGGCCTGGAATTAGTGAAAGTGAACTAACTTGTTTGTTGTTAAGCTGCCTGAGTCAAGTGTCTTCTTTTCACCTGAGTTAATTTAAGAGGAAGTATTGGTGCACTGGGAAATAAATACATCCTTGGATACTGGAGGACGAGGCTTTCTGCACAGGGCCGCTGTCAGGCATGGTCAGGTTTTATGGCTTTAGTACCTGACAGCATCTCTTTAATCAGGTTGTAAGATACAACAAATATCTTTCTTGCACAAAGGACCCAAATCCCTGTAAGCATCAATTCTTAGCCCTAAAGATTAATGTTAAAGATTATGGAAACAAATATTGGGCAGATCCTGAGGATCTTATTCAAGCACAATTCCATTGACATTTTGGTAGCAGTTTGACTCAGGAAAGACCTCAAGGAAAGGGGTCTGGCTATATACGCAAGTGGTGGATAAAACTGCAGTGGGTTGAATCATGCATGAATATTTTAATCAAACTTTTTCATTACATTTATAAATATGCACAAAATATTTGTGAATCATTCTCTGTCCTGACTGAAAGCCCCCTGAAATCAACTGAAGGACTGTCATTCACTGGGCCCTGGATCAGGTCCCTAAAGCTGGAAGAATAATGAAAAGAAAATATTAATAAAATACCTATTTTAAATAATATTAAGAAATTCAGTGACTTATTCAACCTGTTATTTCTATCAGCTGTTATCCATATGCAGATTTATAACAATATCTGTCTTTCTCTCGCACACACTAAGTCACCAATAATCATTACAATTTGTTACATTTGACTGAAGTCCACTGGTTCCCATTTAGACATTGCACATTTCAAGGTAACTAATGAAATATTATCCATCAGCTGTGAGGTCTTGTACATTCCGCTGACGTCTGGCAACTACTCTCCTTGCTGCATCTATCAGCAAGTTAGCACGCTGAATAAATTCTGTACTGTTGGAAAAACAGCTAAAGTGCACTTAAGAGCTAAGGGTGCTACAATAAACAGTCTGCTAATCCTCCAAACGGCAAATAAAGACTCACGTCCAAACAGCCTATGTCTGTGGACAGTTATATGGCAAATGCATTTATAGGCCTTCCAAATGCTAACCACTTATGACGTGATTTGCATAACCATACCTTTTACTAATTTTTTTCTTGTGTGACTGCAATAGAGCTTGAAGTAGCTTAAATTGTATGATTTGAACTCCTGTGTGGCTGCCAAACCTGCCCATTTACTCATGTTTAAGCCCACTCAACATTCATTTTTTCCAAACGTACATCATTTTCCCACTGTTCCATAATTGCAGTCAGAGGGGGCTTGCCCATACCGGCAACAAAGCTATACATTATGGAAGTCAAATGTGGCAGTTTTGACAAGCTGTAATAAATTAAACAAAATTGATATAAATTTGAGACATCCAAGACATTCGCTTAATAACCAATCATGCATTTCACAGTTGTAAGCCAGTATTAAAAACTCTGATCTTGGCAATTTATACAAAGACATATGTCGCCCAAACCATCAAAAGACAAAACATGCTTCTTCTTCTTTTTTTTTTTTTAAAGATATGTGTAATCACATTTATACTCTGGATGTTGCAGTTGGTTTGATCAGTTTTGCTTCCATAGTTCTTATATGAAGGAGACAGAGGTCAGTCAAATGAACAGAAAAGCCGTTCCAAAGAAAGAAGCCTTTCTTCTGATACCTTAAATGATTTCAAAGTTGTTGTAAGGAAAGCACTCCTGAGTCTTCCCCCCCACCCCTTAAATCAATACAGTTCTTCATTAGCTCCGACAAATGAACGATGGCCCTGAAACTAAAATGAAAACTTGGGAGTTAAGAGAAGTTGATTCTAATCCCAGCTCTTCCAGAAATGCTGCAAAATGACCTGGCTGAAGTTTTGCGGGGCATGATCCAAAACCCATGGAAATCAACAAAAAGACTCTCATTGACTTCAGCAAGCTTTGGATCATTCCTTGAAACTCCTCGAGCCAAATTCTGTTTTGACACATGCTGGAGTAAATCCTAAGCGATTCCATTGATGTCAGTGCAGCTACACAGGATTTACAGTGGTATAAATGAGAACAGAATTTGGCCCTCAGTGTCTCAGTCGCCATTGTGGAATAGTGGTAATGATGCGTCCCTATCTCCATTTAGGTGCTGCAAGACTTAACTCAATAAAGTTTGTAAAATGTGCTGTGATCTGCAGATGGAAAGTGCTACAGAAACTAACATATTGTTATTAAACATATAGTGAATCTAGACAGCCAAGGAGGGCGAGGTAATATCTTTTATGGGACCAGCTTGTGTTGGTGAGCAAGACAAGCTTTTGAGCTTCCACAGAGCTCTTCTTCAGGTCTATTCCACCTGCCTGCACACAAATCTCTTGCCAGAAATAACAGAACATCATATACCAAGTACTAACAGACCGTAGGAAAGAGGTGGGAAACAATTAATTTAATTCCATCCTCCCCTCCAAGTAACTCAAACATGGAGAACTTCAGATTGCTAGCTCAGTTTTACCATATTCTACAGAGATTTTCCACTTCCAGTTATTTTGTCATTGAACTCTCAGTTTTAGGAAATAAATCCATGTTTTAAGAAAATGAAAGTTTAAAATCTGGAAGTTTACTTGCATATGCTAAAAACAATTATACACACACACACGCACATGCACACACAAAACCAATATACAAAAAAAGGTATATATTGCTAATTCATTATAGGTGGAAAGGAATTAATGGAGCCAAGAGAGTGTTGAGAAAGGAAAGTGATGGCAAATACCTGGACACACTGTGCATCCAATCACCCACCTCTGTCAAAAAGAAAAGAAAAGTAGGGAGAGGAAAGGAAAAGCAATAAAAAAAAATTTTAAAAAAACCTCTCACTCTATTACAGGCCCTCCTGCCACAAGTAACCTAGGTTTAAAATGATTAATGTGATTAGCTAAGCAGGCAAAAATATTCACTTTGAAAATCATTGTTTCATTCTGATCTTTTTGAACTTAATCTCTGCTTCCTCTGGCATGCTGTCTCCAGAAGTATTATTTCATTCTTTGGGGAGAGAAAGGTGGGTAGCTCTAGCAATTAAAAGAGAGAGAGAGCCAAAGATGTAACATAAAAGACCAAATCTTCAGCTGGTGCATGTTAACTTCAGTGGAGCTATGTACATTTACACCTAGCCCAATAGCCCTACATATTTCATTTCTCTAATTAGGATAGAGCTAAAATAGTATGACTTTTTTTCCTTTAATTGCAGCTCTACAAATTCCACACTTGCCTCTCTCTTGTGTATCCTTGCACAGCACTTTGTTTCTATGTTTGTATATCTCAGTTGGCCTGTTTGGTAAGTGATTCCCTTTGTTAGGTTATTTCTTTACTTGGCTCATATTTAGCCTTTACATTATTCATCAAATAATCCTTTAGCAAGTTTCACATATTTTCCTACCCTCACTGGATTCTCCAAAACAAATTCAGACCATTTCCTTTCAATATGCGGCACAGGAAATTAATGTGCCACTACTAAAACATTTAAAAGATGTCTCTTAATGCGGTCTGGGATGGAACAAGCCTTTTATGAATATAAAAAGAGCTTCATGCAAGCTGGGTCTACCTTCAAAAAATTCATAAGAGCAGACCATTTTTCAGGGATGTAAAATTCAAATGCCACCTGTTTATTTTCATATTGACCATCCTAACAACAGGTGTAGCAACATGAAGCATAATATTGCACATAAATGTGTATCTGTAATCCCTATTTTTACAATATTTGAGCTTAATCATAGATTCATAGATTCATAGATATTTAGGCCAGAAGGGACCATTATGATCATCTAGTCTGACCTCCTGCACAATGCAGGCCACAGAATTTCACCCACCACTCCTAAAAAAGACCTCACACCTATATCTGTGCTATTGAAGTCCTCAAATTGTAGTTTGAAGACCTCAAGGAGCAGAGAATCCTCCAGCAAGTGACCCGTGCCCCATGCTACAGAGGAAGGCGAAAAACCTCCAGGGCCTCCTCCAATCTGCCCTGGAGGAAAATTCCTTCCCGACCCCAAATATGGCGATCAGCTAAACCCTGAGCATATGGGCAAGATTCATCAGCCAGATACTACAGAAAATTCTTTCCCGGTAACTTGGATCTTACCCCATCTAAATACCCATCACAGGCCATTGGGCCTATTTAAATCAATTGAGGCCACATACAATAACCGCTGGTGGTCTCAGTGCATAGAAAAATCATACTCTTCTCAAAGATCTTTCTAGTTTTCTTTTGAAAATCTTCCATGTGGATGTTCTTCCACAGGTTCAGATTTTATTTTTGGGGGGTGTTCCCACCTAATGATACCTCGCATGATATGTGCATTTTTATCTCATTTATTCATTTCCTGCTTAGTTAATTGAATGTATTAGAATAAAATAATTTGGGTTAGACTGTCACAGCCACAGCAAGGAGTAAATAGAAGTAAGGCTCCCCCTTTCTTGGCCTTGCTCACTCTTTGACTGTCTATGGCAGGGGAGGGAAGGGGCAGGAAAGTCCAGCCGACTTGCCTAATACTCCCCTTTGCGATCAAATGGGTGGTGAAGGTCAGGAAATGGGAAAAGCCTGGGCTCTGTCCCTCTTCCTCACCAGCCAGAGGAGTAATTTACAGCCTCCCGCCAGAGTAAGGGAGGAGTGTGGTATAAGGGGAAATCGAGATTCCCTGCATCATAATTGTTTCCCTGCCATCCTCCTGGCTGGGCACAACTACGAGCCACCACTGAGTTAGGGCAGATAGTGAAGTTACAATCTAGCCCTGTGTCCATCTCAAAGCCTTTCCTCCCTGTAGACCTATATTTTAATTCCCATGTGTATTAAACCAGTGTCACTTTAAGAAGTAAGTACTATGGTTACTTCACTCTGTTCCTTTGCTTAACAATTATAAAATGCTCCAACTCCTAGAGGTTGGTAGGATATTATTTTGTCAGCACTAAGTTAAGAAAAGTCTATAAATAGCTGTCAAAGTATCATTTAAACCCTCATTGTTTCCGCCTACAGAGCTGGAATATCAAAGCAGCTCATCTTAGACATCTAGGCACCCTGAACACCTGGGGCCTGATCCACAGCCCATTGAAGTCGATGGGAGTCTTTCTGTGGCCCCCAATGGCCAGCTATATCATGGCAGACTTGAGAAAATTTGTGGTGTTTTGGGGAAAATCCCTATGACTTGAAAACATCAGAAAATTATAGGAAGAACTCTGTCTATAATATCGGAACATGTTCTATTTTACACTTCAAACAGTTCAAACAATTCAAAAGTTAACAAAGGCCGACAACAGACTGAACTTTTTCCACAGCTTGGACAGATGTGATCTATATGGGTTTAGGAGGAAATGAACAGTGGTTTCTACAAAGCATGAAGAGGAAGTTATTAAAGGAGAAATATTAGATAATGGGATAAGAACAAACTGTTCAAATCAGGAAAGGCTAGGACACACATGTCAGACTAACTTGCCTGGCACTGAAGAAAAAAACAAATTCTTCAGATAACTCTAGATCAAAGTACGCTTCTGTCAAGGCTTTCTACAGTCTTGTTAGTCATCTATGGATTGACTAGTGATCTTTATCCGTCCTTGAGCCTCATTCCCTCATTAAACTAATTTCCTTAGAGTTACGAAATATCTTTCAAAGACCAAAAACACTAAGAACATGCAAGAAATGATCAAATTGTGTTTCTTGAAAAGAGACAATGAGAAAAAGGAGGGATATAGAAGTCTTAAGGCATCATCCTCATATAGGACGCTTTACAAAATAAATCCAGAGTCACAAACAATAGGGCCTGGTCCTGAGAGGTTCTGAGCCTTTGCAGTTCAGAGGGAGTTCCTGGTGCTCACCATTTGTCACAGTCAGTCCCAAAATTAACTAGTCACAGATTACACTGCAGGAGAGAAGCCAAGACCTTGAACTACAGAAATTCGTATTCCCCTTGAAATAAATCTGTGGTGGGTTTACCCAACCCATATACAAGGCACTTTGGAGTCATTTGGGGGCAAGGTAATAATTCCCATTTCTATAGTATTTGAGAGCCCATAAGACAATACATTTCATAGGTGCACAGAGTTTAAGGCCAGAAGGCAAAATTAGATCACCTATGTATATCATAGGCCATTTTCACCAAGATACCTCTATATTAAGTCCAGACACTGAAGTTAGCATTTCAGTCCTCAGAAGACTAAATTGTGTGGCACAGGGAAAGAATTGGAAAGACCAAGTTACCACCAATGCCCAAGACCCCTGCAATGGCAGGGAAATGATTAGGGGGGATATGCCCAGATGATTCCATCTGATGATCCATGCCCCATGCTGCAGAGGAAGGTGGAACACCACCCTAAGTCCCTACCAATCTGACCTGATCTGCCCCACCAAATCTGGCCATTAGTATGACCCTGAGCATGTGAGCAAGACACACCAGCTAGGCATCCAAGAGGAGGATTCTCTGCACCACCTCAAAGCACTGGGCCACTCCATTCCGTGTCTCGTCTTCATCCAGGGCCAATCCCTGAAGCTTCAGAGGAAGGCAAAACATTACATCTAGCCAATTGTACATCGGGAGGAAATCTTCCTTCCTGTCCCTTGCAGATGATTGGCTGAAGCCCTGAAGCATGATATTTCATTACAGTCATTATCTTAACACAAAGCTGCAAGGGGTAGGAGAACACTGAGCACTATGTAGGCAATCCCAATCTTCCCATGGACATGAAGGAATGGGGGAATCAGAGAATCACAGATTCCAAGGCCAGAAGGGACCTCCATGCTTGGTATTCAGAATTTTCATAGCTGAAAATGTACAGATAGTAAGATTTGCAGCAGTTTTTACAGTACAGTATGCATAAAGATATAAGAATTAACCCTTTACTGGGTAAGCATTATGTCATCCAAGCCAACAACTGTCACAACATCATATTCTGGAGTGTGGCATTCATTGTACAAGTGAGGTTAAGAGAAAATATATATATATAGCACAATTTATGATACAATGCAAATAAGGAGTGCTGAATTTGGTCATCAGAATGTTTAGCTGTGTATACATGAATACACTGATCTACAGGGAATGCAACACAGTGAACAATACAGGCGAACTGCATATTGGAGGTATCTTTTTCCATTTCAGATGGGCAAACAAAACAGAAAGCAGTAATTTCTCCTCCCTTGCTGTAATGCTCCCTTACTTTTCCTTCCATGACAGGCAAAATTATGCTAGCTTTGCCACCCCAGATTTACTGTAGCACACCCGCAGACACTTCGCATCTGCTATCAAGCATTCAATCAATCAATCATTTATTGATAGCAAATGTGTCGCAGACAGGTCAAAAGCCAAGTTCGTGTGGGTGTTCGTTGATTTGGCACATGAACAAATACTTAGCAGGGATGCCAAGAAACCATTGAAATACATTGTCAAATAAGCAGTTAGTGCCCCCTTCTCCCCAAAAAACAGCTATTAAACTTCTTGCTGGTGAGATCTGAGCAGAGCTGTGCCAATGGGATTGCAGATTGCAGTGTGTTCCTTGGGAGGACATGAGAAGAAAGTGATTTATAAAGCATGAGGACTGTCAATATTTGCTAGCAGATGCTGCACTGTTATCACCGGGACTGGGCAAATGACCGCCCGCCCCCGTTCACAATAAATCAATTGCACATTTAGGGCTGGATTGTGGCTTGGGTTATACCCTTCACATGGAAGTAAGAAGCCCCCTACGCCCCTGCATGGGCTACCCAGAGCTCAGGTCCCAGAGTAAGTGGGCACTATGCTCCTTTGGAGCAGGTGGGGGTGGCCACGCCCCTACTCGTCAACCAGCGTAGTAGAGCTGGCACAGGGGAGAGAGAAGAGAGACAAGGGCTCAAAATCTACTTCAAGTAGAGGCCAGCAGCACATTACTAGCCCCAGTGCGGTGAGGAAGCATGGGAGGAATTGAGACCGAGAGGTATGTCTCTGAGTCCCAGTGCCTTCAGGGGTCATGTGCAATACACGCTACTGCTTACTACTGGCAGAGTCTAAAATCAGCATCTGGTTCTGTGTGATTTTTCACCCCTTATGAATATTTTTATTGCATTCTCCATGTTCTCACCCCTTTCATTGTTTTGGACAAGCAAGCAACGTTTTGTACAAGTGCATTTCTTGCCTGTAGCTAAAATTCAGGGGTACAGGAGAAAAGGAGGAAGTGGAAAGGAGCCAAGCCCACCTCCCAGTAGGCCCGATTCTGAAGCCTTTACTCACTCTGAATAGCACCTTTCTCCAAAAGTAGCCCCACTGACTTTAATAAGATTACCCAAGTTGTGTAAGGGTAACAGAATCCAGCCCAGAGATTGCAGGGGCGAAGGCCTCAAACACCTGCACTGGCAGGTAAGCCAAGGCCTAGGATGCTGGTGGAAATAAGGGTAGGCCTCTCAGAACTGTGGGATCACCTCAAGCAGCCAGCTCCAAGCCCTGGTGCCACTAAGGTTGGCCCAGTGCACACTAATGGATATGTAATCAATGGCTTGGCCGCTGCTGTGTGTGTGGTCAAGGGGACGCTCGCTCCCTCACAGTTCTGCAAGGCATGTTGTATCACAGCCTGCAATGCTCAGTGCAACTTCAGCACAGTCTCTTTCCTCTGAAAAGATTGGTTTGATACTAGGGAGTAGCAGCAGTGATAGGATCTTGGAAACCCTCACCCTACGCAGGGCAGAACTGGGATAGGTCACATGCTCAGCACTGTTGAATGGATGACATGCCTTAATATGTACTAAAGCATTTTTGGCCTCTCTCAGAGCTCTCAGCAAGGGTCTGCTATTTTGTCTGTGATCATATAATGCCTGTCACAACCAGCTGGAGCGGGGAGGCACTGCTCTTGCCCTGATACATGGCCTGGCTGATTTGTGTTGAGAAAGGCCCCATCTCCATATGGGCCGTGCCGCTGAGCACACCCTTTTATCCCTTGCTGCATACCACACTGTGACACAGCTTTTTGCATCTGATGGGTGTCAAATCCTCATCTGACCATCCGCCAACATCTCAAACATGTCCCAGGGGGTCCAGCACGGCTGACAGTTGGAAACACTCCCATTATTTTTACCTTTGGCAGATGACGGCAGGTTCTGCCTTTTGTTTTCCTGCAGCTGGTGACAGGTTGCCATATGACTCTCTAGAGGTAACGGCAGCCACTTTCAATGAACAGTAGCAACTTAGGCCCATATCCTCAGAGGTATTTACGCTCCTAACTTTTTGACCCTTAGTCCCTGAGTGGGAAAAATCAGGCCTTTGGGCCTCAGAGTTTACATATCACAGGATCTGGTTATTCCCTAGTATACAGGAAGCCCTACCAAGCTGTTACCTAAAGCATATCCTTGCAGCCTATTTATTAGGGGAGGGACACCCTACTGCACATAGAATCATAGAATATCAGGGTTGGAAGGGACCTCAGGAGGTCATCTAGTCCAACACCCTGCTTGAAGCAGGACCAATCCCCAATTTTTGCCCCAGATCCCTAAATGGCCCCCTCAAGGATTGAACTCACAACCCTGGGTTTAGCAGGCCAATGCTCAAACCACTGAGCTATCCCACGGGCGGTGGTAGCAGATGGAGACTGGCGGCAGTGCATACAGTGCGCTATGGGTCCCAAGCTGCTCACATGAACCCTCATAATTTTCAAAACAGTTAAACTGATAAATGTTTTCATTATATTAACAACAGTGCAAGGGATGAAAAGATTCACACTGACTTAAATGGAGCTCCATGCAAGTACAAGCACTGTAAGTACCAGAAATTGTAGGGTCTTAGCCTCAGAGAGTATAGGAATTCAGGTAGATGCAACAGGCTAAATACAGCCTGAGGGTTAATATCGCTTCTCCAGTAAAGCCAATAGAGCTTTTCCAGCTCACACCTGGGCTGAGTTTGACTCCCTCTATTTCGATCAGTCCCCAAATCAGTATGTTACTTGCTGTGTTTGAAGTCCCTGATGGATAACGGCATTTGAGACCAAGAAAGAGGGAGGCAGTGTAGCACAATGGATAGAGCCCTGAACTGTAACGCACGAGAGCTAGGTTCTATTCTTAGCTCTGCCAATGACTTGCTGGGTGATGTTGGGCAACATGTCTCTCTCTGCCTCGGTTTACCCATCTATAAAATTGGTTAACAATAGTGATCTCTTATCTTTTATAAAGTTTTTTGAGATCTCATGAAAAGAGCTATCTAAGCAGTAGGTATTATTAAAATCAGGGATTCTGACTATTAGAAATTATAAAGTACATATGTATACCCATTGTATATAAAGTATCAATACTCTTGATTTTAAAGGACGGATAGTCCATCGCACGATGACAAATTAGTTTTTCCTCCTTTCTTTCTCTATAAAGCACATTGCTATCCCAAGTCACAAATCTGGATTTAAACTATTAAAAACAAACACATAAGTGAAAAACATAGTAGACAACTCTCCAGGATTCAATGCTGTTTTGCAATCTGAAAAATTCTGCCTCTACTTGGTGTTTTTAATGCCTCCACTTTGACCGTATGTGATTAAGTTGCAAACGAATGGATGCACACAGCATTAAAAAGCAGGCTGACCTCTTTGATCTATTAGCTGGAAATGCATTTTGCATCATAAAAGCAGAATAATTGATCGTGTCTTTGAGAATGTGAAGGTAAAACTTGTAAATGGCAAAAAAAACCCAAAAAAACACATTTTAGCTCAATTTTTTTCAATTTAAAGGTAAAACAGAATTGTTGACAGTACATGTTCCTTTCTTACATAAGCCATAATAAAGAGGGACACAGGGTATGAAAGAAAAGAGAAGACCTGAAGTATATGGGATTCACTAAGTTCATATAATGTTGTTATAAAAGTCAAATCAATGATTAGGTGTTAATCAGAGAGACAAGGTGTTTGAGGTAATCTCTCTTACTGGACCAACTTCTATTGGTGAGAGAGACAAGCTTTTGAGCTACCCTGAACTCTTCTTCTGGTCTGAAATGATTCTTCCATTGACCGATCTACCACCTCTCAAAGAGGTGGTAGAACTACAGTGATGGAACCCGCCTTCTGCAGATGTAGGAAGCGTTTACACTTCAGCAGCACAGCTGCAGCACCATCGCTGTGCCACTGTACTGCAAACGCAGCCTTAGTAGCATAATTATTTCCTAATCAGGAACAATATCCCTACAGCGAGAATTTCCTCCCCCCGTACTGATGAAATGGGCTGTGGTACCAGAATTACTAGTGAGCATATCAGTCTCTGATTAAGTTCAATTAAGCAGAACATTTCTCATGCATCCTAATAGAAATTTGGAAAGGTGGGGCAGGATAGTCACATGCTTTTGCTTCTCTGAGGTCCATGCATGGAGTGGACTCAAGGGCTGTCATTTTGTCCTGTGCTTGTTGACTGGGGCTTCTAAGCACTACTATAATGAAACTTTAAATAACCATCAGGCTCTAACCCTGGCCCAAGCAGCAGAAGAGCATCATCCCCCTTCTTGACTCAGCAGCAGGACTGTGCTGCTGAAAAGGCACTAGTCTAACCCCGAACTCCTGCTTTTTCATTGCAATTATGGAAAAACCCTGAGGCTGCAAGTGCAGGAGACATGCCTTAGTTCAGCCAGACACCTGCCTCTGAATTAGCATGGCACATGCCATCAATGTGCACAAAGCTGTCTGCCCCCATCAATCGTGTTCGCTAGCATCCTGGAAGTTTTCTACATCACATGCTCAGATTTGTTAAATTTTCCAGCAAACGCCTTTGAAGTTTCATTATTATCTGCCTGAACTTGGCATGTAAGGACCCCAGTCCTGGATCCGGACCACAGTTGCCAACTTTCACACGGTAAATAAGCACCCCGACTTTCACAATAAGCCCAAAATCAAGCTAATCCCATTTCAAAACAAGGCCAAAACAAGCCAATCCCTAAGAACCTCAACACTCTATGTGACTAGATCCCCCCAGTGTGCAGTCTGGGACTGTGGTGGGCCTGCTGTGCACCCCTGACTCTTCCCCCACCATGCCCCTGCTTGCCCTTCCCTTGTCCCTGCTTGCCAGGAGCTGATAAAAAAAAAGAAGCTATAAGCCAAACAAACAACAAGCTATAACCAAAAACTAGCCAACAAGCAACTCACCAGCCAATTAAGCCAAAAACTAGCCCAATTTCTGCATTTTTTTTCCACAGGTTTGGCATGTCTGATCGGGACCCCTCTGTGCTGGACACTGTACAAACACAGAACAAGAGGACAGTCCCTGTCATAGGATGAGAGATAACCAGTGGATACAGACAGGGAGAGCACAAGGAAACAGTGAGATAATACTAGTCTGCATGGTAGGCAGCAATCTCAGCATCCTACCTGTCTGATAATTGTCAAAAGTTTTATTTTGGCATCACAGCCCAGGAGAGTTCTAAGGAGGGTTTTAAGGAGGAGAATGAGGTGGCTTCGCAGATGTTTGTGGGGAGTTGCTTCCACATCTGAGAGGCAGCGTTGGAGAAAGTATGTTTGAAAATATAACAGATGATGAAGGCTAGCATTGTTGGTAGAGCAGAGATGGGAGCTGATATCTCAGAATATGAGAGAGCAGAAATAGGGTAGGAGGCAATATATCTTATTGAATAGACCATTAGACTGGGACTCAGGAGACCTGGGTTCTATTCCTGGCCCTGCCACTGACTTGCTGGGTGACCTTCGGCAAATCACTTCTCTTCTCCGTGCCCCAACTGTAAAATGGTGATAAGATTCCTGGTAACGCACTTTAAAATCTACTGCTGAAAAGCATTATACAAGAGTCATTCCTCCTTGCCTTCAGCTGACAATAGCAACATACCAACTTTTGTTTTATAGCAATGCAATGATACTCACTCTCTAGCAACTTACAAGGTAAGCAATTTTTGTCTTTCCAACTTTAAAATATATAATAAAATCCCACAGCAAATTGTTTAGGTACTACACACTTATAGAGGGTGGGGGACAGGCATTTGAGGGTGGTGCTTCAGAAAGGTCAATATGATCCATAAAAATGTTACCTTGGCACTGTTATGCAGCACAAGTTCCATGCAGCAGTACGAGCAATTATAGGTAACAGATTCAGCAAACTCTCCCCATTCAAATGACTTACTAGCTTACAAGAAGAGCTTTGATTTCTTTAGCTGAAATAGACTATGAATCTGTTGGAAAGGAGAAATGCTCCTCACAGGATTGCACACAGCATTGCATGGGTTGTATACAATGCTGTATAGTAAAAGCACATGGTCAGCACTTTGCTGGCTTCCGTCACAGATTTGAAATAAAACCTACAAACCAAGTCACAACCATGGGTAGTCATTGCAGACGTATGGCTTTTCCTCTCCACACGAGAAAGGGTTGTAAGTAGTCAGCTTCCTATGAGGGCAATATACATTTGTCATACCCTACTTACTTACCCCCTGCAGGGGATAAAATAGGCATCACTTCCCAAACTGTTGGTGACGGTGCCTTGCTTGCTGTTAAAATAATTACTACATCCCACCCCAGCAATAGCAATCATTCAGCAGGGGGGGATGTATCATGTATACACACATAGGCACACTTACAATTATGCAAAGATACGGCAAATACTTACTCATGTGAGTAACTTTATGCATGCGAGTATTTCCATTACAATTGAAGTTTTATTCATGTGAGTAAGCAATTGCAGGATCTGAGCCATACCACATATAGAACTTTGGGATCCTTCAGAATGAAAGATACTACGTAAATGTAAGATCATTATATAATTAGGTAAGATGTCAGTAATAAAAATAATTAAAACATGGAAATCTTAATTACACACAAAGGATGTAATCCTGGCCCCTCAGAAGTTAGAGGGATTTTTACCATCAATTTCAACAGAGCAAGGATTTCACCATCTGGGTGGAATATGACCAATATGAAATTGTTATTTAGCATCATTCTGCCTGAATCTCTGGTTCCTGTAAAATATTTGCACTTGAACGCTATACTGCATTCAGCTTGGAAATCAACTTACAGGTAGATGGCTTGGATTTTCCATAAAAATGTAATTCCACAGTAAATAGAGGGTGAGAAAAAGCAGTGTGTCTAGTTAAATGTGCCCAAGATAAATCAGAAAGGGTGTTTGCCCAGCCATAGAACCACTTTCTCTCTGACAAATATATTTAGCTCATAGTGGGCACTGATCAGAATGCTGGGGGAGCGACTTTTAATCATTGTTGGAAATAGACATCAAAAGGAAAGTAGGGCTGCACCCCAGATATAGAAATAAACCTCATTGTACTCCCGGTTCCAAAAAGAAGTCTCTATTGTCCTTACTAGGCAGCAAAAATAGCCATTGTCACAGCTAACGGCATACCGTCATCAAGACTCCTTATAGATACTACAGAGTGAGGAAATTCTTTTCTATTCATGTGTCAGAAAGCATCAACTTTAATCCATCCTTAAAGTCAGATATTACTCAGTGCAGGCCTGGGCTGTTTAAACAGGACTACATCACTTGATTGCTAAATTATTGTCTCCCAACTAGGATTCATGCCCCAGAGGAATCCAGAAAGGGGTGTGGCAGGGAGGGAAAAGAAGAGCCGTCCTCACAACACTTTGCTTGTCAGTCCCCTTCTGCTCTGTTTCTGGTTCTGATTCTGCTCCCGCCGCTTCCAACAGGGATCTTCTCCTTGATTCAGCGTGCACGGGATCTGCCACAAATCGATCTGAGCTCATCGAATGCCGTCAGCCCGTTTGGATCTCATCTCTATTCTTTGAAGTGACACATTTAAGGAACTGTTTTTTTTACAAACACGTAAAGCAAAAACTATTATTTTAACTTGCACCTCCAGCCCCAACCCCCAAATCGCTGCTCCTATTGCCATGGAATGTCTCAAATCCTGGGCCAGACCTTGGGATGGCCTAAAGGGAGTTTAGGGCTGCCTTAAGGAAGTCAATAAGTGAGGATTCCCCTGTCAAAGAACCACCCTCAGCAGGCTAGCCAGCCCTAAGCCGCCACCAACATACATGGTGTTCTGGGGAAGGAAGGGGGAAGGGCCAGAACACGAAGCTTTCCAGCCACGACCATCAGCAGAACAGATATTTGAGAGCCCCTGTCTGCTAGGATGTAAGCTACAGCAACCTGAGGGCTGGCCTAATCTGTTCCCCTAGGATCTGGGACTGGAAAGGTGGGGTAAAATCACGTATCTCCCCTTCTCCTCCCCAGGTACTGACTGCTCACCTGCAGATCTAGCCCATGGTCTGTTTCTCTTTTGGATATGAAGATGCTATAACATGAGAGTAACATATGTGTATGAACTGGAGAAACCATGATGCTATATCCTCATTTTTTACTCATATTTGCTCCCCTCCCACACATGAAGGAGAGAAATGTGATTAAGGAATATCCCTTCTACACAGGAACCCCACCTATTTAAAGCACTGGGCTACATTACTTCTGAAGGGGGAGGGGGCAGAGGAAGGTGTGTACAATTTTTATCGGTCTTGAGCTGTATTGATAGGATGCACTTCAGTGCTTCAATCCCGAAGCATTGGTGTAGTCTAATCCTTTAAATATTAAGGAGTCCGGTGGCACCTTAAAGACTAACAGATTTATTTGGGCATAAGCTTTCGTGGGTAAAAAACCACTTCTTCAGATGCAAGATTATCTGAAGAAGTGTTTTTTTACCCACGAAAGCTTATGCCCAAATAAATCTGTTAGTCTTTAAGGTGCCACCGGACTCCTTGTTGTTTTTGTGGATACAGACTAACATGGCTATCCCCTGATACTTGGCACCTTTAAATATTACCATCTTCTCAAAATTCTTTTGTAAAGATTTCTTTTTATGAATGAATGTACCATTACCACCTCTATTAATCTCATCCACTCTTCTGTAGATCCGTTGTTTCTACTGCTTGAATTAGATGGATTTTTTTTAATTCTTTCTAATGACCAGATATATTTCCTAGTGCACCTATTCCAATAACATTGTACTTTCAGGAAAATTAACAGTGACAGCAAGGGATAAAATCATGTTTTGTTTATATTTCAGGTACTAAACAGCTGCTGCTGGATATTGCTACCAGATGTTCTAGAATTATATGCAACATTATACTCAATTTTAACTTTTACAAAATTACATGCTAATAAAAGATGACACAGCGATAGTCAATGATTTATTAAAGGGAAAGCCATTAAGTTCCTTTTAAGCTTCACACCCTACTACCTCAAATAACTTGCCATTATACACCACTGAACAGATGCAATGTCTGTCCCATTTTGAGAATTCAGTGCTACCAATATACTAATTGTAGATCCATATGCCTTTTACTCTAGCAGCCCCATGCACATTTGTACCTCTTAACCTGAATATATACAGACTGTTCATTACATAGTTAAATTACCTGCAAGACAAAGGAAGTCTATAGGTTTTAAATGGTTCTTGTAAGGTCTGTCTTTCCCTTTTCGCTAGCAAGTATGTACACAGAGAAGACATTTTATCCTTTTCAAAGCAGTGCTTTGAATCTAAATGCCAGAATGATTAAGTAACAGGATGTATAAGATGTTGCTATATTACTTTCAATTCCACATAGGCACCTCGCTTTGCAAATCATTTAGAATATTGGAGACCTTGCTTTCTACAACGAAGCTGTATACCCCGATGGCAATCATAAACTATGCGTTTTATTTTGTTCAATTCTCCCAATTAAAATCACAAAGTGACAGAGAGTGTCCAAGCTAGCAAACAGCCTTTCCCACACACAGGCACAATAAACATAACTAACATGAAATGGGAGTGACAGGCACTAATTATGGAACAAGAACTGTCTTGGATGTTTGTGTGCCGACGAAGCCAGTGACAAACGTGGCAAATCTGAATGGCTTTCAGTCGTCTAACAAAGAAACATACACATTAAAGGAGATGCACAATATTTTGAAAAAGTTCTGATAAATCTGCTGCCAGGAGAGCAAGTGAAATATTGATCCTGATTCTCCTCTCACTTACAGTGCCATAAGATCCTCATTCCGCACCACACTTAAGCACATATAGCTTCAAGAATGGGAGTCATTTATTGGCATCAACAGGTCTACACGCTTGTTAGGTCTCTTGCTGAATCCCTGCCTAAGCCAGGAATAACTCCAGTGAAGTCAATGGAGTTATACTGTGTAAAACTGACGCAAGAGAGGAACATCAAACCAATTATCTACCCAAGCCAGCTCCAACTTGATTTCACAGGAAATTCAGAAAATGCTTAGCTGCAAGAGTTAAAAATGTATTGGCACCATCTCACAAAGCTATGCTACTGTAAGCAATCAACCCTGCACTTACCCCCTCCCCTCTCCTCCACATACATCTACCAGACACAATTATAAATAACTCCAAATCTGCAGTTGGTGTATATCAGCATAACTCCACTGGAGTAACTGGTTCTACAGCAATTTACACAGGACAAGGATCTGGCCATGGTTAGTTAACTGTTCAGGATTCTAGTGGGCATCCTTGCCAAGCACAGCTCCTCCAACTAATCATGCTAGAGGTAACTGCATCTTAAGTGTGTGGTTTTAAATTGAATAATATTACCATTAATAACAGTGCCTAATTAAGACATCTATAATGTTTTTAATGAGAAAAATTGAAAGTCCTTCTGGAATTTTTCCAGTCAAATTAATTCTGAGGACTTTAGACATTATTATAAGTAATGTTACAGGAATTAAAATTAGGTCTAAATTAGAACGTGTCACTTTATTAAAAAAAAAAACAACAAAAAACTTTGCTCTGTAGATCTGTGTAGTGTATTTTCTCCTTTATTCACGCAGTTCTGCCTTGCAATGTTCTACCACTGATCAGTGGCAATGCAAAATTAGTTTTCTAGTCTGCTCTAAATTGTGCTGTGTACAGCTATATTGTATTTGATGCATCTCTTGGGTTTGCAGCTTCTTTGACGCTTTGCTTTTCCTTTCCGTCTGTTTTTCAACATCTTCTGATCAGTATCCTCCTGGGAATAGGAACTACCAGGATCTTAAGATGTGAATTTCCATGTGGTTCATGTAGGCCTAAATCCTTTCAACTCTTACTCACATGACCGATGTCTCAAATGACCAAACCCTTTGAGAGACTGCATACATGAGTAGGACTGCTCAGGTGAGTAAGGATCACAAGATCTGGCCTGCAAAAAACTGTTCAGTAAAGCTAAGTACAGAAAAGCCAAGATACATGGTTCAGAATGGCACTGTCTCTTGAATAACATCGAATAGCATCAAAGGCCAGCTGACCTGACAATGAACCTTAATTTGTATTTCTAAAACGCCAGTCCTGTAAACACCTTTCTCCAAGCACATACTCGATTTACTTTGCCATGTTCCTTGTTCACTACATCACTGCCACTTTGACTTTACTTTCACTGGGTTCCCAAATTTTACAGCACTCGAATGCTGGAGGACAAAGCAGGTTACTTCAGAGACAGCTACGTACAGCCATGAGGAGAAATTCCACCGCTGCATTATTTGAGCACTTTTTCCATCCCAAACCACATGAGTTTGTACCTGTCCCAAGAGACAAATTTAAATGGTTCCAAAATCTCAATGTGAAAACTCAATGCCAAGTTTCACTCGGTTATCGTCTCAAAAGAGCGAGAACCTGACTTTTGCACTGTTTGGAAACAAAACCCTAATTCAGTCCAAAACTCATCTGAAGGACTTGTGAACCTATTGATGGATAATGTCTAAGTTTGACGTTCGTAACATAACAGGTGAGTTATGAGCAACCTGTACTCTTTGGGTCAGATCCTCATGTAAGTTGTTTAAGGATGTTGGTATCTGGCATATGAGGCTATGCTTGCCCTATATCAGAAGCAAATACAGTCTGGTCTTATCCTTCTGCTGTTAAATGCTTTTGACCACACCTTTATTTTTCAATTGTGCCAATCAACTATCAAAGAACAAATGCTTCCCTCCTCAAAATTCACTCCTCCTTCGAAACCCAGATATTAATCACCAACCCACCATGTCTTATAACAAAACCAATGTGTGTTTTGTGTGGGCTGGCCAACTAGATTGCAAGTTCTTGAGGACAGGGATCACTCTGCTTGTCAGTGCTTGAGAGAATATTCTGAATTAGGCTGCTGCTTTTTACTATTAGAATTGTAACAACAGCAAGGTCATCCAGACAGATGCATAGACCCCTAAAGAGCTGTAGTAGACTTGCTCTCTTTCAGCTCGAAGTTGGCTTACAAAATGGGTTCTAGCTTAATTGAATCGTAAGGATGCCTCAGATAATGGGATTTTATTTTATCTGCCATTAAGTGAATAAGCATAAAGAACGGAAAGTGTAAATAAAATGCTTGAGTGTATTACTACCATTTAACGCTGATATGCGTTTTGTGTTTATTTTTAAATAAACCATATTGCCGTCACTGTTCTAAAAAACATTCTGTCAAACTAATGGCAAAGTTTAAAACTCAACCATTCCTATTCAAGGCCTTGGAGCTTTTTATGCTGCATGCTAGCTAATATAAAGAGGCCTAAGGACAAAGAATGCTAATATTGAACTAACATATGGATATGGCTGTCATTAATGCAAATGTATGCTTAAATTATGTAACTTTTTAATTGGACAATATTACTTTGTTCCTTACTCAGATATTTCACATGTAGGAGAGTGATGGAATATATTCAAATGACTACAGCACTTTACTTAAACTACTAGGTTTAGCCTCTGGCGCGAACCGCACTACAAACAGTGATCTAGTTGCTCATTTAGCCATGTGGTCAACTATAGATTAATTATTTGATCTGAGATGTAATGTAGGAACATCTAATGGAGAAGAAATGGAATCTGGATACACATTAGCTAGTTTTACCAGATAATTTTCCTGTTATAGTAATAAAATATTTTCATGGAACATTCGTAGGGCCCACCATATGGGAGAAAAGCACTTGAGTGGGGGATGTGTGTGGCAGTAAAGGGAAGGAAATGACTACAGCCAGGCAGAGGACAACAATTCCATTTTGCAGAAGATTTTGAGAATTCAACAAACCCATTTCACTCCAATTTGGAACCAAAACTAAATATCTGAAAATTCTCTGCAAAACAGAATTGCCATTCTCTGCACAGCTCTACTGGGAGCTCGGGGGCAGGCTTGCTACTGGGCTGCACCAGAGCCAGGGACCCTTGGAGCCCTGGGAGCTCCAACTCCAGGGCAGTCGGCCAGACAAATGATTTGCGCCTCCCCAAGCTCCCCCTTCACTCAAGAAACTTACCATTTGATGATTAATGCCATTTATAATAGTACTTTGTACTCTATGTGGGACTTCTCATTATTAGATTTCAAAGTACTTTATAGATGGGGAAACTGAGGCAAGAGAGTTGTATTTATGGCTTGTCTACACAGAGCAGCAATATGTGCACTAAAGGCAGGCCCAGATTAACCAGTGTGCACTTAGTGCACTTATACAGGGCCCCCCACCTCAGGGGACCCCTGCCCTAATCTCTGAAAACAAAAAACCTGAGTGGTAGTGCAGCTCCATTCAACGCCACTCACTCAAATTTGTCCTGGCCACCCTGATGTCTTGACAGCAGGGTGGCCAGGCCAAACCTGAGCAGCACTGCAAGCCTGTGCACCAGGTTGCAAGGCCTCTCCTGTGGCCGGGGGGAGGGAGAGGCAGGGCACAATTTCCATGGTGCCAAGGGGTTCAAAATTCTTTTATCCAGCAATGACTACAGGGGTGTGATGTCTAAAGCTCACAAATGTGTTGCACATTAGTTGGGCTGTGTAGACCCTGCTGGTGTGCACTAAAAGTTCCCCAGTGTGCTTTAATATAGTATTGTTTGAAACAATGCGAGGTTAAAGCGCATTGGGGAATCTTTATTGTGCCCTAGCAGGATCCACAAGGACTAATTAATGTGCCAAATGTTAATTCACTCTAGGGGTATGTCTACACTACCAAATTAGGTCGAATTTATAGAAGTCGTTTTTTTAGAAATCGGTTTTATATATTCGAGTGTGTGTGTTCCCATAGAAAATGCTCTAAGTGCATTAAGTGCATTAACTCGGCGGAGTGCTTCCACAGTTCCAAGGCAAGCGTCGACTTCCGGAGTGTTGCACTGTGGGTAGCTATCCCACAGTTCCCGCAGTCTCCGCTGCCCATTGCAATTCTGGGTTGAGATCCCAATGCCTGATGGGGCTAAAATATTGTTGTGGGTGGTTCTGGGTACATATCGTCAGGCTCCCGTTCCCTCCCTCCCTCCGTGAAAGCAGCAGCAGACAATCGTTTCGCACCTTTTTTCTTGAGTTACCTGTGCAGACGCCATACCATGGCAAGCATGGAGCCCGCTCAGGTTACCATCACCGTATGTCTCCTGGGTGCTGGCAGACGTGGTACTGCATTGCTACACAGCAGCAGCAACCCCTTGCCTTGTGGCAGCAGACGGTACAATACGACTGGTAGCCGTCATCGTCATGTCCGAGGTGCCCCTGGCCACATCAGCCAGGAGCGCCAGGGCAGACATGGGTGCAGGGACTACATTAGAAGTGACTTGACCAGGTCATTCTCTTTAGTTCTGCAGTCAGTCCTATTGAACCATCTTATGGTGAGCAGGCAGGCGATATGGATTGCTAGCAGTCCTATTGTACCATCTTCTGCCAGGCAGGCAAGAGATGAGGATGGCTAGCAGTCCTATTGTACCATCTTCTGCTGAGCAGCCATGAGATGTGGATGGCTTGCAGTCCTTCTGCACCGTCTGCTGCCAGCCAAAGATGTAAAAGATAGATGGAGTGGATCAAAACAATAGACCAGATTTGTTTTGTACTCATTTGCTTCCCCCCCTGCCCCGTCTAGGGGACTCATTCCTCTAGGTCACGGAGAAGGTGCAGCGAGGTAAATCTAGCCATTCATCAATCAGAGGCCAGACCAACCTGCTTGTTCCAATAAGAACAATTACTTAGGTGCACCTTTTCTTATTGGAAGTCCTGCCTGAAATACTCCTTGATGTAAAGCCACCCCCTTTGTTGATTTTAATTCCCTGTAAGCCAACCCTGTAAGCCATGTCGTCTATCGCCCCTCCTTCCATCAGAGCAATGGCAGACAATCGTTCCGTGCCTTTTTTCTGTGCGGACGCCATACGAAGGCAAGCATGGAGGCCGCTCAGCTCACTTTGGCAATTAGGAGCACATTAAACACCACACGCATTATCCAGCAGTATATGCAGCACCAGAACCTGGCAGAGCGATACCGGGCGAGGAGGTGATGTCAGCGCGGTCACATGAGTGATCAGGACATGGACACAGATTTCTCTGAAAGCATGGGCCCTGCCAATGCATACATCATGGTGCTAATAGGGCAGGTTCATGCTGTGGAATGCCAATTCTGGGCTCAGAAAACAAGCACAGACTGGTGGGACCGCATAGTGTTGTAGGTCTGAGACGATTCCCAGTGGCTGCGAAACTGTCGCATGTGTAAGGGCACTTTCATGGAACTTTGTGACTTGCTTTCCCCTGCCCTGAAGCGCATGAATACCAAGATGAGAGCAGCCCTCACAGTTGAGAAGCGAGTGGCGATAGCCCTGTGGAAGCTTGCAACGCCAGACAGCTACCAGTCGTTTGGGAATCAATTTGGAGTGAGCAAATCTACTGTGGGGGCTGCTGTGATCCAAATAGCCCACACAATCAAAGATCTGCTGATATCAAGGGTAGTGACCCTGGGAAATGTGCAGGTCATAGTGGATGGCTTTGCTGCAATGGGATTCCCTAACTGTGGTGGGGCCATAAATGGAACCCATATCCCTATCTTGGCACCGGAGCACCAAGCCGCCGAGTACATAAACCGCAAGGGGTACTTTTCAATAGTGCTGCAAGCTCTGGTAGATCACAAGGGACGTTTCACCAACATCAACGTGGGATGGCCGGGAAAGGTGCATGATGCTCGCATCTTCAGGAACTCTGGTCCGTTTCAAAAGCTGCAGGAAGGGACTTTATTCCCAGACCAGAAAATAACTGTTGGGGATGTTGAAATGCCTATATGTATCCTTGGGGACCCAGCCTACCCCTTGATGCCATGGCTCATGAAGCCGTACACAGGCAGCCTGGACAGTAGTCAGGAGCTGTTCAACTACAGGCTGAGCAAGTGCAGAATGGTGGTAGAATGTGCATTTGGACGTTTAAAGGCGCGCTGGCGCAGTTTACTGACTCGCTTAGACCTCAGTGAAACCAATATTTCCACTGTTATTACTGCTTGCTGTGCACTCCACAATATTTGTGAGAGTAAGGGGGAGACGTTTATGGCAGGGTGGGAGGTTGAGGCAAATCGCCTGGCTGCTGATTACGCACAGCCAGACACCAGGGCGGTTAGAAGAGCACAGGAGGGCGCGGTACGCATCAGAGAAGCTTTGAAAACCAGTTTCATGACTGGCCAGGCTACGGTGTGAAAGTTCTGTTTGTTTCTCCTTGATGAAACCCCCAGCCCCTTGGTTCACTCTACTTCCCTGTAAGTTAACCACCCTCCCCTTCTCCCTTCGATCACTGCTTGCAGAGGCAATAAAGTCATTGTTGCTTCACATTCATGCATTCTTTATTCATTCATCACACAAATAGGGGGATGACTACCAAGGTAGCCCAGGACGGGTGGTGGAGGAGGGAAGGAAAATGCCACACAGCACTTTAAAAGTTTACAACTTTACAATTTATTGAATGCCAGCCTTCTGTTTTTTGGGCAATCCTCTGTGGTGGAGTGGCTGGTTGGCCAGAGGCCCCCCCACCGCGTTCTTGGGCGTCTGGGTGTGGAGGCTATGGAACTTGGGGAGGAGGGCGGTTGGTTACACAGGGGCAGGAGTGGCAGTCTGTGCTCCAGCTGCCTTTGCTGCAGCTCAACCATACACTGGAGCATACTGGTTTGATCCTCCAGCAGCCTCAGCATTGAATCCTGCCTCCTCTCATCACGCTGCCGCCACGTTTGAGCTTCAGCCCTGTCTTCAGCCCGCCACTTACTCTCTTCAGCCCACCACCTCTCCTCCCGGTCATTTTGTGCTTTCCTGCACTCTGACATTATTTGCCTCCACGCATTTGTCTGTGCTCTGTCAGTGGGGGAGGACAGCATGAGCTCAGAGAACATTTCATCATGAGTGCGTTTTCTTTTCTTTCTAATCTTCACTAGCCTCTGGGAAGGAGAAGATCCTGTGATCATTGGAACAGATGCAACTGGTGGAGAAAAAAAAAGGGACAGCGGTATTTAAAAAGACACATTTTATAAAACAGTGGCTACACTCTTTCAGGGTAAACCTTGCTGTTAACATTACATACATAGCACATGTGCTTTCATTACAAGGTCGCATTTTGCCTCCCCCCACCGTGTGGCTACCCCCTCAACCCTCCCCTCTCCCCGTGGCTAACAGCGGGAAACATTTCTGTTCAGCCACAGACAAACAGCCCAGCAGGAACGTGCACCTCTGAGTGTCCCCTGAAGAAAAGCACCCTATTTCAACCAGGTGACCATGAATGATATCTCACTCTCCTGAGGATAACACAGAGAGATAAAGAATGGATGTTGTTTGAACACCAGCAAACATATACTGCAATGCTTTGTTGTACAATGATTCCCGAGTACGTGTTACTGGCCTGGAGTGGTAAAGTGTCCTACCATGGAGGACGCAATAAGGCTGCCCTCTCCAGAAACCTTTTGCAAAGGCTTTGGGAGTACATCCAGGAAAGCCACGAATGCCAGGGCAAATTAATCATGCTTGCTTTTAAACCATGTATAGTATTTTAAAAGGTACACTCACCGGAGGTCCCTTCTCCACCTGCTGGGTCCAGGAGGCAGCCTTGGGTGGGTTCGGGGGGTACTGGCTCCAGGTCCAGGGTGAGAAACAGTTCCTGGCTGTCGGGAAAACCGGTTTCTCCGCTTGCTTGCTGTGAGCTATCTACAACCTCCTCATCATCATCATCTTCTTCGTCCCCAAAACCTGCTTCCGTGTTGCCTCCATCTCCATTGAAGGAGTCAAACAACACGGCTGGGGTAGTGGTGGCTGAACCCCCTAAAATGGCATCCAGCTCATCATAGAAGCGGCATGTTGGGGGCTCTGACCCGGAGCGGCCGTTCGCCTCTCTGGTTTTCTGGTAGGCTTGTCTCAGCTCCTTAAGTTTCACGCGGCACTGCTTCGGGTCCCTGTTATGGCCTCTGTCCTTCATGCCCTGGGAGATTTTGACAAAGGTTTTGGCATTTCGAAAACTGGAACGGAGTTCTGATAGCACGGATTCCTCTCCCCATACAGTGATCAGATCCTGTACCTCCCGTTCGGTCCATGCTGGAGCTCTTTTGCGATTCTGGGACTCCATCATGGTCACCTCTGCTGATGAGCTCTGCATGGTCACCTCTGCTGATGAGCTCTGCATGGTCACCTGCAGCTTGCCAGGCTGGCCAAACAGGAAATGAGATTCAAAAGTTTGCGGTTCTTTTCCTGTCTACCTGGGCAGTGCTTCTGAGTTGAGAGTGCTGTCCAGAGCGGTCACAATGGAGCACTCTGGAATAGCCCCCGGAGGCCAATAGTATCAAATTGTGTCCACAGTACCCCAAATTCGACCCCACAAGGCCAATTTAAGTGCTAATCCACTTGTCAGGGGTGGAGTAAGGAAATCGATTTTAAGAGCCCTTTAAGTCGAAATGAAGGGCTTCATCGTGTGGACGGGTGCAGGTTTACATCGATTTAACGCTGCTAAATTTGACCTAAAGTCCTAGTGTAGACCAGGGCTAGAACTCACACCCATGTAAGGCATGTTACCCCATTGTGTAGACAAACTCTTAGATGTAAAATGCCTCGGGGGCGGAGACCAGCTTTTCATTCTGTGTTTGTACCACACCTAACACAATGGGGTTCTGGTGCATGACTTGTCCACAGGACTGCAGCTGCTCCTTTAAGAATCACACCATTAGCCTACAGGGTGCTAAGCCACATTGGTAAAAGGGGATGGTTCTTAGTGGCTCCTACAAGAGCTGCTTATTTCTGTGTGGCTCCTTATGTATTACTGTCACATTCTGTAACGTCAAGTAAGTAGGTGAATATTCCTTATAGCCAGGGAGAGGCTAATTCTTTCAAAGCACAGTCAATCTTTCAAGAGTCAGGATGAACTATTATTTGCTTATGTCTATGAATATCGCAGGGCACCTCCCATGGAATCTATGTTCAACACTTTATCGAATTGGCAGCTTTTGGCACGGTCACTGCCACATGATGTGAGCCAGGCAAGTTTCAAAACATTCCCATAACATTGCATAGCCGGCCTGAAAATATCTCTGCCACCCCTAGGGAGATGAGTGATCCCCTTGGAAAAGATTTCTGGAACTGTAAGCTAATGAATCACTAACAGCTTGGAAGTAAACGCTGTATGCTGCAAAAAAAGAAGTGTGTCTAGCGCTGCGGCCCTGAAGAAAATTTGTTGACAGCACTTCGGTAAATACTCCCAAAAAATCAAGTTGCTCAAGGAGGATGAGGTTATAAAGAGAGAAAACAAGTTTAGGACGTTCTCACACTAGTTCTCTTTATGCAATGCTGGTGGTGTAAGAGTCAGACCTCCTGTATCTCATACTGCAATGCAGGCTGTAGCTAAAAGGGAAAAAGATCAAATGAGACAGAATGCAGGATGAAGCCTGGAAGAGGACAGTGGAGCAAAGGGAAACGCTGCTCAGAGTTTCAACAGTCTGTATGCAGAGGTGCTTCCTTCCTGGAGTACAGTGATCGGAATTGACTGCCTTCATATTTAAGTCTCTTGGAAGCTTGCAGAGATGAATACACTGCAGGAGTGTTTGGTCCCAGTACATCAACCCTCTCTGCCAGGAAGCCTCCACAGGTTTTACATTATAGCTGGTGACAAGGAATGGTTGACCCAAAATATGGAAATTCCAAGTGGTGGGGGAAAAAGTACATTCAGATTGGTGGGGAAGTGATGCAAACGAAGGAAATGCTGCATTCTGCTACCAAGTGAAAAAGGTCTTGGTCCAGGGGCAATCTCTTGAGTAAGACCAAGTGTTGCCAATGCTTGAGATAATTGGTGGCGAGGTGACAATCTCAGCTGTCATTTAGAAAAAAGTTTGTGGGGAGTGATAGTTACAGAAAAGAGCTTGAAAGCATAACCCCTAAAGGTGCAAAACCCAGAAGGCAAAGAAAAGGACCCCATGTTGATTGTGTCTGGGTTTTTATTTGATCATGATTTTAAGCCAATCTCAGGATATTTGGGAGCTTGACTCATGGTTTGGGGGGGGGGGTTGTTTGGTTTGGTTTTTGAATGCCTAGCATTGGCAGTATCAATCCCATTTCTAAGGAGTCTAAACATAGAATAAAAAGAATGGGGGATTAGTTTCTGGCCACTAATGTTGCTACCTTCCCAAACTGTTGAGAAGCCATGAACTACTGGTGGGAGGAGATGAAAGGACACACTCTCCTTATTTAAGTGAATTGTTTCAGATTCACCATTGGTGAAATTCACTCACCTCTAGAGACGTAAGGAGAGTAGCTGCCCCGGAATTGGTGGGGTTCTTCTTTTCCTCTGCACTGGCCTCGAGTAGGCCAGCACACAGAGGGAAGACTGAGCCAAGGGGAGGCTAAGGATTCCCAGTTACACAACTCCTGTACCTAAAACCTCAGAAGGGCAGCAGTCTCTCTTTCAGTACATAGCCTGGAACAGCAACTGTGGAAGGGCTGAGAGATGGGCGCATCCCTTCCCCCAGCCCCTTGGACACAGAAAGCATGTTCTGGCTTTGTGCAGGAGAGGGGAAATTCACTCTATACACAGAGAGTTCGCTGCACGACATTGCATCTAGCCTGGCACAAAATGCAGCGTGCAGCAAGAGATGTGCTGTGTCCTTTTGCTTCTGCTTTCTAAGATGTTAGAACAGGATGAAGGAGCTTGGAAAGAGACAACTTGGGGGGGGGGGGTGGAATCTGTAGTTGCATTTTTTGTCCTACAAACCTCACATTCCTTTACATCCATTTAACACACAACCCTATAGGTGAAGTCAGCACAAGCGCCATAGAAAGAATAGTCCCTACAGACAAGGCCTTTGCCTCCGTATTGATACTACTGATCCATGAAACCAGTTGCGGTAGAGATTATATTTGAGATTCAGTCCCCCAGTGCCCATCCATTAGCAAATGGACCAAGACCCATCACAAGCACAACCATGAACTGGTAATGTCTCTTGGACACTGTGGTCCTGAACTACATTCCAACCAGTGACCTGGAGAAAGCAGAGTCAGACCACCTTGTAGTTTGTTGGGCCATTTACACACAATGGGTGTAACACACAAATCTGAATGTTTGTATGATGACCCAAAGAGCAAAGCAGTGGAGGCTGGGCCCAGTATCTCCTTATCACCGGTCCCCTGTGCTACCCAGTCTCTTTGACAGAAATTCTAAGGAACGGCGCCTCATTTGTAGATCTCTCTACAGGATAAACTGCGATGGTTCATGTGACTAACCAATATTTCAGTTGTTTCTTGGCAATAGTAGAAAAGGTCAAATATATTTGAGCTCTGCTGTGTTCTCTCTCTTTTATTGGCACTTAAACTCTAGCACTGCAAGATGAATCAGATGAGTCACAAGCAAATACTGCAAAAACCTCAGTCTCAAAAGCAAATTAATAGTTTACAAGTTGCATGCCTTGATTTTAATTTGTTTTTAATACAGCCCAACTCCGGACAAAACTAAAAGCCTTGAAGAGAGGCAGTCACAGTGCTCAGCTTGCCAAAAGCCAGATATCTTTTCCAATTTCTCCTCTTTGAGCTTTAAGCTGGCCTTTCAGAAATAGCAGCCAAGGAAGGGAAGTGGATTAGGTGAAGGACTGATTTACAAGTGAAGTTACTGGGTACAGGACACACAAATGGGGCCTTCAGGCCCAGACTCAAAGCAGACCCACTACACAACTCTAAAATAATCTGCTTTTCACTTCAACCACCTTAAAATGCCCACTGTACCTTGCATCACGGACCAGTAGGTCTGCTCCCCTCTTGAGAACCCAGCTCCCAAAGACTATGATCTCCCAACTGGCTCTGGTCCTTTCCCCACTTTTCACTTCCACCAGGGTTATATCTATTTATCATACGTGCTCTGTGTGGCACAAAAGCATGCCACTGCCCGATAGTCTCTTGGGTGGGCTAGTGATGGTCTCGCCACAGCAAGCCAGAGACCCCCCGGCTAGTGACTGACAGATGGGGGCACACAGCATTAAAGGAACTGCAAGCTCCACCACCCCCTTTCTCAGTGAAGTCTGATTTAGCTTCTTATCCTATCCCCAGCTTGTCCTTTCCTGTTCTCTCCTCCACTCCCTGCGTCCCTGCCCTGCAGGGAGCTTATTTCCTCTGCAATTGCAACAAGTTCTCCGAAGCATTGCTAGGGTGAGATTTATGCCCATGCACACAAAGGTTTCAAAGCAGCAGGCAGAGATAAATATTGTCCATTAATACATAGAGCAAATGGTAATGAAAAACACCAAACCATAATATATAGAAGTGAAAAAAGTACATTCCTTCACTGGGCAGTTAATAAATGTTGGAAGCTAGGGAACAGATAGAGGCGGGACATTTTATCCCTTATAAACTATCATCCCTCAGTGCACTGATGCTTGCACGTAAAATCACTGGGATAATGCACTGACGTTTCTCATTGCAAACTCAAGTTCAGATTTGGATCTACTCCCAGCACAAGTGAAATGAATCTGTTAGTGTAAACACATAAGGTAGATTCCCTGCTTGTTTCACTGGGATTTACCTGTATTAATTCACATACATCAGGGCCAGATTGCATCCTGTACTCCCATCTCAATATGCAACAGTGAGGTCCAGCAAGGATGAAAAGGGCTATTTTCCCACCTGCCAGTGGCCTCACCAAAATTACAAGGCATTCAATTCTACTTTGTTTTCTTGCTTTCTCCTTTCCGATTTGGTGTGTAGGAGTTTGATCTTCTTTCTCATATTCCCATGTCAACACAAGAAAAGGAACGTATATTCAACAACTATGTCAACAAGAAAATTACTACTAAATTACTATATTGGTACTCTTGACTTTTCAGGAGCTCAAGAACTTTAAACTGTTAATGGTATAGTCCAGGGATCAGCAACCTTTGGCACGCAGCCCGCCAAGGTAAGCCCCCTGGCGGGCCGGGTTGATTTGTTTACCTGCCACGTCCACAGGTTTGGCTGATTGCGGCTCCCACTGGCCATGGTTTGCCATCCCAGACCAATGGGGGCTGCAGGAACTGGCGCGGGCCGAGGGATGTGCTGGCCCCCACTTCCCACAGCCGAACCTGTGGACACGGCAGGTAAACAAACCGGCCTGGCCCACCAGGGGCTTACCCTGGCAGGGCGCGTGCCAAAGGTTGCCGATCCCTGGTATAGTCACAAGACTTAGCACAAAGTCTGGAGATTGCCTGCAAAATCCACTTTACTGTAGGTGCAGCCAAAATGCTAGAATAGTTTGGGAAAAAATAAAAAAGGTGAGTTTGAGCCACAAGGCTCAGATCTGAACTTTCCAAAGTTCCTGGGTATTTGGACTCAGGCTTTAGTTGGGGAACCATCTCTAACGTCTATACTTCCCAAAGAAAACGAGAGCGACTCCCATGAAATCTGTACTCACTTTTCTCCTTGCAAAGCTGCTGGTGTCTGTGGTAACAGGAAAAAAAGTCTTCAAATATTAGCAAATAGCATTTTGATCACAGTTACAATCAAAAACAAGACAGAAAAGCACGAGATTAAATCACTGTGATTTGTATTTGTGAACCAAAGGTCAGATTTGCCAGCCACATTAGCAAAATACTATTATTTGACACTGAAGTAATTCTAGCAAATCTGCAGGTTAGATATGAAAAATAACTAATAGCTGTACAACGTACTAGGAGAATCTGACTTTCCTCCAATATATCTGTTTTTCTTGCTGTACGGAGAACTCATCTTCCAAGTAAAATAGCAATACATTCCAAACATAGGGTCTGAGCCAGAGCCAAAGCCAAAGCCAAACCTCAAGGAAGTCAGTGAAAGTCCTTCTACTGACTTCAATGGACTTTTGGTCAAGTCTATCCCCACCTGACACATACACGGGATGAATTATTCCTTGCAAACAGGTCAGTTCGTCAGTTGTTAGGAGTGATGGAGATAGATTTAGAGGTTTAGTGTTGATAAACACACAGAAGAACTCTCTGACCTTCCTGTGGCCTGCAAAATGAGGCAGAAAATTTAAAGATGATTTCTGATGCTTCTGGCTTCCAGTCAGGCTGGAGATAACACAAGGGCAGCTTCTCTTGCTGTATATTGGCACATCCACTTCAGATCCTCTCTGGAACCCATAAGTGCAGAGATACACAAAAATGAAAACTAGTGAAGAATAAAAGCCAGAAGAACAGCTTGGATTGGGTTCAACTTGAGCTCTAGGCAAAGAATCAAGTCAGTCTCTACTTTATCCAGACTGGTTCAGCCATTCGTAATTAATGCATGTGTTTAGCTCCCATTAACAGTAATTAAGAAACAGGTTATATGTATTTGAAAGGAGGAAAAAAGGCACAAAATAAAACTTTTGAGAAGCAAATGCAAGCAAACTGAATCCTCATCTGAAACACACATCAGGCATAGGAAGAGATAAACATTTAAAGTGGCCATTCTAAAATCTTTAGCTCTGAATTTTCCATGCCAGTCCACAAACTAACTACAAAAAGGGTCCTTGAATTTGAGTGCTAATCCCAGCTGTGACAGACACCTTCAGTGGCCTTGGGCAACTCACTTACACTCAGATATCATTTAGGTTATCACATTAGTTTGCTTATACCTAGAATAGCAGATCTCTAGGGTATCTGTGCGGTAATGACAAGGAAGAGTTCCCTTGTTAATAGCTCCTACTGTAAACCAAATGCAAAATGGCATCAACTGAATGGGTAATACTTTGGCCAATCAGGACTGATTATATTTTTTAAAAAGCATAGCAGACTTTTAAAAAAATTAGGACCTTAACTAGCTTCTGATTGACCTAGAAAGGGAATTTATTCTGGGCTTCAGTCAATCAGAAGTAATCTTTGGTCAGTACAATGAACTGTCACTACTGAATCAACATCCGGAAGTAAAAACGACAGCAGCCTACATCATTAGTCAACTAATATAATAGTGCTAAAGTCAATGGAACAGGCAGATGGCGAAGACAGTCTCCCACTTCAGAATAATGTTGCCCGTCACCTCGCAGCATTTATTTTATGGAAGTGAGGATACATTCATTGTTGTTTGCAAGGTGCTCAGATAGCATGGTAATAGGAGCCATATAAGTACGCCAGTAGATGCATAGTGGAAATATGTAATGTTGATAGTAATTGCACTTTGTAAACACAGTGGCCAAGCGTCTCAGCTGGGGTAAATTGGTATTGCTCCGTTAATGACAGTGTAGTCAATGGAGTAATCCCATGTTACACCAGCTGAGAATCTGGCCCAGCATCATTAACAGAAATGGTTGTTGCTAAGTTTAAGAAACATGTGATGCTGAAAGTCACCTCCACTAAATAACAGCTTATTCGCAGATCATAGCTGTCTGCCCCCACCCTGTTCCGGATATAACGAGGGTGGCTATGAAAGTGATACCTGAAAGGCTGCCTCTCTTTGACACACTGCAATAATCAATATCCCTACTGTGCAGAATATTGAAATTCCTATGTTGTTAGTCGACTGAACACATCCCACAAATAGAGTAAGTGGATTTAAAACTAAAGATTGTTCTGCTCTTTTCCTTTACTGTTGTTATTATTAAAGTGTCATGATTAGAACAGCAGCATAAAATAGAGATTTAGCACAGCAAACTAAGAGCATGTCAGACCACTATCCATCTCGTAACAGAAGCATTTCAGATATACATCCCCTTATTTATGATCATTATTAGGGTTCATTCTGACACCCTTGCTAACCCCGAGGAGCATCTTACTCCCTAGTAAGGTACTACTGAAAATGTATAAAGGGTGGTAGAATCCAGCCCTGGGAGTTTTTGTATTCAAAACACCAAAATCTATACATTGACAGGTTAATAAGGCTCTTGGTATTCAAAAGGCAGAGTTTATGGAGTTCAGAGCATCAGCTAGTTCCATCAGTACATCAATTATGAGAACACAAGACATTTTAGGAAGAGAGAAAAGCCACTCGGACCCACACACTATCCAGCCCTCTGGTACTATTGTGATATAAATGTCCCCCTAGACAGACAGATGCCTGTTTCACAAATCTTATCCATTTACTTTAGCCACAGCCGTCAATCCCTCCCTTTTTCCTCACATATGTAAATTTCAAGGAGGACCTGTTTCAGCAGGTGCCACCTGTGTCTCTTTTGACACATGTAAGGCCACAGATTCTGTCTCTGCAAGCAGCTAACCGTGGTTACATTTGGCTAGTAGTCTAGCCAAATCAACCAAAACTACAGCTGAAAATTTGGACCACACTGGGCAGAAGAGTCAAAAAGGTCCCCATTTCTCATTATGCGGCTCCTCTGAACTTCCAGGTTTTTGACTCAGCAAAACCCCAGCCATGGAAATAACAAATGTAATTTGATGGGAAATGCCTGTCAAATCCTGATGGCTGAGCCTGTCCCATTTACTTAGACACAGATGCTTAGGATTTCCTGCTTCATCAGTGAAACAGCCGTGATATGTCCAGCTTTCAGAGCTCCAGATATAGTGGTGCATGATTCAAAAGGATCTTAGTTCCCATAGTTTATTTTATCATTTGATAAAATGTGTTCCTTAGGGCCATCTAGAGGGGCTGCCTCTGGGAAAATTGTTAAGTTTGTCTCATGAGGCAGGAGGGGAAGCATTCAGATCCAGGAAAGACACTGGTCCTGCTCAAGCTGGCGTGAGAATGCTGCTCAAGAGCCCCATTTCTTCTGGGGAAACTTACTAATGCTAGACTCTGGGACTCTATGTGTGCAACTATTGCATTTCAAAGATTGCTGTTGTACACTGGGAAAGTTGAAATCATCAGTCTGCTGAGGGGGAAAAAGCAAGCTTGACAAACAGTAAGTCTTGAACTCTACAGCATTCCCCGCGTGTGTCATTTTAGCCAGCAATGTACATTTATATACAATGAGCCAGATTCTCGCTGATGCACGGTCGCATAGCTCCTCAGTAGATCTATGCCAGTTTCACCATCAGAGAATCTTGGCCCCACGCATGTGGACAGTGATTTTCATGGTAGTGAAAGCTCTAGTTAAGGTGACATCAGGACACTGAATTTTCATGCACTCGTAACATTTGTAAAAATTCCCCTGGGGGCTCAATATCCTCCACCTCAGAGAGGTCTTTTGTATTCTGAAAGTTTGATCAAAATCCCTTCTGACATGTTTAAATTATGCAAAGGTGATGTAAAGCAAAGGGTAATTGTGTATAAATCAGCCAGCCTGATATTTTCCACAATTTCAGTAAATTGCCTTTTTATTCATGCATAATACAAACAGCTGAACATTACAATATAAAGACCCCCAATCCTGTAAGTTGTTCCACAATGCCCGATCTCTCCTCTTGCGCAGGTCCCACATCAATGGGATTTATCTACGTAGGAGAACTTGCAGGACTGGGGCCACTAGTTTCCAGCTTTCCAAGTCCTCACCAGAACTAGCATGATCATTCTTTTTCCATAATAAACAGCTAAAAGCTTTAAGAAATCTAATTTCTCTCTCTGCTCATGCTTGCCAGCAGGTATCTCTCACATACCCTTAGAGTTCAAAATAATTTCTCCACCCCCCACTTTAATGCCTCACCCTATTTGAAACCTCTTAAAGCTGTTCTGAGGACTGTTTCTAAGAAAATTAATAGTGCAAAATAGAATTGAATATTTGATATGGTAATGGGGGACATGAGTTCACTCCACAAGAAAAGGAATAAGGTTTTCTGAGCAATCAGATCCTTTTGCTAGAAGAGATAACACAATCCATACCACAAGTCTACGCTATTATCTCAACAGTAGACTAAAGTCTGATGACATGGTCAATCAATGGTGCTTCATGGAACAGAACAGAATTTGGTGCCTAACAAGGGAACCAACAATCTTGTAATTACGTTCTTTTTATGTGGCATCTAGTGTCCTATGACCTCTATCCACTAACAACATTATGGTGGAAGGACAACTAAAGTGCCCTGAAATCAGACCACTGGACAGCTAACTATATGCTTAGGAACGAGTTCCCCTCTTAGTTGCACAGGTGACACATTGTGTTAACTGGAGTTGCAGTGATGTAAATGAAAAGAGAATTTGGCCACTGGCATTTATCATGGTGAAGTGGGGGTGGAGGAAATCAGAAGAGGAAAGCTATTATCCTAGCATTTCTGCTTCAAATCCTAGCCTAGGGAAAGAACCCTTAAGAAAAACACACATGTCTCACGCTGGCCTAACAGTTCTAAGGCCTGAAGCCAAAATCCTGACCACAAGAGGGTTGCCTCCAGCTGCTGAAGACAAGAAATGCATAAATGAAAAAAATCAGTCCCTTGACAGGGGGAAAGATTATACCATCACACCTCTGTTTTCTTCCTCTGTCTTCACATGTTAGAAGGAAGAGAGCCAACTTGTTTGGGTAGTTATAGACACTCCTGTACAGGGCTGGCCTTACCATGAGGCGAACTGAGGCGGCCGCCTCAGGTGCCAGACTGTGCGGGGCACCACTAGGACCCAGAGTGTAGAAAGTCGTGAATGCTGCTGCTGGTGCATCTGGATTCTCTGCTCGAGATGCACAGAGATGGGGGAGTGCTGTGCAGGAGGAAGGAGGGCACAAGAGACAGAACTGGCAGGCAGGAGAAAAGGTCAGAGGGAATAACAGAAAGCAGCAGCAGCTGCAGGGAGAGAGAGGAGGAGGAGCCTCTTATGTACCTCTCTAGCACCCCCAGGAGCCTGGACTGATTAACACCAGCTTCGCAGGGAGCGTCCTGTTTCCTGCTGCTTCCCTGAGCCCACTTGAGGAGAACAGGCAGTCAGCTGAAATAGTAGGAGCCAGTTGGGCCCTTAAGACGCTGATAGCTCCCCTCCCTCAGGCCCTGCTACCAGCCTGCTTATTTGTCCCCTTCCACTGAGTGTGGAGAGCCACTATAGCTGGCACAGAACAGCAGCCCTGAGTGAAAGAAGAAAACGCCCCTCTGGGGCAGCATTCAGAAAAAGAAAGAAAGCAAAGGAAGCTTTTCTATCTAAGCAGGAAGGAGCTCTCCTGAGATACATAGACACAAATGTTCACGGTGAGCCTTCCGGTCCCAGTGAGGATGTGAGTGGTGAGGAGATGCCTGATCTTCCAGTTAGTCAGAGTGCAGGTGACCTGGCAGCTACTGCAGCATCCATATCTCCATCTCAAATGGATGTAACCATGCACATTCCTGAAGAAAAGTGTAGATCAGAGAAGAGAGTGGTGGAGGCGCAAGAAACAGCTGCTGCTGAGTTTAGTTCCTTCAGTCTAGATGATCCAGGACTGTGCACCAATTGAGCAGTAGCCTGAGGGACTTCCTTGTACTGCATGGACCACAGCAAGTGAAAAACTTCATGTTCCCCAAAGACAATGAAAATAGACATTTCCATCCAACCCATTACTGGCGTGAAATCCCCAATGATGACAAAGTGGAGAGCCATGGCTTATGTACTCAAAAACCCAGAATGCTGCATACTGTTTTTGTTGCAAACTCTTCCAGTCTAATATTCCAGCCACATTGGGTTCTAAAGGAACAAAGGACTGGAAGAATCTGGCTAGAAATCTGGCATGCCATGAGAAGGCAGCAAATCACCAGAGCGCATTCCATAGGTGGAAAGAGCTTGAAATAAGACTAAGGTTAAAGGCCACCATAGATGATCAGCATCAAGAGAAGATTGCATAAGAGTCTCTTTACTGGCAAAATGTTCTGAAAAGGCTCATTGCCATTGTGAGAATGCTTGCTACCCAAAACCTAGCACTGTGTGGCACTTCAGATCAGCTGTATGTGCCAAACAATGGAAACTTCCTTAAAATTGTGGCGCTGACGGCTGAGTTTGATGCTGAACTCCAGGAGCATCTAAGAGTCGTCACCACCCAAGAAATGTACACACACCACTACCTTGGAAAAACAATTCAAAATGAGATCATACCGTTACTGGCAACAAAAGTGAAGAGAGTTGTCACTTCGGATGGGCTATTACCAGCAGGAGAGTGAGTTTGTGTGTGGGGGGGTGGAGGGTGAGAAAACCTGGATTTGTGCTGGAAATGGCCCAACTTGATGGTCACTTTAGATAAGCTATTACCAGCAGGACAGTGGGGTGGGAGGAGGTATTGTTTCATGATCTCTGTGTGTATATAATGTCTTCTGCAGTTTCCACGGTATGCATCCAATGAAGTGAGCTGTAGCTCACGAAAGCTCATGCTCAAATAAATTGGTTAGTCTCTAAGGTGCCACAAGTACTCCTTTTCTTTTTTTGAAAAGTCAAACAGAAGATTGTGGCAGATCTGAAGTCAACAAGATATTACTCTGTTATTCTGGACTGCACACCTGACATCAGCCATATGGAACAAATGACTTTAATGGTGCGTTTTGCAACAAAAAGAGACCCTAGTGAAAATGTCCCTGCAATGGTGACTGTTAGAGAGCATTTTCTAGAATTTATTGACATTGATGATACTACAGGAGCTGGTATGACAAATGTGCTTCTTAAAAAGCTGGAAGATATGGGAATTGCGACAACTGTCATGAGAGGTCAGGGCTACGATAATGGTGGCAACATGAGAGGAAAGAACAGAGGAGTGCAGACACAGATCCAAGAGTTAAACCCTCGAGCTTTTTTTGTCCCATGCAGTTCTCATTCATTGAACTTGGTAGTCAGTGATGCAGCATCAACTTCTAGTGAGGCTGCTGAATTTTTTTATGTAATTCAAAGCATCAATGTATTTTTCTCTGCTTCAACTCATCAATGGCAAATTTTGAAGCAACATGTGGGAAAATCCTCTCTGACACTGAAACCACTGAGTGCCACACGATGGGAAAGTCGAGTGGAGGCAATAATAAAGCCTATCAAACACCAAATTGGGAAGATAGATGATGCCATAGTTGCCATTATGGAGGATAATGCTATCACAGGAACTGTTCATGGGAGAACAGTGGCAGAGGGAAATGGAATCACCAGACATATACATAACTTCAAATTTCTGTGTGGCTTAGTGTTGTTGCATGACATACTGTTTGAAATAAATGTTGTAAGCAAAAGACTCCAGGGTGTTGACCTGGATATATCTGGAGCAATGGAACAACTGGACAAAGCAAAGTCATACCTACAGTCTTACCGGTCAGATGAGGGATTTCAAAACGTTCTGAGGAGTGCACAGAAGTTGGCAGAGGAACTTCACACTGAAGCTATTTTCCCACCCATTCAAGAATACAAGAGTCACCGAAGAAGAAGACATTTTGATTACGAGGTACAGGATAATCCCATAAGAGACCCCAAAAAACAATTCAAAGTTGAATTCTTTAACCAGGTGCTAGATTGTTCAGTACAGTCAGTTGAAGAACGTTTCATGCAGCTCAAGGAACACAGCAGTATATCTGGGATGTTGTATGATATTCCAAAACTCCTCACTATACCTGAAGAAGACCTACACCAGCAATGCAGGGCGCTAGAAACAGTGTTGATACATGGTGACATGCACGATATTGATGTGAGTGATTTAGGTGATGAACTGAAAGCCCTTTCAAGATACATTTCTGCAGGATCAACTCCAAAGGCTGTTCTGGAATATATGTGCACAAATAAGATGACCACCCTCTTTCCAAATGCTTTTGTTGCTCTGTGCATACTTCTAACACTTCCTGTCACAGTTGCTAGTGGAGAACACAGCTTCTCCAAGCTGAAGTTAATAAAAACACATCTACGCTCGACAATGACACAGGAGAGGCTGGTCGGCCTTGCAACCACCTCAATAGAGCATGAGCTGGCCTGTGGGCCTTCAGCAGGAAGCAGTTCAAATCTTTGCAACCAAGAAGGCAGGGAAAGCATCACTTTGACTATTCAAACAGATAAAAATGCCAGTGTTTACTTTGCAGACAAGAAAAGTTACATTTGCTGTTCAGACGTTTGAAAGTTAAGGGTTACTTTTTTGAACAAGGCGTTTTAAGTTGTTAGTTCTCCTTTATTGGGGTAGGTAACAGAGCAGTACCATGAGAGGAGAAGAACAGGAAGAAGGCAGAATTGAGACCTTTCAAAGTTTTGGCCCAAGCAAGTGGGCGTGGGGGCGTCATTTGAGCTCCCTGTCTCAGGTGCCAAAATGTTGTGGGCTGGCCCTGTTCCTGTACCTATCTGCACAACATTAAAAGCTCCTGTTGCTTCCGTGGGGCAGAAGTCACTAGAGACTCCTTTCCAATGCATTTTGTTTCTTATTTGACAAATCAAAATTACTCCAATATTCATTATGCAGTGAGAGGTTGTAAAGTCACCTGTTGTTTGCCACACCAAAAGCGCTATGCACAATAGGACTTAGGTGAAAACTAATTTCATCGTCTTATCCATGCCACTAAACCCTTGAATAAACTAGATATATCTCATACATCTTGCAGAGAAGGAAAGTATGATCCAGCAATATTTTCTGTGCTCTGCTACAGCTGTGCCATTTACGACACTGCAGATAACATTGTAGCAGCATTTCGATTATCAACTGCCACACCATTTCTGCCTGTGATTATTTCAGATCTCACATGGCCAGAATTGTTGGGTCTGGTCAGATCCTGTGCAAGGGACCTCTAAGCAAAACCCAGAGTTGCTGCAGGTAGCATCATTGATGATTCAGCAGGGGGCATGCTTCCATCTGAGCCAGTATTAAACCAGTGCCACAGCATGATGCTACAAGGCACTGTATTATTTTGAGGTACCATTCTCTGAGTGAGATGTTAAAGATTCGTTGGCGCTGTCCACAGAAGCAGGGGTGTTCTCCCCCTGGGTCAAGTTCACAACACATATAAGCAGGTACAACTCCACTGATTTAAAAAAAATAATCCAGATAACATTTGGCATGGAAGAACAAGGCCTTTTTATAAAGCGACATTTGAAGAAAATTGTCCAATCATTATTGTGCTATAGCATGCAAAAGTAAAGTACTCAGCGAGTAATTCAGGGTTAAAGTCCCAATTACAACTACACGATACATACATTTCTCTATGTAGGCCTCTGATATTATAAGTAACCCTAATTGTGCCATCAAATCAGATGCAATAATAAGACAAGAAGGAAGGAGACTAAAACTTGAGCAAAATCTTCAAAGTTATTTCAACAGAGTTTCTATGTGCGAATGAGATTCTTCTTTTTCCTGCAGCTGCTAAACTTCCAGTGCTTTTCAGATATTACTTTTAACTTTCATGCTGTGCATGGAGCCCTCTTCTGGAGAAATTTGAAAAATAAAGGACAGCTGAATAATTCTTACACCTGTATTGGTGTGTATGTATGAAGGATGTGTTCTGGAACTAGCTATTCAATATATATATTGATAACTAACTGATAACAATACATGCAGATATCACACTGATTCCAAAAATTCTCAAACACTGTAGCTTCCTTATATTGTAAGCTATAGCAGAACAATTATCTATATAGCCTACTGACAGCCATTTGATGGTTCTATTAGTTTCAAATATGATGATAAACTTGGATTCAATTGTCCATATTTCAATGTAGTACATAGACATGCCAAAGCAACCCCTTTGAAGAATTATATTTTCCTACAAATAAAACTTTTGTATGCAATTAAGTTTTCTATGAAAGGAGAACTATTTAGAGATCTATAGGTATTTACTCCCTATTGTAATTTTTATGATTAAATGCACAGATGCAAGTTACCAGCAAACCTTCCAAATTTTCACTGTCAGCTTCAGATTGATTAAATTGTACAGTGCACGTATCCCTGCAAAATCTTAAAGATTACCATGAACTGATGGGCTCCCAAGAATATGTCCTCCTTAGCCACTCAGACTGAGATACTGAAGAACAGACTTCCTCTATCAAATTATGAAAGACATAAATGACAGTAAAACAATCCCATCAAGTAGACTAAGTCTTTTGGGTAGCAAATTAAAATCCAGTGATCAATCAGCTTCCTAATATAGGTTAACCCTCACCAAACAAACCAACTCATAAAGTACACTTGCCCAATGAGGATGACAGTATAATGTCTGGAAAATTGGCTTTTAGCCTGCACTTGTCAACCACTGACTATTTAAAAATGTCAGTTTCTGTTTTAAAAGACTGATTTTCTTTTATTAATTACTTTTGACCTGAAAAAATAAAAATATAAAACTTTCATCTCTGCACATTTAATATTCTCATGGCCGGTAATGTACTCTGCAGAGTATAGATTTGCTTTGTTTTCCCTACCCCAAATGTATCCCTTGTTGTTTTGAAAGTGAATTATGCTTTTCCTCCACTGTCCCCCAAAAGTATTGCATTTACTGATGTTTATTATTTAGAAATCAGCTTATCAGGATTGATTTTTGCTAGTTCCACTAGCATGAGGTTACAGAAGTAGCTGTTGCTACTGCTGGGAGGAGAAAAAAAACACCTAACAAATATGTGTAACAAACACTACCACTGCCAGATGGCTACATTTGTTTAATATGTTGTTTCTCCCATTCTTCTGTTTACTCCTCCTGTCACATGAAAGTTCTGTGTGCGCATTGAGTCTAAGAGGATAGCTGTACAGCTTTTGAATAATTCCCCTTTGCCCTCCCCCCGTCTGTGTCTCACCAACAATTAACATTTTACCCTGACTATATTCAACAAAACAGGTTTATTTATGTACACTTTCCTATTACCAATTGAACTGATTTCCTAATGAATTCACTTGCTGACATTCTGTGGTGGTTGTTTTTTTAATCAAGTACATTTAAAAAAAAATCACTAAGTAGACTGCCTGCTAAATCTTCCCATCCTGATAAGAGAGGATGGATCACAGTTTGAACAACCTTCAACACTGGGCATTATGAAACACTAAGAACTCAGTCCTGCATTATGCTCAACACTCTGGCCCCAACTCAGCCAATCACTTAAGCAGCTACTAACGTAAGCATGTGAGCAGCCCCAGTGACTTCAGTGGGGCTACTTGCATGCTTAAAGTCAAGCACGTGCTAAAGCGGTTTGCAGGATCAGGTGTTCAGCACCTTGCAGGATTGGGCACTAATAGACTATGAAGTGCTTGGCCAACTCTAAAATGCAAGCTGCTTTTTCAACAGGCCATTGGTGGAGTGTGATTGAAAGGGTGCCTTCCTGTTGCTTCTTGACAAAAGAGGAATGTTTGAATAAGACCAGAAGCCTGAGCTGACTAATTTGATGCATTGAAAAACCCATAAGATGGAAAAGAGCCTGAAGTCACGGAGAAAGCAGGATGAAATGCAGTGGAGATGGCAGTCCTCAAGTCTTGGGTGAGGAGGTCAGCTTAGTACATGCGCCAGGTTCCCACTGTGGCGTTGGGTGTTCCCAGACCGCACCCCCTCTGGTTGGCACCTGTTCTCTCCATGCTTCAGCCTTTGTTGGCAGCTGACCTTGCCCAGCTGCCTGCATGTTCAGTTGCAGCCAGCCCTTGAATCTCAGCCCATTCTTGCAGCTTCTCCAACCTGATGCCCATGCGGGCACTGCCAGCCAGTCCCAGAGCCTCAGGCCATGCCAGTCGCAGGCAGCAGCATGCCCATTCTCCCATATGTGCTGCCTCAGCTAGCAGCTCAGCTCGCCTGGCCCCCTGCCCATTTTCATGCCCACCCAGGCAGCCCATAGAGCCTCAGTCTATGCTGCTAGCTCTGTTTATGTGGCCTCCCATATACACATCCCCAGCGTGTGCAATCCTAATGGTCCCATCACTGCAGTATCTGGGCCCCAGGGACGTGACCTAGAACAGCAGCATTTACCCACAACTTATAGAGAACCAGACTCTGCACCATCCCTCTTTTTCTGTTGCTCCCTTTAAGGGGGACTATTCTTAGTGCACAGGCAGTCGAACCCACCCATCCACTCCCTCAAGACACCAATTCGCACTCTGTACCATACTTTCACCAGCCACCCACAGGCAGGTTGCACTAGCAGCCAAGCATGCCCACTCTTGAGCCACAGCCCACATGCACTCCATTCATCCAGCTGCCTTCTGCTCACAGACCCTTGGCATGCCTCCCCTCGGCAGCAAAGCTTCCCCTGCACGAGCCCGCACCATTCTCCCTCAGTCTGTAAAAGGAAGCTTCAAATCCGTTTAGAGACTGCAGATGCACACAGAGACTCAGCCTCCCAAGCATTAGCAGTCCAGAACGCTCCGGGCTCCTACGGGTTAACAAAGCTGTTCAAGCCCCAAGTCAAAAAGGAATTAACTTTTATCCCAAGGGGAGCCGACGATGCTTTCCCTCAGTGGGAGTTTACAGAGCTACTAGGACAAAATATATAAGTGTTTCACACCGGACAGCAATAAAGAAACCTCAGACATCACACGGTGCTTTCAAAACTAAACGTATAAAGGGGATATCGGGGGGGAGGGGGAAAGAAACCAAAGGTAGAGAGAAGGAAGAACCCAGCTAGTTCCTCTGCTTTGAGTGACAGAAGCAGCAGGACTGGAGCAGCCCCCTGGGTTTCAAGGCTGGGTGTTTTTTTCTGCTTTCTGGCAGAGGGGATCTATTACAGTTAATAAGAGGAAAGGCTACATAGCAAGTCACTCACATCGAGTACTATACATGTCAAGAGGGTGGAGGGGGGAGCTTCTGCATGCTTTGATTTTTTTTTTCCCTCCACATCTTTTTTCTAAAAAGCAATAAATAAGGTGAGCTAACAGACCCTTCTAAGCGGCACAATCCACAGAGGAAAGAGGCATATCAAAGTTGCAGGATTTGATATGACAAAATATTGCTGCTGCTGCTGAATACACTTCAAAGATCACACACACACACACACACACACACTCCCCCTAAAAGGGAAACATTATTACATATCGCAGAGCAAATTCGTTGTAACTGTAAGTCAGGGAGGTTCGAGATTCTACATTCTTGGCAACTGCCTTATAACAGAGAGCTTGCGTCCTTCAACAGTAATTCAAGCAATGTCTAAAGACTCCGAAATCAGACCTGAATCACAAATACTTCCAAATCCAAATGCAGAAGAGAGAAGATGAATGAAAGCAAGAAAAAAAAAACATCCCATTTCTTACCTGGGATAGTAGAAAGGACAGAGTAAGTTGAGTTTTGTGCTGCATTTTGCCAGACTAGAAGATACCGGAGGCTTTTTCATTCATGCACTCGGCTGCACTGAGCATATTTTCACTGTGAAACAGCCTTTGAGAAGAGACTCTGCCTTGAGAGCCAGCCAACTTCCCAAATAGATCAGCAGCATCATCACTAAAGCATTGGATAGAGTCTGATGACCAGAACCAATAGCTTTACAAGGATGATTTCTTCACAAAGCATCCCCATTTTGCATCACACATATTGGGCAAGCACCTCTCACAAACACAGCACCTTTAGAAAGCATTTGGCTTTGGTGAATTTGTGTGTTTAGTTTCAGTCTTACAAATCATGCTTTATGGATTTCATTAGTATTTTGCTCTTTCAGAGAATGGAATTGCACAGGGGGAAATAACAGCAACTCAGAGCACCGGGGCAAAGAGATTCTCTTTATTAAAATGTTAATAAGGTGTGCTTTATTTTCAATAAATCAAAAAAATGACCGCTGCAGCTTTAGTTACTTGCAAGCCCTGGAAAAGCCATATAGTGGAGTTTTTCAGTGCAGCAGAAATCCTGATTATATTTTGTGTTTTCCCTCCATCTCACAAATCACAACAAGGACAGATCAATTCTAGCCTGCAAGAAAAAAAATCCATCATAGGGCGATAGATTTTATTAACTGCTCAGGTAATGGGCGGACTGGCTTTCGACTCAATGAACTTGAATCTAGGACTAAGTTTCTCAAGTCTGTGTCCTTCAATTATGGGAACTTTTCTTGTTTGGAAAAGGATCTGATATTATAAGAATCAAATGGTGGGGGGGGTTAGTTAAATTATTATGTTATAATTAGCAATGTAACATTACGCAGGTGGGGCCCCAACCACAAATTTAGTGTCTCCTTTGCACAGTTTTCCCCTATTTCTGCCCCCTCAGATGCATCCAATTTCTTTATCCCCACCATGTAATCTCCAGGTGGTTTTGTACCTGTAATCCTGACATCCCTTCCTCCCCACTCTTGTCTCACTGCCACCTCCGGCCGCCTCCCCACCACTAACTCCTCAATGGCTCTAAAAATCTCAGTGTCCCTGGTGTTTCTGCTGCTAGCTATTTCCCATGTTCCTCAGCATCAGCAGGAGCTTCCTGCAGAAAGGGACATGATTTTGCAGCATTCCCAATGCATGCTCTTACCCTAGCTGCTTACCCATAGACCACTCAGAGATGGGGAATGGAGCTGTCCTAAGAGCCTGACCCTTCCCATGAAGTAGCAGCTTAGTGCCACGTGGACTCATAAGTACCCCAAATAATGTCAGGGATATGTTTAGGCCCATGTATGGATCAGAGCTCCAGCAGAAAACAGAACCAGCACTGGCAGTGTTCATTAAGGTCTTTACTGCCCTAGACAAAATGAAAAAATGTTCACCACTCCCAACCCCCAGGTGCTCTCCCTAATACCAGATGGCTTCCTGCAGAAGGCCTCTACCTGCTCTGCCCTTTTGCTCCCAAACATGACTTCCCTTCTCTGAGGCATGAGGCTAGCTTGCCAGGGCAAGTTCTGTCATGTAGTATATATCTTTGGCCACTTGAGAAACAAAGAGGGTGATTGATCTTTGGCGGGCACCCATCCTCCTCGTCTCTTTCCAGTGCTGCATTTCCACTGGCTGCCCAGCTCCACCTCAGGGTCAGCCGCTCACTTTCTACTCAAGCAGTATGAATGTGGGGTGGAGGGCTCAGAGCACAGCCTGAGATCATAGTGGGGCAGGAGTAAATCCTTGCCTCCCCACTATGTGACTTTCAGAAGAGGATGCTTGTATTTCGGCCCCCTCTCATTCCCACCAGCCAGACACAGAAGGAGATGGCACCTTCCTGGGAAAAGCAGGAAACAAAAACATGTCTGCAATAACCATACATGCAGAAGAGACTGATAACACAGATAATGGTGTGTGCTGGGGGAAGAACATTCATTGCACGGGCCACCGGAACAGAAGACGCAAGCAAAAATTGACAGTTGGTTTCTGTTTAGGCCACATTTACCATGGGCACCATCTAGCCCAGTCTCCTCATCAGCTCGTTTTTATGGAGGATGGTTATGTTGGAAGTGCCTCCAATGGCAGTCTAAGTAGCTGACCTCTATGGGAGGGGCCTATTCTGGTAGGCAGAAGCAGGATCATATGGATGATAGTCATTTTATAGCACTCTGCCCCTAGAGGAAATGCTTTCATTGGTATAAGACCCCACTGACAAGGTGTGATTGAAGGGTGGACCTGCTGGTTCTAGCTCTTTCCCATATTCTTGAAACTTGGAACCAACAGAAAGGATGGTTTAATCTCAGAGGGGTTTGCCATTGAGCTTGCTTGCATGTATTTCTGCAAAAGGTGAGAGTAGGATACAGTTCTTCAGCGTTGATAATGCCAACGCTTTGCAGCCAGACCTGTGAATGATTTCGGTTCTGGACAAGTGAACCTTGTGTGGAATCCTCTCCCTGGGCTTTTAGGGTACCTGTCCAATAGTAGCATCTGGGACCATGGTCCCTGATGTGGGTTTAGCCTTACAGGCCCTCTGTTATGCCCTCACCATGTATATGAGTATTCTAGTTATAGGATTCAGAGTAACAGCCGTGTTAGTCTGTATTAGCAAAAAGAAAAGGAGTACTTGTGGCACCTTAGAGACTAACCAATTTATTTGAGCATAAGCTTTCGTGAGCTACAGCTGAGATTGGTTAGTCTCTAAGGTGCCACAAGTACTCCTTTTTTCTGGTTATAGGAACAGGTGATCTAATGCATTAGATGGGGAAGGGTGGTCTTATGGTTTTGGCACAGGACTGGAACTCAGAAAACTTGGGTTCTATTCCTGACCCTGCCACAGGCTTCCTATGCGACACTGGTCAAATCACTACACTGTCCAGTGCCCCAATTTCCTCATCTGTGAAATGGGGATAATACCACCCAACCAACAGAGATGCTGTCAGACTAAGTTAATTAGAGTGTGCAATGTTCTTTGAAATCCTCTGATGGAAGGTACCATTCCTAGCACCACAGTTTTCCGTTATAAAGCCTTAAATAGGCAAGTTACCTTGCAAACCACTTTTTTCTCTGGTTGATACCACAGCAGTGGAGGTCAATGCTAAGCTTGAGTTAACAGCACTCTGTCTGCACCCTAGTGGGTCGGATGCAGGGTGTTTTCAGTGAGGGACTCATCAGAGAAGGGGCTACAGTGGTCCTTTCACCTCTTAAGTTGCCAGTCACTAGGCACTTGTCTATATCGTGGGGCGATGCACTCTATGGGCTGGGGGAGGAGAGTGATTTCTAAAGTGCACTAACAAATTGTGCATTAATTGGTCTGTGGAGACCCTGCTGGCACACTTTAACATAGTTGTCTGAAATAGTACTATGTTAAAGCATACTAGAGAACCTTTTGTACATACCAGGAGGGTCTACACGGGTCCACGCTTTAGAAACCACACCCCCATAGAGAGTGTTACCCTACCATGTAGACAAGCCCGAGATCTGTTGACCTTCTTGTCATGGTGTAGAGATTAGCTGTTCTCCCAGGCAGTGGAGTAGATGGAGAGACTTATATTTTGTAGGACTAGGGACAGGCATAGCCTTTTGAATTTTTAGTAGAGATTGCATGTGGGCCCAGAGCCCTGGATGGGAGAAATGGAATAAGCCAAATTCATTCAATGAACAAACATCTGTACAAAATATTATTGTTGTCTTTCTCTTGTTATTTGGAAAGTCTAAATATACTGGGGCCAATCACACTCATGGTGTAACTCCACTGAGCTTACACCAGAGAGGAGTCTGACCCATTCCATCCTAACTTCAGCAGTTCATAGTCCTACCATCCCATAATGCAGCCACAGCCCTGAGTATGAGGCCAGAAAGCAGGCACCTGATGGACAGTATATAGCCCAGCTTTGAAACATATGACAAGGCATCCAGGACAAAAAGTGAGACCAGCTGCTTTCATCCACTGGAAGACTTCAGACATGAAGGAGCGAAGTAACTGGAGGGGAACAGCATTTATCCGAGAGGGCAATGATTCAACATACTGCGGGTTGGATTAGTAAAGAGATAAAGAATGTGTTTCCAAGGTCTGGCCTTGTGTGTTTGGCAGTGCTGCCAAGATGGGTTTGTAGAGGCATTCTTAGTTCTACCACAGCTCCCAAATTTTGGGAAGCAGTCTTAAAAACAAACAGAAGTTGAAGTTTGTGGCTCTGGCAGGGGGTCCACTCTCTTCGCCATGAAGTCATCACATGACCTCCGCCAACACTTCAAACTCTGACCAGCATTTGCTATACTAGGGATCTCCCTTCGTTATACTAGGGGTATCCTCAGCCACAAAGGGATTTAAATGGGTCTGATGATTAAAGATTAAAGACTGCACCTAGAAGGCCCTGCCCAACACCAGCAGTCAAGCCTTTCATGAGGAGACATTATACGGTCGCTGCTATGGGACCTGAAGAAACAAACACACTGTTGTTTGGCAAACAGTGTTTGAGATGGGTCATGGGAGTGGAAAACAGGGATAGCTAACTATGCCTGTACCTGCAAGAACGACGTGGTGGAGAAACATGAGGCCAGACCGCTGGGCCAAGATTTGTTTGAGACTCTGGACCCCAGCCAGGAGAACCCAAATGATTCAAACAAAGGGATGTATGGAGACGAGATACAGGTATGTTGTATATAAGAACGTTCAAGGGATGGTTTGGCAGGGACCTGGTCACCATTGCTCGGTTGGCTAGAGCCTTTTGGATCAAGCCTGCACAGACACACATTGCATTTATTGTTGTTTTTAACAGCTGCATGCGGAAGGGGTCTCTTGACACACACAGTGAAAAAGGTTTTAAAATCATGTTATGAAAAAGTACAAAGATGCATTACACGTAGTTCTTACTGTAAATATTTCAGCAGCTGAGCAATGGTTCTTCAGAGGACTTGGAGGTTCTGGATACCGACAGCTCCGAAAGGCCGGTGGATTGGGCCCGATCTGTTTTTTCCCAGACTCAAAACCAGATGCTCAACAGAATGGCGAAACAGAGGGGGATGCTTATTCTATAGGCCTGTACTATCTAAAGTTGAGGGAGAAATTCAGTATTAAGCCTGTGCGAGTTCATAACCGTAAAACCGTGATGTGTGCAATTGTGCGAGCGGCTTTGCATGGAATTATCAAGCACTGCCTGAGAGAGAAACAAAATGAGGATTGTTCTGGGTGCACCATAGATGCCCCTGATCAGAGATATCACGACTGCGTGTACTGGTCTTTAGATGATCTGAACTGTAAAAGTAAAGAAATTAGTGGTAGTTTGTGTATGGAGAGTGCGTTAAATATCATCTTCACATTGGGATATGCGCTGCAGTGCCTCTTTTTAACCCAGGAACATTTAGCTCTAGGGGCAGAACGGGGGACAGAGGTAGAGGACCCAAATAGCGTTTTGGATGAAATCATCAAACCGACAGAGAAATGTTTAATGCAAAATGTTGAACGTCTTCCTCATTCAGCAAATTACTAAATCTTGCTAAGAAAAAGCACTAATACACTAGAGCGTGTTTTGGGAACAAAACAGGGTAGGTTGTAAAATAAAATGTCAGTTGAAAATATCAGTGTGAGGCATGTTTTTATGGAGTTCAAGGGGTGTGGGGTTTGTCAAAAGGGGAAGTAGGTTGCCCCCATAGATTACATGCAGTTAGGTTACAGTTTGTCAACAACTACAAGAGGTATATGAGCTGCCTGTTCCCAGTCCTGGCACTTGTGCATGAGGGATATAGGCTGTTGGACCATCTGGACCATTGCAAAGCAGCCCCACAACCCCTCTTAAATCATACCGTCTTCTGCTTCGGCTGTACCTTTTCATTTCCCACCCCAGGCCCTCTGCATTAGGACTTAATCGTGACCACTCTGATTTCAACAATGTCTCAGGTCTTTCATCTACCGGTTCATATTATTTAATGCGATACAGCATCTAGGGTTATAGTTCGCATAAAAGTGTTTTATAAAAACAAATCAAAAAAATTTTCTCTAGGGGCTTGGACAAGATAATGATCAAGAAAATTGTAATTGTTGCTTTGCAGGCATTGCTACAACGTATCTTTAAGTTTGTTTTTGTTAATATTTCTGATAGGTCGTAGGATGGGGGAAATAATACCTCATAAAGTGGAAAAGTGCTTCTGACTGACAAACACTTGCCCGTGCTAAAGCATAACAACTAACACAGCATAGCTGCCGACAAAACTGTTTCACTAAAAGAGTTATCAACATTCCCCCTAAAACTCAGGACAGCTTTCTTACGCCCATGGCCTGATCACTATGGCTGTGGCTTATTTTTAAATTTTTTTGTCTTCAGTTTAGATTTAAAAAACATTTAAAAAGATGAAAGGTGCGGGGGGGGAGCAGATTCCTGGTCTCTGGTAAAAAAAAAAACAAAAAAACAGCAAACTTTTTTACATAAGCTAATTTTTTGTTGTGTTTTTTGTACAAATCCAAACTTTAAAAAGCAATTTTGTGTATTTTTTTGTTAATTTTGTTTTTTTTTAATTAAAACACATATGCAAACTCCCCTCAATTGCCAGTTTTCTCTGGCAGTGATCTGCTGTTTTGGTACTTTAAAAACACTATTTTTAAAAGGCTAAGCTAGTATTTTGAGCCTTTTTAGTTCACTAAACCTCTAAAAAATATCCCTAAGAGTGGCCTTGTTGTGTTGCAGCTCAGTCAATAATGCTTTTTCATGTTAAACTTTTAAAAAACTAACAAACATAATGCTTCAAATAGGCCTCACTGCATACAGAACATCCTTAAAAAAGGTCATGTTATATTACATCTCAGTCAATGCTGTATTTTCATGTTAAATATAAAAAAACCCTTTATATAATGAAACACTGCATGTTTAGCAAGCGTTAAAAGTATGGGAGGAAAGTCCAGGGGTGGGGTGCTCTTCAGATAGGCGATCTCTGAGCTTCATGCAGTCACAAAGCGATGGGTTTTGTCTTTTACAATGAAATCTACGGACCCAAATCAAACACAGGAGCTTGTACCTGTCTCTCAGCACACGGGTTGAAAAACATTTAAAAACAAAGACATTCTGATAATGCGACAGAAAAAGTCATATTTAAATCTGAAAGACCTAAGAAAATGAAAGCTCAATATAACTTTCACATGGATTTGTTAAAAAGTGGGGAGGAAAAAAACTTCTCTCTGATCTACTGGATTACAGAATCCAGCTGTTAAACTAGCTGTTACTAAGGTTCTGTGGTTTTAACTCTGGGATGTTTCTGCATACTCATTCTTTTATTGAAACACACCTGTAAAAATGTTAAATAAAGGGCTGTGTCTTCATATAGGCTTGTCTTTTAAAGTGTTTATATTTACAAAACTTAATATAACTTTCACTTGTATTTGTTAAAAAAAAGTGGGAGGAAAAGCAGTCTTCTTATCTCTGATCCACTGGCGTACAAAGGGTGTTTTTGCTAACCATGGCTTTGTTGCAAAAGCATGCTGCTTCAGATTGTCCTGACTAAAAAATGACCAATGTTAGTCTAAAACATAGGGGGAAACTTTTTTTATCACTATAAATTACTTTTATAAACAGGTTCTCTGTGTTTTTAACCTGGGGTTATTTCTGCATGCTAACTTTTTATTGAAACATATGCAAAAGTGTTAAATGAAGGGATGTGTTTTCATATAGGCTTGTCTTTTAAAGTGATTATTCCTTGACAAGACCTAATTATAACTTTCACCTCTATTTCTTAAAAAGTGGGGGAAGAAGCAACCTTCTGATCTCTGATCCAATGTCTCACAGACACTGTTTTTGCTGCAGCTTCAAATTGTCCTCACTAAAAGCATAGGGAAAAGCTTTTAAAAACTTTTTGTTAGTAAGGGTTTGTGGGTTTAATGCTGGGGTGCTTCTGCATGCTTATTTTGTATTGAAACACACATGTAAAAGTGTTAAATGGAGGGATGTTTCTTCAGATAGGCTTGTCTTTCAAAGTGGTCTTCTTCTTTTCTAATCCACTAATTTAAAAAAACTGCTTCAAATTGTCCTCACAAAAAAATAACCAATGTAGGCAAAAGCATAGGGGAAAACATTTTTATTACTATAAATTAGTTTGATAAACTGGTTGTCTGGGGTGTTTCTGCATGCTCATTTTTTATTAAAACACCTATAAATAATGGGCTGTTTCTTCAAATAGGCTTGTCTTTTCAAGTGATTATAAAACAGAGCTTTATTCCTCTACAAAACATAATATAACTTTTACTTGCTTTTGTTCAAAAGTTTAAAAAGAAACAAACTTCTTATCTCTATGTTCTGGACCTCTAACAGCCTTCTTTATCTCTAATTCACTGGCTAACAAGGCTGCTTTTGCTGTAGCTTCAAATAATCCTCACCAAAAGCATAGGGAAAAACTTTTAAAAAACGTTAGTTAATAAGGGCTTATGGTTTTAACCTTTATTAAAGCACCTATGTAAAAGTGCTACATAGTGGGAAAGATGCTTGGGGTCTGTTTTTTTAAATAAGAATAAGGCACTTAAAGGGAGGGTAATGAGGGGAGGGGAGGGAGATGGCTCTTGTTTAAAAATCTTGGGACAATAGGATTGGTTCAGGAAAATGTATTCTATGACCCAGCTGTAGAACAACATCTGATTGGTTCGATCCAAAGGTAGAGATAGCTAGCCTGAGGGGTTGTGAGCTTTGGGAGCTCCCTCTTTCCCCAGGAACGGTCGGTCGTAAGGGTAAGATCTCTCTCTCTGACTCAACCACGTGCCGCCTATCTTTGCCCTTTGTTGAGGGGCTTTCTTTTCCCTTTTCCTGCCATGTTCTCTCTTTTAACCTATCTTTATATGTTTCTCTCTTATTTATCTCTTTTTAAATGTTCTCTTCTTAACCTACTCTTATATTTAATATTTTAAATGCTTCTTTCTTAACCAACCTTTATATTTTTATCATGTACTTACTAAACAGTGTCCACTTTATAAAATTCCTTTTTCTGCCATGTGTTCTTTTTAACCTAACTTTATATTAAATAAATGTTTTAAATTTATTTCAATTTTTTTTATTCTCTAACAACATGCCAAACTAGGCCTTTAAAATCATCTCTCCTTACTAAACCTAACCAAAAATCTTTCTTTTCTTTAATAACTTGCCTCTGTTCTTTCAAACTGACCCTTTAAAAAAATCTTTCTTTTTCTTTGTTCCCTCACTCTATTCTTTCAACCTTTTTCTCTAAACAAATGCAACATTCTCTCTCTTCAAACATAAAAAATAATAATAAAAAAATTCAAAATGGCCAATGGCGCCAAACCTCGACACCAAAGGAAACGGGAATGGTGGGTGGGACATAAGCCCTAAATGGGGCATGGAAACCTGTCAAAAATACATAGTGATGAATGCTATTGAGCCGTATTCTACTTTTACCAATGGAAACTTAGGTGACTGGGGGATTTAGGTACAAGGTTAAGTGGCAGCTGAGCAGGGGTTTTAAAGAGCTAAATTTTGGATTTAGGTGGGAAAGTGGGATAATCGGTAGGGGGGTAGGGAAGAAGGAAGACAAACGTTAATAAATATGCCCGTGCGAACAGTAGGAAGTGGGTCAGAGACCGAGTGGCAGCTAGATCAGAATGTGTGGCAGTTTATATCCACTGAAAACAAATGGGATGGGTTGTTTTATTGTTTAAAGAGGATTAGCAAAGATATGGGGAAATTGGGGACAGATGTTTTATTTAAAAATAAGACCATAAGAATGGCCATACTGGGTCAGACCAAAGGTCCATCCAGCCCAGAATCCTGTCTACCAACAGTGGCCAATGTCAGGTGCCCCAGAGGGAGTGAACCTAACAGGTAATGATCAAGTGATCTCCCCTCTGCCATTCCTCTGACAAACAGAGGCTAGGGACACCATTCCTTACCCTTCCTGGCTAATAGCCATTAAGGGACTTAATCTCCATGAATTTATCCAGTTGTCTTTTAAACCCTGTTATAGTCCTAGCCTTCACAACCTCCTCAGGCAAGGAGTTCCACAGGGCCCTGTTAGATAAGAAGGATGTGGGAGGTGTTCTGGTCCACTTCCCTTTGACTCATTGGCTTGTAAACTCATCAGAGCAAGGAAACTTCCTGTACATTTTCACAGCTCCTAGCACTCTAGGGGCCCATTCCTGTTTGGGGCCCTTCAGAACGAATGCAATACAAGGGACACCATTAAAAACAAATAAGAGATGTTACAACATTCTATAGAAATGATCCAAAATGCTCTCATCCAGTCTGAGCGGTGTGTGTGCTGGACTGTTATTACACATGCTGTAGTTGTAAACCCCCCACGTGGAGTTTGCCAGCTCCTAGAACTCTGAACTGAGCCTCTAGGGGTTCCTACCCTTTGAACACCACCACCAGAGCCCTCTGACAGCACACCCAGCATGCTTGGAGTCAGGAGTGGGGACAGAATGGATTAGCAACTTCTGATGAAACCAGTAAGGAGGCTTCTGCATGGGTTGCTTTGGATGAGCAGTCTGCTGGGCCAAGGATGAGGCCAGGCTCCTCAGCCCCTCAGTGAGAGGGAACAGCCTTACAAAAAGACTAGTTTTATTTTCCATGTTGAGTTTGGAAGCAGCTCAGAGAGAAGCCGAACAGCTCAGGGAGTCTCTGATTAACTTCCCCTCCACAGTGAAAGTCTTTGAACTGCTGTGGGATCTAGTATATGGGTCAGCCAGTTCCAGACCTACAACGACCAGTCTCCAGAGCGGCAGAGATCAAACCCAGCACCAGCTACTGAGAGCCAAGCAAGACCTCTACAGGACTCCAGACCAAGGAGTCAGAAGAGGACACTTCCCCACCCAGGTGTGGAGACACAATAAAGTGATCCTTTCCATTTAAGCCAGCCTGTGTTCACAGCATCGCAGCACTCACATCCTGACTTACCCTCAGTATACCATCTGCCTGGGAATCTGCCATGTAGGGAGCTGGGAGTTGGGAATGTGTTAATATGTTGATGTATTAGCATTTATTAGTTAACCTAACCATTTACTTCCCCATCTCCTATTTCCCTGTTCCCAATAAAGTTCCTCTTTGTTACATTAGTTTTGGGTGTGTCATTTCTTTGCTTAGGTGTTGTCTTGATGTACTTTGTTGTTTCCCATCAATGGGTTTTATCCCCCATGCCAGCAGGGGTACCATTATTCATTTTCTCAAGGGACAGCACCCCCTGTGTCTTGAGCACAGTGAGGAGTCACCTTGTGCAGAGGCACCAGCTGTCACAAAAAATAACCCAGGACCCAACCCATGCAAGTTGAGAGGAGAAGCCACTCTGATTAACACGCACTAGGAGGAAGATTGAGCCACACCTTGCGGGAGGGGGCTACATGATATTTTTAAAGGAAGTCAGCCCCAAGAATCATGATATATTATGCTGCTATATGAACACCTGCCATTTGCAAATTACTAACCGGCATACATTGGCAGAAGAACACAAGGCAGAAAAAGAAGATCTTAGATGGATGAATGTGCTGTCTCAGATGGCTCAAAAAGACTATTCATCCACAAACAGATTAGCATAGGGTTGTACAGAAAGTGTTACTGAGGCTGCAAGTCTCCACTACTGGAGAGGTCATGTAAAATCCACCATCTATTAGTAAAAAGTCTAGCACAGTGAGTTAATGGACAAAAAATGGAAAATCCACATAGACTGTAGAGTTATCACCAATACTAGCCCCAGGAAGCGATTACTATCTAAGTAGAATCATAGAATATTAGGATTGGAAGAGACCTCAGGAGGTCATCTAATCCAATCCCCTGCTCAAAGCAGGACCAACACCAACTAAATCATCCCAGCCAGGGCTTTGTCAAGCCGGGCCTTAAAAACCTCTAAGGATGGACATTCCACCATCTCCCTAGGTAACCCATTCCAGTGCTTCACCACCCTCCCTGTGAAATAGTGTTTCCTCATATCCAACCTAGACCTTCCCCACTGCAACTTGACACCGTTGCTTCTTAGCTAGATAGCAGATAGCACGGTCACAGATGGACATACAAGTATCTATCCAACTTCCTCACAAGTTCCTCTGAAGCAGGGCAGTGCTCTTATCCCCATTTTACAGATGGAGAATCAAGGCACAGACACACTAAAGCCCAGATTTTTAAGAGGAGGAAGGCACTGCAGTGCCTAAATACCTTTAACAATCTGACTTGCTCAAGGACAGACAGCAAGCCTTTAGTGGAGCTGGGAACAGAGGCCTACGTTAGTTCCCTAACCACTGAACTGTCCTTCCTTTACGAAGATCCCTGGTCAGAATGAGCCTCACTGCAGGACCTTGGAGTGCTTGCTGCGATTGCACAAGCCTGCAGCTAGGATATGGTTGACCATGACGAGGCCTTTTTGGCTGGCCTACCTGTATCCTCTGCCTCCAAACACACCCCCTCAACTGGTGTTCCTGGATTAAATTCAGACCTCTCAGAAGCAGATGCAATGCCACTGAAGGTCATGGAGTTTAAGGGCTTATACCAGGGCAGAATACAACATGTTTCCTTACTTCCCTTTGAACCGCATCTTATCCTGTACAAGTGAAATAAACTCCTTTGTCTGAGCAGGGGAACTACACTCACCAAGCTCCCAGAATTCTGAATCCTGTTCATAACTTCAGATCAGAGTAATTAAATTAAATGAATAAATGCACAAAACATATCCTCTTCCCTACTTTTCTGTGGCAGCCCTACCATGTCAGAGTCATCATTTGAAGATTCAGCTGACAAAGTTACTAAAAAAAAAAAAAAAGTAATACAGATTTATATATACAGACCAAGATAATCATGTATCCACTGAAAACAGTTCAGAAAACACACAGAGAGAGCAGGTTTAATACACTGGTTGGTTTTTGAAGACATATCCAAGATCAAGACATTCACCATGAGTTACGGCAAAGTTAATATTGTGGAAACAAATTAAACACAGAATGTTGCATTTTAATAATGTTATGATTGTATGACAGCTGCCAAAGTCCAACCAAATGTCAGCCAGGAAATTCAAATTTAAGGCTGATATTTGGTCTTTAAATTCCTGCATTTATGGGTTAAAACGAAAAAAAAAATCTCTTCTCAAGAGAGAGTATTTAAATATTCCACCATGTATATGCTACTTACTAATGGTGAACATGCTTCACCACCTTTATCCAGCAACAATCCCGCTTAACCTTTCATCTTTTCACAGAAGAACAGCAGATGCGTAAGTATAGCTTGAGGTGAACAAGATATGAGACAGAGAAATAATGTGTCAGTCTGTGAATATCTGGGTGTAATGGGCTCCAGCTGGCACACAGGGCCACAGCAGTTGTAGCATTTATAACACAGGGATGACTAGATTTGGGATACACACAAATATGCTTTCTGCGTCTATTCTTTTGTCTAATGCTAGTAAAGGATAGCCATGGACGAAACCTGTCTGAGCTAGACAGCTAACTGTTTAGTGACTGACAGTATATGAAGCCAACTGTTACTGGTGTAGTGTCTTCAGACATTAAAGCAGGAGGACCATGTTGTGGGAGAAGGGACCCCAATAAAGTGCCCCTTTACACTTCATACAAACCTTTGTGGATATCCTGAATATGTGCAAGCATAACCCACCAGTGAGTGTTTGTTACATGCCCCGCTCTGTGCTAATTCACAGAGGATATGAATTGCTGGATATCAGATGAAAGACTTGGTGCTCAAGCAACTCACGCTTTATAGCTCTGGAGGTCCCTGGTTCAATCCACATTGCCATAGCCAAGATGGAGACCATCACACAAGCAGAACACCAAGAATGGACTGGTGCACTAGCGACCCAATGCTACAAGTTAAGGGTGCATGATGGGAGTGAAATCCTGGCTCAGTTGAACTTAGTGGCAAAACTCCCACCGACTTCACAGGAGTCAAGATTTCACCCCGGTCCTTATGTCCTTTCCACCCCATTTAAAAAATTGCAGTCTAGTCTCCATGTAACCATCAAGGCCTTTAAGCAAATAAATATCTTATGTGATCCTCAAGGGTCTTGTTCACTATTCAAGATATTTCTGGTACAACCACCTGTTATAGCAATGAAGTCCTTACTTTACATGTTTGGCTTCAAGAGGAGCTCAGAGAAGAATTGATTTCAGGACACAACATCTTATCACCTGAGAATCTTCAGAATTATTTTCTCCCTGACAGTAAGTTTCCAAATACACAACAATTAAGAATGAAGTAAGTAAATTAAGTAAATAAATTAAGGAAGGAAGTAAATTAAGGAATTTCCCTACCCTCTCAGAATTTTCTAGGTCCATGAGATTCTGTGTGACAAAGCTGCCCGCCCTCAGGTCATCTACCACGATTAACATTCAGGAAATTTACCTCTGTAGGCCCACCGTACTACACTTTACAGTAGAAATAAACACAGATACTTCCTTATCACAGGAAGAAAGAAATAAAATTTGGAGGACCAAATGTCATGCTAATGACTTACATCCTTGTAATTAACCCTCTTTTTTTCCCTCCTGCTTAAAGCACTTCAGGACTCCAATCAGTCTCATAACAACTCTTACTGGTCATGCTGCGTGACAACTAGTTATTCACCTCCTGTTCCCACGTCCCATAGTTCAATTATTCTAGAACCGAGCTACTGATATCTCTCAATGAACAGCCAAATTAAAAACTAGTTTTAAACATGTCATTAATAATCTTTACATCAGTCAAGTATGCAAATTTAACAGAGGAGGCAGGTATTTATAGCAAAAACTATTAGATATAGTATTAACCTTAGCCATTAAAATAATCCTTCAGGAATAGAAGGATGCTACACAACTTTATATAAACCACTGTATCCATTCCATATTCTGTGAAATATAAAGCTGAGAGATATTGTGCTCTGACACATAGCAAAATGGAATCTTTCTTCAGCCTTTGGATATCTTAAGCTGAATATCCCACTCAAAGCAAACATCTTGAGTATATACTGTAAGTACGTGATTCTTACTCCATTTTCTTTCATTAATTTGAAATATTATTGTGCATGAATTCTTGTGTCATTGGATATCTTGGGATCTCTTCATATTTCTTTGTTTGTCTCCAACTTTATCTTCATTATGTAAAATTCATTAAGGCTTTTTAAACATTAGAAGAAACCTGTCACTTTGCTTCCTCTTTTGGGATTACCTTGCCTTATGGAGTGCTGGGAGTCATCATAATCTTTTTTGGGCCTAGTTTTACTAACATGCAAAGAAGTGGACTTACCCATATCTTCTGCTAGATTGTGCACAATCCCCTAAAGTAAAACTAAATTAGGCCCCAAAGTACACTCTTGCTGTTCCAGCCTGGAATCTATGGGTCAGATTCCATCCCCCAGACTGGTACAAGCAACACAAAGGGACCAGAATCCAGCCACAGCTGGCCAGCTGAGAATTCCCTCCATGGAAGGAACTCTCAGTTGACATAAAGCTGGTGTACTCAACCCTTATGCCAACAGTACAGGGAACATGTCAGGCATCTGCATTCCTCCAAGCCTCAGCTGCTGTGCAGAACCACAGCCCACTGGCATAAATTAGAGCCACCTAAGGCCTGTTCGGATTCAAGCTGAAGTCAGCACAGACTGGCTAACTGAATGAGAAAACTATAACCAGCTTCCCAATACTCCTCCCCGCTGCACTGAGCAGATCAAGGTGTGAGAGCGAATCTGGCCCTATTTCTTTTCTATAAGAAACACTATTTCTAGACACAGAGAACTAAACAAAGCTTACTGCATTGTGGCAGTTCTAGCCTGAAGAACCCACAACCTTTCTTAGTGCCTTCTCACATTGCCAAGCATCTGGTTGCAAAAAACGGCGGTCACTAGCTTCTCCCTATGTTGTATGGGCAACTATCCTGAACATTCTGGAACAGAGTTCCCATCCCAGAATATTTAACTCTGCAGCTAATGCATACAGATGGTGAGAGGTGCCGGCTTTCAACACTTCAGTGGCCTGCAGACACTGAAGAGTCTAGTGGCAGCTACATCTGAATTGTCAGTAGAAAGCTCAGGCAGGAGCATCTTGGTTACTAGAACATTTTCTGGACAGGAAGGGCTGAGAGAATGGAGCAGGGTGAGAAGAGGGAAATGTACTCACATGAAAGCAGGTCTTTGTACCAGGCCAAATTATCCTCCCTGGAAAGGAAGGGAAGGGGAAATGGGGTAACTACAGATATATTGTATAATTGGCTCTGTCTCATCCATCGCTGTAGTTCAAAGGACATAAGCTGCTGTAGAATAGGTAAACACTCCACATTAACTCCCACAGCCGTAGGGCAAGAAGCCAAATTCTGAAGGTCCAGGGCCCTGTCTGGCCAGGAGTGGTGCTGAGATTTGCTATTATGACAGGGAAGGGGATGAGAGGGAGATGCTGTTTTGCAGCCTCTCCACATCTTATTTGTATTTCTTTCCTTTAAAAGGCATGAAATGAGGCCTTTTTAAAAAGCCTATCCAAAGAGAGGCTAAAATAAAACCCTGGACATAATGTACATATGAAAACATTGCTTTATTTTTGGAACTGAGGCTCATGGGAAAGCTGACTCAGCTATAAAAATCACAGCTCCCCTGATTAGCTTCACTTTGAGACTGGAATTCAGGCAGTAAAGTGCTAAAGTAAGATGTATTGAGCTGAATGGGTACAGCTGAGTTTTGTGGGTAGTGAGTTGCACTTGTGACAGTGAAACCAGAGTAGTGAAAATAAGCAGCGTGGTTAACCCTTTTAGTGCACTGAACAGTTAATTTATCTATAGATCAATTCATAAACTAGCTGAGATTACTAAGATCCAAACAGAAACAATAAGGAAAAGGATCCATAGATCCCAACATCTCTATGAATCCTTTTTCTTGTTGTTTCTGTTTGGATCTTAGTAAACTCTGCTAGTTTATGAAATCTGCATTAGAAAAGCAAATTAGGCCGGAGGGATAGCTCAGTGGTTTGAGCATTGGCCTGTTAAACTCAGGGTTATGAGTTTAATCCTTGAGGGGGTCATTTAGCGTTCTGGGGCAAAAATAAGGGACAGTATTTGGCCCTGCTGTAAAGGCAGGGGACTGGACTTGATGACCTTTCAAGGTCCCTTCCTGCTCTATGAGATAGGTGTATATCTCCATATTAAAATGAAACTGAGGGAATTTAACTGATGATTAAAGTCATTTCACAGGCCTCTGTAAATTTACACAATGTTCGCTGCACTGGAGAGCTTAAGAATTTAAGGGCCTAATCCTGCCTGTGAGTAGTCTTACTGAACTAGTGAAGGAATTACCTCTGTTCCCAATGCCGTAATCAGATCCACTGGGGCAGACCCCTGACTTAAGATACATGAAACAGCAGTTCAGGGAAGCAGATTGTTAGTGAGGAACTGAAGAAAGGAATGATTGCTGGAAGAGTGGGATGTAAAATAATATCAATCAAATGTTATTACACATGCCAATTGGCTTCACAAATAGACCTATACAATCAAGTTACAATAATAAAACAGAAAAAAAAATTGACTTGTGATTAGATCTGAGTCAAAACAGATGCAAAAGAAACCAGTCAACTCAGCAGAAACAATCCTCAAGAAATCTACTCATGCCAGAATCTAATTAAGTTTGCATAATATGCAAATTGACGAACTCCAAAGTGAATGTCAATACAATCTGAAGCTAGCAATCAGATTGCCTGCTCTTGGGGAGACATAATCATGTTATACATTTACACAGTACCTTTTATTCCATGGCATTTCAACCATGCAACTATATTGTTCGTGTGATAACAAATATCGACCACAGATGTGCAGACACCTCTGGTGTGGAGGGCAATAGCGATTCCACAGTATGCTGTAACGATACACTACAATTTTTGAGCATAGAAAGCAAAGAAGAAGAATATTGGCTCCATCTTAATAATAATACCTAGCATTTTTCATCAGTAAATCTCAAAGTGCTTTAAAACCTTTAATGTATGTATCCTCCCAATACCCTTGTGCTATTATCCCATTTTATGGTTGGGAAACTGAGGCACAGAGAAGCTAAATGATGTGTATGTGGCAGAGCAAGGAATGGACTCAAGGTCTCCCAAGTCTTAAGCCAGTGCCCTAACCACTGGACTATCCCTCCACCAGTTCAGCTAGGCAGAAATGAATTAAACCAAACTAGAATGCAACCAGGGACCTGGAGAGGCTAACTCAGCTGCACGTAGAGAATGCCCAGGAAATATTTAATGACGATTTGTCATTAGAACTTCAACGTACCAACTCATCTGAATGATGGCACATTGTACACACAGGACCCATAATGCAATGGCAGGGCACTGGCTCACTGCTGACAGACAAATGAAACACCAATACTGGTCCCTTCTGTGACCAGGGTTCTTCTTGGTGATTGGTCATTTATAAGCCCTTTAGGCAGGAGCTATATCTTTGTATGGGAACTTGATCCTGTTTGGGGCATCTGGGTACTACTTCAATACACATAAGAGTAATAAAACTACTGGCTAGCAATGGCTCTAAGGTCAGATGAGTTTGCAGCTCGAAGAAGCTGCACTAGGAGAACAGAGCAGAAGAGAGCATTATGGCACTGAACAAAGGCCCAGTGAAACAGCACACGAATTATCATGCACAGGCTCAGAGGAAGGGTCTTGATAATCTGGAGATGGTGCTGAAAGAGCGCATGAAAAATACTAGATGTCTCTGAGTTCTGACTAAGACTCCACCTGATATCCCTGTTTTGGCTGCTTCTGTTCCTGCTTGCACTGGGTGGGGAGAGGGTAAAATGGGGCCCAGGTGGGGCTACTCCTCTCCCAACATTGCACTGGACCCTGATCTATCAAGGTGAGATACACACACCCTTTATTATGAGGGCATTAAGACTCAGAGGGTGTCTCCTCTCCATCTACCATGTGGCCTGGGTGGAAAACTGCAGAGAGGAGTCAGCCATTAGGAAGAGAAGCAGGGACCTCTGCATATTCCCGTCAAAACCATGGAACGCTTTTTCTCTTCCCTGTGCTGATTGGCTGTTTGCTCCAATCCTCGTTCACAGTCTCTTCACTTCTGCTGCCCTCCAAACCTGCCCCTCTGACTCTTTCCTCACTTGCCCTGTCCCCCCGTAACCCCCTTCTTTCTCCATTTAGCAGATTGCCTCCTAATTAAACCCACCCCAGTCCCCTAAAAATGGGGACCTAACATGCCATTTGCTGCCATCACATTGTTCCCTCTGCTTGTGTGTTCCACCCCTTCCCCCACGCTGTGGTCTATTTCAATTGTAAGCTCTTTAGGGCAAGGACTGACAACTACTCTGCTTGTACAGTGCCTAGCACAATAGGGCCCTGGTCCATGATGGGGGCACCTAGGGCCTATTGTAATACAAATAATAATAATAACAGGATAAATAATATCGTCCTTTCTTCCAACAGCAGTAACCTGTTCTGACTTCAGTGTTGTCCCTTTGCAGGTCAGCTTCCGCAGTGGAGGAGAAATCAGTGACATGGAGGCTTTGAGCTAGTCTAAGTGTAACATGCTTTATTTTCACATCCACACCAGTCCTGCAATGAGGTGGTCAAACAGCATGCAGGGCAAGCCTTTCCCCCAGGAAGCTCAGCCCAACCCCAATATCTGATTCCTGGGGAGCAACTCCACCTCAAGAATTGACTCTAATAAGAGCCCAAAGCAGAAAGCAAACTCTCCAGCTGCTTGCACAGCTCCCTCTCTCCTCTTTCTGCCTTTACACAAAAACTTGGCAGAACCTAAAACTAAGAAGACCACAGTGTGTCTTTTCACGGGTCAAGGCTTGCTTTCAAAGCAAGAAAAAAGACCTTGGAAGTCTACATGTATCAGCACCACCTGCTGACACTTGCCATAACTACATTTACATTCACTAGTAAAGAGTAGATGAAGAGGGCCTATTATTGAAGTACATAGCAAATTATGAGAGAGCTAACCAGAGAAGTCAAATGCTGTAAAATTTTGGCACCATGATTTGTTTGTTATCCATCAGATTTTCTTGGTCTGCTTGTCAGGAGACTTCATGTGGCTTCTGCAAGTGGAAGCGATTAGACACCCATCTCCAACGTGAGTTGTGGTAAATACAATAGTCTATACCAAAGGGAACTGGGAAACATTAAGTTCTGCGCAGAGCCTAGAAGAGACATGTAAACCACGTGAAGCCACTTTGCATAGTTATGTAGTCAGGTACCAGAAAAAGAGTAACTGGAGAAATAGCGAAGCAAGAGTCTCATCTTGCTGTGACCGCAGCTGCTTCTCTCTTTTCCGAGCAGACGGTGATCAAAAACCTGGAATCTTCAAGCTGAGTAAAAGCTGCTGCAGAGTTAAAGCCAGAGGCAACTGTTCTAGAGTTAGAGTAACAGTCCTGTAGCTGATGAGAAGTCACTGGAGAGTGAAGCCAGTAATTGCAGGGCCATTATGCATCTCTTGGGTCCAAATGGATATCATTAATGCAGTTTCCTTCTGCACATAGATCTCAAAAGATTTCCATTGCTTTGTTTGAATCAGCTTGGAGGTGAACTTGGCATTGTATCCTGAATTGCTCACAGAGGGCGTTCCAGGCATTTATCATGGCTACTAATGTCTCTTGTGTGCTTTGCTTCATGCAGGCCCAGAGTAGGATGCAGAAGTTGAGACAATGCCATTGCAGAAGGCTTGTATTTGGAACATCTTTAATACTTGTAAACAAAACTGAAGAAACATTAAAATGTTAAGAATAAGTTATTTGTCTTTTTGAGTCTTCATTTACAGACTCTTATCCTGCAATGAACTCCATGCAGGCAAACCCCCCCAGGATCTGGGTTTTATAGTGCAACATACACAGGCTAATTTTATTCACTAAGGGATGAACTGTCTAGTATCCTACTATTCATATCATTATTTTTAATGGGGATGTAAATTAGAAGCTCCCTGAGCATGGAATGAGAGATGTGACAGCGTGCAAGTAGCCTTAGGCTGATTGACCACTCTGGTCTTTTGTTAAGTATCCCCACATGGGGAAAATCAGGGAGATAGTTGGCCTAGGACTGAATGATTAATCAGTTACCAAGGTGGCTCAGCTCATCAGTGGAGGAGAGCTCAAAGAGAGACAGGAAATGGAGGAGAGGTAGGTTAGAAGGATGGGCTAGAGAAGCCCAGAATCTCAGAGAGGTGAGATCTCTCCCCCCTGTGCCTAGGGAGAATGTAAGAACCACAAGCTGCTGGGAACTTGTTGATTATATTCACACTGTAAATAAAGCATTGGGTGTTGAGTTTGCCATGAATGCTGTGTGAGGACTGGTAGCAGTAAGGAATCCAGGGTGAGCGGATCCCACCTTGTAATAGGAGGCTATTGACTTAATACCAAACATCTTTCCAAAGTAAAATAAATAAAACCCTAACACTCTTTGTTGTGCCTCTGTAGTGAAGTTTGTTATATGATGATAAAAACAAACTGGTTTTTCCACAAATTGGCAGCAGTACACTGTGGAACCTATGATGTTCCGCCTGTGATTGGCCTTTCACACCTACTTTTTGTCTCTGGAGGAATACAGCTCCTTCCAAAGTGCAGTGGAAGCGGCTAGCAGCACATGGTTTGTGTGATGGGATGCCATTTTCCAGGTTGATTGCAGTTGCTCTTCCTCATATAATTATCAAGGGGTGGGTGTGGTTACACAAGAGGTTTTGCACATTGGCTCAGCGACCTGAAAGTTCATTGTTGTACATCCTTTGAGGGCAGAGTAGACACAGAAGTGCTGGCTTTGATATTGTGCATTTCTTACTTTGCTGAGGAAGGCAGGGACAACAATTCTCGCACAGATGGAGAAGATTTCTGCAGGGAGAAAAAAACAATGTTTTGGTTCTTAATGCCATCCTCTGGTGAGCCCTTGGCTTCTTGTTTAGGGTTCCTGAGACATCATTTTGAAGACAGAGAGACACTTCAGGGTGATTTATTGCATGAAAACAATCAGCAGGAGCAGAGGAATTCATTGAGCATGCCATCTTGTTCTGGTCCCAAATGTTCCTGTCCCCAAGTACGTATGTATAAAAACTGTATTATTTAAACTGTTAAGCTAGAAGTAAAATCTAACCACCAAATGCAGTGGTTGCATAAAAAAAGTATCACTTTTTCCTCTGATAAATAGAGGTTATCTGAACATTTGCAGCATTCCCTATTCTTACTCTAGAGAACACTGGGAATACTGAGAGAATGTTATTTATTTGGAACAAATGATGCATTTTTACTGGTGACTACTGTATTTACCAATACACATAATATATGTCAGTCATGCTGGTCACAACTCTCTGATTCTTCCCAATCATTTGTATCGCATCAGTATAGAGAGAGGGGCTTATTGTGTTAGAACAGTGATACAGATCTAAAAAACTCTCAAATGTGGAACTCAATGTACACATGGCAATAGTGTTTCCAGTGGATAGTTCTGCCATCATTCTTCTCTCTTGTAGGAGTGAGTCTCAATAGTCAAGAGGCTGGATTTGCAATGTACAGGGAGAGTTAGGCACAAACGAATGGCATTCACAGAAGCCAGCACTCTGAGGAAGCAGCCACCTGAGTTAGCCAGTAAGAAGTGCCAAGGGAGTTAGGCACTTAAGGCCAGGCTGGCGGGAGGCATCAATCTTTGATTGGGATTCACAGACATGAAGCCGCTCCTTGGGTGAGGCACCTAAGCCAGATCAGCCCTTTCTCAAGAAGAACAAATGAGAATGAGGAGGAAGTACTCACCCAGGATGTGGGAAACCCAGGTTCAGATCCGCACTCTGACTGATTCAGAGCAGTGACTTGAACCTGCGAGAATGTCCTAACCGTGGGTAACAGGATATTTGGAGACAAATCTCTCCTGTTGAAGCTGCTCCACTTTGTATTCATTGGGCCAGAGAGATTGTGAGAATGGCTCTACAGCCTACCGGCTACCCTACCCACCTGGGAAGGCCAGGTTCGAGATCGGCTCTAATGAAGATGTAAGTATTTGTGTCTGGATGTGAGCTAGGCCCTAAGCATCAAGATTTCACATCTGTATGCAGGCCCATCAACAGAAACTTAGGCCCCTTGGGAATTGAGGTACCTACAGGTTAGGTGGCAGCTGAACTCAGCTTTTAGGATCTACAGTTTGGACTTAAGCATCTAAAGTGGCAGTTAGGTACCTAAGTCCCTTAATGGATCTAGCCCTACCTGTCTATCTGCATCTTTAAGCACCTAAATACCTTTGTAAATCTGACCCCAGGGTCCAGGTCCCATGAAAGTTTTGTCTCCTGTATTTCTGAAACTCCCCCTGTGGGTTGTCGGTTTCAGTGATCCAATGGTATGCAGATGTCCTAGGATGAGCTCCTGATGGGAGAGACAATTTCTTAGGTAGTGGCCAGCCCGTGGAGGGCTTGGAATATCAGGACACAAAACTTGCTTTGGACTCTGTAATCAAAGGGGCGCCAGTTCAGAGAGCCGAACACGAAGGTGAGGTGTTCAGAGACCCATTTTATTGAGTAGACATTGTGCTGCCATGTAAAGTGCACAAACCTGACCCAATAAGATGTTCCTATGATTCACAGAAGGTGTTACATCAAATGCTCATAGCAAGTGTTGACGCAGTTCTCACAAATATCTAATCACAGTCCTCCAAAGCAGTTCTTAGCAATGTACTGATTCATTTCTTCGTATTGATCAGAGCCCGCTTCTCAAACATGGATGCCTAACTTCATTCACCTAAATCCACATTTAAGCACCTATATGCCTGGTTTAGGCACACAAATTCTGGGGCTCCTAAATCAGCACTTGCCGTAGGTGCCTGGAATGTGTATTTAGGTTCCTAATTTCAGACATTCAAACTGGAAAACTGGGCCTTGGGTTACGAGACATTTCTCTGTCTCTTTTCTGGTTTATCTCCCTCTTTTTTAAAAAAATGGTCTTGTAACTGGTTTTTAATAAAAGAACAAAGATCTTAACTAATGAAAAATCAAAACAAAGATCAGTTATGTTTTAGGTACAGTTTTCCTAGCATGTCCTAAGCTCTTAAAAATGTGAATTTAAGTGTGGTCTGAAATCAGACCCACATCAAGCAGAGAGTCTTTCAGGCTTAGCAGAATGTGAGCAATTCATTGAAAGGAAAAGTTTGTAAAGAGATAGGTAGCATTTAAGGTTGCTTCCTCCGAAGTGTTATTAGCTGACACTGATAGAGGTTTCTGAGAAGGAAGGGGAATATGTTAGCCATGAGACCCACTGATTTTTCTTTCTGATACAGCCTCTCATAAAAATAATATCACGTTGATAGATTTTTTCCAGAGTAAAATATTGTTTCCAGGCAAAAGAAGCAGAATATTTCCTAAAGTGTTTTAACATTGATCAAGAGTTTATGGGGATGAGGTGGAAATCATTGTTCCACATTTGTGCTGGGATGCAAAGAAACAGTTGAGACCAAAGAGCTGCACTTTATGCGTGCACCCACACATCTTTATTATTATCACAAATGGACAAAAGTTTGCTGGCCTCAAACAAATTTTCAGAGCTGACTTATCAATGTTATGTTAATATACTAGGACTTCTCAGTGGAAAGGGTTAGATATATTAACTCCTGGAATTTGATTTAAAACGATCTTTTTCTCTTTCTCTGTTTTAATACTGTTGTGCTCAGTTTTCACTTAGCCCTTTTCAACCATATATCTCAAGGTGCCCTACAAGTATCACCATCCCCATTTTACAGAGGGGAAACTGAGGCAGGGGGACGTGAAGTGACATGCCTACGGTCATACTCTAGGCCAGTGGTAGATTGGGAATAGAACCCATGACTCTTAAGTCTCAGACCAGCAACCTATTGCAAGGTGGCAATAACTATAAAAGAGACTGTATTCAATGATGTCTAGGGATCATAAATAGATCAGACTAAATCTTAGAGCCATACTCACACGTCATCTCCGAGTGAAGCTAAATAAACAAACATCTGGACACCTTTACTGGTAGCTTTCTTCCTCTCTCGCAGATATGCACAGAAGTCTTGGTAACCTAGGAACACAATCACTTCTATTTGGTTCGGACTCCCCCTCCTCGCAACCACTGGCTTTGAGCAGAAGTTCCCTCTAACCTTCACCCACAAGTCCAGTCCAACTGCACCTCAGTCAGGTGGGCACCCTCCTCAAGCGTGGATTTGTTTCATCCTGCTGACACTGGATCCACCTTGCCCTCTGCCCAACCAGATCTTCTCTGACTCACAGCTCCCAGTTTCCATCCAACCTGCTGCAGCCACTTCACCAGTTCAGTTCCCTTGCCTCCAGGTCACTGATGGAATCCAAAACAAAGACAGACCCTTTCCTCTAGAGACAAAATAAGGCCTGAAAATAAACCCCACATCTTCCCCATATAGTTTGGGCCTGATTACCCACCTGAGTCCCCTTCTTTCCGATCACTTTGGCCCATTGAGTAACCCGAATGAATGTACACACTTGCACATTCTTTCACATATATGCAATTTACACAGTTCAGGAGAAATTCCAGATGATACAGCTTTTGATGCTTTATGGAAATCAACAGAAGCATGTGCAAGTTATATCGGCCAGCCAGGAAGCCCCATAGTTTTTCCTTTTGACCAATAAGAGGAGCCAGAAAGCAGTAAATGCAAATTAGCCTAGCATCAGGTAGGAACTCAATTCTCCCATTTCACCCACAAAGATCAGCCAAGGACTTAGGTTCCCAGAAACTTGCTAGCCCTGAGGCTTACCAATGTTTGGGAACATCCAGTGGCAGGAATAGTTCAGAATCACTGAGCCTGTACACAAACTCCCTGGAATCTGTGTGCTTTCCTTGTGCATTGCAGGAAGCTTTGAGTTGATACTGATGAAATTTCATACCTGCTGCGATGGCTTTTCATATGTAAGGAACAATGTGAACCTCAGGCTAAAAAATCTAGCCTCTGCGTTGTTGTTGTTGTTTAGGAACTTTTCTAGCTTTCTGTTGTGCTGATTACTCTTGTTGACTAAGAATTGGGGTAAGAGAATTCTGATGAAACTGCTTCTCAGTTACTATCTTCCTTGACTTTGATTCAGGGCTTCTTTCTTTTGAATCATTTAGTATTGGAGATAACTTATTGGCATGAATCTGTCACCTTTGTCAAGAGTTTATCTATCATTTTCCTGCAGGACAACCCCCTTGACTAGCTAATCTTTCCTTTTGACTCAGTCTCTGAACCTTGGAACCTTTATTTTTTTGCTGCAGCTGGACCAGTTCAATCTCTGCAATGGGTTTCCTTCAATTCAATAACCAAAAGTGCCAAAAAATGCTAATGATGGTTCTCTCATTTCCCTATAATGCTGGAATAACTTTATTGCTCTATGTCCTAGGGTGATTGAGAGGAAGGGTGGTCCAGTGGTTAAATACTAGACTGAAAGTAGGTTTCAGTTCTGGGCTGGGACCTTGCTCAAGTAATTTAATTAGGGCTGGTTGAAAATTTTCCATCAAACCTCTTCTTTGATTGAAAATTCGGTTTTCGACAACAAATTTTGTGCAAAGTGTCTACTGTCCTTGAAAAATAAATATATTTTTCACCAAAAACCAAACAAAGCCCACACCAAATTTTAAGTTTTCAGTTGCTGAAAACAAAACAAAATTCTCACAAAAAGTCAACATTTTTCATGAACCTTTTGACAAAAAAAGAAATATTTTCATTGAAATTTTCTGCAATCACGTTTTCCAACCAGTTTAAACTTGACCTCTGTGTGCCTGAGGTCCTCATCTGTAAAATATGGATAATAATACTTCCTTTCCCCTCTGTCTCTCTTCTCCATTTAGATTATAATCTTCTCAAACCATGGACAGTCTTAGAATGTGTTTGTACACTGCCTAACACAATAGAGCCCTGATCTTAGGTAGGATATATAGTTGTTACCATAATACAAACCAAAATTAATATGTGAGCAGCAAATTTCTGTCCTTTTCCCCCTGCACAGTTGATATGCCCCTGAAAATCCTGTTGGATTTTTTCCCACTGCTGATAAAGAACACTAGATTTTAGTATATTACCTATAACTGTCTCCAAGTTCCCACCCTGAGAGTTTAGCCTTATAATTATTTTTCATCCCCAACTGCATTACCTGATACTTTCCAACATGAAAGTGCATCACACATTTGCCTGCACATAAACCTAATTAATCTCAAATTATTTTTAATTTGTTGGTTTTGTTCCACCACATTTGCTGCTGTCCTTCCCTGATACCAACAAGTACACTTGCCTCCAGGGTTTTTTTAAATCTAAAATAGATAAAAATAAGCCCCAAGCTACCCTTGGCCGAACCAGCCCAGTGGTCTCATTTACCCTGTTGAAATGAGTAAAGCCTTTTCATTGATCTCTTTTTCTTCTCACTAAGCATTTGCTGGATCCACAGGAATATACTTCTCCCTACGTACCCCACACACTGACTTTGTAGATTAACCTCTTGTGCAGTACATTTTTAAAATTTGCATCATTTATATCAACTACTTCACCTTTGTCTGCTAGTTCACTAATGTATTCATCAATTTCACACATATCATTCAACAGGAGGATCCTGGTGTCCAGGGTACTCAGCTCCATTTGTCTGATGGGAAAGTTCCTAATTTCAGTTGAAACAGCTCCGCTGAAGATAGCAAATGATGTGAATACTACTGTACCTCAGCACAGGAGGAAAGAGCAAGGTGAGAATACTAACAGAGGAATACTCAGAGGATGGATATTTCTATGAAGAGGTGGAGGACGTACATGTGGGAGGATAAACTAGGGACAGATGAACCAGATCAAATATAATGAGAGATGACACAAACCATTGATCCAAAATTGAACAGAATTTGGACTGAAGCATTTTTAAGAGATGCTCAGAGGACATTTGTTGTGATTCTTTCTCTTTTCTCTGCATTTGCTGCAGGCCATGAAAGAGATGGTGTTTTCTATGCTTCTGGCCAGATCAGAACCAGGAAGAACCAGAAATCTCAGTAAGGAGACTACTTTTCGGGGATTCAGAGGCTGGTTTTGCATCTGCAAGAGCTGAGCATCTGCTTCTCAGATGCTTTTCTCAACTGGCCATGTGAGCTTCTCCAAGCACAAATACAAACCTCCCAAGAAAGAAGAAGGGAAATTAAGATAGGACATAAACACCAGGCTGTAGCTTGTAGAAAGAGGGAATCAATTAATAAGCTTTCCTGGGTTTATTCCAAGACAAACTTAGCAGCAGCATCTTTGCAAGCCGCTCATAATCATTAAGTAATGGTCAAGACTCCCTAGACAATAACAGATTGTTGTGTGTGGGAATTATAGACTTTAGCATTGAGAATATAAATGATGGACTGGGGCAGTAGTGCACATATAGACAATGGAAATCCCAACTTCCAAGTTCCCTGTACAGTACTGCTTTATTATGGTGAAACTATCAGTGAAATGGACCAGATTAGTCTCTGAAGTAACTCCCTTTACATGGCCTAATTTCTAAAATGCATTGTCTTTCTGCAGGACCTTTATACTGTGGCAAGTATAAACATTGAATAGTTACCATAGCATGTTGGTTTGTGAGTGTTAGGAAAATGGAACAATCTATCTTGTGAGTGATGAGCCACTATGAGAAAATCCACTAGGATACATTAGGAAAATACACTTACATGATCATAGCCTTTAGAATCAAATTGAGATACTGCAGTGTATACTTAGAATGCAAAATCTGATCCTGCTGCTGAGGTATCTGTTGGTGAAGGATGACATTTTAAACAGCAAATACTGCCCTCCAACTGAGATGCAACCAAATATCCTCAACTGCGAAACATTTTTGCTTTACGGACTGATTAGTTCAATCCAACTTCCGAGCTGTAATTAAAGGTAAGCACATGCATGAGCGTTTGCAGGAACAGAATTTGTCCAAACAGTACATGGGATGTACTTAAGGATTGTGGCATGCTAGCAAATCTGAGAACTAGCTCAGAAACCATAAATGATGTTCAAATAGCACTTTTGACGCAAGTGGTTAGCCAAAAATGTGGGGTCTTTGGTGTGGTCCCAGTTAGGAAGAGAAACTGATGATGGGAGTCAGATATATTTGATGCAATCCTGTTTACTTTCAAAGAATGCCCAAAACCCTGTTTCCCTGAACACATGAGGAATCAAAACAGCAGAAGATAGTTTCTTTGCTGACATTTCCAAGCCCCTTTTAGCCAGTACTCTTCCCAAAAAGCTCTCTCTAGACTTCTCAGTACCATGTCCTTGGTGCTTCTTCAGGCTGCATGTAGTGCTTTGTTCTCAGCTTCTCTGGTCCTTGTGCTGTTTCTCTCACAGACACACTAACCTTTACAAAACAATAGCTAATGAAACCCCTCCATCCTTGCATGTGTCTTTGCTTTGGGCAATAACGTTTGCCTGCATCTAGGTAGGAGGTCACTATAGTTTAAGCTATCCCTTTTCATAAAGGAGCTTAATGGCATCTTACAACTATGTTAAATGAAGGGTAGTTGTTACCCCCTTACTCCCCCTTCCCATTTTAAAGTGGTTTAACCCAACCCATCACAATAGATTCTAAAAAAAATCCTACAGATTTCCTATCAGTATAGAACTGCAAAAGTAGAGGAGGCTGCTTTATTCTGGTGCCGTTCGGCACCTCCAGGATTTGCAAATATAAAATCCTGATTGTTCCTCAGAAGTGCGCTCTGCAGTTGTAAAAAAATATGTTGCTTAAATGGTGGGGCTTGGGGACATGGTGCAAGTGAATGGTGGGATTCTAATGATCCGTTAAAAAAAGGAGAGGTTATACAAAGCTTCATCTTTGCACATCATGTCAAACAGATCAGTAAAAGGAATCCTTTTTTCCCCAGTGTATTCCTACCCTAGGTGGCAACTGAACCTAAGCCATAGATAGTTCTTCGAAGGATATATAAATATATGCACACCTCCTCACACCAAGAATCCCTCATCGTACCATTTCTCTTTCTTAAATATCTGTTGCTGAACAACGACATCCCCTTGTGTAAATAATCTCATTATGGGATGATCTTGTTATGGGATGTCCCCTTGACAGGTTAATCTTCTCGGTAGCCTCCTGAAGATTTTTGTATCTTTTTAATCTGGAATATGATTGGATCCCATTTACAGATCAATATGTTCTTTGTAGTCCTGTTCCAGAGGCTTTTGATAGCTGTTCTCCCATGCAGTTCAAATGGCTTATTAAAGTTTTCTCAGGCTAGAAAGTCTCATGCCTTCAGTTGCTATATATTTGCAATGCTGTTCCTTCATTCAGCAGAGTTTTAATGTGAGCCATAATCGCTTTTTCTTTCTCAGCGGAAATATATCTCCTTAAAATATTCTCAACTCACCACAACAGAGCCCCTATAAATTGTCAACAAGTAGTATATTCATTTGAACAAGCTTTACATGAGTTAGATACTGGACATTTTTTATGATGCTTTGTCACATTTACTGCACATTTTCAGCATTAATATGGTCTCTTCTCATTTGTTAGCCTTATGTCTCTAGCAATAAACTAAAATGATCTATCGATCTCTGATTTGCACTTTGTGCATCTGATTTTTAACATCATTGTATTTTAAAGGGGGTGGGGGGAGGGGGGTTGGCTTGCCTGTTCTGAAATAGCATGACACACAGAGTAAGACCTTTGAAATTAAATTAAGGAAAATGTGATGTCGCATGTTGAGTGTGCTGTGATTTGTACACGGCCTTAGTCATTAAGAAGATTTCTGAGGGTATTCACAGAAACTATTCCACACGTGCTGCCTATTTAGCAACACTGATAAGGGCATTAATATATGCTAAGAGGCACACCAGCTACCGCGGCTGAATGCTGTTCTTCATAGTGATGAATTCTGGTTGCAAAGATACAGTGAGTAAGCCAAGGAGACATTTCCCTTTTGGAGGCAAACATCATAATGACAAAAAACAGAACAGACATCCTTTAGGTGATGTATGGAAAAGCCTGGCCAAAGATATATGGAGGAATATGACTGATGCCGAATGAGTGTTTCACTCACAAAGCAGAACAAAATAATGATTTGCAGTCTCTCCCCTTTCAGAGATAAACACCAGTGATTAAGAGGCTGCGCCTGTACTCCACATTCATTTACACAGCCAGGTGTCGAGTAGGTTTGCAGATGCCACATGGACACAAGTTGATTTGCTTCCTGATTGTGCTGTAACTATGTCACTAGATAGTTGTTGTTAGGGGTCCATTGGAAAGCTCTAGTTTTAATTTCTTCCTTTTGACAGTCGTTTAATGGTAGCACACCGAAACGGGCTAATTGCAATTAGAATATTTTTGCTGCCAACAAGCTGTATCTTCACACCGTATGCTTGATGGTGCAATAAAAAGGGCTTCAGACATACGGTATGCATAGGTAGGCAGTAAACAGTTTCCTATGGATAGAAATACCACATATGCCATATTGGTCATACCATTGCATTTGGTATCCTGCCTCCACCATTGTTTTATACCTGATGCTTTGGCGGAAGGTGGAGACAAAAAAACCCCCATCTCTAATTCATCTAGAATATCCAGTTATGAGATCTCTCATATTGGACCAGATCCAAAGCCCACAGAATCCCCTGGAAAGAGTTCCCCTTGAGTTCAGTGGGCTTTTCTCTCTGCTATGTATGTTACCTTGCACCACAAGGGGTAGTAGATCCATGGTCTACACTTAATGTGGATCGACACTGAGGCAATCGATCCACCGGGGCATGATTTAGCGGGTCTAGTGAAGACCTGCTAAATCAACCACAGATCACTCTCCTGTAAGCATAAGGTAAGTCGACAGGAGGGTTTCTTCCATCAACCCAGCGCAGTGTAGACACTACAATAAGTTGACCTAAGCTACATCAACACCAGCTAGTTGCGTAACTTAGGTCAACTTAACCCCATAGTGTAGACCTGCCTTGAGTCATAATAATAATTGAATCAATCTGGACACATGACATTTGCCCGTTGCCAGTGTTAAACCACTGACCAATGGAATGAGCAGTCTCTGACTAAAAGCCAAAGGACATCAGAAGATGATGCCACAAGTGTCTTGCTCCCACATTTTCAATAATCTTTCAAATAAAATGGCATGGAGACAGGATAATGGTTGGTAAGATGGTCAGTGTCAAGAGAAAGTATCTTCAACAGCGGCCTAATAAACATTTACTTGGTACCTTGCCCTTCCGTCCCCTAGGAGCACTGCTGAGGAGCCATGCAATATAGGAAAATATTCCTAAAAAGCACCATTTAAAAACTAAGCTTTAAAGTCTAATGAAATAGAGGGTCTAGCCACACAGGGAGGTTAAAAGAGTTAAAGTCAACTTAATCCTGTTTGAAAATGCTTGCATACACACCACCCAATCCATGACAGTGCACTAACTCTGCACTTATCATGAACTCTGGAGTGGTCTCTCCAAGTGACCTAACTTTGCTGTGGATGGTGTTAGTTCAGAGTGTTGTTCCTGTGCACACAGTGCTGCTGCATGTTGCTTTGGCAGGCCTCCAATGGCTGCCCAACATTGCTTTGTGGGCAACCGTTACTGACCTGCCTGTGTTACTGACCTCCCTGCTCTGGTAACCGGATGCCCACACCCACATTTACAAGCTAGTATGGGACCAGATTTTGCCCATTTGCTCCTGGAATGGAGTATGTCACAACTGCTGCAATATTACCGCAAAAGCCCTACAACATGTCTCGGGCAGTTGCTTGGAGTTGTGCCGGGACCCTGGATCTCATTGCTTCTCCCCAGATGGCATCGATGCAGGAAACGCTGGTGGCCAGCCATGGGAATAAAGATCAGTTTGTGCACTTTGCTAAACAGATGACCGCAACGAGTCACAACTGGGATGCCGACCAGTGTCAGACAAAGAGCAAACAGCTCAGGAGGACCTACATTAAAACAAAGGATGCCAGGAAAACATCCACAAGGGGCATACACACTGTCCATTTTTATGGAGAGCTGCACAGGATTTTGCACAAATATATGACCACCAAACCAAGTATAATTGTGGAGCCTGATGCCTGCTCTTTCCGCCCCCGAGCCCCAACAAGATTCATGGGAGGAGGGGACCATTATTGGTGAATAACTTGACAGCCTGCCTCACAGAGCTGCCCTTTGCCTCTTTTGAATAAGGCCATTCTCTGCCTCCTAGTCACCTGCCTTAGTGTAACATCAAGAGTGAGAGCCTACAGGGGATGTAGAGGAGATCACTTTCCAGCTTGCCCCCTGCTGAGCCCTCTGACACCCACATAGGTTCTTCCAAGGTACATCAAAACTGCAAAGCCAGACAGGGAACAAAATCCACACACACACACCCCACCACCACCACCACACACACACGCCAGGAACATAATTCCCAGCACACGCAGCCTCCAAGGCACAACCAACATCTCCTGCACTGACAAAAAGCCTAATGTCACCCTTCTGGTGCACACTCCACTTACCTGCTCAGAGGTTCCCCCAAGACTGGGAAAAAATTCTGGGAGGTGAAGTCAGAAATGCACATTTTTAAAATGCGATCGCAGCCTCTCTAGAAAGTGAGTGTTAAAACAAATGGAAGTTTTTACTCCCACAGCCCTGGCACTTACACCAGCCAGAACCTCAAGGATGGGGCCTTCATCATTGGCTGAGTGGCTGTCTAACCTAAGAAGGAGAAAATGGAAAAGTTTTCATGAAATGTTCAGGGACATCGCTGCAGAGGTCCTCTCCATCCTCCAGAAATAAAATAAAGAGGAGAGTTGGAGGCTGTATTTAAGGATGGCGAGAGAACCAGGCAGGGAGCTCTCCAGAGAGATCACATCCCAGGGAACTGCCTGCCACACTGTCCTTTGCCACTGCCAGCATCATCACGGCCAAAGACTGACAGGGAGGGGTGGGGCCACTCCAGACCAAAATGCTCTGCTGAAACATGTGTCGCTGTTAGGGCAGCAGGCACTGCAGTGTTGTAAACTGGGACTTAACCGAGTTCAGCAGTCCCTGCACAATACAGGATACTGGGACCACCAGCAGTGTCTCCCCACTGTGCCCCCACAGCTGGACTCCCAGAGGCCCTCCCCTTGGCAGAGCTAAGCTCAGGGCACTGAGAACAATCGCACCTGAGAGTCCAGCTCTTTTGAGCCCTGGTAACTTCAAACCTGGTCACTCAACACCAGAAGGCCCCTGCAACAGGGTGGCTCACCCTTTAATGGTTAGAGGGCCTGGGGCTATCCAACCCTGATTACTGAAGGAGATTCACCTGTGAAAGAGCAGCAGGTGGCTGCAGTGAATGGGGGTCTAAGAAAGAGTAGCTGACTTGAAGCAACAGCAGCTGCTGCTGCAGGCCCCAAGCCTGGCTCTTGCAGAAATGAACTGTGCCCAGCTTTGGGAAAGAAATCTGGGTACCCCACAACTCAGGGGGGAGAGGCATTGGGTTGGAGTTGGGGTCTGGAGGGCCAGTATATATTTGAGGACTGAATAAAGTGGACTCCAGGTGAGGAAATGTTTTAATTTCCTTTGAATTGTGTTGAATTTGAGGAGCCCTGAAGAAGGGGAAAACAAAGGCAGGAGGCCATAGAGAAACCTCTGTTCACAAGGGGGCACTTGGATGGTCACTGATCCCACGATAGCCACCAACATGAAGAGGCAAAGTCAAGGTGTACATACCTGTGACTCTAAGCTCCCCCCTTGTGTTATGCCCTGCATTGCATTGTTGCACTTTGAGGGTTTGCTTGATTATTGTTTTAAATTAAAGTTTCTTTGCCATTTGACAGTAGGTTGTTAAATGAATTGTTTCATAACTTAAAAATGTTGTTTCACATAAAGGTTTATTCTTGCTTGTTACCTTGTTTAATAATTAAAACATTGAAAAATTTGTTTGTGGGGAATCAATGCATTTAACGCAGAAATGTATTAAGCTGTATATAATTCATAAGGTTTTATGAAAGTATGTAGGCAAAGACATGCGGTAACATAAGGTTTGCCACAAGGTTGCATCTCTACCACCCATAAACATCACTGAACTGCTCACAGTCCATCCCACCGCTGCTACCCATCCATAGGTTAACAACTGGATGTACAGCTGCACAGTTCCAGGTCCAAGATTCAAAAGGAAGAGCAGTAGATATCCCTAACAAGATTGCCCTGGCTGTTTCCATTTCACATTGGACACTTGCTGGTTGCTGAAACTGCTCAACCCATCTCTGCACCTCAGCCTCCCACCCATTGTTAAGGCTTTACTCTCACAAATATTGAGAGAAATACAACCTGCTGCTATGGTCTTTGGCGTGTTGTTTTTTCTGCTGTTCTCAACTTATTCCACAAATGGCGCCACCTTCCTTTCACATGGCCAAATGCACACTCCACTACCATTCTACAGCTACTGAGATGGTAGTTCAACAGTTCCTTCGTCTATCCAAGTAGCCTGTGAATGGCTTCATTAACCAGGGAAGCAGAGGATAAGCCAACTTTCCCAGGATAACCAGAATCATATCCAGACCATTAATGGCCACAGTGTTCCTGGGGACAAACTTCCGTTTCTCCATTAAGCAGATAGACTAAGTTTCAAATCATCCTAGCATTGTGGACACGTCCAGCCCACCCTGCAGTTATGTTCGTAAATCTGCCATGGTGGTCAACCAGCCCTTACATCACTATGGAGAAATACCCTTTTCTGTTTATAAATTCTGATCCCTGACTGAGGGAGCTGAGGCAAATAACAGGCAAATGGGTCTCATCACTTGCCCCAGTACAGTTTGGGAAGCTCATCTGTGCAAAGCAATCTGATCACTGTGCTTTATAACCCAATGGCATCACACAGCAGCATGTGTGGCCCCAACAGTCGATCTTCCCATTCAAAGTTGATTGACTAGGGACCAGTAGCATCTGGGGGTGACCAGATTCCAGACAGTGGCCTGCTTGTCAGCAGGTGAGGGGGACCACATGTTGGCAGACTGCCAATACAGCTCCAGGGTTAGATCAGCACATATCTCTGTAAAGGTTTCCTATCCCATCCTGAAATTCCTCCGCCACTGCTGGTCATCCCAGGTCTGCAGAATGACCTTTCCCCACCAAACCACACTGACTTCCTTGGTATCCTCCTCTCCTTTCTTGACCTTCGCCTACTTTCTCTGCCACTGAAGTTCCTGCAGGAGCCATTGTTGCTGCCATATCATGTACTTGGTGGTGTGGCAGGTGGACTCCAAAGCCTGGTTTTTCTGACTCTGAGTGCTGAGATACGACCCAAGCAGCAGCATTGTTGGGTACATGCTGGCAGACAGCAATGTGAAAATGGCCCGAGCTCATCCAGAAGGCAAGTATGGGGGGGGGGGGAGGCAGAGGAAACATGGGAATTGGGAATTTTTAAAAAAATGGTTTTTGCTATGTATCCCACAATGCCCAGGGAGAAGAAACCCAGAAGGTACAGTGCTCTGCAGTGAAGCAAAGGACTATGGGATACCCTCTGAGAACTCCACACTTAGTATGCAGCAAGCAGTTACCAGCTGTACACACTGATGCACGTGGAAAGAGGGCACCCTGTCCTGAGCGCAAGCTACTAGTGCAGCTCACATATTGTGTGTTAGCTGACGCACATCAAAAAGCTGTGGATTGAACCTCCCCCACCTCCACCATGAAGATAAGCCTTTAATTACTGCATTATCATTTGTAAAGATATTGATTACACACTGGAAAGCTAGAGTTACAGGAAACATCTCAGGAATTAACTCTGTGCTAACTTGTGCTAGTTCAGACTGGTAGCTTTATTCCGTATACAATATGAGTGTTGGGTGAGCATGAAATTCATAGCAAAGGTGCCGTTTCTAGTTATTCCTAACAGTGCACTCGGCAGAGTTCAAACAGCTCAACATTTAAACTTACCACTATAAATATGGCCCTTGAAGGGTCTTTAGTTCTAAAGCATCAGACCATTAACTTTACAATGTCGACCTATTCACTCTTACACCCATTTAATTAGTGAACAACATAAGATGTAAGAGTCAACATCACATGAGCAAGTACAAGAATAATTGCTGGCACCTAACTGATGAACTTAGAAATGCTCCGTAGGTATTAACCCAACCCCCTACACACTGCATACACACATAGCCACAGCCACAAACATACATAAACCCAGCAGAAAGAAGCCCTAACATTTGGAGGTTTTAATATTCAACTGCCAGGGTGAGCATGACTGCATTTGCATACCTTTACTGCCTTCATTTTATTTTTCCCCCAAGGGTAAAATAAGAAAAATAAGAGATCAGAAATGGATGAGAAGATGCTTTTCATGCCACAGAACAATTTTGGCAATGTGTCCAAAACTAATCCATAGTTATTTCAGACACGTGTACATAACAATATACTTTCTTAAATAAATAGGGATAGCCACTAATTAATACATTATTGTGCATGAAGAAGCAGCTGATTGCACTACAGCCCTGGCTTTTAGCATCTCAGACAAGTTATCAGCCACTAAGCCACAGGAGTGGCTTCATTGGTTCAAGCAGCAAAGAATCTTTTGCACTTCCAATTAATCCCCGAAGGAGGAAAATCTTTTGCGTTTTGATATATGTAACAGCACAGTGTTAAAGCAAAATGGATAAGAGTGACACTCAGCAAATGAAGACTTTACCATAGCCAGAGGAAAACCTCTTCTGTCATTGATTTGGCTTCTAAAATTCTTTTTCTACCCTAGGATTCCAATGACATTAAATCCACTTTTTGGAAGCAATAAGATCAGCATTCCTGTTCTTTTCTTTCAGTTTTAACCGGCATCCAAAGCTCTCAACATCCTTTGTCAGGATCCCAGCAAGGGCAGCCATGGCCAAGGGTCAGAGCCAGAGCACACTTGAGGCGAGGAGTAGCTGAGGAATTCACAGTCAGGTCCAGGCCGCGACTGATACCAAGGGTCAGAGTAAGGAAGTGAAATCCAAATCAAGTGAAGGTCAAGCCAGGCATTCAAGAGCAGGAGAAGTCATGGCAGCTACAGAAGAGATACACTGTTGCCTGGACACTTCATGGAATGCCCCTTGGTTTTATATAAGGCAGAGTGCCAATCAGAAACCACCGGGCTGCTGTCTGTCAAACCCTTGAGGTGGTCTGCATCCACAGCAGGTCGTGGGAAGTGTGGTGCAAGCTAGTTATAGCTGCTGCTAGGTGGCAGCTTGGAGCTGCCAGCTGCCTAGTAGCTCTGCAAGCCTGGGTTCTTGAGCCTCGCATTCAATGGCTTTGCACAATAGTGAAAAGGATCCTGAAGGATCAAAATTATGAGATGATCAACACTTCCTGCAAGAGGATGAGCACCCCCAACTCAATGGGAGACAAGGACAATCAGTCCTTTGCAGAACTAGTACCTCTCATATAGGTTCTCTATCTTAAGGTCCAGCGGGTTGTAACCACCCTTTCTTTTTAATGGGCAGACAGGAAGTGGAGTCCAACATTTATTTTTTTATTGTAACATAGAGTCATGGTATGGAATCATTGCCCTATAAGAATTTTCCATAGTCTGTCACTTCGGCTAAATTTTTTTTCAGATCTCTCCTGCAAAACCATGTTTAGTTCTCGTCATCCAGTCCCCAAAAGAATATATCAGTAACAGAAGTGGTTCAGAGATAGGCAGTGAAAATGATTAGTTGTCTGGTGAGACTTCCATTGAAAGTGAGGCTGAAAAAGAAGAGACTGTTTAGTTTAGAGGGAAGACAAATAATATGGAACATGATACGGAGGTATGTAACTGAGTGACATAGAGAAGATATATCCCGTGCTTCTGTTTTTCTTCTCATGCAAAGTGACAATGAATGTAATTGAAAGGCAAGAAATTAAAAACGGATAAAAGAAAATGCTACTTTTCTCACAGCATGATTCACCTGTGGAATTCACTGCAACAAGATATTGAGGACAAGAGGATGACAGATATGGCAATTTCCTGCAATATCTTTGAAGATCTTACTATATTAATTTTATGTGTCATTGTGGGTCAGAGACTGTATGCAATTCCTTGGGTGAAGGTAACCACAGCTGCTCTCATGGAATTAAAAACTGGTGTTGGGGGAAGGTGAGTTATTAGGCATATTAACTCCAGTTGTACCACCATCTGGAGAGACTCACATATACTAGTTCAAACTGGATTCTCCAGAGACTAACAGACAAAGAAAGATGTTTGGATAAATAGCCTGAGTTTAAACTGACCCTTTCTGATCCAGCAAATGGATGGGATCATCGTCCACGGGGGGGCCTCAATCCTTTCTGGGAGTAGTTGGAAGGACTTTGGCCTACTGAGGCCCCACAAGACTGATGGGTGACCTCTGGTAAGCTTTTAGCATGTGTATAGGAACCTGTATTGTCTTTATACGTTTTCTCAGTAATGCTTTCAGGATAAATGTGCTTGCTTATAAAGAGCTGTGTGGTAACTTGTGACTGCTGGCAATTACAGCTGTGCAGATCCTTCGAAGAGAAAAGAAAACATGGACTCTGGCCTGCTAAGATTGTCTGGTTTGCTGGGGGTATCACACGGTAGGCAGGAAACTGTGCAGACTGAAAACACCCAGTCAGGAGAGAGCGAGAGAGACGTGGGTCTCTGCCCAAGAGAGGTGATGGCTTAGGAGTTGAGATCCTAGAATGGGTGCCTGGGTGTTCCGTGGAGGGAGAAATACAGGTGTTGTTGCCCTGAACTGTGACAAAGAGTTCGGTAGGATTCAAAACATGTATGTGGATAACAAGAACTTTGATCGTTACATTAAATAGAATAGAAACACTACTTATTTTATTCCTAAACGGTAAAAATAATCCTCATGATATAGTTTATAAGATAGATCAGCGGTTCTCAAACTGTGGATTGGGATCCCAAAGCGAGTTGCTATTCCTTTTTAATGGGGTCTCCAAGGCTGGCTGAAGCCTGAGCCCCACCACCCAGGGCCAGAGCCCAAGCCCCACCAAATGAAGACGAAGTCCCACCAGCCAAACCCAGGGCTCAGGTTATAGGCTCCCTGCCAGGGGCTGAAGCCCTTGGGCTTCGACTTCCCCACTTCCCCCCTCCTCTGCTGCCCAGGACTTTGGCTTTGGCCAGGCAGGTTCAGGCTTTGGTCCTCCCTCCTGGGGTCGTGTAGCAATTTTTGTTGTCAGAGAGGAGTCGCGGTGCAATGAAGTTTGAGAACCCCTGTCCCTGAGCTAGCTGCTTAAAGAGTTAGGAAGAAACTTCCCCTAAGGTCCTGTAGATAGTCTGGTATGGGCCATTATCAGAATATTGGACCAGCTAGCCTATTGATCTGATCCAGCATAGCAATTCCTAAATTTTTATTCTACCAGCCCCAGCTATAATTTTCACATATATACTTATATATTTCCAGGTATCATTGTATATGGGAAGGCACTTCAGCCCCTCTCCCCACCCCATCTCCTTGCCCCTTGCAAAATAATATAGAACAAATAACAGATTACAAACATCAGTCACAACTGCTCCAAATTTGTAATCATGCCTACTCTAAATTGCTGTCCATACAGCAATCATGTCTGCTCCAAATGGATAACAAAATGTCAGCAGTCATCACGTTGCTATTTACAATGTGTGGCATGTGAAGTTTTGCACTCTCACTCTGAACTGGGAGTATTTGAGTTTGTGTAACAAGGCCAGTTTACCAATGGGAAGATTTGGAGTCGACAAAGACAGCAGCAGTTGAAATGTCCATTCTTTGCATCTTCCCAACATAATTAGGGTACTTTTTTAATTTGAAAATAATCTGGTTTTATTCCAGCTCAGTTATGTATCTGAGACTACATTTAAGTGAGTAATACTCAGGACCCAGCAAATACATTTTATTCCCGCCAGGCTTGCTTTCCCAGCATTTCTTAGATCAATGGAGTCAGGATGGCGTGTCCTTACCCTCACCTCTGAAAGCACAGATGTGTCAAACCATAGCTGATCTAAGGGCGGCTGGTAATAGGGAAGGATTGTAATGTGGCACCATATTTCTTCTCCTCTTCTTTCTATATTTTGCACTGATATAATGTGATCACTGATGCTGTAGATAGATTCAGACCTGTCGTAGTCAAGTTTTATAGTTTCACAGCTGGAAGTGAGAAATGTTCCAGAGCTGACTTCCTGTGTGCATGGTACCAAGAGATAGTTTAACAGTTCAGATAGTCTAAAGAGGTTGGATTTTTTTTGTGTGTGTGTGTAAACAAAAGGAGGAGTGGAGCAGAACTGTAGTTGCTCCTAAAGAATTTAAAGGATTACACAGTGCAAAATGTTTATGGAGTGGATGAAGAGTTTAAAATAGCACGGCTCGTGGGGAAGCACTGCTAGTCCTTGGGAAAGTTTCAGGCTTTTGTTCTTCAGTCTGGACTTTAAGCCAGTTGATAATGAGATCTATTTATAAACCAGATGTCAAAGGGCATGTTAGAAGTATGGGAATTTTTTGCAGTGGGGAAGGATGCTTGTTCTTTTTTCTTTTTCTTTTTTGACCTATCTGGGTTTTTTTAAACATGTGTTCCAATGCCTCAGACATTGTGAAAGGCCAAGAACTGAAGAGCAAAGGACAGTAATCTACCCTCTACCTCTATCAGATATTCCTTCACAATAAGCCTGAGGTATTTTGGCATAGAATAACTGAGCAGTGTGTACTCCTACTGCTCAGACTGGATACAGGAATGTGCCTTTGCAAAGCATACTAGAGAGGATTCCAGTCTCTAGGGAGCTAACCTGGTCCATGAGCACCACGTTCGTTTTTAAAAGAGACACTTGTTGTGACATATGTCGTTGGTGTTTTGAAGCCAGACAAGCGTAAAAGCCAAGAAATACAGTATTGTATAAGTAAGCACCATTTCAATGGGCCAAATGCTTTCACCTATACTGTCTGCTTGAACAAAGGATCTCAGGAGTTGGCCTGGTATCTAATGAAAAAGTTTTCACAGCCTTCCCCCATTTCTGTACCACTCACTTATAAATAAATTGTAACCTCACACTGGGGAAAAAAATAATCTTGGAGTTGGTCTGTCAGTCAGAATAAGAAACAGTCACAGCTGCTAGGTGAAGGGTTGAAACTCTGGCGACTTAATGTAGCTTGGAAAGGTGTAATGGTAAGAGCACAGGTTGTGGTTTGTCTACACTGCAGTCAGAGGGGTGGCTGCCATACAAGTTAGGGTGACCAGATAGCAACTGTGAAAAAACAGGAGGTGGGGGGTAACAGGCGCCTATATAAGAAAAAGTTCCAAAAAACGGGACTGTCCCTTTAAAAACAGGACATCTGGTTACCCTAATACAAGTAGACATACCCAGGCTAGCTAGCTCCAAAGACAATAACAGCACCGTGGGTGGCAGCATGGGCTAGTCACTTGAGTACATACCCAGAGTGTGGGCAGAGCAGTATATAGATGTATAGTGGCTAGACAAATCTGTACTGCCCCAGCTTCATTGCTATTTGAGCTAGCAAGGTCACGGGTAACTCAGATATGTCATTGATCTGGTAATAAGGGCAGTAACTTCTGTGACAGGGGCACTGGTAAGTCATTTATGAATTTCAGGCAAATGTGCAGTGCTGTTACAAAAGAGAATGTTGTTGCTTCTGGAAGGAAATCCTGTTTCCGAGTGGAGCCCCATCTGTTCTTGAATACAGATAAGAGGCAATGTTCTATTTCTACCTGGAAGGCAAGCCTAGGGACAGAAAATAATCATTTGTAATGAGATATTTAGATAACTATCAAAGACTCTCACTTTGATAATCAGCTACATCTTGAACTACTAATTCATTCCACTTTAGTGGTTTGGATTCACGACAGCAGACTAATCTTTAAAAGGATAGATCAGTGCCTGATTGTGCAAGACTGATCAGCTCCAACTGTTGCTCTGCTCTGTTCAGTTGTCCCTGTAGAACATACACTCCTTAAGTCAGCTGGTCTCATTTTTTCATTCAACTAAAGCAATGATTACCCCTGTCAGTCAGTTGAATTTACCCTGGCCTCTGTGATCTAAAGAGAAGCTGACTATTTATTTTGTGTAAAGACATCAGACTCTGCCTAGCAATTGTACTTAAGAAAATGGTGGACTCCTGGTCCCTGGATTCCCAGGGAGCTCAACTGAAGAAAAGAATCTGCTGCCAACTATTCTTATTTTTCAGCATTGTAAATCTGAACTTCACGGCTCTGAACAATAATGAGGTTCACTCCCAGCTGAGTTATGGGAATGTAGCAATAATTTCAGGGTTTAAGAAGGGATGAAATAAAACTTGGTAATTCTATGCTGCCTTTCATAAAAGCATGTTACCAACTCACTAATTAAGCCTCACCCTATTCTTGTGAAAGCAGGTTTTTTTTATAGCTATTCTTATAGAGGTCTAACACGAGGCATCCCAGAAGTGAAATATCTGAGATCACACCCTCTGTAGAGCAGGGTAATTGGTTGGGCTACAACTTCAGAGTCCTGGTTGCTAGTCTTTGGAGCTAACCACTAGACCATGCTATCTCTGTCAGTGAAGATGTTGCTCTGGGTCTGTCCTTTCTGTCAGCAGGTCTCGAATTTGTGGCCCTTAATTCCTTTAGTGGTGGTCAGCAGAATGAAAGCTTTTGAGAAACAAACAACAGAGGGTGGAGTGAATGGACAGGAGATGGACCATCAGAAAAAAATCTCCCCTTAACAGCTGGCCAAAAAAGCAAGAGAACTTCTGCATCAGAAGGAGCTGCACCATGCCCCAGGGACCGAGCAATCTGTACCTTTCTCAGTAACCTACATCTCTGAACGTTAGTCATTTGTCTCTGGCAATGTGCTCTCTGCAATGTAGTGTGTTTACTGCTTATTAGATTTGCTCTGTCCCAATGCACCACTGCCATTTGAGTTATCTGAGAGACATTACAAAGTTTAATTACCCATGCCAATAACTATTTTGCCTGGAGGAAGAAGAGGGTCACTCCATTTCATTCTTCTTCCCTTCAGCTGACTGAGCAGGACCTGGGACATCCCTGCCTGACTTCACAAATAATAGGATTCCTTCAAACTGGATTCCAGCGAGTTTAAGTGGAAGACAAAATATTTGGTTTCTGCAAATTAATGAGTACAACAGTGCATGTTTTCTTTGTATGTCAATTAGCAGCATATGGTGTAAGACTTGCAAACCACCCTAACAATAAAGAATGGAAAGATATTTCTTTTTCTTTCTTACCAGCTAAATATAGCACATGATGCTAATTTTACAGATTTCCCAAACAGATTGTTGGAACACCTGCAATCATATGGGCTTCCCTTCTCTGTGTACACAGTGTGTTTGTTTCCCTATATAAACTAAAAGAACAAGGTGTACTTGTGGCACCTTAGAGACTAACAAATTTATTTGAGCATAAGCTTTCATGGGCTAAAACCCACTTCATCGGATGCATGCAGTGGAAAATACAGTAGGAAGATATATATACACACAGAGACCATGAAAAAATGGGTGTTGCCATACACACTATAATGAGAGTGATCAATTAAGGTGCGCTGTTATCAGCAGAATGAAAAAAACACCTTTTGTCGTGATAATCAGGATGGCCCATTTCCAACAGTTGACAAGAAGGTGAGAGTAACAGTGGGGCGGGAGGGAGGAAATAAGCATGGGGAAGTAGTTTTACTTTGTGTAATGACCCATCCACTCCCAGTCTTTATTCAAGCGTAATTTAATGGTGTCCAGTTTGCAAATTAATTCCAATTCAGCAGTCTCTCGCTGGAGTCTGTTTTTGAATTTTTTTGTTGTAATATTGAGACTTTCAGGTCCGTAATCGAGTGACCAGGGAGATTGAAGTGTTCTCCGACTGGTTTTTGAATGTTATAATTCTTGACGTCTGATTTGTGTCCATTTATTCTTTTACTTAGAGACTGTCCAGTTTGGCCAATGTACATGGCAGAGGGGCATTGCTGGCACAAGATGGCATATATCACACTGGTAGATGTGTAGGTGAACGAGCCTCTGATAGTGTGGCTGATGTGGTTAGGTCCTATGATGGTGTCCCCTGAATAGATATGTGGACAGAGTTGGCACAAGTACTCCTTGTTCTTTTTGCTGATACGGACTAACATGGCTACCTCTCTGAAACCCATATTAACTGTTATGTCTAAACTCATTTAAACATTTAGAGCCCTATTTATACAATAGAAAGTCAGAGATTTTCCATTTGTTTTTCATAAAAATTATATGGGGAGAATGAAACACATTTCTGTCTTTTATTACTCCCTTGTTATTTACAAATTTTTCCATCTGTGTAATATCAGAGAAGTTAGAGATGGGAGTGGGGGGAATTCCTATTCATTTACCTAGTCTGGCTTGCTACAAATGCAGCAGTGTTTTGAACAGTACTCTATGTTTTCTAATGCTTTCCCCAGTCTAATTTCAAATGTCCCATTCGGTACTGTGTCCACCACTTCCCTTGGGAGCCTGTTCTTCATCAGCTGGGAAGGCATTTCCTGTTCCTAGTCCCACTATCAAGTGGGATAGGACAGCAAGATGGCAGCTGCCTCTGGATCAGAAGCAGATTTGCAGCAGGGCTTCCAGGCTGTAGCTGGGAAGAGAGAGGAGCTCTCTCTCAGAGGTCTGTATGTATGGACTCCTTGAAGGTGGAAGTTCTAGGACTAGACAGGCAAAGGAGATAACAGTGGCCTGGAGCCCTGGAAAATCAAAGGGGGGCGGGGACTGGAGAGAAGGCTGTGGCAGAGATTGCTGAAGGAGCTGCTATGGAGGAAAGGAGATGCTGGAGCAGTGACATGGAATACAGAGTCTGTGACGAAACCTGAAGCTGCTGGATTGCAGCTCCCTTGGAATTTGCTTCCTCAGGTAAGCTGCTGATCCCCAGGGGAGGAAGCAAGAGAACTCTGTGTAAGGGTTTGCTGGGATCTGGCCCTTCTGCGATACTGCAGCAGTTGCTGACAGCCGGGGAGGAGGTTTGAAGCCAGTAGAGTTGGGGAACCTGCTAATCAGTATATGTTATGATCCATAGAGGATACAAGTGTGGTACATTTCCTGTCTCTAGAAGCTGGCTGTTTTGCTCAAGCTATAGGTACTCATGTGTTTAGCCCTGGAGGTCCCTGGTTCATTCCCCAGAGCAGACCAAGATGGTGGCTGTTGCAGAGGCAGGCAGGACTGGGAGTCTGGAGCAGGCAGTGACTCAGCTGGTTCCTGCAATGATTGAAGCCAGTCTGAGTTGTTTTGTTTGGCAGCTGCTCTGAGTGTAATTGTATGTGTATGCATTTAGTTAGTCAGTTGGCTCTTACTGCTAGCTTGAATTACTCAGATGTGGCTACACACGTCTTTCCTCTGTACCCATTTACTCTGCAGCTGACACAGGCTTATTTCCATTATGTTTTTAGATATTCTCTTCTGTTTTGCTCTTATGGCGAAAATGGCTTTTCTTGGACTTCCTCAGAGAGAGTTTGATTTTGAAACCGGGTCTGTGTGCCAACGAAGCAGAGTGCTGTGTATTGCTCACTTGGCAGGCTAATATCTATTCACGCTGCTGTCTTGAAATAGTATTCAGGTTACTATTGTATTCTTGTGGTGTGTAGACTAAACACTCCCTTTAACATGTGGGGAATTTCCACACTGCTATTGTCGAGTGAGAATACTTTTAATGTTATTTATAAGCGGAAACAATAACCCGTTAGAGGTTGCTGGGTTTTGTCTCTAATCCACTTCTGGCATATCTCTTCCCCTTTCTGCTGATCGGATTTGATTTCCCTACCTTCAGAATTCAAATTTAAACAAGTGCAATGAAGAGAAATTTGAGTCCACACACACACAACGTGATGCAATAACACAAGAGCCTTGTCGCACCTGCTTGGAGCGTATGTCAGCACCACTGTGTTCTGCAGCGGGTCACTGGGCGCCGGTGCAGCGTTCACGTAACTGGGAAATACAAGTGTGCTGCTGTCCTGGCTCTGCTGGGCCTCACAATGCTTCCCGTAGTGCTCCTGGCACTACGGGACGCGTTTTGACAGATCTGACAATCTGTCTCTGTCAGGTGACCGCCCCACATGCACACAGACACACACCAGCGGAAGCAATACGTTGTGGCAGGCACTGGGAACCCGTTACCATGGTTTCTGCAAAATGAGTGAAGGCCCCTTATGGCACATGCTCAGATCCTTGTGCATGCCAGAGCAGTCCTGGAACAAACAAACAGACGGCCTATATTATAATATGCCATAGAAATAGGCTCCAGGAACCATGGAATAGGTGGAGGAACTGACCGTGGGGAGCGCTGCGTGTAGGTGCAGGGACGCTGAGGACCTGAAACAGTATGATTAGTGTGGCTGACCTGGCACCCAGTCAGTCGTTCTGAAGCAAGTTGTGATGGTGCAGTTGTTTAGTGCTGGCAAGCCTTAGTGGTCAGAAGTTAGTTCAGACTCCAGGGTCCGTGCTGCCCTGTGTACCTGTGATAATGTTGCCAACAAGGCGATATCCGCACTGAAGAAAACAGGTGTGTTTCTTACACTGGGATACCTCAGTAGATGTGAAATCCTAGTGGAGAGGGAGCACAGGTTGTTTTTACCTCAATGTAGCATGTCCAGGTAAATCCCAGGGGAGGGATGTGCAGTTGATCTCGACTGGCTACATCAAGGTAAAAACCACCTGTGCCTTGTCTCCCCTTAGGACTTTACATCAACGTAGCTATCTCGATGTAAAAACACACCGGTTGTTTATTTCTGTGACTTGTCCATTAAAAGCTAGCCCTAGCCCAACAATTTATTTACATCGGCCACCAACGACCCATTAAGCAGTAATAGCTTTTAGCCACCACTTTCCTGAGCTGGATTTGAATGAGTGATCAAGTGGAGATGGCTCTATTGCTCATTGCCAATCCTCTGAGTCACCCAGTCCCGCAATCTGATTGCTTGAGCCACACAAAAGACTAAATATTCCTATTTAAGCATCATGGGTTGGGGGGGCATATTTTGTTTTGTTTTGTTTCTTACAAAACCAGAAATAAAATTCCTTCCTTCTTTATTGTACCATGAAATCTTTCTTTTTCTAATGAGTATATGAACCAGTCTTTTCTCTCTTAATAGGCCACTTACTGAATTTGATGGCGGAGATAATTAAATGTGACAGATATTTGCATACATCTATCTTAAATCTAGCACTCAAAGATTATAAAAGCTGTAACATTCCCTTCATGAAATATAGCTGAACATGAGCAAAACACATTACAATATATCTGAAAACAATTGCAAAAATGTAAAGATGAACATTAGCACTTGATAAGCCTGAAAGGGTTGATTTTCTATAGCAGTAAATAAAGACCTGCTTTGAAATAGCTGATAGTGGGGGGTAAACTTCTTTGGCACCCAACCAAGATAGAACTGGACATTTATGAGCCCATATTAATGTTCAAATTATGCCTATTAAAATGAGAGAGTCTTCAAAACTTTCAAAAAAAGATTTCACAACCAATCCATGTAGACGGACCCTTTAGAAAGCTCATTCCTTACAATGGCCTTCAAACTTGCATCTTACGTGCCTGGGTCATGTTAGGCAGTAATGTAAAGCCTATAGGAAGACTAGCTGGATCCATACGTACTATCATTTTCTCCTTCCTCCCTCTAGTGCTGCTTCCTTTATCCAGCTATGTTCTTTGCATGTATATGTAGTCCATTTAAATAAAAAGGACAAATAGATTTTGTGGGCGGCAGTGAGATCATTATAAAAGGATGCTTAAGTCATACAATTGGGGATGTTCAGAAAGCTCACACGAGGAGCATATTGTCAAGCCACCATAGGTGTGCACCTATGATCAAGTGCCAATGTGATTGGGAAAGGAAATGTTGGGTTAGTCTGTATTCAGAACTCTTCTCTCCCGGAAAGAGCTGGAGCCTCTGTTATATATTTAGGTATTTAGGGGAAGAGATGGCCAGCCCTCTGTGGAGATAGAGGTGGTTAGGGACTATTTAGAAAAGCTGGACGTGCACAAGTCCATGGGGCCGGACGAGTTGCATCCGAGAGTGCTGAAGGAATTGGCGGCTGTGATTGCAGAGCCATTGGCCATTATCTTTGAAAACTCGTGGCGAACCGGGGAAGTCCCGGATGACTGGAAAAAGGCTAATGTAGTGCCAATCTTTAAAAAAGGGAAGAAGGAGGATCCTGGGAACTACAGGCCAGTCAGCCTCACCTCGGTCCCTGGAAAAATCATGGAGCAGGTCCTGAAAGAATCAATCCTGAAGCACTTGCATGAGAGGAAAGTGATCAGGAACAGCCAGCATGGATTCACCAAGGGAAGGTCATGCCTGACTAATCTAATCGCCTTTTATGATGAGATTACTGGTTCTGTGGATGAAGGGAAAGCAGTGGATGTATTGTTTCTTGACTTTAGCAAAGCTTTTGACACGGTCTCCCACAGTATTCTTGTCAGCAAGTTAAGGAAATATGGGCTGGATGAATGCACTATAAGGTGGGTAGAAAGCTGGCTAGATTGTCGGGCTCAACGGGTAGTGATCAATGGCTCCATGTCTAGTTGGCAGCTGGTATCAAGTGGAGTGCCCCAAGGGTCGGTCCTGGGGCCGGTTTTGTTCAATATCTTCATAAATGATCTGGAGGATGGTGTGGATTGCACTCTCAGCAAATTTGCGGATGATACTAAACTGGGAGGAGTGGTAGATACGCTGGAGGGGAGGGATAGGATACAGAAGGACCTAGACAAATTGGAGGATTGGGCCAAAAGAAGTCTGATGAGGTTCAATAAGGATAAGTGCAGGGTCCTGCACTTAGGACGGAAGAACCCAATGCACAGCTACAGACTAGGGACCGAATGGCTAGGCAGCAGTTCTGCGGAAAAGGACCTAGGGGTGACAGTGGACGAGAAGCTGGATATGAGTCAGCAGTGTGCCCTTGTTGCCAAGAAGGCCAATGGCATTTTGGGATGTATAAGTAGGGGCATAGCGAGCAGATCGAGGGACGTGATCGTTCCCCTCTATTCGACATTGGTGAGGCCTCATCTGGAGTACTGTGTCCAGTTTGGGGCCCCACACTACAAGAAGGATGTGGATAAATTGGAGAGAGTCCAGCGAAGGGCAACAAAAATGATTAGGGGTCTGGAACACATGACTTATGAGGAGAGGCTGAGGGAGCTGGGATTGTTTAGCCTGCAGAAGAGAAGAATGAGGGGGGATTTGATAGCTGCTTTCAACTACCTGAAAGGGGGTTCCAAAGAGGATGGCTCTAGACTGTTCTCAGTGGGAGCAGATGACAGAACGAGGAGTAATGGTCTCAAGTTGCAGTGGGGGAGGTTTAGATTGGATATTAGGAAAAACTTTTTCACTAAGAGGGTGGTGAAACACTGGAATGCGTTACCTAGGGAGGTGGTAGAATCTCCTTCCTTAGAGGTTTTTAAGGTCAGGCTTGACAAAGCCCTGGCTGGGATGATTTAACTGGGAATTGGTCCTGCTTCAAGCAGGGGGTTGGACTAGATGACCTTCTGGGGTCCCTTCCAACCCTGATATTCTATGATTCTATGATTTGTTTATGGGGAGTTTTAGAAATACCTTGAGGAGTTCTACCTGTCTGGTGCTAAGGAATAGAGACTCAGCTGTAAGAACCCTCCAAGATAATATCTGCTTAGAAGCAGAATTATAAAGTAAGGAATTGTAAAGCATTCTCTTCCTTCTTTACATGTCCTCCATGTCTTCCACTTTGATCACCATTAAAAGTCAGCATTGGCTAAAATCTACCACAGAGCGTTGTCTGGGATACCACCGTCCTCCCGCTATGATCCAAATGTGACATCTGGTCACTGCTAGCCTATGTTGACCACTGGACTAATCAGCATTCCTGCTGAATTGCCCCCTGGATACCCGATACCAATTTCACTTACCCTGGTCTAAATCAGAAATAACTGAAATGAAGTCAGTGACATTGTACTAGCATGAGATCAAAATGGGTCCCAAGAGGGTTTAGGATCCTAAGCTCATGCTGCTTTCTATTCCATTTAATTTAAAGGAATGTTTAAAAATGCAAACAAAGAGTAGGGGGGGGAACAAAGCTTTATTGGTCCCTTCACATACAAGGGATTTTTTTCCCTTCAGCATACTGATATGAGGAGACTAACGTGTCTCTATAAAAAGAATGTGGCACTCTGCCGGTCTCTCACAGAATACATTACTTAAATTCTCCGTATGAATTTATGTCCTTTTCCTGAAATGTAGTTTGGCACTTAGCGGGAAATGAATCTTCAATATTTTGAAAGTATAATTTGACATCTCAGCAAAATCCTGAATTGTGAATTGTGCTTTATAGAAGCTCTAAAGGATAGTTGAAGCCTACTTTAATAAGAATAGAGAATTATGCCTTTACATGATACTTCAGCTACAGATGAGTCTCCCCTAGTAATTAGTTATCTGTTTATCCATTTGTAGCACTCACTTTATAGATTTCATTTTGAATGACATGTTATTTTGCCTAATGTTTCATTTTTTAGTTTAAAAATATATAGTTTTTTCTTACTGAATAATTTGAATCGAATCAAAACAAATCCATGCAAACCACCCCCCCAAATATCAGCTTTGAAAGAGAGAAAAACAACTTTGTATGTACACTTGATAATTTTTGGAGGCTCTTGTATCGCATGGAGATTTAATCCCTGTTAGAACTTTAATAGACATCATACTTCCCATCTGACTCATTACAGTCTGCTGCTACTCACGATAATTCTCCTTTCACTTATATCAGGTTCACACCAGTGTAATTCTGTTGTCTTCAGTGGACTTGATCCTGATTTCTGCCTGGGTAAGTGAGAAAAAGAATCAGTCCCACAATGTATAAGGTAGAAACCCGAAGGCTTCATTTTGAGGTTGGAAGTAGCACCAGCTGTCATGTCACCATTCATGTTTATGCTAATCCTATCCCATAATATGTCTTGTGTTTCCTCTGATACAGAAGCAATATGAGGATGTCCTTGGTGATTTATTTCAGAGTAACAGCCGTGTTAGTCTGTATTCGCAAAAAGAAAAGGAGTACTTGTGGCACCTTAGAGACTAACCAATTTATTTGAGCATGAGCTTTCGTGAGCTACAGCTCACTTCATCGGATGCATGCCGTGGAAACTGCAGAAGACATTATATACGCAGAGACCATGAAACAATACCTTCTCCCACCCCACTCTCCTGCTTGTAATAGCTTATCCAAAGTGACCACTCTCCTCAGTGGTCACTTTGGATAAGCTATTACCAGCAGGAGAGTGAGTTTGTGTGTGTGGTTTTTGGAGGGGGGTGAGGGGGTGAGAAAACCTGGATTTGTGCTGGAAATGGCCCAACTTGATGATCACTTTAGATAAGCTATTACCAGCAGGAGAGTGGGGTGGGAGGAGGTATTGTTTCATGGTCTCTGTGTATATAATGTCTTCTGCAGTTTCCACGGTATGCATCCGATGAAGTGAGCTGTAGCTCATGAAAGCTCATGCTCAAATAAATTGGTTAGTCTCTAAGGTGCCACAAGTACTCCTTTTCTTCTTGGTGATTTACAACTTTTTGCAGACCTGAATATTTTAAAAAAAAAAAAAAAGCGATTTTAAACATTTCAGGGTTCCAGAATAAGAGGATTCACTGGGGAACATTTGATTTGAGCGTTTTGTAATCTGTGGCAGAATAGTATGCTCTCAGACACTTGGTGCTTGATATTAGGTGGAATCGTTATGTTTCTTATCTTAGAGCCTGACCCATGTCTGTTAAATTAATGGGCACTGGATTGGGCCCTTTGAGAATTGAATAGTTTAGATTTTATGGTTTTAATGCAGTATTTATAGCTATACTTCAACGAACTCCGGTTCAGTAACCTTTACAGTATACGAATCTATTATTTTCCTATGCAATTCGCGAACATCCTCTTACCAGTCATCTAGGCCTTGTTTGCAAAAGGTCTGAAAAACCCATCAGAGTGCTCATTTTCTGCAACTGTGAAATTGATACTAGTTCTCATTCATACAAACATGTTTTCCTCTTAAATCCAGGTAAGTATGTTCCACAGATTAATTATACATTATACAAAAAGCTAATTCTATTAATTCTGTTTTAATTTTGAGCGTCAGCTTTTTCTTCTGTCACGGGAAAGAGTAAATAGGAGCACTTGACTGGTCTTCTCTGTGGCATTCATTACTTGATAAGATGACTTCCTTTTGTTTTTTGTCTTCCTGAGGTGAATCGCTCTGATAATCTGTTTATTTATAAAAGCTCCACCTCCTTTTAATGCTTGTAATCATTTTTGTTGCCCTTCTCTGGCCCTGTCTATTTTTGCTGTGCTGTTCTGACGAGATTTCCAAAATTACATGCGTGGCATACAAGGCCAGGAGAAGTCTTACACCTCTCTTTCGCAGTTATGCCTCTGCCACAGTCCATCTGTGCTGGGTCATGAACTTTCCCCTTCAGGGGAAAGCTGAGCTTCTCTTTACTCTTTCTAACCAGCCAGTCAACCATGTGCTCTTCACGCTCCTGTCCGCTGCAGCTCCCTCCTCTATGAGATTGTTGTGGCTGAGTATTCGGTTTTAGATCTATGCTGATCACCCTTCAGTTTAAATCTACTTTTTGGCCTTTGTTTTTAATGGTGTGACTCCCACCAGTCCTTTAAGATGAGTCAGTGTCAGAGTTCTGTGATTTATTTTTATTTGTGCATCAATTTTTGTGAACAGAATGCCCTAGTCAAGAGTGTGGTCTCTTTTTCTTCCTCCAATACGAAAGGGAAAGTTCTGAGAGTTGACATGGGATGACAGGGAGGGAGATATTCAAGAGTCCCCAGATCAAAAGAAAATATACACACTAATGAGATGAATTTCAGCTAGAGAATTATTTCTGCATCTCTCTTTTACAGCTAAAAAAGCAAAAAATATATGGGGAAGAGGGAAGAAACAAGTAATGAGTGAAGTCTGGGTGAAAACATCCTCATAATTAGGATAGAATTTTGAGTTAATCTTCAGTGATAATTAGAAAAAAGCAAAAGGCAACATAAGAAAGGTGATGTCAATACAAAGAAAATGTGAAGACTGATCCAAGTTAATGGGTCCAGTGTTAAAATCAGAGCCAGATTCTTCACCTCCTTGGTCACACTGAGTAGAATTTACTGAAGTGAGTAGATAAATGCTGTTAAACATGCATACATGTTGAAAAATCTGGCCCTTAGAATGTAGGATTCGGTATATGAAAAATGCTGCTCATTGGAAGGAAGAGTGGCATTTACAAATCCCAATGGACTTTTTTTTTAAAATGCTTTTCTAATATATTAATGCATTTTTTAAAATTTAAACATTCCCCTTTGGTGTCATGCACCATACACAGTGATATGATGCCAGGGTATGAGAGCTAGCATGTGAAACTGAATATAGATTGCAAAGCCTTTAGGCGATGATTGACCAAAGATGTGAGAGATTATTAAAGTAAAAAGACTCAACACCTCTTCCAGACTGGATTCATCGGTTTGTCTTTAACATGTCATGATCAGTATTGTCTGTGTCTGATTTAGGTCTTGATCCTGCAAGTTGGTCCATGTGGGCAAACATGCACTCTGAAGTCAGGGACAACTTGCAGGTGTGTCCATCCATGTGGTTGTTGGTGCAAAAATAATCTTAGAATCCTTGGTGCAGGCCTGGCTTGACATGAGTACTTGGACATGAGTGAGGCCTCATTTTTGGGAGAGAGGATTAGGGAGGAAAATGGATCTGCAGGCTGGAAACAGAATGTCTCTATTAGCTAACATAAGAGGGAACCCCCAGGAAACAATTTACAATGGACAAGATAACAATGGATAAAATAAGCCTGGAACATAAGAGGAGGTAAAGAGTAAGTCATGCATGGACAAAGCATTCTGTATACAGATTGGTTCCTACAAAGTGATCAAGCTAATTCCAAAACATGTGATGTATAGTAAATGCAACGTAATGTGTACAAATATTTAAAGGAAGATGTAACTTTTGATGTGTGGTACTCCCCGTATCCATGCCCTATGCTTGAGTCTGATTAACTTAGCATGGCTTTGCTGTATGCCAGATAAAGGAAGCTGAGTGATGAGACTGGAGTTGGACTGACTTGGGGAACCAAGTGGAAGAGGTCTCAGGGGAACTCGAACACTTGGTCCTTGTGTTCTTTTCTGTGACTTCCCCACCCCCGATCAAAAACAAAAGCTAGTTTCACTGTACAGGCTGAATAAAAATGGAGTGGGGGGGGAATCACGCAGAATACAGTGGGTCAGCGTTAAAATGTCACTATCTGCTCTTGCATGTACGCACCTTCATCCTGCCAGTGTATGATACAAGCCTCAACGTGTATAAAAAATGGCCACAATGTGAAACACTTCTTCCCCTCCCCCCGCCATCCCACTTCCTCTCTGTTTTCCCCTTTGCCCTCTTATTCGCAAATCTCTCAGCTACTTGGAACGTAGACACATTTTGAATGTAGGCTTCATCAGGCTAAAGATGGTGTTGGTGGCAGGAGTAGGTGCTCACAGCTGCTTCCCTGTGCCGGCCAGCATTAGAGTGGGTGTGGCTTGTGTACAGTGATCATGTGCATTCAGGGGGTTATGTCACGCAGGCATTCCTTTACCCTCTTCCCTACCAATTTGTGTAACCCCAAGCAGCATAGATGTGGAACACTGCCTCAGAAAGCAGAATTGCAGGACAGGGAGTCAGAATCAGCTCCAAACCATGACAGGCTGTGAAATGTTGTACAGCTGAGATATCTAGATCTCCACATAGCATGAATAAAATGCAGCCACTTCTGGGTTGGAACATGGCAATCAGCCAGCACGCTTCACAGCAGTGTGACAGAGCGGAAATTATGGCCAAATACACAGCATCCTTTCCAACACAATGGGATATTTAATGTCCAGACAGAGCAGATAAAACTTCTTTTTTTATAAAAGCCTCATCACTAGAAGGCATGTGCTGTGTTCAGTGCATGAAACTACCATATCATATACCTTGGAAAGATGAAGGACTGTGTCAACACCAGCTAGGATTTGAACAAGATGTTCTCAGGGATCTGCTTATTGTAAACCTAATGTTCCAGACCATGTTCCAGACTTTTTTTACTTTTTACTTCTTGTCATAAATATAAAGGGAAGGGTAAACCCCTTTGAAATCCCTCCTGGCCAGGGGAAAGCTCCTCTCACCTGTAAAGGGTTAAGAAGCTAAAGGTAACCTCGCTGGCACCTGACCAAAATGACCAATGAGGAGACAAGATACTTTCAAAAGCTGGGAGGAGGGAGAGAAACAAAGGGTCTGGGTCTGTCTGTATGCTGCTCTTGCCAGGGATAGACCAGGAATGGAGTCTTAGAACTTTTAGTAAGTAATCTAGCTAGGTATGTGTTAGATTATGATTTCTTTAAATGGCTGAGAAAAGAATTGTGCTGAATAGAATAACTATTTCTGTCTGTGTATCTTTTTTGTAACTTAAGGTTTTGCCTAGAGGGGTTCTCTATGTTTTTGAATCTAATTACCCTGTAAGATATCTACCATCCTGATTTTACAGGGGGGATTTCTTTATTTCTATTTACTTCTATTTTTTATTAAAAGTCTTCTTGTAAAAAACTGAATGCTTTTTCATTGTTCTCAGATCCAAGGGTTTGGGTCTGTGGTCACCTATGCAAATTGGTGAGGCTTTTTATCCAACATTTCCCAGGAAAGGGGGGGTGCAAGTGTTGGGAGGATTGTTCATTGTTCTTAAGATCCAAGGGTCTGGGTCTGTAGTCACCTAGGCAAATTGGTGAGGCTTTTTACCAAACCTTGTCCAGGAAGTGGGGTGCAAGGTTTTGGGAAGTATTTTGGGGGGAAGGACGCGTCCAAACAGCTCTTCCCCAGTAACCAGTATTAGTTTGGTGGTGGTAGCGGCCAGTCCAAGGACAACGGGTGGAATATTTTGTACCTTGGGGAAGTTTTGACCTAAGCTGGTAAAGATAAGCTTAGGAGGTTTTTCATGCAGGTCCCCATATCTGTACCCTAGAGTTCAGAGTGGGGGAGGAACTTTGACACTTCTACACTGCAATTAGACACCCGCAGCTGGCCCATGCCAGCTGACTCAGGCTCGCAGGGCTTGGGCTGAGGGTTTAATTGCAGTGTAGACATTCGGGCTCAAGCTGCAGCCCAAGCTCTGGAACCCTCTTACCTTGCAAGGTCCTAGATCCTGGGCTCCAGCCGAACCCCAGCATCGACACCATAGTTAAACAGCCCTGCAGCCCGAGACCTGTGAGCCCAAGTCAGCTGACACTGACAATCTCTGGGTTTTTAATGGCAGTGTAGCCATACCCTCAGGCATCCCTATGCAGCTCATTAGGTCTTATGACCACGTTGATCAGACAGAACCCTGGAACACCATGGGGGAAGTTTTCAAAGATCAGGACTTTTTTTGCATCTGAAAAATATGCCTAAGCAAACACGTATTCATGCATTTAACTACCAATATGCAAATGCTGATTGTTCACATGCAGTGATTGTGAGCAAAACTTAGGTGCCCAGGTTGTCTCCAAATTTATAACAAACAAAGCTACAGTTCAGTTAAGCACAAGTAAAACAGAAAGGCCTTAACTGTGCATCCATTCCAGTGGAAAGTCTTTATGTAGGTTCTGTAATTGATGTCATTGATGAGTGGGCCCATGTAGGTAAGTGCTCACCACTATGAGTAGAGGTTACACAGTTGGGCTCATAGAGAAGAAACCAATCAAAAAAGCTTTTTCCTTGCTATGGTGTAATTCTAGGGTCCTAGGTGTCCAACCTTCTGAAACTCGTCACAATATGGCAGGTAAGTAACAAAACTACCAACATGGGGGCTAGTTGCAGTGTCAACAAGATACAGTGTGGTTACATTAATAATCAGGAAGCCACACTTCTTTCACTGTTCAATATCCTTTTAACTAGGTTCAAAATATAAAATTTAAACATTTTGGGACAAATTTCCAAAAGAGCATAATGGAGACACAGACTAAAAGCATAAATGCCTACTGGGTTTGTGCATGCAAATAGGTAATTGAACGTGCATATTGGACAATTGCCCACCTAATTTTCTAACTGTGCGGGCAACCCTAAGCAAACAAACACCTTGTTCTTTCCTTTGAAAAGCTGGATTTTTGTTTCTCCTAAAGTGTGTTTGGTCAAATGGAGCCCATAAAATGAAGAAATTGCTAACACTCACACAATAACAAGAACCTACTCTCTTCAACAAATTCTCTGGCTGTGTTATACAGGAGGTCAGACTACATGGTCTAACAATCCCTTCTGGCCTTAAATATCTATTAATCTATGAACAAAAAAATCACCACACAGTGGCAGCTGTTTGCCTGGTATTGGTTATGTAAAAGTAGGTCTGTTGGGGGGCAGGGGGTGGTGATTCCCAAACAGCACCTCTCTTGTAAGGAATAAAGGAAATTCAATTCTGAAGCCTGTAACTGATCAAATACAATATTACAACAGTGGCATCCAGCAGTGGCATAGCGGTGAAGATTCTGAGAAGGCTTAATTCATAGCTGAGTTATAATGCAACCACAAAGACTCGAAAATTCATACGCCGGATCCCAGCCTAGGGACCACTTTTTTTTTTTTAACATTCAATTTAGTTTACATTGTGTGGCCCATTCTAAAGTTATAGGTCAGCCGGGACAAAACAAAACAGAAGCTCGTGTCTTTTGCTAGTTTTGTGCCACTTGCTGTTCTGCACATTGGCTGAGCAAAGGCCATAAATTGTGTCCTATTGACAGGCTAAACTATCCTATCCTACAAATGGAGAAGTCACTTTTTTTTCTTTTCAAAGTTTTTTTTAATTAAAAAAAATAGTTAAAACGAATCAGTTCTGCTTATGCCTATTTTGAAGCTGCAAACACGTCATTTAAGCTCAGGCAATAATTTATAAAGCTATCTCTCAATGTCCTCCCTCCCTTCCCCCTAGAAACTAGCATCATATCAGCAAATACCTCTCTGATGTACTTCCTGATGACTTTCATACACTAGGTGAACCCATGTACCTTTGACAAATCCATTAAGTTATCAACAGTAATATATAAGGTGACCCTATTGCATAAGCAGAAATACAGTGCAACCCAACACACTGGAAATAAGTACATCAACGAGGGTGTGAAAAAATTAATGGGGACATAGGCAGAGTATTGACATGTAGAGCTTACTGCTGATATGGTCAATATAATTTGGTAATAGATATTTAAAAAATACATGTCCATTATATGTGGTTCTTTCCTATGTTATTAGAAGCAGAGAAGTCCTGTGAGCTAAACCTTTTAGATAGTGTGTTTGCACTATTTTACTCCTCAGCAGTGCATGTTGCTCTGCTTTTATATTTATTGCCAACAGTTTACAGGTTTTTTGAGCGGAGAAGGGGGTTGGATTAGTACGAGCCACAGCTGAAATGTCTGTTACTGACACAATCACTGGGCTCTTTGTGTTCAGCAAGCTGCAGAGATTAGAAGCTGGCAAGATAGCTTTTGGCATTTAGCATTTGCGAGGCTTTTCCATATTAAATGTTAGATTCAAGTGTATTTATAATCTTCCCCCCCCCTTCCCCTTTACAGCCAATAGTTTTTGGGTTTTTTTAATTGCCATTTCTCTAAGCTTTGAGTCTGTGGAGGGCCAGATATTTAGGACTGCCCTTATGAAAATCCATGCACTTAATATGCATGTGTGAGTACCCCTATTCAATGGGTAAGAGTGGTACAGTAATTGTACCAACAAAGCATGAGCTCGGTGTCTGCCTGAGCCTCGAACCAGGCAATTACTGCTGGCTGGGGTAGGTAGGTTTATATCCACTTTAGTTAGCACAACTGCCTGGGCACTTTTCTAAAGATGGGGCCCATAACTATGTGCAGTCTGGCAATGTATATAACTTAATATGTTTGACTAGTAAGGCGGAATACCTCACGGAACATATATCTCATTATTTGTGAGGTATCATGGTATTACTGGCAGGGACATTCATTCCAAGGCTCTGAATATTAGGTAGGTGTATCTCTTTCTTAAGCAATCTTTCTTCGAGCCCATCATCCTATACACAAACTCTTACCTGTTGTGAATGAGGAGTGGTCAGACGGGGGGAGGAGGGAGCAGAGTCTAGGCAACGATGCCCCCATACAGTGGACAGCACAGCATAGCTGGAATGGAGAGGAAAGTGAGCTGCACCATGTAGAGGGTTGGCATAGCTTCCTTGCTGTATTTATCAAGGGGGAAGCAGAGACGCTGAGTCGCAATTCAGCCCCTGCTCTGCTCTTTCGCTGTGACCCTTACCCACAGGGTGTGGTAACTGCACATCCTCGGTGTTAGGAAAGCTGAGTGCATGTCCAATACCGGTGCATACATATCTTTCTCAGAAGCAGTTTTATAATGGAACTGTCGCCTTTCTTTGCAACTGTATCAAAGCCAAGTCTGCCAGACAGTTTTACAACCTAGTGCACAGACTTTTCCTTTTGGGTCAGTTCTAGAGATTAGGTACTACCGAGGTCATTAAAATCTCCACAACCATTGGAGCACTTGGCAGACAAAGTACATAAATGATTTAGTAGCCTGGCCAATAAAGAACTGGTTACTTTGTTTTGTTTTGCCCTCTGTGAAATGAGCGTAAGAAGGAGGGATAGCTCAATGGTTTGAGCATTGGCCTGCTAAACCCAGGGTTGTGAGTTCAATCCTTGAGGGGGCCATTTAGGGAACTGGGGCAAAAATTGGGGATTGGTCCTGCTTTGAGCAGGGGGTTGGACTAGATGACCTCCTGAGGTCCCTTCCAACCCTGATATTCTATGATTCTATGAATGTACAGCTTCTTAGGGCTCCTTGCTTGATCAGGACTATACAGGGGTGCTGAAACAATTTGTATACCGGGGGTGCTGACAGACTTGAACCAAACTGTAAACCCTGGATATAACGGAAATCACTTCAAGCCAGGGGGTGCTCCCACACCTCCAGAACCTCTAGTTCCAGCACCTATGGGACTATATACCTAAAGATGCTGTCCGTGTTTGGTTATGGTGTGAGAGGTTTATACAAATGTTGACTTTCACCCCTGCTGTCCCAGGGATCGCTTCCCCATGAAAGGCAATCTCTTGGACTAGAGCTGAGCTTTTACTCTGAAACTCTTGGAGATCAATGAACCAGAGCGATCAGACAACTCTAAAAAAAGAAAAGGAGTACTCGCTGTACCTTAGAGACTAACAAATTTATTTGAGCATAAGCTTTCGTGAGCTACAGCTCACTTCATCGGATGCTTGCAGTGCAAAATACAGTAGGGGGATTTTATATACACAGAGAACATGAAACAATGAGTGTTACCATACACACTGTAACGAGAGTGATCAGGTAAGGTGAGCTATTACCAGCAGGAGAGAAAAAAATCCTTGATTTCAACAATTTCCATCCCACCATCAACTTCAGCCTAGACCAGTCCACACAAGAGATCCACTTCCTGGACACTACAGTGCTAATAAGTGATGGTCACATGAACACCAACCTATACCGGAAACCTACTGACCGCTATACTTACCTACATGCCTCCAGCTTTCATCCAGACCACACCACACGATCCATTGTCTACAGCCAAGATCTACAATACAACTGCATTTGCCCCAACCCCTCAGACAGAGACAAATACCTACAAGATCTTTATCAAGCATTCTTACAACTACAATACCCACCTGCTGAAGTGAAGAAACAGATTGACAGAGCCAGAAGAGTACCCAGAAGTTACCTACTACAGGACAGACCCAACAAAGAAAATAACAGAATGCCACTAGCCATCACCTTCAGCCCCCAACTAAACCTCTCCAACGCATCAGCAAGCATCTACAACCTATCCTGAAGGATGACCATCACTCTCACAGATCTTGGAAGACGGGCCATTTCTTGCTTACAGGCAGCCCCCCAACCTGAAGCAAATACTCACCAGCAACCACACAACAAAAACACTAACCCAGGAACCTATCCTTGCAACAAAGCCCGTTGCCAACTGTGTCCACATATCTATTCAGGGGACACCATCATAGGGCCTAATCACATCAGCCACACTATCAGAGGCTCGTTCACCTGCACATCTACCAATGTGATATGTGCCAGCAATACCGCTCTGCTATGTACATTGGCCAAACCGGACAGTCTCTACATAAAAGAATAAATGGACACAAATCAGACGTCAAGAATTGTAACATTCAAAAACCAGTTGGAGAACACTTCAGTCTGTCTGGTCACTCGATTACAGACCTAAAAGTCGCAATATTACAACAAAAAAACTTCAAAAACAGATTCCAACGAGAGACTGGTCAATTGGAGTTAATGTGCAAACTGGACACCATTAAATTAGGCTTGAATAAAGACTGGGAGTGGATGTGTCATTACACAAAGTAAAACTATTTCCCCTTGTTTATTTTCCCCCCTTACTGTTCCTCATACGTTCTTGTCAACTGCTGGAAATGGCCCACCTTGATTATCACTACAAAGGGTTTTTTTTCTCTCCTGCTTGTAATAGCTCATCTTACCTGATCAGTCTCGTTACAGTGTGTATGGTAACACCCATTGTTTCATGTTCTCTGTGTATATAAAATCTCCCTACTGTATTTTCCACTGCATGCATCCAATGAAGTGAGCTGTAGCTCACGAAAGCTTATGCTCAAATAAATTTGTTAGTCTCTAAGGTGCCACAAGTCCTCCTGTTCTTTTTGCGGATACAGACTAACATGGCTGCTACTCTGAAACCAGACAACTCTTGAGGTTTTCAGCTCCTTTTGGATAGTGCACTTATGTTTCGAACCCACCTTAAAATGTGGTTTTTCATACATAATTCAAAGTCCAGATGCACCCAGTCGTCTTTTTATATATCTCTTCTTGTTTGCAAATGTTTCTTCAGCAGCTTTCATTGTCCCTGTGATAATAAAGAAAGCTTTTTTATATGCATGGTAGGACCTCCCAAGCTGCATGTATTAAGCAGAGAGGTTTTAGATCAGGTCAATTCTTTGTTAAAACAGGCACTGACATTTCCAAGTTGAAACCTTCCTCCCTGAGGAGTTCACTGTTATTGGGCATTAATAAGAATCTAGCTATAAATGCTTACTTATCTTGTAATACAGATGGATTTTATGTAAGAGGGAAAAGTCGTTTTGTCTGATTGTTTTCATCCATATGGTAACTGGTAATTTTCTAACTTTAAAGAAAATTAAAATGGTGATTTACTAAGGTCTTTATCCAATTAAAAAAAAGTGATTTACTAAGGGGCCTGATCCAGTAGGGCACACAAGCACACGCTTCTTACCACAATGCCTACTTGCATGCTTCAAACTGAGTCCATGCTTAAGTGATTTATTGGATCGGGGCCCAAGTATAAATATTATCACAAAAGATTAATGACTGGAAGCTTCGGTTATTTTAACATGGGTCAAAATTTCCCATTTACTTGCCCTTATGTTGGGTAGGAGGTAATCATGGTACCACAGATACCAGTGAAGGTAAATGTTTTTAAAGATGATCGCTGTTTTTTATCCCACTTCGTTCAACACATGATGAAAATATCCTTTCTCCTCTTCTTGCCTACTCTTCACTTTATCTGGTTCATAAAGAAATGCAGTTCTTGAGGTTCTGGAAACTAAAACCCACACAATTAATATCTGTGCTAGGTGTGACAAGAAAAAGTAAACAAACTAACCATAGGAGCCATATTCTGCACCAGCATAAATCAAAACCACACCATGGTTTTCAACAGAGTTTCTCTGGATTTACACCACTACAATTAAGAACAGAATTTGGCCTAATATACTGAAGTCAGTGGGAAGCATATGCATCTGTAGGGAGGCAAGACGTAGCCCATTCAGCAGCCCTTCAGAATTCCTTGTGTGCGCTCTCTTTTCTATGTTTGTTCTTTTCCTGCTGTCTTGCAATGATTGGTTGTTTTTCCCCTCCCACCTGCAGCTTCTCTACTCTCTAGCTCTTGGGGACTCTTGCATTTCACGGTGTATACAGCATTCATTATAAGGCATTTACTTTAGGACCTGAGAAAACGTTTAATGTTAGTGCAATGCTGTCTGCAGTGACTCAAGAGAATGAATATCTACTCCAGGGCAGACTGTTAAGAACCAGGGCACAAACCCCAGATTGACTATGAATTTTATACATAGATTTCGCCAACCAATGATCAGGTGTAAACTCCTCAGGCACTATAACAGTCTAAAAATTGAGTCTCAAACAGCCCCCTTGGCTACTCCGATCTATCTTGACACCTAGAGTGAGCGTACCTTTGCAATAGATGATCCCTTACACCAAGAATCACAGCAGTATTCAGGTTAGTGCCAGCCCTAAAGGCCAGTCACTTACCCCAGGTCAGTTGCACCTTAGATCTCACACCAAAGACAACGCCTGTAGTCAATCTTATAATAAACTATATAAAGAGTTATTAAATAGGAAAAGGAAATGAGAGTTATTTACAAGGTTAAAGAAGGTAAATATATATACACAAATGAGTTACAAACTTAAGTTTCAAAAGGTAATAGAAGTGTCTATAGTAAGCAAGCTCTATATGTCCTTTATGGTTAACCGAAGCTAAGCCACTGGGAATCTCTTGCTTATGCCTAGAAAACCTTGCTCCCCAGAGTCCAAGCAGCACAGAGATAATGTGTTCCTTCAGTTTGGGGTTTTTATCTCCCTCCTGCCCTGTGCTTTGCGTTGCAAACTCAGGTGGTGGGAGGAATCAATTTGCATGACCTATCTTCATGGGGGGAGGACAGAACAACCAACATCTTTTGTCCTCTTTAATGTCCCACAATAGTCCATCTGGTGTTGATGGACCTTTCCTGTTGGAGATCAGCACTTCATATTAGTTAATGTCTCTCTACTGTCTGGTGATTCACATAGTCACAGAGGCTCAAAATACAACCACCCAAAGGGTATGTCTACACTACGAAATTAGGTCGAATTTATAGACGTCGGTTTTGTAGAAAGCATTTTTATACAGTCGATTGTGTGTTTCCCCACACAAATGCTCTAAGTGCATGTAGTCAGCGGAGTGTGTCCACAGTACCGAGGCAACTGTTGACTTCTGGAGCATTGCACTGTGGGTAGCTATCCCACAGTTCCCGCAGTCTCCGCCGCCCATTTGAATTCTGGGTAGAAATCCCAGTGCCTGATGGGGCTAAAACATTGTCGCAGGTGGTTCTGGGTACATATCGTCAGGCCCCAAGCATGGAGCCCACTCAGCTGTCACCGTATGTCTCCTGGGTGCTGCATTGCTACACAGCAGCAGTTTATTGCCTTTTGGCAGCAGACAGTGCAGTATGACTGGTAGCCATCATCGACGTAGTCCTGGATGCTCTTTTAACTGACCTCGATGAGGTCAGGGGCGCCTGGGCAAACATGGGAGTGACTCAGCCAGGTCATTTCCCTTTTAAGTTTCGTCTCATGGCGATTGAGTCCTACCGACAGTGCACTGTCTTTTAATCAGCAGCCAGCAGAAGATGATGGCCAGCAGTCATACTGCACTGTCTTCTGCCGAGCACCCAGGAGATGACGATGGCTAGCGATCGTACTGCACAGTCTGCTGCCAGCAAGGTGTATAAAGATAGATGAAGTGGCCCAAAAGAAGAAATAGACCAGATTTGTTTTGTATTCATTTTCTCCTCCCTCCCTCCGTGAAATCAATGGCCTGCTAAACCCAGTTTTGAGTTCTATCCTTGAGGTTTTCAGTTCTATCCTTGAGGGGGCCATTCAGTTTCTCACAAAGCCACCCCCTTTGTTGATTTTAATTCCCTGTAAGCCAACCCTGTAAGCCATGTCGTCAGTCGCCCCTCCCTCCATCAGGGCAACGGCAGACAATCTTTCAACGCCTTTTTTCTGTGTAGACATCATACCACGGCAAGCACGGAGCCCGCTCAGATCACTTTGACAATTAGGAGCACATTAAACACCACGCGCATTATCCAGCAGTATATGCAGCGCCGGAAACTTGTAAAGCAAAACCGGGCGTGTAGGCGACATCAGCGCGGTGATGAGAGTGATGAGGACATGTACACAGACTTCTCTCAAAGCACAGGCCCTGGCAGTGTGGGCATCATGGTGCTAATGGGGCAGGTTCATGCGGTGGAACACCGATTCTGGGCTCGGGAAACAAGCACAGACTGGTGGGACCGCATTGTGTTGCAGGTCTGGGACGATTCCCAGTGTCTGTGAAACTTTCGCATGCGTAAGGGCACTTCCATGGAACTTTGTGACTTGCTTTCCCTTGCCCTGAGGCACAATAATACCAAGATGAGAGCAGCCCTCACAGTTGAGAAGCGAGTGGCAATAGCCCTGTGGAAGCTTGCAACGCCAGACAGCTACCAGTCAGTTGGGAATCAATTTGGAGTGGGCAAATCTACTATGGGGGTTGCTGTGATGCAAGTAGCCAACGCAATCAAAGATCTGCTGATATCAAGGGTAGTGACCCTGGGAAATGTGCAGGTCATTGTGCATGGCTTTGCTGCAATGGGATTGCCTAACTGTGGTGGGGCCATAGACAGAACCCATATCCCTATCTTGGCACCAGAGCACCAAGCTGGCGAGTACATAAACCGCAAGGGGTACCTTTCAATAGTGTTACAAGCACTGGTGGATCACAAGGGACATTTCACCAACATCAACATGGGATGGCCAGGAAAGGTACATGGCGCTCGCATCTTCAGGAACTCTGGTCTGTTTCAAAAGCTGCAGGAAGGGACTTTATTCCCAGACCAGAAAATAACCGTTGGGGATGTTGAAATGCCTATAGTTATCCTTGGGAACTCAGCCTACCCCTTAATGCCATGGCTCACGAAGCCATACACTGGCAGCCTGGACAGTTGTGAGGAGCTGTTCAACTACAGGCTGAGCAAATGCAGAATGGTGGTAGAATGTGCATTGGGAAGTTTAAAAGCGCGCTGGCGCAGTTTACTGACTCGGTTAGACCTCAGCGAAACCAACAGTCCCACTGCTTGCTGTGTGCGCCACAATATCTGTAAGAGTAAGGGGGAGACATTTATGGTGGGGTGGGAGGTTGAGCCAAATTGCCTGGCTGCTGGTTATGCATATCCAGACACCAGGGCGGTTAGAAGAGCACAGGAGGGCGCGGTGCGCATCAGAGAAGCTTTGAAAACCAGTTTCATGACTGGCCAGGCTACGGTGTGAAAGTTCTGTTTGTTTCTTCTTGATGAAACCCCCAACCCCCTGGTTCACTCTACGTCCCTGTAAGCTAACCACCCTCCCCTCCTCCCTTCTATCACCGCTTGCAGAGGCAATAAAGTCATTGTTGCTTCACATTCATGCATTCTTTATTAATTCATCACACAAATAGGGGGATAACTACCAAGGTAGCCCAGGAGGGGTGGTGGAGGAGAGAAACACCAGGAGGGGTGGTGGAGGAGGGAAGGACAAGGCCACACAGCACTTTAAAAGTTTAAAACTTTAAAACTTATTGAATGCCAGCCTTCTGTTGCTTGGGCAATCCTCTGGGGTGGAGTGGCTGGGTGGCCAAAGCCCCCCCCACCGCGTTCTTGAGAATCTGGGTGAGGAGGCTATGGAACTTGGGTAGGAGGAGGGTTGGTTACACAGGGGCTGTAGCGGCGGTCTGTGCTCCTGCTGCCTTTCCTGCAGCTCAACCATATGCTGGAGCATATTGGTTTGATCCTCCAGCAGCCTCAGCATTGAATCCTGCCTCCTCTCATCATGCTGCCGCCACCTTTCAGCTTCAGCCCTCTCTTCAGCCCACCACTTACTCTCTTCAGCTCGCCACCTCTCCTCCCGGTCATTTTGTGCTTTCCTGCACTCTGACATTGTCTGCCTCCACGCATTTGTCTGTGCTCTGTCAGTGTGGGAGAACAGCATGAGCTCAGAGAACATTTTATCGCGAATGTGTTTTTTTCGCCTTCTAATCTTCACTAGCCTCTGGGAAGGAGAAGATCCTGTGATCCTTGAAACACATGCAGCTGGTGGAGAAAAAAAAAGGGACAGTGGTATTTAAAAAGACACATTTTATAGAACAATGGGTACACTCTTTCAGGGTAAACCTTGCTGTTAACATTACATACATAGCACATGTGCTTTCGTTCCAAGGTCACATTTTGCCTCCCCCCAGCGCATGGCTGGCCCCTCCCCCCTCCCCATGGCTAATAGCAGGGAACATTTCTGTTCAGCCACAGGCAAACAGCCCAGGAGGAACGGGCACCTCTGAATGTCCCCTGAAGAAAAGCACCCTATTTCAACCAGGTGACCATGAATGATATCACTCTCCTGAGGATAACACAGAGAGATAAAGAACGGATGTTGTTTGAACGCCAGCAAACATACACTGCAATGCTTTGTTCTACAATGATTCCCAAGTATTTGCTACTGGCCTGGAGTGGTAAAGTGTCCTACCATGGATGGAATAAGGCTGCCCTCCCCAGAAACTTTTTGCAAAGGCTTTGGGAGTACATCCAGGAGAACCGCAAATGCCAGGGCAAATTAATCATTAAACATGCTTGCTTTTAAACCATATATAGTATTTTAAAAGGTACACTCACCAGAGTTTCCTTCTCCGCCTGGCGGGTCCAGGAGGCAGCCTTGGGTGGGTTCGGGGTTCTCATCCAGGTCCAGGGTGAGAAACAGTTCCTGGCTGCTGGGAAAACCAGTTTCTCCACTTGCTTGCTGTGAGATATCTTCCTCATCCCCAAAACCTGCTTCCGTGTTGCCTCCATCTCCATTGAAGGAGTCAAACAACACGGCTGGGGTAGTGGTGGCTGAACCCCCTAAAATGGCATCCAGCTCATCATAGAAGCGGCATGTTTTGGGCTCTGACCCGGAGCAGCCGTTCGCCTCTCTGGTTTTCTGGTAGGCTTGCCTCAGCTCCTTAAGTTTCACTCGGCACTGCTTCGGGTCCCTGTTATGGCCTCTGTCCTTCATGCCCTGGGAGATTTTGACAAATGTTTTGGCATTTCGAAAACTGGAACGTAGTTCTGATAGCACGGATTCCTCTTCCCATACAGCGATCAGATCCCGTACCTCCCATTTGGTCCATGCTGGAGCTCTTTTGCGATTCTGGGACTTCATCATGGTCATCTCTGCTGATGAGCTCTGCATGGTCACCTTCAGCTTGCCATGCTGGCCAAACAGGAAATTGAAATTCAAAAGTTTGCGGGCCTTTTCCTGTCTACCTGGCCAGTTCATCTGAGTTGAGAGTGCTGTCCAGAGCGGTCACAATGGAGCACTCTGGGATAGCTCCCAGAGGCCAATACTGTCTAACTGTGTCCACAGTACCCCAAATTCGACCCAGCAAGGCCAATTTCAGCACTAATCCCCTTGTCGAGGGTGGAGTAAGGAAATCGATTTTAAGAACCCTTTAAGTCGAAAAAAAGGGCTTCGTCATGTGGACGGGTGCAGGGTTAAATCGATTTAACGCTGCTAAATTCGACCTCAACTCCTAGTGTGGACCAGGACAAATATTACCTTACAATATGGTATACAGAGCTTATAAGTGAGATCAATGCATGTAGCAACTCACAAGCATTCAATAAAGTCTAAACACATTCTTATCATTCTAATACCTGTTTTAACAATACCAACACACAGCTGAGCCAGACTGATTCCAGCTCTGTGTTTGTCAGTGTTCAGTTGAGACATGGGGACTTTGACATGAGCTGGCGCCTGGTCTGCCAGCATCACAGTTAGATATAAATATATAACCGTGCTTATATACAGCATGTAAATGTTTAAACTAAATTATGAACATTTCTCAAGTTTTTACAGTTAGACCTAAAATCCCACTGCTCCAAACAAGGTCATATCCCACAGCGTATATTGTATTTTTTTTCTGGGCTAGACTGTGACTAGCCAGAGCATGGCTATGCAGGAGACTAAGGAGGAATAATGATCCACACAGCTGCTTGTGACTTGCCCACTCTGTCATGTTGGTGCTCATGTAAACACAAGGCCTGCGTGAAGATGCTATCCCTACCCCAGGAGCACCCGGATGGGGGGAGTGGTCCAGTAGTTATCGTGCTGGCCTGAGATTCAGGACATCTGGGCTTAATTCCTAGCTCTGCTACAGAGCCTCTGTTTGATGTAGTCTCTCTGCACCTTAGTTCCTCATCTGTAGAATGGGGATAGTAGCACTGTCCTGGGGATAGTAGCACTGTTATAAATAGATGGGATAGAATTGATAGTAGGTGGAGTCAAGGCTCTGCTGCACTCAGCACCAGCCAGTAGAGCGAGCAGGATGTGCGGGGAGGGAAGGAAGGAAACTTCCCCCAGAGAAGGTCTGTACCACCTACTTTTCCCCTCTCCTCATTGTGCCCCAGGCGGAACTGTCTCTGTCTCTCCCACAGCCACCCACAGGGCAGGACAGTTATACATCACTCCTTGCTCAGGGCTGATCCTAACATCTACCTTTCATTTTTTATTTCAACATATAAGTATAGTGGGAATGCTTATCCCAGGCTCCAGGTGGCCTGGACAGATCATTTAAAATACAATTCAGAGAGAAACAGTGGTAGAAAACCAACAACTTTCCTCTACAAAGAAGCCAAATCCCAAAAGCAAGAGCGCATATCCCAGCTCCCCCAAAACCTCCAAAATGGAAAATCCATCCTGCCCTATCCACATCCCCAGTACTACCCCCAAAGGACAAGCTTTGCAGTGTACAACAAATGTGACCTATTTGTCACCAACAGGGGATACTTAGCTGATTATTAATTGTCTCAACAATTCTCTCCATTGTCCACCATACTAATTTACCTAGATTACAGATGTGATTCACCTGGGAGGACCCTCAGTTTTCTGTTAAGTTAATGTTCCATTGAGATCAATAGGTGCTGAGAGTGCTTAGCATCTCAAAAGAGGTACGGTATCTTGCAGGATCCTCTTAGTCATCTCCCACACCATTCAGGTAATCAAGATCTGACTACATTTATAACAGTCATCTGTATTATGTGGTGATTTTGTTCTGAATTATGTTAGGGGAATTTATTCTGTTTTAGAATTACCTCAGTATCCCATTCCAGCTGATGTCATGTTTCCAGGAGTGTGAGTGCCCAAGTACAAAACTACCTAGGTTTCATTATTTATTAAAGCTTGAAAAAACAGAGTTATCTGCTCATAAATTCATGGGTAACATCATTTAATACTGCAGTGCTTTTATCACGAAAGGTGCAAGTACAAATAAATTGCTTCTGGGAGCAAGAACGCATTTACAAACATGACAGAGGCTACAGGCAATACTGAGATGAAGATGCAGTGTTTTTAGATCACGAAATAGAGTGATACTGAAGATAGTCTTGAAATAGGCAATATTATAGTCAGTGCAAGGTGCACTCAGAAGAAACAATGTGGCACAGTCTGCACAAAAAGCTGAGGGTAAAAAATAAATGCAATGACAGAATTCTAATAGGCAGCAAGCAAATAAAAGCAAATAAGCATCTGAATATTCATAAGTCTCAAATCAGTAACACTTTGAATTAATACAAACTAGGTTCACAAGGAGGACAGTACTAGGCCTATCAATAAAATACAGTGCTAAATCAGTAGTTGCCAACCCATTTGTGTGTGTGTGTGTGTGTGTGTGTCCCTGAGTCTAGTTTGCTCGGTAGTAACACATTAGAAGTAATGAGTTGAATAGAGTTTCTGTATTCTTGCTACACAACACTCTATACTTGTCTCCCATTGGGAATTGTTCTCCCAGCTCTCGTTTGGAAATGATACTCTCTTACTCTTAGAAGTGGTGATTTTTATCCTTCCATGTTGATTGTTGCACTGAACTTAAGAGTCCATTTTCTTCTCTGTAAACAGGTAATTAGGTTTGTCAGTGTACGTGCAGAGATAAAGATTACTGTAGAATGAGTGAAAGCAAGAATAGATGAATGGATTGCATTTCTAGAGAACATTGCACAGTAGGCATATCTTAGTGCATCACTTCTGTTATGCAGGCAGCAGTGACACGCCATCTGTACCCAGGACCGGCTGTGTCTGGGGGATGAAACTGTCCAACCCCAAAACACACATGGAGTATGCCATTTTGTAGCACAAAATGGCATCCTCTGCAACACGTGACCTCACAGGCACTGCACATGTGAGGTCACGCTTTGCTTGCAAGTGTAGAATTGCAGGCCTTACTGAAAATGTCATGGCACGCACTGGTATACAGAAGTATATATTGATGTACCCGTCTGTTCCGGGGTTCACAATAGAGGGAAACAAGCTTTAAAAAACCTCCAGTTTCATTGTCTTTAATGCTCGTGGTGTCATTTTGTTTTATTTAGGAGCAAGAGATTTGACACTAAAATGCGGAGATGTGTCAGGTTCTCACAAACTAAAACAATACTCATCCCTTCCTTCAGATCACACACTAATCTGCTTGAGTATTGTAATTATAGCAGACTTCTGAAGGTTTTCACCAATGAAAAGTCTCATTTTGGATGTCATCTATAGAGCTTTTGGAAGTGGTGTTCTCTCTCTCTCTCTCTCTGTGCAATATAGCAGCCGCACACAAAACAGATTGCACAGAGTCAATGTGGTTGAAATTAATGGAGTCAGACTATCCACACAATTCTTTTCAACCAAAAAGACTATTTTTTTTTTTCAAAAAAAGAACAGGAGGACTTGTGGCACCTTAGAGACTAACAAATTTATTTGCACATAAGCTTTCGTGGGCTACAGCATGTGTATATATATCTTCTTACTATATGTTCTATTCTATGCATCTGATGAAGTGAGCTGTAGCCCGCGAAAGCTCATGCTCAAATAAATTTGCTAGTCTCTAAGGTGCCACAAGTACTCCTTTTCATTTTGCGGATACAGATTAACACGGCTGCTACTCTGAGACCTTTTTTTTTTTCCTCAGTGATTCGAACACCAAATGCATTTTGTTTCTCAAGAAACGTAGTTCAAGTTAGGGATAAAAAGTAGAAATCGGTGAAGAGCAAAGCCTGCTGTTTAAATCAAAGCCCAAGTTCACCTACATTGGTAGCATTCGAGGCTTGTCACGCAATTCTAGTGAATAGCGCCGCCCTCTCCCAATCTTGAAAAGACTTAAACTGAAAGAATCAGCCTTTCTGGTGGAGGAAGAAGGTTATGTTTCTATGCGTATTCAGTTTTGTGTCTGTTTTCAGATGGGTCACCTGGTCCAAACCACTTCTCTGTGTGTGATAATACTACATAGACCCCTCCCCCCTCATCTTTACGACAGATTCATAATGAGTGTGTAACACTTCTGATGAATCCACACATAGGACTGATGACACAGCTAAGTAGTCCTTACAAGCAGTCCCACTGATGTCAAATGGAATGAATGCAGGAGTAAGCATCTGTACAATGAAACCCTGGCTGACACATGATTTACAATGGTAAACAGAACCAATTACAATACAAAACCTGATTGACACCTGGTTTACAATGGTATTTAGGTGCCTAAAGATCCAGTCAAGTGCCTAGCGGGACTTGCAAAAGGATATGTCCACTTAGGGTGTGTCTATATTGCAATCAAATACCCATGGTGCAGCTGTGGCTGCCTGGGTCAGTTGACTCAGGCTGGGGCTGTGGGGCTATAAAATTGCACTGTAGACATTTGAGCTTGGGTTGGAGCCCAGGCTCTGAGATCCTGCAAGTGGGGAGGGTCTCAGAGCCTCCGAACATCTGCACTGCAATGTTTAGACCCGCAGCCTGAGCCCTGGGAGCCTGAGTCAGCTGACTTGGGCTCTGTGACTCGAGGCTGCAAATTTTTTATCGCCGCTTAGACGTAGTGCTTGATGCTTTTGCAAAGCCCACTAGGTGCCAAAACACCTTTGTAAATTTGGTCCATAGCTATGATATACTTTGTCCTTCCCTGTGAGTAACACAATTATCAGGATCTAACCTGCTGTCTCGCACAGCTGTACCGTACAGGGGGGACCATCTACTTGTCTTTACCTGAGTTAGCCAATTCTTCTCTCTCCATTGGCTCTGTTTGAAAAATGTCCCAAAATGCATTGCACACATAAAGCAAGCGCAGTGCTCCAGCCCAGCACTTGTATGGAGTAGCTGCCCAGAATGCACAGGCAGACTCATGGTTGTGCAATGTGGAAAATATGGACAGTTGACACATGGCTTTGTCTTGAAAACTTCTATTTGGATGTGCTACGAGTATCCATGACAAATGAACATAGAGTCTGGTTACACTTAACATGGTTTTATGGTATACAGCAGCGGTCAAACTTTTGTACTGGTGACCCCTTTCACATAGCAAGACTCTGAGTGCGACCCCCCTCTTATAAGTTAAAATCACTGTTTTTATATATTTAACACTATTATAAATGCTGGAGGCAAAGCAGGGTTTGGGTTGGAGGGTGATAACTCATGACCCTCATATAATAACCTCATGACCCCCTGTGGGGTCCTGACTCCCAGTTTGAAAATCCCTCGTATAGAGCCTTACATTGCTGTCACAATACTACAGAAACAATGTGTGTATTCTTAGCAACAAATTATTATTAAATAATGTAACTGAGCATTGTTTTTTCTATTCAAAACTAGCAAGAAGGAGGGACAGGAAATATGAAATGTGGTAATAGTAAGGATGAAATTAGGAAAAACAATTTTAGTTGAATATCAGGAAATGCTTCTTAACCATGAACTATGGTAGAAACAATAGAAACCCATTCTCTAGCTACTTCGTGAATCTACAATTAACAAAGCACTAGAAAACACACTGTAGGCCACAGTCTTGTACGGGCAGAGAGAAGCACTAGATAATCTAACAGGTCTTTTTCCATCTCTAATGTATATAATTTGATGATTACCAGGTAAGGCCACTCACATCAAAACAGAGGGCAATTATTGACACTACATTTGGGCTTATGCGTTGACATTCCCATTTCTGAGAGACATCTAGTTATGTAATGTCATTTCAAGTGTGTGCATTCTCTGCTTTTTTTCTTCTCCCCGACACAAGTTTCTAAAAAAAAAAAGCCCATTAACAGAAAACGAAACTACCTTTCACTGATATTTGGGATGGAGTTTTATGATCATCCAACAAAAGCAGTGAGCCTTATATCCATATGCTTTCAGGCTGAGAACATTTTTATGCTCGTACACTCCGAAACTGCAACCACCGTGTGGGATTTATTGTGTTTATTTAAAAACAACAAACATTTTCAATTATTTCCACACTGTTCAGGGAGCATAATTTACTTAATACTCTGAGCAATCACATTTCTTGGGGATTGGTGCGAAATGTCACAACTAAAAGATGACTCCCTCATTGGCAACTGAGAGCCCCATTTCCATTTTTCATTTTTTATTTTGATTTAATTTTCAGACAATTCAACTTCCCCACCATGCATGAGTAACTAAATTCATTTCACATGTCAGAAGAGAAAAATTTTCATAATTAAAATCTAAAACAGGGGTGGCCTTTCCTGAGGTGACCACATATTTCATATCTGTTCTATTTTATTTATTCCCTTTTTGTGGTTTGTTTGGCTTTGGACGTATTGTGGTTTTAAGCTGAGTTCTGTTCTGAACAGACAAATGCAAACTTTGATTAGTTTTACTGGATTTTGGATGAACTTCAGGCTGACAGCTCTGGAGATGGAAGTTCTCTCTTTATCCCCAGTAGGGAAATTCACGCCTTTGCAGAGAGCCAGCTTTTTGTGGGTTGAAGTGAGGCATAGGTTTTGAGTTCGACCTCTGGACAGGAGTGAATTTCACCCAGAACAAGCATGGCATGATCAGTAGCAGTGCAAGCATCCCCTCAGTCTGTCTCTTACCTACCATGCTGCAACAGGGCAGGGCAGCCTCTATGACCATTTCATCCTTGGTCAATCTACTGTGGCTGCCCATTCCTGCCAATTGTGCTGCTGTTTTCTGTGTGCCGTAGACATCTGTCCACTAATTGAACTGAGTCCATCAAGTCATTTCGCGTAAGCCGCCAGTCAGCCATTACATGGTAATAACTTTTATTCTTTTTTATTGACTTGGACTGCAATCAAGCTGGTAAGCTTCAGGTGACAAACTCTGTATCCCACCACCAGTCCAGGGAGCCATCCAGTTCTGCTTAATTTAGTTATTCTTTTAATTAGAGATGGGTCTGAACTGAGAGGTGTGGATCTGAGTCTGAACTTTGGAGGAGTTCAGCTTTGATGTTTCAGTTTGGTTTGTTATCGAGAGAGGCTCTGAGCATATATGTACTGTTTCTTTAAACCTGTAGTGGGGAAGCAGGCAACGTGGCTGGGAAAGGCGGTAGGTAGAAGCCCGACAGTGAAGCAGAGGCAGAGAGACTGTTTAGGGACAATGGTGGCTTCCTTGTTATAATAAAGCTCCTTGCTCAATGATAGAAGACAGAGATTCTATGAAAAGCTGAGGCAGGTGCTGCAAGGTTCTGCTTTAGGCACTTCTCTAATTGTAATGTTCTCTTTACAGATCAGAAAATTCCTGTCTTTCCAGCGTTCTGGCTCTTGTTTGGGAAAGCACACTGGCTCTTTTCCCAAAGGTTGGGCTACTTTCCATTAGGAAACCATGAATTGTGATCCTAATGCATTTGCCACAAAAACCTAAAGCAAATAATTATTACAGCTAAGCCATGGTCATAATTTCCATTTCACTGTGGTCAGCTGTGTTTCAATTTTAGGATTAGCTGCTGCTGATGTAACTGGCTTGTGTTCCTCTTGCAGGGTGCAGGTTGTTAATTAAGCACTGATCTAGAACAGTTGTACCTGCTTTAGGCTTGCCAATAGCAAACATGCCTTCTTTAATCAAAATCCACTTCTTGAGATTTGGGGGTGGGGGAGGAAATAAACTTTAAGTAACTCCAGGGACAGCGTTCTGTCAAAATAGAACTGATACGGTCCTGCGCTGCATGGTGTTTGTGCTGCCTTTCCTCTGCCCTGCTGAAATAAATGGTCCCTGGAAAGTGTAGCATGGGGCATGCCAGTAGGCACAGAATTTCAGAGGTTAATTAATCTTCAGACTTCTCCAAGCATAGCTTGAAAAGGATTATTTCTCCCTTCTCCATCCAGCTGGTTGTGATTTGTCTCAATGCTGTATACACCTTCTCTACAAGCGCAGTGGATGTGTTTGCCGTGCTACCAGGAAACATGTGTTTTAAAGCACCGGTGTCGCAAAGCCAGCCGCGCCTATGTTGACGCATGTATGTTTCTCTTTCATGTATCTGAGGTTAAAGAACTGGAACCTGGGAGCCTTCAGCTGCAACTTAGAGGGAAAGTGAGGCTTAATTGTAAGATGGGCTGCACAGAGAGGGTTCAAAGCATGTGTTTAAGTTAAAGTGTATTGACTGATTACCGTCAGTCTGCTGGGCACTGCACAAACAGAGGAAAATATTATCCTTTCCCCAAGGGTCTATACACAGTCTATAGGATCTGCTTATGGCTATCACAGCATGGAGTCATATAACTTGCTCCCCGTCCATTATGTGACTGCAAGTGCTGAATATTCCAAAGGGGAAGTAGCTCGGGCTGGGGGCAATGACAGCCCCCCAGAAAGGCATTGGCTTAGTGTAGATAGGGTGATGCCATGCCCACCCTACCTGTGTGCAGGAAGGCACCACAAGGGGGCAGAGCACTGTGCTTATGTCCTCAGTGCCTCTGCAGGCATCAACCCTTTGCCATCAGATGCACTGGGGGTGGGAGGAGGGAACATGTTCATCCAGCCTCCACTTAGGCTCTAAATTTAAGCATATTCAACTGTGTGTAGTCACCTCAAATGTGAACAAATCAGGGGCCTGAGCCCCTGTGTGTGCAAACTAAGAGGCCACTCTATGAAATATTGGTCCTCGTAGAAAAGAATTACTAGAACCCAGATTTTTAAAGGTATTTAGGCCTTGCTGTGCTCCCCGTTGCAATGCCTAAGCCTCGTTTTCAAAAGGAATTAGGAGGGTCACGGGATTTTGCCTCCTAAATGCCTAAATCCCTTTTGAAAATGAGATTTAAGCTCCTGAATCAGTGAAGCATTGCACCACTGTGGGCAACAATGCCAAAATACCATTTAAAAATCTGGGCCTTAATGCCTGGATCTACACGGTTTTTGGCTTTTTCTCCATATAGCGACATCCTAAGACATATTCAGCAATGAATTGGCTTCGTTAGTATGTTCTTCCAACATTTCCTCACCCCCATTGATCTTTTTCAATGGTTTCAAAGTTCCTTTAGTGGATCCTAATTTTTTCCACCTGAGTTAACGAGCAAGGGCCTCTCCGTTGCAATGGGGTTCTGGGAGCATTCTCCCTGTATCAGACTGTGAAACTAAAGCAGGCTTTTTGTAACTGCCCCTGTGGAGAGGGAGTAAAGGAACGGCCAGGCACCTCATCCGCACCCTCTTTGTGCTGGCATGAGTGCTAGTTGGGAATGTATCTGGTGCCCGTGCAGGAGTGAAAAAGGAGAGGAATCCTTGGGCCCCTTCCAGCAGTTGCAATAGACTGAAACAAAAGAGGCCACCACAAGCCAAGAAAAAGTAGGGGAATCAGTGGTGGACCACTGCTACCCCAACCCAAGGAGAAGAGTGGGAGCTCTTCCTCTGCACTCCCATACACAGCCTGTTACTATAACCCTGAGTCCTCTCACACCAAGGCAGGCACAATCTAGCCTATCCAGTGTGTTGAGGAAAACACAGACATGGTAACTATTAGATCCATGGAGTGAAATCCTAGCCCCATTGAAGTTAATGGGAGTTTTGCCACTGATTGCTATGAGGCCAGGATTTCACCCATGATTTCCATGAAGATTTCTTAGAAATAGGGTTGCCGACTTTGGTTGGATGAATTCCTGCAGGTTTCATCACATGACATTATCTTTAATTAAAGTTTAATCTTTAAATCCTGGAGACTCCAGGACAATCCTGGAAAGTTGGCAACCCTACTTAGAAATAACAGAATGCTAAAGTCCTGGCTCATTTGATCCAAATCGGCTTTCTAACTTCCTTCTTTGTAATTCAGAATGCCAAATCTGTTCTATACAGCATCTTCAACTGGAAGAATCGTTACCCTACTTAAGTAAACTGCATCCCCAAAACATATAAACAACCTCATTTCTAAGTATCCTCCAGATTTGACTCAGACATATTTTGTATGCTAAACCATTGGAAATTAAAATACTTGATGGCAAGAATAACAATATTTAGCACTTACATAGTGCTTTTCATCTTCAAAGCTTAACAAACATTAGCTGATTAATAATTTAACTAATAAATGATGTATTTTAAAGTGTAACTAGTGGGAATGCAGGCCCCACTGGGGAGTACATTTTGATTGGACTTCTCAGACTAAAGGACTGGGATTTCTTTTTCCTCCAAGTCTTGGTGTAAAGTAGATAATTATTTGAGCAGCTAAGTTACCGTGTGATATTATTTAACTAATTTACTCTAAATTGCAAATGTTAGTACACTCCTAAATATTATAAAACCTAAGTATTTAAAAATCAAGAATTTCATTTTTTTTCTTTTGTTTTTATGTCTGGACCAGATGATCAATAAGCAGGTGGTTGAGAACTAACAAATTGTTACATAAATAAAAAGCTACGGGACTGTCATGCTAGCTATCAGACTAAACTGCATTTACAAATGGCATGATTTCCATTTGGTGCTTGTAAAACAAATTAGGCAGAAAAGAACCTTATTCTAAAATATGGTTAACCACTGGCTCATCAAGAGAAAATAGATGACACATACGATCTTTGAAGTAGCAAATGGTGCTACTAAAAAGAAATCATTAATATGCACACTAGCAAAAATTTGACAGGCTCTTGTGGCTGTTCTTCCAGACATCTAACAAGGGTTGTTTCACAAAGCCAATCAGATTTTGCTAAAGCTCCCTTTGTTAATTATTTGTTACTTTGAGTGCAGTGATAAAAGCATGTTAATATGAGTAGTAGTCTTTTTTTCCCTGGCCTAATTAAGGACAAATGCATTTTGTAACATAAAGTAGGTATTTAAAAATATAAAATTGTTTTAAGTTTGTCGGTGTCACCTGAGTTCCTTTCCCAGACACTCACTAGGCTCTAGGTGGCATTAGAGCACTCACCCAGGCCACTGCTCTGCAACATCCAGCTGGCTTTCCCACTCCAGGTAGTCCACCCTTTCTGGAGTTGTCAGTGGACAAAGGGGATTTCACACAAATGAATCACCCAAAAGCTGGGTTAAGGCTCTCTTCCTTCAGAGGACTCTCAGCAGGCAGTGGCAGCCCTAAACTAAGTTCTTAAGTAGATAAAGAATAGTCCCCTCTCAAGATGAGTCAGCACTGGGCCCTCCCTTCCCTCAGGGAGGGACATCAAGCAGCCACCATCCAAGGAGCTTCTGCCTGCAGTCAGCCCTCTGTCCAGGAGCTGAGGACTGAAGGTTTGCACAACTCCCTGGTTTACCACCACCTGAGCTAGGTTTCTCCCTTTTAAGCTCCTCCCTCCACTCCTGACATTTCTCACAGGTGTGATAGGGAGGAGCCACCTGAGCCCATATTAGCTCGTTGACCCCGTGTTAGCTTTGTATACCCCACCACACTAGGATTACTAGTTCTTTTTTCTTTTGAATATGCTTCTGTGTTTCCTTTCATTATTACCAGGGAATGAACCATCTGCTGATTAGAGTTGGTTGAATATTATTATCGATTACATTGGTAAATATATATTGCCATTCTTCTCCACGGCTAAGATGTTCGAAAACACAGCACAATGTTAGGCCCCTAAGTTAATATCTGCGGGTAAATAGGCATAGGCCTATTGACTTCACTTGGCCTTTGATAATTTATATCAGCTGAGATTTGCCTCTCAGGCTCCTAATTAAGTGGACTGTGCAATCAGTGGGAGCTGCTGGGTAAGCATTATTTTTGCAAATCAGGCCACTTAAATATTTAGGAGCCTATAAATAGACTTAACACTATAATTTAGGATTCCTGTGTTTGAAAATCTTGGCCCTAATACTTTACTTGAGTGAAGACTTTTTTTTATCTTGACTCCTAAATAAGTGGACGGAGCACCCACTGAGTTTATTGAGATCCTATATATGGCCTCATTTCAGCAAAGCATTTAAACACATGCGTAAGCTCCACTGAAGCACATGCTTAGTACTAAAGATGTGATTAAGTACTTTGCTGAATCAAGACCTTTAAGTTGGTTAACAGTCTTCTCCTCGATGGGTGTTTAAGAATTTTAAAAAATCCTCCTGTTGATCACCCCACTTTTCACATCCTTACTGTATCCCTTCCCAGTGGCGGGACGGAGGGGGCAGTAACTGCTAAGCCACTCTAGGTGCCCCAAGGATCTGTGCTGTTTTTCACTCCATTGTGCATTGAGCTATCTGACCTTCTGGCCTGTATAGGCTTCTCATGCCTCTCCATGCTGCTGTAGAGTCCACCGATGGGGGTAACCAGAATGCAGTGCAAGAGTCTTCTCTTTCCAACCCCACTTCAATGGTGAGACTCTCCCTCTTCATCACTCATAGCCCCTGCCAGACCCTGGAGTCTAATCGTAGGACTGAGCCTTCTACCTGATCATTTTGATCCACTGCTAGACTTCTATTCCAGTTCCTCCTTAAACACTCTGCTTACCAGGACTAGTAGGGTCTCTTTCTTGCAGTCTCTCCAACTGTTTCTTCAAGAGTTTACTTTTTCCCCCACCATCTATTTTCTATGCATTATAAAATTCTAATCACTATACTCCTTAGAGCATTTCAAATTCCCTCAAAGTCAGTTTTCCCAAAGAAAGAAATGTTTGCGCTGTTCATGTCCGTCATAAATGTTACAGAGCTACTGAAAACGCCATCAGTTGGTCCAAGACGTTCAGCTTCAACATCTTCCCAATGGGGGCATGAAGGGTGTTTTGCTCTCCAGCAATTTCCCTTTAGGGGTCTTGAACAGTGAGCTTTATTTCTACTGCAGTGAGTGAAGGTGGTAACCAGCTTTCTCTTTCTGTCCTGCAAAACCATCGGGGGTTGTTGAATAGTCACAATCATTCCACATCAGCTCAGCGGCAGCCCTTTCCTTCCAGACTCCATCCCTTGTTTGACTAAGGACAAAAAAGCAATCTTCAGAAGTTCCATTCCGCTCGCCTCCAAATTCCATTCCTCTCGCCTGACATCTCTGCTTGACTTCTTGTCAGCTGCTTCTTGTGAATAAGGAGGGAAAGATTTGTCCCTAGATAGACAATAACTATTGACAGTCATTAAGAGTTTAGGTGTTACTTAAGGCTGGAAAGTAAATAAAAATGAAACCAGTGTGATTCATGATTGTCCCTCAGTAAAACAGTCCTCAGTGTTTCTATGCAATCAGTCTCAGCGCATATGGAAAATTAATTCCCATTATGTTTAAAAATAGCATTTTGTCAAAACCACAAGATTGCAACAATGTAAAAATAGTCTAAATGGAAAGATTATATTAAATGTATGGAAATCTTTTGCACTGGCTATTTAGGTAGTAGGAAGAGGAAAAGAAGAGCAAAAATTCAGTATTGATAATGGAATTATAATAAGTAACAGCTTTAGAATCTAATGCTGCCTTATGGCATTTGGATTTGAATACGGAAGGGTCAATACCTAACTAGGATGAAAGGGGAAGCATGGGCTAGTAGTTAAAACAGAGAAATAGGAGTTCTACATTCTATGCCGGGCTTGGCCACAAACTTGTGTGACTTTGGTCAAGCAACTTAACTAGTGTCTGAACCACTGGGCCAGCCTTCCTTTCAGCATAAGTCCCACTGTAGTGGTACGAGCTGGTAATGGAGAGGGAATTTTGCATCTCCTAGACATGGCAGAGCAATGGTTTGGCCATTCCATTGTGATTTGACCATATGATGAGGCAAAGTGTTTCTGTCCCTCCCGCAAACTGCATAGTGTAGTTTGTCATACAAAATCCATTTACTTAGGCTTTGTTCTGGTCCAGGCAAGGGGATGTCTAGGGAGGGAGGAAGAATTTCCCCTTATTGTTTAAGAATCCTTTGGATATCTTCACTGGATGGCACCATAGAAGTGGAAAGGATGATTATTAATGAATTAACTAAATGATTAATTTAGTTTTAAAAGCTAAATTATTTAATTATTCATTACATTAGCCCCAAACTGGCAGCAGTGATGAGACAAGAAATCCATCTGCAAAGCAATAACATAACTCACATTAAAGAGTGTTTCTCAATTATTGAATGAATTAAACCATAGGTTATAAACAAGTTGGCCAACAGACTTTCTCAGGCATGCTAAGAATGATGCCTCTCTGGTGCATCATTACAGATGATAGCAATGTGGGATTGAAGGCAAGATCAGGTCATATCTAATGAAAAACAGTTTACACTTTTAAAATGTGGTCTGTCCAAAACAAATGAATCCTTTCCTTAGAAACTCAAGCTTAGGTGAACCAAGGTGCGTAGTTTAGAGGAAACATCCCTTAGGAAGCAAGGGGGAATTTCTCAGTGCTAGAGAGGCTTTCCAATACTTGTTCAAGTATTCCAAACAGCATCACATTTAATCGAGAGATATTGGGCCAGAGTTATCCCTGGTGTATAGCTCCACTAAAAACACTGAAGTTACATCAGGAATGAATTTGACCTACTTGCTTTTAATGGTGTGACTGAGACAAATTTTAAATAGTTCCCATTGGCAATGGAGGGAAGATATTTAAAACAAGGGATAGGGATACTTTTACTGTGTACTTATTTGTTGTGTCTATAGGCCCCAAATGAATTCAGGTCCCTACTGAGCTTGGCACCATACAGACACAGAGGGTATGTTTATGCTGGATCTGGAGGGTTAATTTCCAGGGTGGGTAGACATACCCACACTAGTTCTGATTGCGCTTGCATGCTAAAAATAGAGGTGTGGCCAGAGAGGCATGAGCACCAATATGGGTGAGCCACCTGACTACGTACCTAATGTATCAAATGGGATCAGGTGGCCAGCCCATCTCACTATGGCTGTGCTGCTATTTATAGAGCATTAGCTCAAGTAGAGTTAGTTCAGGTATGTCAACCCAAGCTGGAAATTACTCCTCCTGCTCCAGTGTAGACATACCCCATAGTAATTGATAGCCCCTGCCCCAGGCAGTTAATAACCCAAATAAACAAGGCAGACAAAGGGTGAGATGGAACACCAAGGAGAAGTAACTTCCTAATGTCACCCAGTAGGTCAGTGGCAAAGATGGGAATAAATCCCAGTTCTCCACAGTCCCAGTCCAGTGCCCTAGCCAAAGAGTTAAATACCTTCACTGTCTGCTATTCAGGAGTACGTGGAAATGCCCTTGACTATTTTGAAGAAGGATCTTTAATCTATCCTTAGGCACTGCACTCCTTCAGTGGGAACTATAAAATCTATTCTGGATCTACCTTATTCCTTCTAGCAAGAATGGATGGAAAATCAGACTTCCAAATCATCACTAACTTGAGGTTTTTTAACAATAACAAAGTAACATCTTTATAAAAATAGAAAACCTGTTCTACTCAGTTCTGCCTTTCTTTTCCTTTCCAGTTCTCTTTTGCAGAAGCATGAATGCAACTTGGCACTGTGCTTATCATCTTACAAAGCAGAAGTCAAAAGTGTTTGGCACCAGATACTTGGCAAATACTATACACTCTGCTATTTTAGATGTCACATGAGCCACTGGATCATAGGACTTGATCTTGCAAAGTTTTAAGTACATGAGTAAATGTACATGCCTGTACATAGAACATGTAGTTGTTCTATTGAAATCAGTAGGACTACTCACACACCTAGTTATCTATGGGCTTAAGTCATTACAGGATTAGTGTCTTATTCTCTGTAAGAATTCAGATCGAATAGGATAAGGCCAAAACACTCATTGAAGTTCATGGGATCTCCACATTCAAAGCAGCTGTGGGATTGGGTCCTGCATTTCTTGACTATTAATAATTCTAGTTTATTTGTGCTACAGAAATATCTAAGAAGCTTCAGCATTTTTTTTCCAGCTCCATAGTGAGATTCTTGAATTAGATTTTGAGACATCTTGTTTCACACATACTGCAGAGGCGGAGAATGGAGGCAAGTTGTCATGCATGAATGAAGATTCTGTGAAGTAGATAACAGATATTTTCCCACCTCCTATAAAAGTCACAAATGACTCATCTGAAATGGGGGAGATTAGACATGGCCAATAATCTGCGTACCGCTTTGCTGATGGCAGATGTTGTGAACCCTTGTCAGCAGAATGACCCAAGATAAAGTTTGTGTTTCACCTAACAGCCCAGGAAACCTGCCAGTTTCGTGTTCACAGAAGCTCTTATTCTAAAGCTTTGAAACGGTAGTTTGGGATCTCTCTATTTCTCTCTCATCTTCAAACTCGCAGATTCTTAATTCTGAGAAGGAATTTAGAGCAATTTTTCAAAATCTGCTCCTAACACAGGGACTGACAACTTATAGGAGATACATTTCACCAAATAAGAAAGAAAGAATGGCTCAGGGTTAGGGGCCATTCAAAAGTCACCTAGATAAATCAGAAGCCTTAAACTCAGAATCTTAATAATAAAAATTAATGAAGCCCACTTGCAACAGTGGGAATTAGGAAAACAATCACCAGTAGAGCGTTAGCTTCACTAGAACCAGGGGGACATTTTGGAAGCATTAATTCATAGAGGCACTTAAAAAGGCATCGCTTAAATGTATCTTTGTCATGAATTCTAGCAGACAAAGAGTTACTTTAAAGTAATTTACACCATCCATCATAAAATATGTCATCAAAAGGAATGATTTCAATTTAACACAGGATTGTAAGCTCCCAAGGACTTTTGGACAGTGAACAATGAGCTCAACCGCCCTCTTGAGACATCTGCTTGACGAGCAACCTAGAGAGTTCTTGAGGCTAGAGGCTCTTGTATCTCGCTATTTATAGCCTCTATGATAGCTCACGTATCTGATGTGTTTGACAAGGTGTGGGTCTCCAAAAGCGAATAATATTGGGCATGAACGTCTAATTCCTGAAATATCCAGTACCCAAGGCTGAGGGTTTTGTGCTTTTGCAGAAATCCTTGAAAAGGGAAATTACTCTTGGTAGCAGCACGGATTCTTCTGAATTTGTGAGCCCCTTGCAGACTGCAATGCTTAAACTCTCATAGGTACACAGTGAATCTCACCCTGCTTCATGTTTTTTCTTAAAACCTCAGCGATTGCATGAGAATCGCAGCTTCCATTTTTTAAAAGTACATTTCTAACTCTCATAGCTGTAGAGAAAAACCTGAAAATATATGAAGCAAGTGCACCCCAAAGGCTCAGTAACCAGAAAGCAAATGGAAAGAATGTAACATTTAAAAAAACATATAATTTTAAACTAGTCTGGATGATTTTTTTCATGATTTTGACCACTTGCATTTGGCAATAGTGAATCTGGTTTAGGGTTAGGCTTGAGGCAGGGAAATATATGGAAACTGAATTGGTCTCCTCCCCATGGTGGGGAAATGTAAGGTGTAAGTGTTGATTGTTCAGAGTTGTCAGTCCATACTTTCCAGTGGGTTAGCCAGATTATAGCCCGGAGATTTTTTTCTTGAGCAACTTTCTCTTCTTGATACAAGAGGACAATACCCAGGAGAGTAAAACACCTTCCCCTCCTTATCAGGAAACATACCTCCCCTCTCCCCCCATCCCATTCTAATGCCTTTACCTGGATCCTTTTTACACAGCTGCAAAACCTTTTCACTTCCGAATCCCAGACCAACCAGTTCTACTCTTGAGCTATTTTATAAACTTAAATCATCTGAGCTGAGGTTTTCCACAAGCAGATGTAAGCTTCATAGTATATTTAATGGAAGCGATTGAAGTGGAGACGTTGACATGACCAATATATTCATGACACAATGAGTTATTTATTAGCTTCCCTGATTCTGAATCTTTACTCTGGAGAGACCAACAAAATGTATCTCCTTTGAAGAACTAAGGGCAAGATGTCACATCAGTGCCTTCATGAATATGTCGTAGCTTTTAACAGTAAGCTCTTTATCCCCTGCAGATACATATTCACACATGAAACAAAAGGTAAAGTAGAGACCCTTCACGGTTGGACATTTGTGGATATTTCATTTTTATTATTTTTCATTACATTAAGAAGTTGATTGAAATTGGGATGAGTAAAGGAGAATAGAATATGGAGTGTGGTGGAAATGGGGAGAGAAGGAGAGATCAAGAGCCCAGAATATTTTCCTCTCTTCGTTCTCCTGGAAGAGGCAATACCTTTAATTGTTATACCAATAAATTAAAAACCAGCAGGATCTTATTAAAGGGGAAAAGGCAAAATACCACATTTATTGTGAATACAGAAAGAATCTTAGTAAGCAGTTAGTTATAGCTATAACATTCCATTCAATCTCATATTTATTCACACGTTCATTCACACACACACACATACACACACACACAGGTTCTGCAAGGTTGTTATCATAGTTACCAGCCTTAGAGTTGCTCATGCCAAGCCACTGGCCAGGTGGCCTGGACATGAGGAGGGAGCAGGGCCTTGTCAGATGCTCATCTGATGCTCCTGGAAGTTGGTTTGCAGAATCAGACCCCAAAGTTCTCACTTTCTAGAGTCTATTTTTATAGGAATTTCTTCCTATGCCAGTCTATGGGAATTGCTTCATCATGCTGTTGCTGAATCAATCAGCAGATAGCACATTCCTGACGGCTCCGTGCTGCTAGATGTTATCTTGTTCTTTGGTTCTCCCATTCTTGAGGCTGTTGAGTGGAGTCCAGTCTGCCCTCCGGGGGTCCTCTGGTTATTTCCACTTGACGCCTTCTTCAGCCGATGGACACTGGATTCTTAGGCTGGCACCTCTCTGATCATTCAGTTATTCACACCAAGCATCCATCCACATACATCCTCTATCTCTATTTTAATCACAATTGTTAATACAACAAAAGGGCGGGGAGTCTCTGGGTGCTGTTTCTGTTGTTACAGAGTATTGCTTTGAGTCTCTCTCTGTGTGACTTGCTTTGAGAACAAATTCTGTCTTAGAATGTACTAACGCAATTAGCAGCTTGCAAGTTTCACACATAGAGGGAGAGAAACAGTACCAAAAACCAAGAGACCTCTTAATTAGTAATACCCTGGAATTTAAACTCTGGGGAATCAAACTCATTTGTGATTTTAATACAGAACTTCTTTAATATGATCCAACATAATGAGTTACTTTTTTAACAAACCGTTAGCTGCCTAGGAACTTCGCAGCTTTTACTATACTTCACAAAATGGTCATTTCCATCATCTTGCTGGCAGTGGGACAGAACTGAGATGTACTTCTCCAAAAGCATGTGCTCCTAATACTTTGTGCTACTGGAGAATTGCTGTTCACACTTTGTCTATTGCAATGTTGTTATAGCCATGTTGGTCCCAGGATATTAAAGAGACAAGGTAGGTGAGGTCATATCTTCTGTTGGACCAACTTTCACTGGTGAAAGACACAAGCTTTTGAGCTACACAGAACTCTTCTTAAAAAGCTTAAGAACATGAGAATGGCCATACTGACTTAGACCAATGGACCATCTAGCCCAGAAACCTGTCTTTTGACAGTGGACAGTGCCAGGTACTTCAAAGGGAATGACCAGAACAGGGCAATTATTGAGTGATCCCTCTCCTATAACCCAGTCCCAGCATCTGGCAGTCAGAGTCTTAGGGACACCCAGAGGATGGGGTTGCATCCCTGACCATTTTGGCTAATAGCCATTGATGGACCTATCCTCCATGAACTTATCTAATTCTTCTTTTGTACCTAGTTATACTTTTGGCCTTTTCACAACAAATTGTCACAATGAGTTCCACGGGTTGACTCTGTGTTGTGTGAAGAAGTATTTCCATGTGTTTGTTTAAAGCTGTTGCCTATTAATTTCATTTGTGACCCCTGGTTCTTGTGTTATGTGACAGGGTAAATAAAACTTCCTTATTCACTTTCTCCAAACCAGTCGTGATTTTATAGAGCTCCATCGTATCCCCCCTAGTTGTCTTTTTTCCAAGCTGAATAGTCCCAGACTTTTGAAATCTCTTCTCATATGGAAGCTGTCCCATACCCTTCATCATTGTTGTTCTCTGTGCCATTTCCAATTCTAATATATCTTTTCTGAGAGAGGCGACCAGAACTCCACACAATAGTTAAGGTGTGAGCATAGCATGGATCTACATAGCGCCATTGTGATATTTTCTGTCTTCTTATCTATCCCTTTCTAATGGTTCCTAACATTGTTAGCTTTGTTGCTGCTGCACATCCAGTATCACTCCAAGATCTCTTTCTTGAGTGATAATAGCTAAATTAGACCCCATCATTTTGTATGTATATTTGGGATTATGTTTTCCAATATGCATTACTTTGCATTTATAAGCATGGGATTTCATTTGCCGTTTTGTTGCCCAGTCACCCAGTTTTGTGAGATCCCTTTTTAACTCTTAGTTAAAGCCAAAGATGACAACAATCTTGACTAATTTTGTATCATCTGCAACATTTGCCACCACCCTGTTTACCCTTTTTTCCAAATCATTTATGACTCTGTTGAAAAGTGCTGGTCCCAGTACAGATTCCTGGGGAGACACCACTATTTACCACTCTCCATTCTGAAACTGACCATTTACTTCTACCCTTTGTTTCCTGTCTTTTAACAAGTTACTGATCCATAAGAGGACCTTTCCTCTTATCTCATACTGAAGAGCTTTTGGTGAGGGACTTTGTCAAATGCTTGCTGAAAGTTCAAGGACCCTATATCTACTGGATCACCCTTGTTCACGTATTTGTTGTCTACTTCACTGATAGAAGCTGGTCCAATAAAAGATATTATATCACCTACTTTGTCTCATTATTGCCTATGACACACAACTGAGCAGTTCTGATACAATAAAGCAAAAGGCAATGGTAACCAGAGCGGGGACAGACATGAGTTTCACATGCCATGAGAATGTATGATATGTTGGGGAAAAAAATCCTACCCTGAGTCTGGATGAAAAGTCAAAATCTCAAAAACTTTTGTGAATCAGAATATGTGGGGGGGGGAGGGAGAAGGAGGGGAGAAATGGTTTGGGTCAGTCAAAGTGCTTTCGTTCCAGTAACTTTAAAATGCTTTCATGTTTATTTCAACCATCTTTTATTTTTTAATGTTTACTATAATTAGCTTAAATTTCAAACAGTTTGAAGAAGAAAATGAATATATTGTTTTGAAAATGTCAAACATTTTTTCAAACTGTTTTTGAGTCACCTTTTTTTCCCCAAACCAACCCTCTTCCATAAACAATCAGTTTCAACAAATTGGCACTTTCCAACAATTAAACATTTCAGTGGGAATTCTTAGCCCGCTCTTTGGTAACAAAAAAACTAGCTCACTATGATACTATTGTCTTTTTTGTCCAGGAAATTCAAATTCTGACTGTTCCCTTGGCAATATTGCAAATAAAAAAGCCAGAACCTTGGCAAATATTTTACATCTTATATAGTGCCCTTAATCTGTGGCAGAACCCCCAATTATATCATTGATGGTTCTTGGGTCAACTTTAAGCCTGGAGTTACTGGTAGTTGCTAGTGTTTTCATTGTGTAAAACATGGGTGGGTTATTCAGTAAAAGTGAACAATTCATACAGTTTCTTCATATTAACTTAATGATGTCATTTCAACAGGCTTTCTTTCATTTCCCAAATTTTTACCTGCAACCACCTCTAAAAATAACCAAAAGAATTTTTTTTAAAATAGGTAGGGAAGGAAACCAACAGGCTGGCTCTGACAAGTAAAATCTAAATACTATGTGTAGTATCTCAACACAAAATGCCATTAACAGTAACATGAATTGTGTGTCTGATGTATTATTCAGAGCAATGAAAATGTACCCCTTGGTTCCTACATGCCAACTAAAATCATAATCGTAAAATTAATATGACAAGAATACAGCTGGTCCTTTAAGGGCAAGGTTTTGACCCAGACTGCAACTATATAGGAGAGTAAGAACCCTCCTTACTCCTCTGTCTAGGCTACACTGGCAAGGGCTAGGATTCTCCACACATGCTTGCTTCCCTTTTGGAATAAATAGGCAGATACAGGTGGGAAGGGAGTAAGAATTGGCAGAAACTTGACTCTGCCCTCTTTCCTTTGTGTCAGCCAGCTGAGCTCAGTCAGCATTAGAATGGGTAGAAAAATTTCCACAGAAATGTTCTTTGATGCAGGATTTGCTATTTGGCCAAAATGGAAACTTCTGCAGGAAATGTCTTTTCAATTAAAGGTTCCACATTTTTATTGAAAAAGCAAAGATTTGAAAACAAATATTTTGAAAATCATCAGCTTTTCAACAAACACCTGAAAAAATGTAAACATTTCCCCCTCGTTTTTCTTCTTCCAGAAAAAGGGACATTTCTCAACCAGTTCGAGTCAGCATCTCTTCTGTAGTAGTTTGTGGCTAGTATAGGTCAGTAGTAATTGACAATCCTTCCTGAAGCAAAGGAGTAGCAGATAGCAAACTCCCCTTATGACAGGACATCAAGAAACCAGATCATGATGATTGGGAGAATGGGCTGACAGTAATGGAGTGTGCCTTGCACCTGGAAAAGAATGTGAACCAGTCACTCCTTGATCTGCACAAGCTGGCAACTGACAAGAATGACCCTCATTTGTGTGACTTCATTGAAACTCACTGGTGGCTCAGCAATTATTTCCTCTTACTATATTCTGTGTCTGTGTGACACAATTGAGATCAAAGTGGTTTGATAGCTTCATAATGTTAAGGCCAGAATGGTCCATTAGATCACCATTAGATCATTCTATAGCCTGGTAAAACACAGGCCACAACATTTTATCCAGGTCCTCCTGTATTGAGCCAAATGGTGCTATTCAGATATTACAGAGCAAAATTATTTCCATGAAAATTGTTTTCAAAGTGTGGTTCTACTCTGAAAAGTGTACCCCCCAGATCTGGTCTTCGTCTTCAAAGTCCTGTCTGTTCACTGCAGGGACCAGAATGGATTTGTCCTGCTCTTGCTCCTCTGAGCTCTGCAAAGCAAATGCTAATGAAAAAGGGGGACTTGCATTTTACGTCTTTTTGCACACAAAAGAGATAGGCTTGGAGAAGTGTCCCTGAGAGTCTAATCTGGCCTGTAGAACCTTAGTTATTAGTAAGTGCAAAAAGAAAGAAAGAAAAGAAACCAGCGTGTGCTTCCCATCCCAGGTTGTATCTGCAGGACTGGTCATCAGAGAAACTTTGCCATTGACTGCAAAAATAAGTTAGACAAAACTCTCTATCTCTCTCTAAGGTATTTCTGTAGTTTGGCACTATCAATGGTGTCCTTTTTGGGACATCTGTGCAGTGTTACAGCTAAGAGGGAATAAAACCAAGAGTCAGCACTGGAATGCCTACAGCAGAAGAGCTTTGGTTGGCTATATTAGGATAAGCTTCCTAAAAATGGGGCTTGTTAAACTGTGGAATCATCTCCCAAAGGAAGTGACAGATACTTCAATGCTTGAGACACCGGACAAAGCATTAAAAAGTAATGCTCTGGCACTGGCCTGTGGTCTCTGGGAGGATCAGGAGCAAGGGATGGACAAGATGATATAGTAGTTCTTTTCCAGCTGCAGTTCTTATGGTTCTAGGATACCCAATGCTTAAATAATTCACACTAACCTAGCAATCTCAATCAGTTCTCAACTCTCCCTTTCACACAATACGCATGTATTATATTGCTAAAGGACAGTGTATTTGGCACTTCACCCATGTACCTTCGGCTTGATCTCCTTCACTGAGTTTTTATTTTTGTGGCAGGAAAAAGTCTTCTGGGATCTGTTGCTCAATCTTTCCTTTATGCACGGCCTAATACGTTACAGCTGTAATAGGCAGTAGGAGCCTGATTTTTCTTAACGGCATGAATGCAAGAATACATGTGCATTGAGGTACCTAATTTGCATAGGCAATTTCAGTGATTGTGCAAGCAAATCATGTAATTTTACATGGTATATGTCTGACTAGCTCTTTGCATGTACCGTTGCAGTAATTGTACACATAATTGTGCATACACTGTTTAAGAAAAATTGGCTCTAAATGTTAATATGTTTACTTGTGAGATTCAAATTTATCTTTGTTTTACCTTTTTTTACTCACTCTCTGATTGACATCTATTCAGAAAGCTGTTTCTTTAGGCTGTGTTTATATTTTCCAGGTTGACATGTATACTGTCTCTACTAAGACCTTGTGTTGTCTGTCACATCCGCTTGCATTTTATTTAATAACGTACCTGTCATTTTGTCTAAAACATGACTCTGATTCTTTGGTTATTTCCCCTAAACTCTTCCAAAATTCGACTTTCTTAAATCATAGCCCATGTTCTCAAACCAGCCTTTAAATCTGCACCAGTAATCAACTACAGGTGCAATTTTGTGAATGCAACAGATTACAGTTGGAAATTACAGAACTTAAACATCCAGCAGGTCCCTTATTTGTAAGCACAAACAGCAGGTATGAACGAAATCAGTGGGAACTGTAAAGGCACAGCCCCTCTTGCAATCAGGTCTGCTGTTTGCATCCACAAATTAGGTACTAAGAAATCAAATTTTACCATTTGTACCATCAGTTGATTGCAGGAGCAATAATAGAGCCGAGGATAAAGTCCCTCTAAAAATAAAGCCCTTAAAGTTCTCTTGTGGTTTTCATATAAACATAGGATTTGTCATGCACAGTCGGATAATTAATCTGCCTCATCTAGTGTCCTGCCTTCAGCCGCAGACTGAAGCCCCATGCTTCAGATGAAGGCAAAAAGAAAACATAATCTAATTTTAATCTACTGTGTATGTAATGCTAGATATGGGGAGGAAGCCACCGTGGGCTTGTCTCCTCGGTGCATCAGACCACACTAGAGGGTTTGTAATATTCGCTTGTAGAAGGCAGGAATCCTGTTAAATTCCGCACCCTCCTCCCCCCAAATTAACAACACGACAACATACAAGACAAGAGTTTAGCAATTAGATATGGATATATCACCCATCTACCAGCAGAGGTGCTGTCTACACTGAACATTACAGGGTGTAAATTCTAGTGTGCACTAGGGTAGACATATAACTGGCCCATGTTGGCCCTGCTGGTGTACCCTAGCAGTTCCCTAGTTCTGTAGATAACTTGTAGTGCATGCCAGCAGGCTCCACACAGGCTAGTTAGTGTGCAATACATGGTGCAGTAGAATTCACATGCCTGTAGTGCAGACTAATTCACCTTGTAGACAAGTCCTGTATGTTTGTGCAACATCTAGTATGGGGGGGCTTTGATTCTGAGTGAGGTTTCTGTGAACTACTGTAATATCTATGATAACAAGCTGGGTTTTTCCGTCTTATTCTGATTAGTTAAGACTACATGAGACGCACAAAAGAGGGATGGTGTTGTGGTTAAGAAACTGAACTTGGGCTCAACAGATCTGGCTTTAATATGCAGCTCTGTGTGACCTCATGAAGGACCTGCATAAGGTCTGGAGCCAAAAGAAGGTGAAATTATATACAAAGGTACAGATTTATCAAACCTGTACAAAAGTACAGATTTATCAATCCTCTAATGTGGCTCTGAAACATGGAGGTTGCTTAAACAGGCATCAGGAGGCTGGATGCTTTTCATATGCATTGCCAGCAGCGATTACTGGGCAGAAGATGGTTTGATTTGTTTATTGAGGACTGGCCTTGAGAGGACTGAAGTAATCATCGGTTACTGCCGGCTGGCACTTTTGGGTCATATAGCCTGCACATAGAGCCCTGAAGATCAGACTTAGGAGAGAACTTTGCCTGGCCTTGGACTGGCCGATGCCATGCGGTCGTCTGTGATTCACCCAGCTGCACCAGATCAGTAATTACGCTGTGAAGCTTTTAGAAGTCTAGAATAAAGCTGTGCAATGGGGCCATGGACACTTGGTGCTATGGACCTTCACTCTTGAAGCTGCTTGTTGTTGTAGCTGTAGCCTCAGGCACATAACTTCACCTATCGGTGCCTCAGTTCCCCATCTGTAAAATGGGGATAATAATCCTTCCTTTCTCCCACCTTTTACCTGCCTTTCTATTTAGCTTTTAAACTCTTTGAGGCAAGAACTGTCTCCTACTATGTATAGGCACCATGTCGAAAACAATGAGGCCCCAATCTCAGTTGACCTCCAGGTGCTACTGTAATATGAATAATAAATGGTACATACTCTCTGTGCGTGCTTGTTTTTCTTTCTCAAGTTGATTTAGTTGTTTAAAATGTCTTATTTAATCCTACTCATGGTTGGGAAGGGAAAGTCAAACCCAGCCATGTATTTTGTACCATTAAAGGCTCTTACAATTTGGTCTGAAAAGCAATCATTGAATACTGAACTACCCAGAATTTTATATCTACATGTATCTCGAGGGTTTCCTAATGTATACTTAGTAGTTTGAACTCAACCATAATTACATCCTTATTATCTTCATAAGATTTACTTATCTCATTATCAACTCCTTTCTGTGTTGGAGGTCAGTAGCATATCCCTTTTATTAGCCATTTAATCCTTCTACCCAGTAGCTCAATTCTGATTGATTCACTTACTATACTTCTCTACAGCTAATATTTCTGACATTTAATACTAACCTCTCCCCTTGCCTTTTACTCTGTCCAAAATAATCTCTACTCCTAACATGCTTGGTAATAAACTCAGGATCTATAAGAGTGCTGTAGGTCACCAATAAAATGTTTGATTTTTGCCTTTCCAAGCGCGTGTATTGTGGTGCTGCAGTAATATTAATTGTTTGCAAAGCAGCTTGTAAAGACTGTAGTGGTAATGGTGGTAAGCTATAAGGACCAGATCCTGCTATTGGTACAGAAGCTGGTCCTAACTTTGCAATCCTTATAACAGCACTTATCCATTTTCTTTCATTTTTCAAACACATTGTGCTCCTGCTACCTCTACTAGTTTGTTTAAAAGAGAAAACCTTTACTTGTTTTATTTTTTCTTTTATTGATTGCATCTGAGTTCTATGTTTCTTCTTTCCTTTCTCTTATACTGTCATTCACAGATAGCTGCTTTCAGCTTCAGTTCTTGTTTACATTTTCTTCTAGGTTTCAGAGTGGCAGCCGTGTTAGTCTGTATCCGCAAAAAGAAAAGGAGGACTTGTGGCACCTTAGAGCCTAAGAAATTTATTTGTTAGGCTCTAAGGTGCCACAAGTACTCATTTTCTTCTAGGGTTCTCTTTGTAGACAGGAATTCTTCAGTCCACGCAGCAGTGGGAGGAGAAAGCCTACCTCTGACAAAGCTTTCAGCTACTTTCCCAAATAGATTGTTTCCTGTACATTATCTTGAAATGGCATTAGAAAGTGATTTTTTTCTCTCTCTCCCTTATCTGGTTAAACGAAACTTTTTTTTTTTTTAAACAAGGTGACACTTATTTAATTCTGAATATATTCCAGCTCTTGGCAGACTTAAGCATATAGCTGATTGCATACTAAGTCTAGCAAGGATAATTGCACCAACTCTGATCTTTTAGAACACTTACGTGGACCAAAACAGTTTTCAGTCACTTCTGATTGACTCTGCTTTTACTTGGATTTACATTTTGTAAACTTCAAATATTAGGACTTTGGTAGGATGGTTAAACTCTCCTTAGTTATGTATCATGTGCAGCCTTAGTGTCTGCTAGGCCGTTTCAGAATTAAAACAGTGTGTGGGGTTCTTTTTAAAAAGCATGGTGATTTGGGGGCAAGGTTTACAGCGATTTACAGTAGTGTGGCCGAAAGCGCTCATTGCAGCCCTGAACAAACAAGAAAGAAAAAGGAAAAAGCAAGCAATCACGGGGAGTATGGAGTTCTGGTCCATGACTAGGGTTCGTTGGCGCTACTAGAAATAATATTGCACAAGGCAATGTACAAACCACAGAACAAAAATACGGTCTCTGCCCCAAGGAGGTTACAATCTAAGTATAAGTCCAGAGACTACAGATAGATATAGACAGGGGAATGAAAAGACACAATGAGATGAGGCTGGTTGACTCTGTGTTGTGCGCGCGCACGCACTGGGAGGAGGGGGATTTGGGAACTAGCAGAAGATGGGACCTCCATCTCAACTTTTCTCTACCTTACTTTTTTCGTCCAAGCCTCCAAATTCCCTCTCTGCATTAGTCATGCCCCTTTTGATAAGACTTCCATCCATTCAGACTCTCTTCAGAGGCAGGTAGAGTCCCCCCCACAGACACACACTTGGTCCGGTCTGTCTTTTTTCTACACTTGGCAACACTGGAAATAACGTGTCACACCAATGAGATCTCATTGAATTGAACTGAACTGACTGCCATGAAACCACATTTACCAGTTTCTGAACTCTTATTTATTGACGCTTGTTGGGCCTTAATTATGCGGGGCAAAATCAATCCCTAGCACAAGTTAAAGAATTCGCCAAACTCCTCACACATGAATAGATTTCATTGTTCACTTCCTTTGCACCATCATACCTTCACAGTTTGTATCCTTTCCAACACCATGCTCTCACGTAAAGTCCTGGCAGCATCTGTCTCAGTTTCTTAATTGCCCCACCTCACATTTAGGGCCCAGCCTGGCTCCCACCAAAGTCAATGCAAATATTTCATTGACTTCAATTGGAACAGGATAAGGCTCCATCCCTGTAACTCTTCATCTTACCTGCTTGTCACTCAGCTGGATCATCACGCTCTCTTAGTGCTTGGTCCTGTGATTGCTGAGCATCGTCAATGCCCATTGAGGTCAGTGGGAGTGAAAGGTGCTCAGCCACTCGCAGGAGTGCTCTTCATCTTGCAGGGTTTAACCTTTAGGCCTACAAAACCACCATCTTTGTTCACTATTTCTCCTCTGCCTCTTCTTGCTTTGCCCAAGCCCTTCCAAACCCAACGGGTGCCATGCAACTCTGGTGAGATAGCAGGTGTGTTCAGCTCCGAGGCACCTCAGCATTTAAATTGTCTCAAAAGAACTTGCTTGCTCCCAGAGAGTTTCAAAGGGGGCAGAATATTTGATGGAACTGAAATTTCCAACAGTTCATCTCCACAGGCATGTTGCAAGCTCACCATTTTCTGGAGCACATTCCTCTTCTCGCCCCTAATCAAACTCTCTTTGAGTGGAAGGTTATTAGATCTCTATGAACAAAGGAAAATAATTGCTCCGTAGAGCAGTACTGTACAATTAGAGAGAATGCCACTACTCCTCACGCATCAGCCCAGCCCACTGTATCAAGGCTGATGGGGTGGCGCTTTGCATCCCCGGACTACAATGGGGAAATGAACACCGAAAATACAAAGGAAGAAAATTAAGTGAAAATGCTCGCTAATCAAGTATAAAATCAGCCTGAATCTTTCCGAATAATCCTTATCAAGCCGGCATAATAAGTCAGTTTAACCTCTCTGAACATTCTCATTTTCTGTTGCTAATATAAATACCAAATAGCTCCCAATCCTTTATAGAAAATACCCGCATCATATCCTGGAACCAATCTGTACTTTATAACTACCCACCACAGTCTACTATAGTAAATGTTACATGTTTGGCTCCACTCTAGTATTAGGGACAGTTGTTCAATTACAATGGTTTATCAAGAACAGATGTCATGCAATGTATTTAAGAGGATTCTTACTTCTGTTTTATAGGTACACCCCTGAGCCCTCATGCTGGATAATAGGATCAGTCAGAGTAGCATTGTGTTATTAATTATACCAAATGAGTGAGGGCTCAGCATGAATATTTTAAAGAGAGTGAATTGGAAAAATAATTTTAACACTTTAATTTTTATTTATAAATGCATCATTTGAATACAATGGCTATGCCCATAAGGGGCATAGATAGATCGATATTATCTTCAGCTTTGACATTCTTTCTTTGCATTTTATATCCTTGGTTTCTGCCCTGTGGGACATGCTGAAATGCCAACAGTTGCTATAAAAGACATTCAGTTAATCGGAGTGAGTTATTTTCCACCAACCAATTTCCCTATTAACCAAATAATAGTGAATCCCAGACAATAAAATTGTCATTAAGGTGACAGAAAGGCACTTTTATTGATAAACCAAAGTAAATTAAATGAAGAAATACTTACAGACATGTAGCTTTAATACATTTCAAGGGAGAATAGAGGTAAGGAGGCTTTCAAAGAGATTTCCACTAGGAGAGTCCAATTTAGCATACTGTTTAGTTCCATGAATCATTACTACTATCCTCACATTGGGAAGAAACTTACTCTATAAGCAGGGAAAAGTTTGATAAAGTAAGTGCAGCCTTCATGAGCAATGGGAGGCTTCCACAACTGGGCACAAAGGAGACAAGAGGCCTATGGAGGTTGTGTCATAGTTACAGGGCTAGCTGCACCTATGTCTCCTTCATGGTCTCTCTGAGTTCCCCACCACATCCTGGAGTATTCTGTAATTCTCCCATTCTTAGACTGGGACCTGGGCTCCTGTGTCCTGTGTTCCCACCATGTTTACCCTATAGAACTGACTGAGTTCAAGCACCTGTGGTTCTTCTCTTTGGAAGTCTGGGACCAGTTGCCTATAGAGTGACCAGATGGCCTTCTTAAACTGAAGTCTTGTTTTTGACAGTTGGAACAAAGCATTGGAGAAGAAGGATTTTAAAACAACAAACAGCCTCCATACGTGTTTGTCTTTCCCAAAGACTTCACATCCCCTCCGATGGTAACCTAGGCAGGACTAACTTCTTCAGACATCGCTAATAGGGTGCTTCTGTCTCAGCCCCAAACAACTGCCTGTCTTTTGAGAGAGGAACACCTTTTAAATGCTGCTGTAGCTCTTTTGTTCTTTTGTTATCGTGGATTGTGACCCATGTGGTCAAAACCAGTTGCATAGGCTCAGAAGGAGATCAGGCCAGATTTCTCAGAGCCATTGTTTGTGGCATTGTCCCCTAACAACTCTCAAGGGTTTGCTGAGAGGTGGCTATCTTGAGCCATTCTTTTGCTTGCTGTCTGTTTTTCCAGACAGTATGCTCACAAGTTAAACCAACAGAGCCATGTAGAAAACACCCCAATAACCAGACCAACATACTGGATTCATAAACCATTACAGGGCAACTCTGAATCATCACAGGTGGTATTTTTAAAAGCCCTCAATGTTGGCCTCGTTGTGCTCCCATAGAAGTCAATAGGAGTTTTACCATCTCATTTCACTGGGAGCAAAGTTCAGCTGAGCACTCTTGTCAATCTCACCTGAACAGTACATATGGAATAATCATATTATTTTATAGGACATAGTGAAAGCGAATATATAGGAGGTAGTCTTCCATTAGCTCATAATGGATGTTCCATGGATGCCAGATTCATTACGCTTATAGGTTGCATGCTGTGTCTATAAATACAATGGACCAAATTCTTCCCTGGTGTAACAGCTCTAACCTCAATCCAGTGGCACAGGGATGAATTTGGCCAGTTCATGGAACAGGACAAAAAGAGGGTGAGAAAGTATGTGAACAACATGGCAGTCGCCGAGCTGTAAATGGCTTGCCCCAGCAGTGCCATATGCGACCCAGTATTATATTCAAGTCTCTAGGCAAAACTACGGCTAGCATTTAAAAAAAAATACCAAACAGTGAGGAACATGGCTGATATGTAGCAAATTGCTGCTGGGAACGCAGATACAGGCAGGCTTAGACCCAGGAGATCTGCAGCACAAGGGCCAAATGCTGTTTTGATTTAGGGACCTAACTCAAACTAGAGAGACTTTGCATTTAAGAGCCATTTTAAAACATATTTTAGGCAATAAATGTGACTTATGCCTGGTGAGCGAAGTCTGATTCTCCACCCCTTCATTGGGGCAGAAACAGAGATGAGAATCCAGTAAGGTCACATGGAATAATCTATAAATTCAATAGTTCAGTGCAAAATTATCTCTGCATTGTCAGCTCACGGAGCTGGACTTTTTAAAAAAATCTCTCCTTCTAGCCTCTGACTAGCAAAGCACCAGCAAAACGATTCATAGGTTGCTATCTGCAGCATGTGAACCTGCTAATTTAATGCACAACTTCTTTAGCAACTTCAGCCCAAGGACCTCAAAGCACTTTGCAAACCTAAATGAGTTAGGCCTCCTGGCACCCTGGGAGGTCAGGTGAATAGTATCCTCTCCATTTTACAGAAAGGGAAACTGAGGCACAACAGAGCTTGTTTAAGTGATTTACCAAAGGTCACATAGGTAGAGTGTGGCAGAGATGGGAGTAGAACCCAGTTCTATTGATTGTCACATAAACCACTGATGGAGCGATGAGCCCAATAGGCTGGTCCCTGGAAGACTCCTATTGACTCCAGAAGAACCTACATCGGGTTCCTAGATACTATAGTTATGGGTGTATCATTGTGGGAGATTCCCTAGCAACCATGTGGTAGGGATCATGGAGTGTCTGTACCTTGGAGATCATTCAGGAATGATTCTTTTAGACTGTAAACTCCCTGGAGCAGGATTTTTGCTTTCTTGTTTGCTTGGGATGCACCTAGCACTTGTGCACTCCACCAGAGACAAATAATAAATCACCATACAAAAACTTCATTTCTATTGAATCACAGTTCTGTTCATTCTGTCTCATGAAACTCAATCATTAAAAATCTGGCTGGTGTAAGTTGTACAGACTTAATGTTGACTCTCTGAGACACTGTATGAGTACAGAATAGCTGCACCACCGTGTTCTCCAGCCACAACTCCAGATCAGCTGTTGAGGGAGTTGGGGGGCCACCCATAGCCATTACACAAAATCAGTACTCTGCAAAGACCCATGACAGGTGTATTTGGAAGAATCAGTCTGTGCTGAATTGGAATTAATTTGCAAACTGGATACAATTAACTTAGGCTTGAATAGAGACTGGGAGTAGATGGGTCATTACACAAAGTAAAACTATTTCCCCATGTTTATCCCCCACCCCCACCCACTGCTGTTCCTCAGACGTTCTTGACAACTACTAGAAATGGCCCACCTTGATTAGCACTACAAAAGGTTCCCCCTCCCCGCCCCCCGCTCTCCTGCTGGTAATAGCTCACCTTAAGTGATCATTCTGGTTACAGTGTGTGTGGTAACACCCATCGTTTCATGTTCTCTGTGTATATAAATCTCCCCACTGTATTTTCCACTGAATGCATCCGATGAAGTGAGCTGTAGCTTATGAAAGCTTATGCTCAAATAAATTGGTTAGTCTCTAAGGTGCCACAAGTACTCCTTTTCTTTTTGTCCTTTTTCTGCTGCTGGAATCTCATAATGGAGCTGCAGTGCGAGGTAGGACTGAGGTGGAGTGCAGCTTCAGTGACACTGCATGAAAATATGGGACAAAATCATGGACATGAACACTGAATGAGAAAAAAATATAAGTAATGAGCTCTATTAGAGGGAAGTCCTGATGATCTTGTGAATTCATGTATGCGCTATACTCTACAGGATCATTAAAATTAAAATGCTCAGCCATTACCGGCAGGCAAGAAGCCTATAATACAAAGTCCCATCGTGCTCTGTGAGATGCAGATGTCTTTATATGCAACATATTCTAATTTGAATTGACAGAGCTAAATACAGCAACTGTCCGTAAAACACAATGTCACAATAACATCCAGGGTGGCTGCAGGTTTGCATTGATTTACCATAGGTTAGCGGTCGCACTTCATTATTCAGTGCTATTGTAATATTTCTTCTTTGCAATCATTGTGGATAAATGGTTTTATTGATAACTTGATGGATGTTCAGCTCAGCAGGTGTTTAGACTCGCCCTGCACCTCCATTCTTTCCTTGCGTGTGTTGGACTACAGTTTACTTCAATACCAGGTGCTGTACTTTTAGAAAATGCATCTCTAAATGTTGTTCCAAGGCTATATTTGGACATGCACAGAACAACTTCACTGAATTACACTAAGAACTTGGGAGACATTATTATCTAATGTTTGCATTTGCAGTAGCACCTAGAGGCCAACAAGATCAAGGCCATGTTGTGCTTAACACTGTCCAAACATAGAGTGAAGTGCAGTCCTTCCCCAAAGAGCGTACCATCTAATCTCTGATCCTTTAAAGACCAACTTATGTGCTTAACTTTAAAAATAATAGGATGTGCTCAGTTCTTAGCTAGTAACATTATAGATCAGGGGTGGCCAAGCTGAGCCTGAGAAGGAGCCAGAATTTACTAATGTACATTGCCAAAGAGCCACAGTAATGCGTCAGCAGCCCCCCTTCAGCTCCTTGCCTCTTTTCCCCCACCCCCAGCTCCCAGGGCCGCCTGCCCACCGGCAGCCCAGCCAATCAGCACCTCCCTGTCCCTCCGTGCACCTGCCGATCAGCCGTTTTGTGGTGTGAAGGAGGCTCTGGGGAGGAGTGCACATTGGAACATTGGAAAGTTGGCGCCTGTAGGTCCAGCCCCGGAGTCGGTGCCTATGCAAGGAGCCGCATGTTAACTTCTGAAGAGCAGGTTGGCCACCCCTGTTATAGATGCATCTGAGGATATGTCTACACTACGAGCTAAGGTGCGATTCCCTGGCCGTGTACCCATCTTTGTGCTACCTCGACAGGAGCTAATTAGCTCCATGAGCGCTAATGCGTAGCCGCGTAGCCATGGTAGCCGCAGCAGTATGGCTGAGCCATGCGGCGTGTAAACCCGTCTGGAACGGGGGGGTGTGTCCTGGGCCCGGGCTCTGCCATGCCTCCGCTGCGGCTGCTCACGCTACGGAGGTTGCACTCCCGATAGCTGGGTGAGAGCTAGCGCAAGTCCGTGCACGCAAGCAAGAGAAGCAAACGCCTAGCTCAGAGTGTGCGCACGGGCAAATCTGGAGTCTTTTTGAACAAAGTGAGTCTGTATAAATAAGGAGCAAGAAAGAGCTTCAGATGTCAACTGCTGTGACTTGCAGAGACGCTTTTTAAAAACTCCTGAATACCGTAACACAAAATGCATTTTGTTTATTTCATAGTTTACTAGAAAGTGAAATGTAGGCGACTTAGTAAATTAATTAAATCTTATCCCTCTGAGGCCTTACTTCAGCCCTTTATTAAATATTCGCTTAGGGGTAGGTGAGGCTTCCAAGCTGTTGGAGAGCAATTACTGAGTTTGTGATTGATCAAACTGTAAACTGCAAACCTGATCTAAAGTCCTTTGAAGTCAGTAGGCATCTTTCCATTTATTTCACTGGGCTTTGGATCAGGCCCTGTGTGCACAATTGCAATTCAGACAACAGGCTATTGCAAATGTTAGATGCACAATTTTCCATGCTTCTCTGCATGTTTTGACATATTGTGCAGGCTTAAACTTCTCCCCTATAAAAAGTAAAATTAAAAACAATATTCAATGGCTCCCCCTGAAAGGCAATGCTTCCCTTTGGAACATGGAGAATTTTAAGGTTCCATTATGGGAGGGAAACTGAGGCACAGCAGAGCATGTTTAAGTGATTTACCAAAGGAGTGTTGAGGACAATGTCTGGCTGTACATACAAGTTTCCCTGTGTTTTATTTTTTTAAGTCAGTTGATCTCCAGCCAGTCTAATGGATGAGGAATAGTTTGATCATATCTGTCCCCGGTGTGGCAAATGTCACTGGCATGTCATGACAAATGTCATGGCTCTCTTGTTTCACAGGCAAACGCATCACTTGAACCTTGCCACTCAGATGAAAACTAGCAACGTATATTAATGCATACGTAAAACTGATTTTTACCCAGATCCGCAATAGTGGAAATAAAAATGCCAGTGCATTCACTCGGTGGCAGAAATGAAACCCAAGATCAATGTCTTACTCTTTTTTAGGTCTGATGTGCAAGGTAAAACTATTCTTTCTCTCTGCAATAATGTCAAGCAGAGAGAAATATGCACCTAGATAGGTCAGTTCAGAAACCAAACATTTTAAGAATAAAATACCTTCATATATTTTGTGTATTTAAAAAAAAAGAGAAGGATTATGATATCTGGCTAAAATTTAAAGAGCAGGAGAATTTATGGTTTGTTTTTACTACTGAGATTGTTCTCTACTTGGCTGCCTGAATGTGCAAGCCTTTTGGTGAAGACAAATAATGTCTGCCTATCTGACACATTGATTTGCATGTCATTGCCAACTGTGTTTTGTGATATGGCCCTGTATGTTTCCTAATGTTTACAGCAAGAGAGTGAGAATGAAAAATTCCTGGACCAGCTATTGAGAAACTGGAAACCACAGGATACTGTACTCATGGGGAGACTGTAACAGCTCAGACATCTGTTGGGTGATAAACACAACTAAACATAGATCATAAAAAACATACTGATGTTACACAGAGGACAACTTCCTGATCCTGAAAGTTGAGAAGACCGCCTGGATTATGAGAGCAGGGCCCAAACTAAAACCTTTCAGGTCCAGAACTGGATCAGAACTTTTGAGCATTGTCCCATCTCTACCACTTAGCAATAAGGAATGACTGGTGGAGAACAAGAGAACTAATGCTAAGGACCATGAGGTGTTTGAATTCAGCATGCTTGTGGCCAAATCCTGACTAGTCCTTGTGCCTTCCTGCCCGGATATGCTGAGTCCAGTAGAACCGCTCTGGTTCTGTGGAGATCTAGTCAGGATTCTGGGAGCCTGCACCGGGATTTGCACTTCGTATGTACTCTGCTCCCTTGGAGGAAGAATCAAAATCGTGCATAGAACCACAAGCTACCACTCTCCCACCTCCAGCTGGGGGTGCAGGCTCTGGGGTGGGGCCGGGGATGAGGGGTTTGGGAAGCAGGAGGGGGCTCCGAGCTGGGGCCAAGCAGTTCAGCGTGCAGGAAGGGATGCGGGCTCTGGCTGGGGGTGTGAACTCTGGGATGGGGACAGGGAGGAGAGGTTTGGGGTTCAGGAGGGGGTCCAGGCTGGGACAGGTGGTAGGGAAGTATGGGGATATGGGCTCTGGGCTGGGGGTTTGGGCTCTGGGTGGGGCCAGAAATGAGGGGTTCAGAGTGCGGGAGAGGGCTCTGGGCTGGGGCAGGAGGTTGGGGGGTGGGGGGAAGGGGGAGGACTCCATCCGGGGGGGAGCCAGGGATGAGGGATTTGGGGTGCAGTAGGAGGCTCCGGGCTGGTGACGAGGGGTTCAGAGTGCAGGAGGGGGTGCGGGATCCCTCTGGGGTGTGGCTGGGGATGAGGGGTTTGGGCTGCACTAGGGGGCTGGGGACCGGGGTTGGGATGTTGGGGGGTGTGGGCTCCAGGAGGGAGTTTGGGTGCAGGAGGGGACTCCAGGCTGGGGCAGGGAGTCGGGGTGCAGGAGAGGGTTTGGGGTGCGGGGTCCTGGTTTCGCTTACCGCAGCTCCTTGGAAGTGGCCACCAGGTCCCTGCAGCCCCGAGATGCATGAGCGGCCAGGGAGGCTCCACGTGCCACCCCCGCGCCCACAGGCTTCCCGGACACTGGGAGTTGCAGAGCTGGCCCTCTGGGTGGGGGCAGCGTGCGGAGCCTCCCTGCCCACCCATGTGTCCAGGGGGTGCAAGGACCTGTCGGCTGCTTCCAGGAGCCATGCGGAGCCTGCCTTAGCCCTGGACCCCCCTCTGCGCCACCGACCAGACTGGAGCCGCCAGGGTCCCTTTCTGATCAGGCGTTCCAGTCTAAAACCGGATGCCTGGCAACCCTAGATGGAAGAGTCTTTCTTCCAAACAACCCATTTGGAATGGACAATCAGGAGGTGATGAGGTCTTTCTAAGTCTATTTGTTGATAATAGGCAAGTACAGGAATATTTTGAAAAATTGAATATATGAAGTTCTAGGTGATGTTCACCATGAAAGTTTCCTTGTGGTTAATTTACTGACCCACTGGTAATGACTTTAAATCATGGAGACTGGGGAAATATCAGAACAAATGCAGTAACAATATTTTTAAAAGATCAAGAACATTGTTCTGAAAAATATTAGCCAGTAAGTCTAAATCTTCAGACCCTACTGGAATAATGGAACAAATAGTCACACACAAAAAATCTATACACACCTTCAAATCTGTTAAAAATAAACAAATAAAAGAACTCTGACTCAAAAAAATTGATTTTATATATCTCAGTATTCAAGGCTAAAATTCTATGGTTAGACCCCTAAATGTGCTTTTAGTTTATTCACCTAAATATTTAATTAAGGCATTTAAATGGGCATTTACTTGGATAGTAAACTTTTCAGGGTAGGGATTGTTTTTTTGTGCTGTGTTTGTATAGCGCCCAGCACAAGGGAAATCAGGTCCATGACTGGCACTATCATAATACACCTAATAAATAATGTACAACTCCTAGCACAGCGAGGTCCCGATCCATGACTGGAGCTCCTGGGCCCAGATTTTTAAAGGCATTGCAGCACCTAATACCTTTCCATTCTGGTCTCTGGGCACTACTGCAACATAAATGACGATAATAATAATAGATGCCTAAAATGAACATTTAGGTAACTATATACAGATTAATTCACCCCCTTTCGATGCCCAAATTTGAAAATTGGATCCCTTCAAGGAGAAAACTATGCCAAACCTTTGTCAGTTTGATTGCTCTTTTTTATTCAAATTATAAAATAAGTAGTTGAAGGGAAGGCAGTACATATAATTTAGCTACATTTTCTCAACAGCTCTGGCTCAAGTGCCTCACAAAATCCTACTTCGAAAAGTAATTCAAATTGAGTTGGCTATCAGCGTGGTCACATGGATTGAAAATTGGCTGAAGTTCAAGCAGCAGTGTATCAATTTGGAGGGAAGAGGCTGCTAGGATACTTCGGGATTGGTGTTAGGCCTTCGTTTATTTAATGATCTGGAAGATGGGGTAAACTGCAGATTAATGAAAGATTATTCCAAATTAGGAAGTGTTGCAATCACTAGGGAAATAATAATAAAAAGGGATCTAGAAAATGTGGAACTATAGAAGCAAGATGCTAAAATGAAATTCAGTCTGCAAAATGTGTGCGAAAATATCTGGGAAAGAAATAATCCAAACTGTGGATATTCAGTGGGAGAAAGCAACTTGGAAGGCAGTAGTGACCTCAGCTAACAATAGACAGCAAATTGAGTCTGATCTTGCAATCCAGAGTGGGGGAGAAAAGAAGCCAGTGTGATTTTGTGACATTTCTGAGAAGCATCGAGTCATGTAGCAAGGAGGTGCCTCCTAAATGGCCCGTCTGAAGCCAGGACTAAAATACTGCCCTGAGTTCTGAACTGGAATATTCATAAGTGCTCTGTACTCACCAAAGGCTGCTTCCATCAAGCTTCAGATATTGAACACACATTTTTTTGCCCGGTAGACTTACTCTATGTCTATCTAGGCTGAGCGGGTATGGGCTATGGTGAGTAGCTACTTGTCTGAAGAGTGTAACCAACAAAGAAGGAGAGGGATCAAGTACAGTAGTAAACAGACATGGAATGAAATGGGAGCAAGGGAAATTAAGGTTAAATATCAGGAAGAATTTCAACTAAGGAATATTCTCCAAAGGGAAGTGGTAGGGTCCTCGTTTCTGGAGATATATTTAACTGCATTGGACAAAGCACGTAAGAATATAATGCGCAGCACATTCCTGTATTGACAAGGGGTGGACAAAATACCCTGATCAGTTTTTTCCCCCATTTCTAACTTCAGTTACTTTATGAACATTAATTGTAAGCTTCGTTGGAATAGGCATAGGGCATTACTTTATGTTGGAGAATGAAAAGACAATGCAATCAGAAACAAAGGAGCTATTTGACATATTTTTTCATCTCTAAATCATTCTCGAAATTATTGTTGTCACTTTGTCATGACAGTGGCTTAAGAGGACAGTAGTGGCTACATTTCTTTTGCCAACTAGATTGGCAATAAGTAAATGCCTTAATCATAAGGAGACAGGAGTGCACTTATTTTTTAAGTAATAAGATCTCATCTGCTATTGTGAAGAGTAGTAGATTTAATACGGCCATATCATGCCGTATTAAAATGATTGGAAAGTTTAGAACTAACATTCATCTGTTGAATAATCTTTGAAAGTGACCTTATCCCTCATTATAAAGAATGACTAGTCATTTGACCAACACAGCAGAAAATGCAGATACAGAGCAGCTGTATTCAGTTGTTTAATTTAGCCTTCACTAGGGCCTGCTAATGGACACTTTGATAAAATATGGGATCTTGGATTTCTCTACAAACCACAGTATGTTCCCAAATGCTTTTCAAAGTTGGTTGTCAGATAATGCTTTCCAGTGCGAAAGGATGTGGAAAAGGAAATGGAGAATGATGATCTTAGTGACACCACATGAATGCTGTGTGTTTGTGGCAGAAATTGCTTTCCACCAATACTTAATTTATAGATTGTATGAGGACATTCTGGGATAATTTCTGAGACTTTATTAAGAAGTAAACTAATGTATTAGTTAAAAGAGATGAGGATAGATCCAGAATGGGTAAATACAACTCAGGCTTAATTCTAAATGTCTTGTTTTCTCCTGTGTCTGTACTGGTCTTGTCTTATATGTATGTTTGTTTGATGTTAATTGTGCTTAATTTGTGCCAGGGCTTGCCAGGTCTGAGCCCCAGCACTTCTAGGTTTGGCAGTTCATAGCTCCGGCACCTCTAGGCTTGCTGCATCAGTTATGAATGTAAAAAATTTGCTTGAACCCCAGCACCTAATTGCTTGAGCCCTGGTACCTCTTTCATTAAAAGTTAAGCACTAATGTTACTCATGATATACCCTCTCTATACATTTAAATTTATAATGCAAACAACATGTCAATACAAATTAAATAGTGACTACTATATTTGTTTATGCTAATCTGTGAAGGAATCTGTGAACTATTTTATTCATACTGTTATATTTGTATAACCAGATCTAATAGATATATATTTGAGTTTTAATGTATTTATTAAATGTAGTGGAGTTATACATTGGTATAACTGGTATAATTCAGATTAGAATCTCGTCCCAGTGGAAAAACTTGTTAAATCATTTGAAGAATGTGGGGCAGACAGGGAGATTTCACATGCATAGTAAAAGATATAAAAGAAACAAGGCAAAGAATGCAAGGAAACTTCCCACAGACTATCACACTAAGGAAGGAGGAATTCTAAATATAGTATCACATTCATTCAGAGAACATAAGAGTGACCATAGTGGGTCACACCAAGGTCCATCTAGCTCAGTATCCTATCTTCCGACAGTGGCCAATGTCAGGTACCCCAGAGGGAATGAACAGAACAGGTAATCATCAAGTGATCCATCCCCTGTCACCCATTCCCAGCTTCTGGCAAACAGAGGATAGGGACACCATCCCTATCCATCCTGGCTAATAGCCATTGATGGACCTCTCCTCCATGAATTTATCTAGTTCTTTTTTTAACCTTGTTATTATCTTTGCCTTCACAACATCCTCCGGCAAAGAGTTCCACAGACTGACTGTGTGTTGTGTGAAAATATACTTCCTTTTGTTTGTTTTAAACCTGCTGCCTATTAATTTCATTTGGTGACCCTTAGTTCTTGTGTTATGAGAAGGAGTAAATAACATTTCCCTATTTACTTTCCCCACACCAGTCATGATTTTATAGACCTCTATCATATCCCCCTCCTTAATCGTCTCTTTTCCAAGCTGAAAAGTCCCAGATTTATTAATCTCTCCTCATACGGGAAGCCGTTCCATACCCCTTATCATTTTTGTTGCTCTTTTCTGAACCTTTTCCAATTCCAATATATCTTTTTAGAGAAGGGGTGACCACATCTGCATGCAGTATTCAAGATGTGGGCATAACATGGATTTATATAGGGGCAATATGATATTTTTTGTCTTAAAATCTATCCGTTTCTTAATGATTCCCAACATTCTGTTTGCTTTTTTGACTGCCGCTGCATATTGAGTGGATGTTTTCAGAGAACTCTCCGCAATGACTACAAGCCCTCTTTTTTGAGGGGTAACAGCTAGTTTAGACCACGTCATTTTATATGTATAGTTGGAATTATGTTTGCCAATGTGCATTACTTTGCATTTATCAAAGTTGAATTTCATCTGTCATTTTGTTGCTCAGTCACCCAGTTTTGAGAGATCCTTTTGTAGCTCTTCGCAGTCTGCCTGGGATTTAATTATCTTGAGTAGTTTTGTATCATCTGCAAATTTTGCCACCTCACTGTTTACCCCTTTTTCCAGATCCTTTAAGAATATGTTGAACAGGACTGGGCCCACTATTTACCTCTGTCCATTCTGAAAACTGACCACTTATTCCTACCCTTTGTTTCCTATATTTTAACCAGTTACCAGTCCGTGAGAGGACCTTTCCTCTTATCCCATGACAGCCTACTTTGCTTAAGAGCCTTTGATGAGGGACCTTGTCAAAGGCTTTCTGAAAATCTAAGTACACTATATCCACTAGATCCCCCATGTCCACATGCTTGTTGACCCCCTCAAAGAATTCTAGTAGATTGGTGAGGCATGATTTCCCTTTACAAAAGCCATGTTGACTCTTCTCCAACAAATTATGTTCATCGATGTGTCTGACAATTTTGTTCTTTACAATAGTTTCAACCAGTTTGCTCCATACTGAAGTCAGGCTTACCGGCTGTAATTGCCAGGGTCACCTCTGGAGCCCTTTTTAAAAATTGGTGTCACATTAGTTATCCTCCAATCATTTAGTACAGAAGTTGATTTAAATGATAGGTTACCGACTACAGTTAGTAGTTCTGCGATTTCACATTTGAGTTTCTTCAGAACTCTTGGGTGAATACCTTCTGGTCCGGATGACTTATTACTGTTTAGTTTATCAGTTTGTTCGAAAACCTCCTCTAATGACACCTTAATTTGGGACAGTTCCTCAGATTTCTCACCTAAAAAGAATGGCTCAGTTTTGGGAATCTCCCTCACATCCTCAGTTGTGAAGACCAATGCAAAGAATTCAGTGTCTCCGCAATGGCCTTATCGTCCTTGAGTGCTCCTTTAGCATCTCGATCGTCCAGTGGCCCCACTGGTTGTTTAGCAGGCTTCCTGCTTCTGATGTACTTAAAAAAATATTACTATTACTTTTTGAGTCTTTGGCTAGCAGTTCTTCAAATTGTTTTTAGGCCTTCCTAATTATATTTTTACACTTCATTTGCTAGAGTTTATGCTCCTTTCTATTTTCCACACTAGGATTTAACTTTCACTTTTTAAAGGGTGCCTTTTTGCCTCTCACTGCTTCTTTTACTTTTTTGTTTAGCCACAGTGGCACTCTTTTGGTTCTCTAACTATGTTTTTTAATTTGGGGTATACATTTAAGTTGAGCCTCTATAATGGTGTCTTTAAAAAGTTTCCATGCAGCTTGCAGGGATTTCACTTTTTGAGCTATATCTTTTAATTTCTGTTTAACTAACTTCTTCATTTTTGAGCGAAAGCATGCAACCCTCTTCACCTTGACTGCAAAGACACACAGATAGATCTATCTATCTATCTATCTATCTATCTATGAGAAATGCTATTTCTCCAGTGTTTATTGGGACAGAAAGTGGACGAGGGATGCACAATGATTTTGCAACCCTCTGTGCCCTGAAGTACAAGCTCCCTAGTTTCAGAATGGTAGCCATGTTGGTCTGTATCAGCAGAAAGAATGAGGAGTACTTGTAGCACCTTAGTGATTAACAAATTTATTTGAGCATAAGCTTTCGTGGGTTAAAGCCCACTTCATCAGATGCACGTAGTGGAAAATACAGTAGGAAGATATATATATATATATATATATATATATATGTACACAGAGAACATGAAAATATGGGGGTTGCCATACCAGCTGTAACGAGACCAATCATTTAAGGTGGGTTATTATCAGCAGGAGAAAAAAAACTTTTGTAGTGATAACTAGGATGGCCCATTTCAAACAGTTGACAAGAAGGTGTGAGTAACAGTAGGGGGAAATTAGCATGGGGAAATAGTTTTTAGTTAGTGTAATGGCTCATCCACTCCTAGTCTTTATTCAAGCCTAATTTAATGGTGTCCAGTTTGCAGATTAATTCCAGTTCTGCTGTTTCTCGTTAAAGTCTGTTTTTGAAGATTTTTGGTTGAAGAATTGCCACTTTTAGGTCTCTAATTGAGCATCCAGGGAGGTTGAAGTGTTCTCCAACTGGTTTTTGAATGTTATAATTCTTGACGTCTGATTTGTGTCCATTTATTCATTTGCGTAAAGACTGTCCGGTTTGGCCAATGTACATGGCAGAGGGGCATTGCTGGCACATGATGGCATATATCACATTGGTAGATGTGCAGGTGAACGAGCCTCTGATAGTGTGGCTGATGTGATTAGGTCCTATGATGGTGTCCTTTGAACAGATATGTGGACACAGTTGGTAACAGGCTTTGTTGCAAGGATAGGTTCCTGGGTTAGTGTTTTTGTTGTGTGGTGTGTGGTTGCTGGTGAGTATTTGTTTCAGGTTGGGGGGCTGTCTGTAAGTGAGGACTGGCCTGTCTCCCAGGATCTGTGAGAGTGAGGGATCGTCCTTCAGGATAGGTTGTAGATCCTTGATGATGCGTTGGAGAAGTTTTAGTTGGGGGCTGAAGGTGATGGCTAGTGGCGTTCTGTTACTTTCTTTGTTGGACCTGTCCTGTAGTAGGTGACTTCTGAGTACTCTTCTGGCTCTGTCAATCTGTTTCTTCACTTCAGCAGGTGGGTATTGTAGTTATAAGAACGCTTGATAGAGATCTTATAGGTGTTTCTCTGTCTGGGGGTTGGAGCAAATGCAGTTGTATCGTAGAGCTTGGCTGTAGACAATGGATTGTGTGGTGTGGTCTGGATGAAAGCTGGAGGCATGTAGGTAAGTATAGCGGTCAGTAGATTTCCAGTATAGGTGGTGTTTATGTGACCATCGCTTATTAGCACTGTAGTGTACCGGAGGTGGATCTCTTGTGTGGACTGGTCCAGGCTGAGGTTGATGGTGGGATGGAAATTGTTGAAATCGTGGTGGAATTCCTCAAGGGCTTCTTTTCCATGGGTCCAGATGATGAAGATGTCATCAGCGTAGCGCAAGTAGAGTAAGGGCATTAGGAAACGAGAGCTGAGGAAGCGTTGTTCAAAGTCAGCCATAAAAATGTTGGCATATTGTGGGACCATGCAGGTACCCATAGCAGTGCCACTGACTTGAAGGTATATATTGTCCCCAAAAGTGAAATAGTTGTGAGTGAGGACAAAGTCACGAAGTTCAGCCACCAGATGTGCCGTGGCCTCATCAGGGATACTGTCCTTGACAGTTTGTAGTCCATCCTCATGTGGAATATTGGTATAAAGAGCTTCTACATCCATAGTGGCCAGGATGGTGTTTTCTGGAAAATCACCAATAGGATTGTAGTTTCCTCAGGAAGTCGGTGGTGTCTCAGAGATAGCTAGGAGTGCTGGTAGCGTAGGGCCTGAGGAGAGAGTCTACATAGCCAGACAATCCTGCTGTCAGGGTGCCAATGCCTAAGATGATGGGGCGTCCAGGATTTTCATGTTTATGGATCTTGGGTAGCAGATAGAATGCCCCTGGTTGGCATGTGATATGTTCTAGTGATTCTCTCTGCAAGGGTTGGTTTCCAAGGACCAGCTGAAATTTCTGTCCCTGAGATCTATAGAAAAAGACAGAGGACTCAACTGTGCTGAATGCAAAGGGCAGTCTTTACCAAAATTGTTATTTCCGAGTTTTCAAAAATCATGAGTCATGCCCTCAAAAATTGTGAGATGGATCTTGAGTCATAAATTTTTTTAAAATAATACATTTGGGGAAGAGGACATATTTGCTTTTTGTCTTCTGGGGCTTTAGGATGCACTTGGTTCCCATTTTCAAGACTTTCTCTGCCATCATGAAGGCTAGAAACTTACTTTAGTTTCTAAATGAATGCTGAGATTCTCCCATAATCACATGACTCCAGGAGCTGGGGCTTTATGAAAAACTCCAGATATCATGAGACTTGTGATAAAATCTTGAGAGTTGGCAAATTATAGGTAATTCTCCTTTACCGTGCTACCATGTGGGCTCATTCTAAGACCTAGCCTAACCTGAGCAATCACAAAAATGGGCTGACTACGAGTTATCTACATCTCAAAAATGCTTAATTTACAAATGTCTCAAAAATAAATCTAGTGAAAATGGCTGGGAGATTCCAGTGCTTCCAATTGATCCCATAAAAAGTCTACCAATGATCCTTTAAAACAGGATGTATTTATTCTCATTTCAGGTTAACAGCTTGCTAAACTTTGCATGTGTGTTCTGAATGCACCCAGAAAATGGATTTATCAGAAATAATTAATGTTTTTGTAGCACACACTGATTGCTGCAGCATCACATCTGAGTGTTGCCCCTATAATTGAAAATCATTTCCTAGAGGTGTCACGCAAAAGCAGAATATGCCTTTTTGAGTAGTGTAATGTCCACAGAATGTAAGATTAATGCTTGTATAGAACGAGGATACATGTTAAGACTTGCTACTTTTTTTTTCTTACTAACCTTGTTGATGTCATGAATATCAATTTCCATCTTTTTTTTTCCAGATAATTTAACACTCCATTTAGTCATCCTTGGTAATGCAAATCATATCAATTCTGCTGCCAGAGTACAAGGTGATCTCCATTGTATCTTGTTATAGGTGGGAGATCAATTTTTTTTCTTTTTCCCTTTTTCTTTTCTTTTCCTTTTTTAAAAGTATTTTCAAATTTGGGGCATTTCAAGTCAAAAAAGGGAATCTTGAACCATCCAGAAAGTATTATACTTTATTCATCATTTTTTTCTACCTCTCACTCATCATTTTTTTCTTTTAGTTCATTTACATTTATTATCTGATTCCAGAAAAAGCTAATCACATCCAGCAGCCAAAGAACATACAATTAGATTGTTGCCTAGCTAATGTGGGAAACAACATTGCTGGTCTCTTACTGTGGCTTTTGCTATGTCTTTCTAGTAGGCTAGTGAAAACCCCTTAGCTGTCTTGACTGTAATGTCCCAGTCCTCCCCCCTCCCAAAATATTCCAACTCTGCCCCTCTTCTCTGCAAAATTAACCATCTCCACGTCACAAATAGCTGAGTTCCCCTCTTGCATAGCATTTACCTTGTTTCCTCAGCTCACAATCAGAATCAATGCAAGCTCTCTCTCCTTTTCAGACACAAGACAGCATCCACATTGTTTCATTCTGTTGCAGCATATATCATTTTAATACAAAGCAGTCCCCTTAATAGTTAGGATGAGGGAAACATTTTTGAAATAGAAATTGATGGAAGGACTAAAGAAGCTGTTTTGGTTTGGCATTGGGTTTTTGATCCTATGCTTTCCCATAGTCTACTGTTCCTAGTGATAACATTACAGATAGTTGTGTGTAAGATTAGCAGATAGATAGTTGTGTGTGCACAGTACATGCCCAAAGGCTTTGTAAGTGCGTAATAGGTTAGATCTGGAAAATTCATATATTGTATTATATTTCTGCCTACCAAGATCTGTTAATTGAGTAATAACTATTGCTTAAAGCCTAGAATGCCCTTTCTAGACTCAAATATAAATGGCATATTATCTTCAGATTATTATTTTGTCCATATGTCTCCCTTTTTTATTTGGCCTGTTTTCCCTCCTCTACCCACACCACTCTTCTTAAGGTGGGTGTCGTTGCAGGAAATTACTTCCCAATAAATTATTGGAAGGAGGCAATGTACTCTGGTAGTTAGAGCACCAGAATGAGACTCACGAGACCTGGTTTCTAGTCTCAACTCTGCCACTGGCTGGCTGGGTAAACACTGTGATCTTCAATTTTCCAATCAATAAATTAGAGAAAATGCTCTTTACCCAGTTCTGTAAAGGCCCAGGCCTGGAAGATGCTACTTATTCTCAGCTCCCACTGACTCAGTGGAAACTGAGGTTCTTGGGTACTAAACAGGAGTTGTTTCGCACCCTCTCAGGATCAGGCCCTTTAATGGTTTAAGACATCTGAGCAGCAAGTGATGAGTGCAAATATTGTTGTTATCTATTATAAACAGAAGTGGGGTAAACACGGCTTGGTCTGCATTGGGGATTTGCCTTGGCTACATCCAGCAGGAGTCAGCCAGCAATGTAATAGCTTAAAAGAAATCCAGGCTTGTTAATGGCAATGCCCTGTTAAGGCACCGAAACAACCTTAACTCTGCCCACTAGATGATGAATACATTTTGGTCCAAGTGTATATATGAACTCTTCTTTTTCCTTGTGGAAATATAGGGCGTAACAAAGAAGTTGAATCCTTTAAGTGCAAAACTCAGCTGACCCTTAACTATGGAGCTGTGACTGTCTACTCCATTGTGTACATTTGATAAAATGTACTGGATATAGGGAAAAATGCAATATACAGAAATCATATTTTTTGTCTTTTGTGTGTCCCAAGAGAACCAGAGTCCTATGTGCATTCAAATCATTTCAACTGTGCCCTCAGGCAGAATATAGATTATTTTGTTTCTTTGAGAAGAGATTATCTTTTTTTATTTGATTTGGAGGGTCTCAGACCCTGATACACAATAGGTAAGGACACACGTTTTTGACTGATAACATATTGGTATTTTTATGTAGCATGCAAGGCTGTTTGCAGTACGTCAGAGGGTACTCTGAATGTTTATAAAATAGGATATCTGAAGGAAATTACTGCTCATCACATCTGAATAATGAATGGCAAATAATAAACATTGCCTTGTTTTTGTGCAGAGGCACTATAAGCAGATGGTGAGCTCACCATGCTTTGAACAGTGTGTACACATGGGTTAGAATCCAAATGTACCCTTAACCTGGGGTTTTTCTCCTTATTTTATTTATTTCAGATTTTTTTAATTAATAGTTTTAAAGGATCTAAGTCCATTGACATGGATGGGAATCTTTCCATTGACTTCAGCAGGCTTTGAATTAGGCCTGAAGTTCCCATCCCTTTCTCTAAGTGCTTTTGGTGTTAGTTAAAAATACAATTGCATGAAAAACCAAACCTCCAAGTCACGGCTGACCTTGTATCTTGGGTGGAGGAACAAAATATAACTAACCTACTTAATCACAAACTGTACTGCTCAAAAATTATGACTAATTTGTCAGATTGCTGAACTTCTCTAGCCCATAGTTAAAATTCCTATTTTATACTCAATTCAATGGCAAAAGCTCCCATTGACTTTATTGGTGTGGAGTCCGGACCGATCTGCAATTTGAACCATCAGAGTTACTATACTTTTCTGCACAGTACTGTCAGAGGAATGAGACAATGCTATGTGTGGTTTGAATGGTAGGGATGGTAGGGCTATACGGTGTTTGTTTGTTCTTCTTTTGTTCAACCCATGCACCTTCATCTAGTAAAGAAACAGATCACACAGGGCACGAGGGCTTATCAAAAAATGGTGTATGTTATATTTCTTTAGTTGGTCTCATCCCAAAGGTGTGAGCCCTCACTCACATAGGTTTGGTAGTCCATTTGGAGACAACATGGACTACACATATGCTTAATAACTGCAGGATCAGGTCTCTTTATAAATATAGTACCTTTGTATAGCAGCCACCTCTGAAACTGGGGAGCAGTAAACAACTGATGAGTGAATTTGAGTGGAATGGTGGAATTTTGGCCAAGGGCTGTTATTAAAGGTGTCATGGGACCTTCAAGGTCAGTTTACAAATGCAAAGTACTTCACTAAGGTCATGTCTACACTACCTGCCAGATCAGCGGGTAGTGATCAATCTATCGGGGATTGATTTATCGCGTCTAGTGTAGACGCGATAAATCGATCCCTGATCGCTCTGCCGTCGACTCTGGAACTCCACCAGGGCGAGAGGCGGAAGCGGAGTCGACGGGGGAGCAGCGGCCATCGATCCCGCCCCGCGAGGACGTGAAGTAAGTGATTGTAAGTTGATCTAAGATACACCGACTTCAGCTACGCTATTCTCGTAGCTGAAGTTGCGTATCTTAGATTGATCTCCCCCGCCCCCAGTGTAGACCAGGCCTTAGGAAGGAACAATCAGTTGCATCCCCATACGAAATGGGAAATGACTGCCTAGGAAGGAATACTGCAGAAAGGGATCTGGAGGGTCATAATGGATCACAAGCTAAATACAAATCAACAGTGTAGCACTGTTACAAAAAAAGCAAACATCATCATGGGATGTATTAGCAGGAGTGTTGTGAGCAAGACATGAGAAGTAATTCTTCCGCTCTACTCCGTGTTGATTAGGCCTCAACTGGAGTATTGTGTCCTGTTCTGGGCACTGCGTTTCAGGAAAGATGTGGGCAAATTGGAGAAAGTACAGAGAAGAGCAACACAAATAATTAAAAGTCGAGCAAACATGACCTATGAGTGAAGCTTGAAAAAAATTGGGTTTGTTTAATCTGGAGAAGAGAAGACTGAGAGGGGACATGATAATAGTTTTCAAATACATTAAAGGTTGTTACAAAGAGGAGGGAGAAAAAATGTTCTCCTGAATGTCTGAGGTTAGGACAAGGAGCAATGGCTTAAATTGCAGCAAGGTGGTTTAGGTTGGACATTAGGAAAAACTTCCTAACTGTCAGGGTGGTTAAGCACTGGAATAAATTGCCTAGTGAAGTTGTGGAATTGCCATCATTGGAGATTTTTAAGAGCAGGTTAGACAAACACCTGTCAGGGATGGTCTAGATAATACTTAGTCCTGCCGTGAGTGCAGGGGAATGGACTAGATGACCTCTCGAGGTCCCCTCCAGTCCTATGATTCTACGGTTAGACTATTGAGCCATCCCTTCTGCTAAAAACAAAATCTCTAACTGAATGTGACTTTTTTAACTACTTTAATCTTTTTTGTTGGTAACATTGTGATTTACTAATTTAGTATTATTATGAAAGAATAGGTTCATTTGTTGGGTGGTTATTAAATAAAATACTGGCAATGGAAAATTGACTTTATTTGAGAATGAAAGTCCTTTGAATCCTTTATACTGACTTATTTGTAAAATTCTTTGCGAAGGGCTCTCTGTTTGTTTTCCTTTGAAGTGAATAAAGGTTTATAGGGACTTATACCTGGGAGCATGTTTATTCATAAGAAATAGGGTTTACACAGTAAGGGGAGGCAGTTGACATGTCTGTTCTTATGGGAGACAATACTGTCAACCTGAGGACGAGGAGGAAATTGAGTCAGAAATTCAAATGAAAACATTATAGTTTGGGAGGGAGCAAATTTTTATTAGGACTGGGTAATTACATAACAGACCGGATTTCTCTTTCGTTAAGTAAGTCAGAGATGCAAAGCTTGATGGAAACCTGCCATGACGCTAGTGGAAATTGCCTTCTCTTGCCATTCCTGGGGATTCTGTCTGACGATGGGGTACAGCACCAGCTTTGTTTGCGTGACTGCTAACAAGAGTTGATCAGAAAAATGGGCAGAAAAAAAATTGGGAGGGGGGTGACAGGGCATCTGCCCCACACAAGGCCTGAATGGGTAAATTAGGCCAATTAACTTATAGGTCATACCTGGAAGAGAGCCAGGGGGTGTGAAGGCCAAATTTGCTGATGAAGTCCTGCTGGGGAAGGAGTTGGGCCAGGTTTATAAAGCCAGAGAAGAGAACGGGGCTATAGGGAAGTAGTCTGCTGTCACTCCCTGGGAGAAGGGAGGGGTGTTGGGGCTATAGAGAGTAGCCTACAGTTACTCCCTGGGAGGAGGGAGTTTGAGCTGGTATACCCAGAGAAGGGGAGGGGAGGACCAGAAGCTGTAGGAAGGAGTCCAGGGAAGAAGCAACAAGGCTTGAGGAAAAGCAGACCACAGTTGCAGTATAGGGTCCCTGGGCTGGAACCCAGAGTAGTTGCCAGGCCTGGGTTCCCCTACCAGCCCCTTGGAAGCGGCACCCACAGTGCCAGAGGAGACTGCCTGACACTGTGCAGAAGGAATTTGGGTAACCCTCAGAAGGGGAAACCACAGAGTGACCCAGCTGGAGAGGAGGCCGCAGTTCCTGACGCGAGAGGGGCTGCAGGGCAAGACAGGATGGGTGAAGACGTCTCCAGAGGATGCAATGTCTGGCAGAGCTAATCCCCAGGATGTCCGGGTGGAGGCACCGCCAGTGGTGAGCGCACCCTTTCACAGAAGGAAATGAAAAAAAACGTTACAAGTTTCAGTGGAAAGTTTTAGAATATTTGTCAAAAAGCAAAAAACTGAAGTTCTTTTTCAGAAAACTATTGAAAATCAGAAAAAAAAATATGGTTTACAGCTAAAAACTTTTTCATCAGAACACTGTATTTTTTCTGATTTTCAGCAGTTTTCTGCCAAAGACTTCAGTTTTCAAGGAAAGCACATGCTTTCTGTGAAAATTCTTGTTTAATCAAAAATGCAGCTCTTTGTTGAAACAAAATTTTCATGCAAATTGTTCAGATGGCCCGTGTGCTAACTTACTTGCAGAGTCACGCTGTGGTCTCCCCTTCACATCTGAGAGGTAAGCTTGCTGTCTTCAAGTGATCACCTTAAAATAGATCTTTCTATCTTAGCCGTGGTCTACACTACAAGTTTAGGTCAAATTTAGCAGCGTTAGATCGATTTAACCCTGCACCCATCCACACGACAAAGCCATTTTTGTCGACTTAAAGGGCTCTAAAAATCTATTTCTGTACTCTTCCCCGACGAGGGGATTAGCACTGAAATCGACATTGCCGGGTCGAATTTGGGGTAGTATGGATGCAATTTGATGGTATTGGCCTCTGGGAGCTATCCCAGAGTGCTCCATTGTAACTGTTCTAGACAGCACTTTCAACTCAGATGCACTAGCCAGGTACACAGGAAAAGCCCCGGGAACTTTTTAATTTCATTTCCTGTTTCGCCAGCATGGCGAGCTCATCAGCACAGGTGACCTGGCAGTCCCAGAATCGCAAAAGAGCTCCAGCATGGACCGAATGGCAGGTACTGGATCTGATCGCTGTATGGGGAGACGAATCTGTGCTATCAGAACTCCGTTCCAAAAGACGAAATGCCAATATATTTGCCAAAATCTCCAAGGGCATGATGGACAGAGCCTACAACAGGGACCCGCAGCAGTGTTGCATGAAAATTAAGGAGCTCAGACAAGCCTACCAAAAAACCAAAGACGCAAACGGTCGCTCCGGGTCAGAGCCCCAGACATGCCGCTTCTATAACGAGCTGCATGCAATTCTAGAGAGCGACCCTACTACTACCCGACCTCTGTCCGTGGACACCTGCAAGGGGGGAGTCTCACGCAACTGGCATGAGGATTTTGGGGATGAGGAAGATGAGGAAGAGGAGGATAGTGCACAGCAGGCAAGTGGAGAAACCGTTCTCCCCAACAGCCAGGACCTGTTTATCACCCTGGAGCCAATACCCTCCCAACCCTCCCAAGGCGGGCTCCCAGATCATGAAGCCGGAGAAGGCACTTTGTAAATATAATACATGGTTTAAAAGCAAATGTGTTTAATGATTAATTTGCCCTGAAGACTTGGGATGCATTCGCTGCCAATACATCTCCTCCTTTTAAATAGCCAACCGAATGGGTGCTTGGTATGGGAAAGGAAGGTGCTGCTGTTTGAAACTATTCCCACATGTTATGAAGGTTGAAGAAGCTGAAAGACTGTGGCTTACCATGGCTGCCTGCAAGCCGAATTCTGTTGCCCGGCCCTGCGTGTGTGATCTCTCACACCAAACCGGCAGGCCCTCAATATAAAAGGCAAAATGCAACCTTGTAACGAAAGGCCTTGTGCTATGTAATGTTAACAGCTTGGTTCATCGTGAAAGAGTCTACCCACTGTTCTCTAAAAGCTGTCTTTTTAAATACTACTCTCCCATTTTCTTCTTCCCGGAGCTGCAAATGTTTCAACACTCCCCCTATCATCTCCATCCCAGAGGCTAGCGCAGATAAGAAGGCAAAAAAAACGCACTCATGATGAAATGTTCTCTGAGCTCATGCAGTCCTCCCGCACTGAAAGAGCTCAGCAGAATGCATGGAAGCAAACAATGTAAGAGTCCAGGAAAGTAGGAAATGAATGCGAGGACAGGAGGGATGGGCAAGATGAGAGGTGGTGGGAGTGCGATGAGGGGAGGCAGGATGCAATGCTGAGGCGACTGGGGGATCAAACTGAAATGCTCCGGCATCTGGTGTAGCTGCAGGAAAGGCAGCAGGAGCACAGACCGCCGCTGCAGCCCCATTGTAACCGCCCGCCTTCCTCCCCAAGTTCCACAGCCTCCTCACCCAGACGCTCAAGCACATGGGTTGGTGGGGGGATCTGGGCACCCAACCACTTCACCCCAGAGGACTGCCCAAGCAACAGAAGGCTGGCATTCAATAAGTTTTGAAGTGCTGTGTGGCCTTGTCCTTCCCTCCTCCTCTCATCCATCACCCCACCCGGTGCTTCCCTCCTTCCCCACACCCCCCCCCGGGCTACCTTGGCAGTTATCCCCCTATTTGTGCGATGAATTAATAAAGAATGCATGGGATTTTGAAACAACAATGACTTTATTGCCTCTGCAAACAGTGATCGAAGAAGGGAGGACGGGTGGCTTACAGGGAAGTAGAGTCAACCAAGGGGGTGGGTTTTCATCAAGGAGAAACAAACAGAACTGTCACACTGTAACTGGCCAGTCATGAAACTGGTTTTCAAACCTTCTCTGATGTGCAGCGCACCCTGCTGTGCTCTTCTAATCGCCTTGGTGTCTGGCTGCGCGTAATCGACTGCCAGGTGATTTGCCTCAACCTCCCACCCCTCCTTACTCTCACAGATATAGTGGAGCACACAGCAAGCAGCAAAAACGATGGGAATATTGGTTTCACTGTTTCAGTAAACTGCGCCAGTGCACTTTTAAACGTCCAAATGCGCATTCTACCACCATTCTGCACTTGCTCAGCCTATAAGTTGAACTGCTCCTGACTACTGTTTAGGGTGCCTGTGTACGGCTTCATGAGCCATGGCGTTACAGGGTAGGCTGGGTCCCCAAGGATAACTATAGGCATTTCAACATTCCCAACAGTTATTTTCTGGTCTGGGAAGTAAGTTCCTTCCTGCAGCTGTTCAAACAGACCAGAGTTCCTGAAGATGCGAGCGTCATGTACCTTTCCCAGCCATCCCACACTGATGTCGATGAAATGTCCCTTGTGATCCACCAGGGCTTGCAGCACCATTGAAAAGTATCCCTTGCGGTTTATGTACTGGCTGCCAAGGTGATCCGGTCCCAAGATAGGGATATGGGTTCCGTCTATCGCCCCACCACAGTTAGGGAATCCCATTGCAGCAAAGCCATCCACTATGACCTGCACATTTCCCAGAGTCACTACCCTTGATAGGAGCAGCTCAGTGATTGCACTGGCTACTTGGATCACAGCAGCCCACACAGTAGATTTGCCCACTCCAAATTGATTCCCAGCTGACCGGTAGCTGTCTGGCATTGCAAGATTCCAGAGGGCAATCACCACTCGCTTGTGAATTGTGAGGGCTGCTCTCATCTTGGTATTCTTGTGCTTCAGGGCAGAGGAAAGCAAGTCACAAAGTTCCGTGGAAGTGCCCTTACGCATGCGAAAGTTTTGCAGCCACTGGGAATCATCCCACACCTGCAACACTATGTGGTCCCACCAGTCTGTGCTTGTTTCCTGGGCCCAGAAGCGGCATTCCACAGCATGAGCCTGCCCCACTGCCACCAGGATGGCCAAATTGCTGGGGCCCATGCTTTGAGAGAAGTCTGTGTCCATGTCCTCATCACTCTCATCACTGCGCTGCTGTCACCTCCTCGCCTGCTCTTGCAGGTTCTGGTTCTGCACATACTACAGGATAATGCCTGAGGTGTGTACAATGCTCATAACTGCCGCGGTGACCTGAGTGGGCTCCATGCTTGCCATGGTATGGTGTCTGCAGGAGAGCAGAGTTGCAGCGAAAGTGGTGGATGACGACAGATGCCACGAGAATAGATATTTATACAGAACGACGAAAGGACCTGCGAAGTGGATTCATGAGAGCAGGAGAGCTGAGTTGCAGCGGAAGCAGTGGAGGACGATGATTGGCACCGCGCACGTTTCCCGAGGAAGAACACACGTACCCGGGAGCCCATGACCGACAACAAGGAGAAATTCGCTATTGAGACAATAGCAGCAGAGCAGAGTTGCAGTGGAAGTGGTGTATGACGACGGTTAGCAGCACCCAGGAGGACCAGAACGGATCCCCCGAGCTGCAGGAGAGCAGAGTTGCAGCGGAAGTGGTGGAGGATGATGGTTAGGAGAGCTACTGCACCGTCTGCTGCCGGCAGCACCCAGGATACAACAGCGGCGGTGTCGGCGAGCTGAGCTGAGCAGGCTGCACGCTTGCTGTGGTATGGCATCTGCACGGAAAAAAGGCGCGAAACAATTGCCGTTGCTTTCATGGAGGGAGGGGCGACTGACAACATAACCACCCGCAACAATGTTTTTGCCCCATCAGGCATTGGGAGCTTAACCCAGAATTCCAGAGGGCAGCGGAGACTGCGGGAACTGTGGGATAGCTACCCACAGTGCACCGCTCCGTACATTAATGCTAGCCACGGTAGTGAGGATGCACTCCAACGACTTAATGCTCTTAGTGTGGACATACGCAATCGACTGTATAAAATAGATTTCTAAAAATCGACTTCTATAATATCGACCTAATTTCATAGTGTAGACATACCCTTAGATACTTATACGGCCACTGATATCATAGTGCCTCACGCTCTTTAATGCATTTATCTTCATTATACCCCTGTGAAGTGGGAAAGTGCTCATAACCATATTTTCCAGATGAGGAACTGAGAAACTAAGTGACTTGCCCAGGAACACACAGAAATCTGTGGCGGAGTGGGGAATTGAACCTGGTCTTTCAAGTCCTAGGCAAGTGCCCTAACCACTGGAATGTCTTTCCAGCACACCTGATGCGCCACAAGTCTCTACTCTTTGTAGTTGCTATGCCTCTGTGAAGCTGCGGTATTTTGTTCTCACTTCTCCCAGGTGTAACTGGAGAATAAGACCCAGCATGGCCAATAACCAGAGAAGGAGATGCCAGAGGGATTCTTGTGCAATTCCTTGTTGCTCTGGTTAAAAGACAATAATTATTTTAAATGTTTTAATGGTAGCTTTAAATGTTATACAAATGCCTCTTCACTCCAGTTTTCATTGTAATACTATCCTGGAGATACAACATATACCCACCCCTAAAATATATGTGCTTATGTGCAGTATATTTACATAGTTATATAGTGACAATTTAGCCTCCTTGTGCCTTTCCAAATGTCTTACTGGCAACTGCAAAAATCAAAGGAAGTCAACAGCTGAACTATTACAACATTACAATTTGACAGCACATTTTGTGTTTATCAGACACTGCTTCTTTGCCCTACATTTTCTATGCACATTTCTTGTCCGTCGGGGTTCTGTTAAAGGGAGACTTGCACACTGGGTATTTCAAAATTGATGAAACGTAAACATAAATTCATTTGCCTTTTCTTCCTTGCTGTCTATTCTGCAGCACTGCATTCTAATGTGCAGGAGGCATCCATCATTCCATCCTCTTTTTTTTTTTTTTAATCCGATGTCATCTGTTCTGTGCTTCTTTCCTTGTATCTACCATTTTTGAAGGAAGATGCAAATTTCAGTGTAGAGAAATCATCTAAATGCTGTTGTTTGTTTCAGGTAGAGCAGGATTTATTGTGCTTGGTCAGTGCCGTGTTGGTAATTTTACATTCACTTCATCTTTGCTGGAGGGCCTGTTCCTGAATAATAATATCCCTGGATTTTAAAGCATAGCTACCGTACATGAGGTGCTGCTGGGGATAAAAAGGAATGATGGTTGAGGAATATCAGACAGAAGAGGCTTACTTTTATGGAATGCTTCCCTTTTGCATCAGACCCAACACAGTAAAAGATATTTCTGTAATGCTTCTTTCCATTCTTCCATAGCGAATCTCTATCATTCAAAATAATACTGAGCCCTAGTTTAGGGATTTGGACCCTGATCCTGCAATACATTTAAGCATGAGCTTAGCTATAGGCATATAGTCCACTGAGGTCATAGCGATTCATGCTTACATGCTTTGCTTGATGGGGAGCCTGGCTGGGGAAGGTGTAATTACTCATTGTCCCTACATGTTGTGTGCCCTGTGTCTTTGAAGAATCTTCTATCCACTTGTGGAACCTACATAATTGCTTCCTAGGCCCTTTTCATTTTTAATAATGTGAATTATTAATTAGAGAGAGGTTCATTTAGTTCAGCAACTTCCCTGGTCTGTAGTTTGTCCCTCGGGGTTCATGGTCAATGGTGGATCCTTGGGGTACTCACATCGGCGGTCTTACTTGAGCTCAGAGGGAGTCAGGGATGGCTAATGCCATGTCATCTCCGCTGTCCTCTCATGGTCGTGGAGACATCCAAATAAATTTTCTGTCCCTTTCTACTGCCTCCACTATTCTTTTTGGTAGCCAGCCCAAAAAAAGACAAACTTTCCTATGGCCAGGAGAATATGCAGAGACTAAGGCTAAATCTATACTACCACTTTTGTTGGTATAACTTATGTCACTCAGGGGTGTGAAAAAAACGAGCGACAGAAATTACACTGACAGAAGCACCAGGGTGGACAGTGCTATGTCGGTGGCAGAACATATCCCGTTGGCATGGCTACCGCCACTCATTGGGGGGTGGTTTAATTATGTTGGTGGAGGAGCACTCTCACGTCAGCTGAGAGCAGCCACCTGAGACATCTTACAGCAGTTGTATTGCTACATCTGTAAACTCTCTAGTGTAGACATGGCCAAACACACTGTATATCTGCTTGAAGCTTTCATACCAAGTAGCTGAGTGTATTTTTGATGCTTTGTAAAATTCTGACATCCCTGAAAGGGAGTTCTAGATCTGTTTTATACTCTGTAGTAAAGGTGATCTTTGGAAATTGTTTGTTGAATAACTCTACAGTCTGCTGTACATCATTTTTATTGACAGTAAGGAAGATGTCATCTGTGTGGCCTGCCTGGTGGAGGAAGGTGGTGGGGTGTTGAGTTGGCTGAAACATTACATTCCCCATTAACCCATAAAGATTTCAGTGGCTATTGCAAAAAAAAAAACAAAAAAAAAAAAACCACAAAAGTTTCCATTGAGAATCCTGTGGACCGTCTGAAATATTTAGCATCCTCAAATGCCATGTGGGCTGGTAACTCATAAATTTGAGCTTGCTGAGGTCCCCTGTCCTTTTATCAGTATTTTTTCTCGATGGCATTTATTGGTAGTTTGCTGTGAAAGTGGCTTCTGCTCGCAATCCAGCTATAGGGTTGGAGGTGTATAGGCCTTCAAGCTCAGAATTACACCACTGCCTAGTAAATATGGTGAGGGTGTTTTTATGATAGCTGCAAATTGTCGGCTATTAGGGGAGAGAGATTGGTTTTATGAGCGAAAGTAGGATCTCTCTCATCTGCTGTATGTGATAGGTCAGAAAGGGGTCGCATCTCTCTCTATGCTCTCCGTGGGTTTTACGTGGGCAACTGCCGTTAATGCTACTGGGAGAGAAAAATCATTAAAACGTATCACGTGAAGCAATTTAGGGATTACATAGTGAAGCACATACTGTTAACAGCACGTAGTTTGCTAACTGCATCTCTCCTGAATCAGGTTCTCCATTCAAATCATGCAAAACAATTAAAAATAAAATGTTGCATCCTGCGAAATGCTTTTTTTCCCCCCTCCACATAAAAGTATCCAACCCTCTCTTTAAATAGCTTGGATTGCTCGAATTTCACAGCTCAGAAGGGAGGGTGTTTTTTAAACCTAGGAGTTCGGAGGCTGTCAGGGATCTGGTCCTTCAACAGCACCGCTGTGGGGTGTTGAGGGGGTTGTCTGCTCACTCTGGGTGCAGTCGATGTGATGGGGATGGGGGGAGGGGACGCTCAGCAACACTCCGAAGGGGATGGAGTCTCAGCCCTCCAGATGAGTCCCTCTGGATGTTTTCCTCTTCCAGAGTCCTGGGAGAACGAACAAACAACTGAGGAGCAGGAAAGTAAATGAAGACAAAGGGAATACAGTCAATCTCAGCCAGGCTGCCAGCCTCTGTCCTTCAGAGGGGCCTGGGACGCACTGCAGTCCAGCTTAAAGTCTGCTGGCTCACCAGCAGAGGAATCTGGTAAAGGCCCCTTCACCTCTGGGGACTTGGGCTTTCTTTCAGACAAGGGAGTAGGCGCTGCCCTCAGCCTGGCCTCTGCCTGAGAGCTGGGAAGGTCAGCACAATGCTGTCCTCCCAGAGCGGCCTGCTTGGCCCACTCCAGAGCAACTCCTTAACCCTTTCCTGCCTGGTGCAGGGTTTATTCCCCATCACAAAGGCATATACAGATTTTGCCACATCACCACAGTCCATTGGAGTTACCACATGAACAGTGAGACTTATACTTTTAGCTACTATGGCTGAGCCGGTGTGGGCTGAGAGCTGGGCTTGAACCCAGGACCTTTAACTTTAAAATCTGGCCGACAATGGCTGGAAGCTGAAGTTAGACAAAGGAACTGGAGAATCCCCCTGTTCATTACCTTCCTTCATGGGCCATGGAGAGAACAGGAAGCTCTGTGCTGCCTTCACGCTACTCATAACACTTGCAGCTCTGCATTAGAACAATCAAATATCTTGTTTCAAGGCTTCAACCTGCAGGGATCAGGAAGCAATTCCCCCCCCCCCCCCCCCGCCCCGGCACAATTGGCCAGATGTATTCTAGGAGTTGGGGGGCGTGGGAGTTGGCCTTCCTCTGGAGCATTAAGAATTGGCCATTAATTGAGATGGGACACGACGTGGTGCACCAATTCTCCAAAGCGGAACAGAGAATCCTCCTTCTTAGATGCCTGGCTAGTGTGTCTTGCTCACATGCTCAGGGTTAATTGCCAGCTTTGGGGTTGGGAAGGTATCTTCTCCCAGGTCTTCTCCCACGGCAGTTGTGGATTTTCTGTCTCCTTCTGCAGAATGGATCACAGCTCACCTGCTAGGATCCTTTGAGCAGATCTCACCTAATCAATTCCCTGACATTGCGGAGCCTCAGGCAGTTATGGCCTCTTGGTCTCCCCTATTCTCTGCCTGAAGCACACAACAGTTTAGTCTCTGAGTTAAGGAGTAAACCAGTAATTAGAAACACTTACACACCTCTTATTTGGACTGACCACTGAATCTGAATCCTTCTGGAGCCATCAAATGTTGCTTAGGGCTCAAACAAGGTTCTGCCATCCCTGTCTATCCTGGACTACAATGTACATGTCCCTTGTGTTACATCCTGTAAGTTTTTCCTCTCTAAAGACTGTTTGATGGAGGGATTCTTTCATCTGGCCCCTCCAGCTGCCCAGTGACACACCTGCCAGGGCAGATGCTCTGGCTTCATTCTTAAGGCATGTTCCAGATATTTCCATCTTCTTTTCAGGATAAGTTCAGAGATAGGAGTTGTTGACATCTCTGACAAATCTTGGCATTTGTTATAAATTCATTCCATATAATACCTAGTCCTTTCCTGAGGCTTTTAGACCTCCATCTGTACCTACTGTGGATTACTAGCTTTCTCCTCCAGACATGGAGGTGGAAATAACATTTGAGTTGAAGATTCATAGTTTGGTCTGGAAGTTGCAGACCTTGTTTAAGCTGGTAAATGCATCTGTTGCCTTGCCAATTCATCACATTTCCTCCAAGATATTCCCACTGACTTGCACTTTACTGCTAATGTATGTGAACTGGCTTCCCTCTTGCATTCCTTTGTCTTCTAATGTAATACTGGAGTTGGGAGTTGCTGGGATTCTCATTCGATTTGTTTTTTCATAACTAATCATTAACCTAGTCTTTTTTGCAATGTTGACTGTCTTTTGGTTTTCATTTGCCTTTTAGTTGAGCTGTCACTTAGAAGAGCTATATCATCTGCAAACGCTAAGGCCTGGTATAAACTGTGGTTGGCATAACTATGGCTTTCAGGGGTGTGAAAAATCCACACCCTTGGGTATTGTAGCTATGTTGACCTGACCCCCGATGTTACAGCAGCACAGCTATGGCACTCTAGCACCAATTACATAGAAGTGGCCTAAATCTTCTAGTGGACTGTTAAGTCATGTGATGCCTGAGTTGTACCAGTCTACTCTTTTTCTCATAATGAAGTCAATGGCAATGCCAAACAGGAGAGGTATTTGACTCCAATGTCTATGTAAAAGCCCCATCCCTTCCTGCCATGGGTTATGTTTACATAGTTATACATATGACTTTTGGTCATAAAATTTTCCAGAACTTTTTTTTATAAATACAGCCACAGTATTACTCCAGACAATGTACCTACCTGTTCTTCCCTCGCACTCAGGATCAATGAAGTCCATCGCTCTTCCTTTTTATGGGATAACATGATGCACGAAGTGTCAGAAGTTCAGAAAGTAGCTAGGGAACCAGTTCACTTATTCTTGTGAAGTTCAAAATTTCTTACGTCCAATTGTTTAACCACCAAAAAGTGTTCCTGGCTGGTGCCCCAGCAAAACTCAGTGTTTGTGAGCCCTACTTGGATAGTAGCATGTGGAAATGCGGATTTGGGTGTGCAGTTACTATGGAGAGACAGATGGAATTTTGCTAGCCCAGTATTATGATGGTCGTGAGCACCATGAAAAGATCTCATCAATAAATAAGCAGCTGCCATGCATTTTGCATGGCTGACCTATCGCATGGGACTTTGAAATGTTTTTGGCTCTAAACATTAGACCGCCTTTAAACTTAGTCTGCACATCCACAGGCAGCTTGTGAAGGGAACACAGCAGCAGGTGGACAGAATCCTTTTTACCACCCCCGATAACAATCAAGCATACTCCGCACCAGCTGGAGAGAGAGGCTCAGCTTCTTAGGTAACTCATTTGTAAAGAACACAGCATTGCTGCATCAGTGATATCAAAAGGATGCCTCTTGATTACCAAGCTAGACGATGGGAAGCAGGGGGTCTGGCATGTGCATCCTGGCTGATTTAAATGGGAGGCAGCTTTAGTAGGGCATTCTCCATTAAAGCCCCTGAACTCTGGCATCCGTTCCTGTCCATCCACCACTCTTGCATTTGGTCTGCCAGAGATCAGGTTTGTTAGCTTTCTGATGTACCTCTGTGCACCTCCTTGGCCCTTTGAAACATCTCTTAAAAATATGGATTCCTAAGCGCTGCATTCTTTTACTCCTATTGCACAACGAAATAGGTGTCACTTCAGCTTTGCTGGAATTGACTGAGACATTTTCTCATTCTTTGACCCCTGAATCTCCTCCATGCCAATTGTTCAACCCTTGCTGATTTCCCCTCGGTGCCCAGAGAGAAGTAAGTATGCTGCCATGTACAGTTTGAAGAGCAGTGATAGCCCAGGCTGGGCTACCAAATAACCCCACCCCAACCTGGCCATACAAGCACTGAAAGCAGAAAGCTCAGGAGCAGCACATCCCAGTACAAGCTGATGGAAGTAGCACCAAGTGGGTGGCATGCCCAGAATTAATTCATTGTCATACTGGCCTGTCCCAAAACAGACAGCAAGGTCTTGTGATAACCCATGTCAAGAGCTGCAGATAGATCCATAGTGCCGCAGGTGAGCCGCCTTTCCCTGTCCATTGCGAACAGCAGGTACCGTGGTGCTGAGTGCAGTATGAATGCCCCAGCTCTGCTGTTCCCCTCCACACACACACTGGTGTCCTGGTCCAGAGTGGAGGAGTAAGGATAGTCCTGGTGGAGCTGTTCTCTCTGCCTCACTGGGATCTTGGTCTTGGATGAAGAAGAAGGATATGGCCCCAGTTGGGCCATTCTCCACCACCATCTTACAGGGGCAACTGCTTGCTGGAGACTTGCTTCACCCTGGGGAAAGGTTTTTTTTCCCCTCATCCACATGGCTTGGACAGAAAGGACTTTGGGACCTCTGAGAGGGGTACATCTCCCATCCATCTTTTCCCCTTGCTCCTATTCGTGATCCTATTATATTAATAAAATGGGCCATAATTCAGCAAGATCCTTCAGCAGCTGCCTACCTTCAAGCACGTGTCGTTCTATTGAATTTAATGGAGCTGCTTACATGCTTAATGTTGGGCATGTACTGCAGTACCTTGCTGAACTGGGGTTATGATTCTTAGTCTCCCTCTTCAGTTGTGAATTCCTCCAATTCTGGACAGCCTGGTAGATCACCTGACACTGTCACCATTGATTTAAAAAACTAAACACAAAGGGTTCTTCTGACTGAGCTTTAAAAGCCATTGAGTGTTTTAGTAATTAGAGGCGCTTGTTCGTGTGTCTGTGTGCAACATATGCATACATACTAAACCATGAGACATGTATCTAATAAATATAGATATACTCTGTGTGTGTGTGTACACATCATTCTGTGGTATAAGGTACCAGCCCTTTTTGTAAACGAGACCACCTGTTCCTACTTCTCTGGTTTGACAGGTTTTAGTCTCTTCACTGCAAGTGGGCGGACAGTTGGGTTTGATTTACTGGACAGCTTCCCCAAGTGCCACTGCAGAATAATTACACTGATAATCAGCTCCGCTTGTGATCACAGTGTTTTCTACCAGACCCCATCCCTCCAAAGAGCTTACACTGCAACACTTTTCAGTGGGCCCCACATGTAGATTTAGTTTACGTTGAGCTTAGAGGCGTTAGGGCATACGTTAAATATAAATTGACTTTTGAAAGCATGTTGTGTGGGAGCTCACTTGGGGGGAGTATGTTACGTGGCAATTTTGTAACAATACATTGCAGGTATTTAGCAGAACCAACCCCTTCTGTTAAATTAAACATGACAGCCAGCTGTATGATGTGCATATAGTCTACATATCTTCAAGTACGCGCAGATGGCAACAGGAGAAGGGTATAATGCATACAGAATTGTGAGCAATCTGTAAAGCATATCAACAATCTACCATCCATACACACAAAAAGGATAGCAAGTGTGCAAGAGAAACCAAGACCAAGCAAAAAATGTAAACTATATTAAAGCAGCATATTGTACATAGGTGTTCCTTCACTGTCAGTTAGCAGCAGCATCATTCTCTGGCACTTTATGTTCCAAAGCTTTCCTCGGGAATATAAATACAGATTTGGGTCCAGGTGCTTACACCATGGATAAAAATGGTTATTGAAGTCAATAGAACTACTCACTGTAGTAAACACTACCCACAATAGTAACTTGACAACAAGCTGGCATTGTACTAAAACCACTGCCTATCATGCTAAATTGTCCCATTGTTTTTATCTGTCTGTCTGTCTCCATCTGTTTTCTCTAGTCTTATACTAAAAAGATGGGCCAGGGACCATCTTTTTGTTCTGTGTGTGTACAGAACCTAACACAATGGGGTCCTGGTCCTTGACAGGGGCTCCTCTACACAATAATAATATAGGCTTGAGTCTTCAGGTAGGGTCACATTCAATAAAAACACTTGCCTGCATTTCTTGGAGGTTGAAGCCCCTGCAAAGTTAAATATAGGTTCTTCCAAGGGCTTTCAGACAGAGGGCCACTTTCATTTTATAGGAACAATATTTACTTTGCTTAGGTGGTGAGGCACCTTTGCAGCCAGAGGAAACACCGGGAGGCTTTCTGCTTCTAAGAAGGCAAGAGTTTATGCCACCAGAACAACCCAGTGACAGCTGGCACTAATGATCATAACCTTGTTAACAGACTGAGCAGAGAGGCCCAGAATGGAATGGGCCATGGAAAATGAGCTCTCATCGCATCCCTAGAGGTGGTCCCTGACAGTCAGGATTGAGAAACATTGGCAGAGCACTGTCTTTACCTGGCTATATATTAGCAGCACATTACTCCTCTTCCCTCTAAAGCTTTCTAAAATAACCCAGCCTTGCTGCTCCGATATGTGAAAGCCAGAGGGCTAACCTAGAGTCTGGATACCTCACTGTTCTGTTTGATGCACTATCATCTTAGTCATCAGGCCAGCCCAGTAATAATTCTGGTTTTGACTGTGTAACAAGGAAACAAAGTTACCAACTGAAACTACTCATTCGAGTAAAGGTTCCCTCTGCCTTAAATTCTGCCTTGCCTTTTCTGTTCACGATGAAGCGGGGAAAAAGGAGAGAGATGTTTACCAAGTCATAATGGAGTGATGCCACCATTCCTCTGCTTGTTCCTGTTCTCTGGTTTGGAAGCCAATAAAGGTGGTGGTGGTGATGATGATTATTATCATAGCACCTAGGAGCCCTTGTTATGCACCAGAATCCCACTGTGCAAGGTGCTGTACAAACACAGAGCAGACTGGGGAGTAAAACGAAACAATAAGACAATTACGAAACAATAATTACAATTATTAAATTAAACCCAGATTTAATTTTGGTCAGTCCTTATACCAAGCTGAGACAAATATTCAGTGGAGAAAAAAGTTCTAACTAGCCTTTTTAAACACTGCTTTCACCCCTCAGCAACACCACTTTGTATTTCGTGGTTCCTTAAATACATCCCAGTATGCACCATGCTGTGACATCACAGGCAGCATGGGTCACAATGAGACTTCCGGTATTTCTGATGTCACACTATGGGATGTCTTTGGTAAACCACATAGAACTGAGAGAATTTCCCAGATGGAAAATTTCAGAATGTATTCCTGTGCTGAACACACTGAACTATACAACGAATAGAATTATTTATTTTGCTCTGACCACTCTCTGGAAGACAGCGCTCTTCTGTGTATTAAAGAGAAAAACCCACGTTTCTGTGAATGGAGGAGCTACTGTCAGCATGCTCCTCATGCCAATAGGCACAATTCCTGCTGACGACAATAGCGATGACCCTGTAACTGGACATCAAGCAGTGGGCTCCTGTACAGCATTGGTTCTCGACCAGGGGTCTGGGGCCCCCTAGGGGGCCATGAGCAGGTTTCAGGGGGTCCGCTAAGCATGGCTGGCATTACACTCATTAGGGCCCAGGGCAGAAAGCTGAAGCCCCATCATGAGGGACTGCAGCCCGGAGCCCCGAGCCCCACCACCCAGGGCTGAAGCCAAAACCTGAGCAATTTAGCTTCGCAGTGCCCGCTGTGGCATGGGGCCCCGGGAAATTGCCCTGCTTGCTGCCCCCTGATGCCAGCCCTGGCTTTTATATGCAGAAAAACAGTCGGTGTGGCACAGCTGGGGGCCGCACACACACGAAAAATGAACCCCTGCTGTACATGACTATACATGTTGGACTGTATAGGGACGTAGAGCTTTTCTACTGACTCACTGGTAACCAGACCAAGGAGGGCCCATAAAGCAAGAAATAGCTAAAGGGGAGGCCAGGAGAGGAGATCCTGTAGGAAGAAATCCCAGTTAACCTGCTCAGGACTGAGCTTGGAGATGAACTTATGTCATCAGCACAGTCCTGATTTAGGGCCTTGTTATTCTAAGAATAAACACAAATACTAGGAAGGGAAGGTGAGTTTGGGTGATATCCATTATGTATATGTCCAAGGAGTGGAGTGGGGCCATTGCCCATTAACACACCCACTTAAGCCATTACTGAATTTGAACCTTGGCCACCTCATGTACCTTTGCAAGGTACATTAGATTCCATTGCCGCCGTAATTGGTGAAGGGTGTGCATATTTGGTGGGAAGAACAGAAAATGGAGATTTGCATTTAAATCCCTCATGATTTGATCTGTTTCTCGCTGATAACATTTGTATTGGTCTTCAGCGGCTCTCTTCGTGTTGTTTTCTCACTTTGGCTCCCATCTTATCTGCACACGGAACAAATGGATTTATCTGTTTAAAATAACAGACCTGTGCCGGAGAATTTATTTATTATGATAATTGACCAGAAATAGAAAGAGCAAGAGTTTTTTTCCTCTAGACAATTGAACTTCAGTGAAACTTAAATTAAAATATGGGGAATAATGGACTGTATTCTTCCTGGTTTTTTCTTTGTTTTGTTTTATATTTGTTCTACCATTCTGTATGTGTGAGCTCTGTTGCAGTCAATGGGTTTTCACAGTGGGTGCAACTGATTGGGTATTGAGCATAGTTAAGTTTCAAACGTAGACTGGAGCGAACCATGTTAAGCACCTTTTCATATAGCCATGGTAGCAAAAAACTTCCTTCTGCAACTGGCTTGGAAATTGTGCCCCATTGCATTGAACACGGTCCTGGCCACAGTGATCTATGGATTCATGACCTCCAGTCTTAATTATTGCAACCCATTCTATCTAGAAATGAAACCACATGCCCTGGGAAAAACTCTAGCTAGTACAAAACATAGCAGCCCATCTACTTGGAAATACAAGTTGTTGTAAGAATGTCACCCCATACTTCGTTCTTTGCAATGGATCCCCACTGAGTCCAGAGTCCAGATTAAGCTGTCTGTGGGACTTGTTCTAGATACCTGAGAGATCATCTCTCCCTTTGAACAACCGATATTTTCCACTAAAACCAAGAAACTGCCAACCAGCTGTCATAGACTCATGAGTGCAAGAGACAGCATTCTCACAGGATCTGGGCCCTGAGTATGGAGCTCATGCCTATGGGAGATAAGAATGACCATGGAGCACACTGTGTTCAGAACTGAATGCAAAACTCATTTCTTCCACTTACAACCACAAGCATTGACAAATTTCTTCACCTATAGGCTGGGATGGAGGAAAGAGACATTATTGCTATTTGTAAATACTTGGGAGCAGCTCAGGTACCACTCTGATGGGGACACGATATGTACTTATGCGAGGCAGCGTTTTAAAGCCATTTAGATGCCTAAAGATGTATCTAGTCACACAGTGAGATTTTCCGAAGCACCTCGGCACCTGACCCCCATTAAAATCAATGGGTGTTAGGCATCTAGGAGCTCTTGATAATCCCACTGGACCAAGATGGATTAGATAGAAGTATTTCCACAGACTCATTAGACTGTCCTACCCTTTCAGCTGCATCACAAGTGTCTGCACCTGAGACTTCATAACACCAGTGCGCTATTATTCAATTCTAAGAGGAACATTCAAATAACATTTAACTTCTATCTAAAAACTGTAACTGGCAGTCCCTGTCACGGCAGCTTTTCTCCTCTCCCTTCACGTAGTTATTGCTGCTGTCAGTATCCTCTTTAACAACAGTGGGTAATCTCTTTTACATATCGTATCATCCAAGCTGTAATATCTAAGCACAATGAGATCAGTTAAGAAAAAAGCAACAGAACCTTAATGTGTTTCTGTCACAGTTGCTTTGGGATGTTATATTTGTACTATTGTATTACATACAAAGCATGTCAACAGGGCAGACCATGGGAAACTTTTTCCTTAATGGTATTCTTTCAGTTGCAACACAATGGACTAATTACCATGCACCACTTCGGCCCTGGGTCCTAGCTAACAAAGAGAATTTTTGGCAGGTTTACCAAGAAAGTGCAAATTTTAAGAGAAACTAGTGAATCAACGGTTCACTTTTTAGATGCATTACGGCCATTGTACAGTAGCTACAGAGAAACAGGTACTTTCTTACCAAAGCTCCAAGCTGTGCCAAAACCTCAGAGGCTAGAGTCAGGCAAGAATGAAGAGCTGCGTCCTTTTCAAAGAATGAAACAAACAAAACCATGGTGTGCATGTTAAAGGAAATTAGGTTTCCATAGAAGATGGTATTTCTATAATGCCCCTCATCATAGTATCTAAGCACCAAATATCTAAGCTACTGTAATGGGAAAGCAACAGAATATGCTTGTTGGGTCTGGTGAAATGTGAAGCTGTCTCATGCTCTGACTTCAGTGTCAGTCTCTGTGTGACACTGGACCTTCACCATGTTGAGTACAAAATGAACAAAGTAGCATCTGGTGTGCTTCAGAAGAAAGCCCTCTCTAAGAATACGAGTGATATTTTCCCGTTACGTAACAGACCTGAGACCACGCTATGTGGAAGAGCACTTCACTCCCACAAATAGCAGATGGGATGGAATATCCATTTACTTCTCATGAACAGAAATGATAATAGCTGAAGGAGAAGGGAGATGGCAATTTTTTAAGAACACTTGTTTTTATAATGTGATTATTACAAAATTTGGCCTGATTCACACTGGTTGGATTAAACTGTGTCGCAGCTAGAGCTGCAAGAACAATTTATTTCTCTAATTTTGCCTCTTTTTCTGTCTGGGAATCGTCTGTGAGCAGCTTGCATATTTGTGAAATTAATTCATATGTAAAATTATTCTCTGAATAAATTTCAGTGAACAGATCTTAACCTGTGGATGTGAACTCCACTCCTCTAGCCTTTCTGATACTCACCATCCTTGAGCTGGTGGGAACTTAAGAAGCCCAACTCGAACTATTTACACGCTAAAGTTATTGAGCAAGGGCATCTTCTCTAGTTTCCTTTATTTTTTTTCCAAAAGATCCCTGTTCATCCCTGGATTCACACCCTACACACTATTATAATAATCTTTGTACAAGATATGCCTTCTGAGGTATCATTTGAAAACTAATAAACCACTGGTCAATAATATCATGGTGAAATGTACATAGCAACAGTATATGTGAAGTTATGAATTCCCTCTCTCTGACATTATTAGCACACGTTGAAAACCAGACAGCTCTGCAGGTATAGCCTAAACAAAGGAATGTGTGCTTACCTCAGTTGACATATAAGTAGTAAACAGGGTCCTCAAGACAGCAGAGGGATGGCAGGAAACAGAACAGTTTGCATTTTAGCAAACACAAATGGGGAAAGAAAGAGCATGGGGTCTCCTTCACCACCCGACTCCATGTCACCATCCTTACTGCTTGAATAAACTTTACTTTCAAGGGTAACCCTCAGAAGAATCACTTCAAAGGCTCACTGGAATATAAAAGAACTTGGGGTTCTCTGCCCCTTTATGTCTACAGTGCAATTAGACAGCCACAGCTGGCCCATGCCCGCTAACTTAGGCTTGTGGGGGCTCCAGCTAAGGGGCTATTTAATTGCAGTGTAGACATTCAGGCTCAGCCTGAGCTCTGAGACCCTTCCACCTTGCAAGTTCCTTGAGCCTAGGCTCAAGCCTGAGCCCAAATGTCTACACCACAATTAAACAGCCTATTAGCCCAAGCCCAGGTCATCTGGCCTGGGCCAGCCCCAGATGTTTAATTGTGTTGTAGATGTACTCTATAACGACAAAGGCACCAGAACTCTGATCTTCTGGGAAGACCCTGACTGAGTAAAGTCACCATCTTAGTGAAAGCCTCTCTCATCCACAGTCTATCTTGGACAAAAGCCTTGAACCAAAACTTGCCAGATTAAGTTTTAGACTTTTAAATGTGTGTTTTCACTTTTATTTGCTTGTAATCATGTCTAACTTCATCTCGTATACTTGAATTCACTTAAAATCCTATCTTCTTTTGTTAATAAACTTGTCTTATATTTAATCTAAACCAATCCAGTGCTGTGTTTAAACTGAACTGTTTGGTAACTCCAGTTAAAGTAACAAACTGTTGAACAGACATTCTTTATAGGGGCAATGAACCTTAATATCTGAACTGCCCAGGAGAGGGCAGGACAGTGCAGAACACACGTTTCTGGGGAAATCCAGGACTGGGAAGGTGTTGGGGTCACCCTGCAAGCAGTAACCAAGGCTGGTGGAGTGGTGTGTTGCCGGCAGGCTGCTGGACCAGGGCTGCAGCGCTCCACAGACACTCAGAGAGTAACCTGCATGCTGGTAGGCTGGGTAGCTTCTGAGTGGTCCAGGTTGGGAGCTACAGCAGCAACACATTGTGAAGCCCTTAGGGTTGCAGGGCAGGCAGTGACATAACCCCTCACTGGTCTGGATTACACCCCACAATGTGACAGCTTGGTCCTTAGCATGACCAGTTAGGTTAAAGTCAAAGGAACTTCTCACATGCTTAAGTTAAGCACATGCTTTAAATACCTTGCCTGAATGCCAAAAACTGCATTTATGCAACATATGTACAATGTGGTCAAGTCAAAACGTTTATCATCATCTTAAGTGTTACATTTCCTAATTTTATATTTAAAACTATGCAACCTTAACAATGTATTAAACGAAAAAGATACTGAGGTTCTCGCTCGATTTTAACTCAGTTCCTACTCAGGCAAAATTCTCATTGATATCAACTGGAGTTTTACTAAAGTGAACACTGGCTAAGAACTTGAGGATTTAGCCCACAGGTGTTTTTCCCTAGTGTAATTTTGTACAATACTGTGAATCTTGTAAATTAATGTAAGGAGCCTAGACTCACAGGAGATGGCACCATTGTAAATCCACAAATTGATGCTATAGCCACGCTATGCTATCCGATGTGTCCCAGTAGCTTGACCTGGCAATCCTCATGGCTCTGTGATGTGAAAGCAATCTTGTGACGAATGCCACCATTGTTAAAGTAGCTATTGCTCATGAGTAAGGCTATGATTTAGTCACGGGTATTTTTAGTAAAAGTCATGGACAGGTCACGGGCAGTAAACAAAAATTCACGTCCCGTGACCTTTCCATGACTTTTACTAAAAATACCCATGACTAAAACTTGGATGGAGGGGCCGCAGGTGCTCTGGGGGGGGCAGTCCGGGGGCACTGCGGGTGCTAGGGGGATCGGCCCATGGCACGTGGCCTGGAACCACGTTGGGTGCTGGAGGGGGGAGGGGTTGGTGGGGCTGGCAGGGGCTCCACGTTCCTGCAGCTCCTAGGCAGCAGAGGGACCAGGGGCTCCACGTGCTCCTCCCACCACAAGCGCTGGCTGCCGCAGCTCCCATTGGCTGGGAACTGTAGCCAGTGGGTGTTGCGGGGGTGGGGCCAGCAGGCATGGACAACGCACGACACAGAACCCCTTCCCCCCCCCCAGCCTCTCCACTGCCTAGGAGCAGCAGGGCCATGCCAGTGGGTGGGAACTGGGGAGCTCCCCACCCCGAGGTAAACGCCTCCCCACACCCCCCAATCCTCTGCCCCTAGCCCTGAGCCCCCACCCACACACCCAAACTTCTGCTACTGCCCAAGGGGCTGCCCAGTTCGGGCAGCCCCTGAGCCAGCACCAGCCACTGCAGAAATCACAGAGATCACGGAAAGTCACAGAATCTGTGACTTCCATGACAGACTCACAGCCTTACTCATGAGCAGTGCTGTGCCTCTTTCTCACTGTGCTGGCTGATCATTATGAGCCAGTAGTTTGCAAAATTCCATTGGTTCAAAAAATCAACTCCACTCCCGTTTGTGTTTATGCTTCTCCTGCGTGACTTACCTTGCTGTCTTGTCTCTGTCCATGCCTCCTACCAATCAGCTACTTTTGAAGCCTTTCCTGTGCTCATCTTTGTCCCTGCTACCAAGCTGCCTTCTGGTCCTGGAACTCTAGCCACTGATGTGCCAAGCACCCTCCTCCTCTTTTGAAATCCCTCCTTACAACACATTGCTGCCAGGAAGCCTGTCAGCCTTAATCCATCAACCAATGGAGAACATAAGAACAGCCATACTGGGTCAGATCAAAGGCCATTCTAGCCCAGTATCCTGTCTTCTGACAGCGGTCAATGCCAGGTGCTTCAGAGGGAATGAACAGAACAGGTATTCATCAAGTGATCCATTCCCTGTTGCCCATTCCCAGCATCTGGCAAACATGGGCTAGGGACAACATCCCTGTCCATCTTGGCTAATAGCCATTGATGGATGTATCCTCCATGAGTCTTGGCCTTCATAGCATCCTCTGGCAAAGAGTTCCACAGGTTGACTGTGTGTTGTGTGAAGAAATACTTCCTTTTGTTTGTTTTAAACCTGTTGCCTATTAATTTCATTTGGTGACCCCTAGTTCTTGTGCTGTGAGAAGGAGTAAATAACACTTCCTTATTTACTTTCTCCACACCAGTCATGATTTTATAGACCTCTATCATATCTCCCCTTAGTCATCTCTTTTGCAAGCTGAAAAGTGTTGCTATACTTTTGTTTTAAACCCCTGACCCCAAACATACATTGCAGTATGTTAAATGCATCTTCTGACACCCTGGGGCATTTTGTCCCTGATTTGTATTGTTTGTGTCTTTATGTTGTAAGCCCCTGTCTGAGCTATACGCCACCAAGCATGCTGTTAGCACTCAGCAACTAATAGCTAACAGGAATAATAATTCCAAATGGCTCCTGGGTCTGAAGCTGCACACAGTCTTTTCTAGTTTGTTACCTGCTTTTTTTTTAAACAGACAATTTGGCTGAACCTTAATGCATTAACAAAAAGTTTAACTCTGGACTTAACCATCTCTATGCTATGATTCGGGTCCGTGTAACTTAAAGTGGCCAAACTATTAAAATAACCACTGTGGTTCATCAGTTCAGTTAATATGCACTTTAAAATCTCATTGAATAGGTAAATGATAGATTCTAATGACTTTATACTCTGCGATAAAGAAGATTTGGGATAATTAAATTCTATTAAAAGGGGAACTGAAATTAACACACTCATTCTACTTTTAAGGGTAACTATGGGTGTGGCAGAGATTGGTGAGGGGAAAGAATTATTAACTGAAGACACCCCTGTTTTGTTTAAGCACATAGAAGTCTAGAGAGGCAGTGCAGTCCAGTGGCTAATGCAGAAAACTGTTAGTCAAGAGCAGGGGTGGGCAAACTTTTTGGCCCGAGGGCCACATTGGGGTTGCAAAACTGCATGGAGGGCCGGGTAGGGAAGGCTGTGACTCCCCAAACAGCCTGTCCCCCTCCCACTTCCAGCCCCCGGACTGCCACCCTCAGAACCCTCAACCCATCCGACCCCCCCTGCACCTTTTCCCCTGACTGCCCCCTCCTGGGACCCCCAGCCCCAACCACACCCCAGGACCCCACCCCCTAACCAACCCCCCCTGCTCTCTGTCCCCTGAATGCCCCGACCCCTATCCACACCCCTGCCCCCTGACAGGTCCCCCGGGACTCCCATGCCTATCCAACCCCCCGGTTCCCCGTCACCTGACCGCCTCTCCAGAACAATACCATAGCTGAGGCATCACCAGGGCCCAGTTGAATGCGACAATTATCTCCTGCATATTACATACAACACTCCGGTTAATTCACCTACAAAGATATTAGCTATTTTTTGCAATTGTATCACATTGTTGACTCATATTCAGTCTGTGATCCCCTATAACCCCCGGATCCTTTTCAGCAGCACTACCGCCTAGCCAGTTATTCCCCATTTTATATTTCTGCGTTTGATTTTTCCTTCCTGAGTGTACTTGGCACTTGTCTTTACTGCATTTCATCTTGTTGATTTTCAGACCAATTCTCCAATTTGTCAAGGTCACTTTGAAGTCTAATTCTGTCCTCCAAAGTGCTTGCAATCCATCCCATTTTAGTGTCATCTGCAAATTTCATAAGCATACTCTCTGTTCTCTACTCCATTATCCAAGTTATTAATGCAAATGTTGAATAGTATCGGACCCAAGATGTCCCCTCCAAGACCCCACTATCTGTGCCCTCCCAGTTTTCCCATCAAACATTGATAACTACTCTTGGAGTATATATTTCAACCAGTTTTGCACCCATCTGATAGTAATATCCTCTAAACCCCATTTCCCTAGTTTGCTTATGAGAATGTCATGCAGAACTGTGTCAAAAGCCTTACTGCAATCAAGATATATCACCTCTACTGCTTCTCCCCATCCACTAGATCACTAAGAAGATAACTATATCTGACTGAAACAGCAATTGCAGAATAGGTGGGCAGGATATAAATACCCACACTGCAATTTGGCCAGGACCCCAAAACTATCTTGCACCAAAAGGTTGTCAATTAATTCCAACGTCCAGGACTGGCAGTGCCTTTGGGATCAGATGTTAGATACAGTATCTAATTCCACACTGAAGAGTGTAATCTAGTGAGTCTCCATCACCTGTAACACCCTATGTTTTCCTTAAAGAGCTTCTGTTCACTAGCTGTCTAAACCCAATCTGCTTAGCTTGTGAGAGCCAGCAAAGATCATGGCCCGAAGTCATATGGCTGCAGGGACAAGTGTCCTATTTAAATTTGTGTAATACAAGTAGATGTTTGTGTTCAGTCTCACAGGCCCTGTCTCCTTATTCCATGAGATGGATGCTTGCTCCTTGAATGGAGTAGGCCACAGAGTAGTAGTAACAATGTGTCTGTATTCATTTTTATCAATGCCGTACTAAGGAATGACTGTGGCAAGTAGCAGAACACCTGTTAAAACTTTGTTCTGAGTAGTAGCTCTAGGAACAGATTCATTTATATATATGGTAGTAATTCAAAGATCCCACTCCTGAGCCCATTAACTTTAATCAGAGCAGGATGAGGCTCTGAATTAACACAATCATTTAAAAATCAATCTTAGCAATTTTACAGTGATTTCTGGTCTGTTCCTCATCGCCCTGGGATTAGAACACCATACAGAATCTGTACAAATGATCTACAATAGGACTTGAGTCTTTTCAACCTTCCTTGAATCCAGGTACAGTTGGGATGGCTTTCCTCTCTTATAATATATAAGGACTTCTGGACCAAAAAAATTACTGTATGGGTCTTGTGTACCCTTACCTATGTTAGTGGTACAACTGGTATCATTGGTTTCAGTGGATCTATATGTGTAAATATATTATTCATGCGTGTAAATGTTTGTAGCACTGGGCCCACAAAATGTCTTAACATGTATGTTAATCTTTATGTCAGCATACAGCCTTCTTGTGCTTTGCACTTCCATCAGCTTCAAGAGTTGCTCCTGATTTACACCAGCGTGGAAGTCACATCAGGCCTTTCCATAGCTTATTCTTTAGAAAGCCTGTATTGATTGAAAAACCTTCTACCAGTCTTTTTAATCTTGAGCGATATTGACAGGGATGTGATTGTATGTACCCGTTGTACACGTGTAGTACTTGCAGAATAACAATGCCTGTAATGTGTCTGCAACAGTAATAATCATTTTATAAATACTGAATGCAATATATTGAATTACACAGTTGTTGGGTGGGGGGGGAGCAATTTCTTAATTGCCTGGGTCTGATTTCACAAACACTGGGGTAAATCGGAAATAAATCCATTGAGTTCAATGGAGTTACACTGTTGTGAGATCCATATGAGAGAACTTTAGAGAAAACACTGGCCAGATAGAAAAGTAAAATATGGTATCCGTATCATCTGTGGCCTGAGTTTCATAAGGCACAAATGCAGCAAAAGCAGTTGAATAAATACTAGCCTTTATGTTTTGTATCTTAATGGAGTATGTTTTGTACTCTTAATGTGTGCCTCCAGCACAGACCATGGTGTAAGACTAGGGTAGTTGAGGGGTGTGATGAGGTGGACCAGGCTCACACTGGCCAAGAAGGGGTTAACCCCATATTGTGGGCAGAGGAAGTTACGCCCCCTCACCACTGCGGGGCATGCTCCAACAGGTTCCTCAGTTCCAAAATGGAGCAGCCCAGCTCCGTCAGCCCTGAACGCCGATGAAGGAGGATGCACATTGCAGGCTCCCTCCTGAGAGCTGCCAGAGCTCCAGACCCCAGCGGCTAAGTGCACAGAGGCCCAGGCAGATACCCAGCTGCCCGCAGAAGTCCAAGAGGGAATGGAGTCATCAGGAGCTTCACAAGCTGATGACCCCAGAGGCCCAGGAGACCTGTGGACAGCAATGCTGGAAAACGGGGTAGGAAGTAACCCAGGAGACAGAGACATTGATCCCGCTGTGTAACTGGTACAAAGGCAGCATGTTCTGGACGGATCCTCACTGACCTAGTGGCGAATCCATTCACCACTATCAAGGCCCTGGATTGGAGTCCCCCTATCCTGGCCACTAGGCCATGCAGCTCCGAATAGGAAGGCAGCCATATTGACTCTGGCCACGAGGCCACGCAGACTTGCAAGGGAGGGCTGAGACATTGACTCGAATCACTAGGCCATACTGTTCTGAGGCTTAGTGTGGTCATTTGGACTCTGCCACAGGGCTATAGCGCCCTTCTCCCCGCCCCTAAGGGTGACGGGGTGTACCAGCCCCGAGACAAAAGGATATAAAAAAATCGATTCTGAATCCTAGAACTATGAGGAACTAATTCAGATCCAGCCTGGAAAAGTGTCAGACACCTGAAAAGTACCACATCTAAGGATAGTAGGTATTCAGCTACTGCCAGGAGGTGCATGTCATAAGAACCTAGATAGAGTATGTCTTTAGAAAGCAACAGATTTGAAGACCAAGAACTCAGTTTGCAGTTGTTTCCGTGAGAAACAATGACATCTAGTGGCTAGTGCTTATGCTAGGTGTGCATTGGTTCTGGGAACCCACTGGGATGCGTAGTGAACACAGACTGCTGCAGGTAGAGGGGCAGCTAAGCTGGACATCAGAATGGTTTCTGATAGTGATATTGGTAGAATAATGACTGTGCTATAGAACTGTTTCTGTGTGAATAACTTCAGTAAGAAGTCCAGAATGTCATGGGCGAGAGGTACTTGGTCTTCTGGGGTGAACTGTCTTATTAGCTACCAGAATACTGCTGGCACCTTTTCGTAGCCACAGGAGTTTTCTAGAGGTGAAGAGGATTGGGACTAATAATGTTGCAGAATGAAGGAGTAGGTGGGGGGAGGGGGGAAGCCAGTGAGCAGCATGACATCTTGACCTGGTACAGGCACTTAGGTACCAGTAGTGTTAGGTGACTAAACATGAATGAATGCAGGTATGCTCAACCAGCAGTAGAAAGGGACTCATGTTGAATAGTGGACTGGGATATATCAATTATTGACAGTTCTTGGAACACTTCCATCCTGTTTACCTTGTACTCAAAATCTTCATAGTTACGTATTAAATATCTAGATGTAGCTTATGTTCCTATCATTTATAATCTCATCAAATATGATTTCCTCCAAAGTGGAAAACAGTACAAAAGCAACGGTTACTTTGTTACGATTACAAATACTAATAAGATGTTTAGACAATTATTTTAAACAAGATGGAGTCCTTCCTGTGGAAAGGTATAAATGTCAAGTGGTGGGGGTGGTTGTTATGGTAATGGCTAAAAGCCCTAATCCAGACTAGGTCTCCATTGTGCATACACAATAAGACACAGCCCCTGCTCCGAAGAGCTTACAATTTAATTAGAAAAAACAGACAAAAGGTGGAAAGGAAACTAGAGGCATAAATATGTGAAGTGACTTGTCAAAGGTCACACAGAGTAGCAGAGCTGAGAATAGATGCCAGGTGCTTAGATTTGCAGGTCCCCAGGTCACACTGCTTCTCTAGACAATGAAAGGTCTTCACCCTCTGGTTATTAACTTCATCCCTGGAGTAATTACACTAACTTCAGCGGAGATATACCAGGATCTGAGTCATACAAAGTGTAGGAGCATTTAGAAATTCTATGAAATTCAAAATCTCTACTACTGTGTACAGTACATAATAGTCAATTCAGCCAAATTCTTGTATGTATTCAGGTACAGTTTGAAGGACAAATGACGCTGAAATCATTACAAATGCACTACCTTCATTATTTCAGTTTGTGATGGATTAGCTTTAACATTCATTTTAATTTGTAGTTGGATTTTATCAGCGGTAGACAAAGTTTGATCTCTTCTTGTTTAATTAGCACAATCCTCTTAGGAGGGTGAAATGAGTACATAATAATAATTCTGTATGTTTTATGACTTTTCCACACTGACAATATTAATGATCTCATTTGTGTCGTTTTTCAAGCATTTTTACTACATCTCCTGTGTGTGTGAAAGAGTGAGTGAGTGTGAGTGGGTGAAATCACACGCTATGAAATGTTTCCTTTATGTAAAAAGGCAACAGAACTCGTAAACAGATTGAATAAATAACAGATCTTTCCTTAGAAAATGAGATATGCTGTCCAAATTCTAAGTTCTGTTACGCTCTTCTAAATCTGGAGTAACTCAGGGATGTCAATGCAGTACTCTGGCTTTACAATGAATGAGGGAGATCTGAATCTGGCCCTTTATTTGCATGTATAACTAGGCATATTTTTTGTTGTTTTCTAGAGACGTGATGCTGTTCTCCAGCATTGGAGCCGTATTTTCTGCTGGCGTGAGTGGGAGGCACATTATTGCCTTCAGTGCAGTGTCCCCCATTGGAGCCATACCCATTTAAAACAGCAGAGGATTTGGCTTCTAATCTATAATAGTTTTACATCCCATGTATAGGGTCTGCTTCACAACAGTGGCCCATCTCCTGGGGAAGTCAGTGGGACTCTTTCCACTGACTTGCGTGGGAGTTGAAATGAGCTTTGAGTCTGTCACTTGTAAAGCTGGTGTGAGCAGAATCAAGTCCACATAAGACACACACGGGGCCTATTTCTGATCCCATTTTATCCTAGTGTGTCTTTACTGAGCTCAGCCGAATTACTACTAATTTAGATCAGAATTGGGCTCACTGGGCTAAATCATGCCTCTGAGACCTTATATGGTGCAGGTAGGTAGTGAGCACCCGTAGAGACTGAGCTGTGACACAGGGAGGCATTGATTATCACATAACACCCAAAGCAGGCAGGAATGCTAGGGAGTGCATGCACAGCCGTGACACCTGCTATACAGCCATTGAAGGGTGTAGCATGCATGGCCCCTGCACTCACGTTGCAGCTGTGGCATGACTGTCTTCTGCAGGAGTGTGCTGGGAGGCAAAATAGCTGCCTCTGTTCTGTCTCCTCCCCAGCAGCACACTCAGATGGAGGCAGCCAGGAGTTGGCAAGGGTGATTCAGTGGCTGTTCTGGCACTAGAGGGTCAGATCCTGAGCTGGTATGAGTCAGTTCCAGTGACTCCAGTAGATTCTGCTCTCCCACTGGTATAAATCAGAAAAAAGTTCATTGAAGTTTATGTGGTAGAAGTCCGGTGTTAAGTAAGAGCAGAATCGAGCTCATTCTGTATATAGACATATAACCATAGTAACCTGATATGACTATTTCAATGCACATATTATCACTGGGCTTTTTAGGTCATATTTTTAAAGAACTGGAAACACATTTTCTTCATTTATGCCCTATTTTATAAATCAAACTCCCTTCTGTGGTGCTGGTGAGTTCTAAAGACAAACTAATGACACCTCAATTTCTGCTGTGCCTTGGGAAGACCGCTAAATACCCACCGTTCCTGTTCTACTGAGAGACGTACTTCCAATCTACATATTTTTCATATTTTTTTAAGCTGCTCCGTGATGTATTTGGTACATTCACACCCTTTCGGGAGGCTAATGGCTCTTTCCCCCTTCCTGCCCCATGCTGCCCTGATTGTTTCAGAATTGGAATTGAAGTGTGCTACTCCGTAAATGCTAACTGTCTGAAACAGCACAGTTAGAGGTGTTGTTTTCAGGCAAGCTTCCAGACTGCTTGGTCTGACCTTTAGGGGAAGCAACAATGCCTTGACATTTGTGCTTTGATATCACAGCAGTCACTTTCAAATTAAAACTCAACTCTGCACGACTCTCTTGGAGCGCCCTCCCTCTGCAATTTAGGATGAATTCTTGATGAACTGGTGCTAAATGTAATGGATGGTACTTTTGCCAAGCTTCCCTGATGATTAGGAATCTCCTTGGTTTGACCCCCTCTGCATGTATTATTTTGTTGCGGGAAATCCCAGAGCTGCATTAAAAAGATGTGGTGTTGCAGATAGACGCTACATAGGGAATATTCAGGATGTCAGTGATGCAAAACAAGGGGGCTGCTATCCATGTTGATGAGAACCACTGGTGTTCCCCATAGGGAACTTGATTCTTAATGATGTGTAAGGCTGACTGCTGGATTGTGGAGGAGGTTTTGACAGCATTCAGTGGCACAGATGACTCCATCTTCCTTTCTCTGGCATGATATGCTGTGTGACCGTGAGCCGCTTTACTGGAGCTAATTGGAAGAAAAAAATTAATCCATTAAAAGTGGTTATCATATAATGACTGATTCACACTGATGTGTCCCCATCTTCCCATTCCCTGTTTTATTTTTGAAGTGACTTATTTAAAAAGTCACATTTTGTGTTACCAGACTCACTGGAGCACAGCATAGAACTTTGTAGACTCCTGTGTTCCCTGATTATTCTTTTTGTAATAAATACATCTCTATTGTTGCATTTGCTTGCTTTCTCTCAGCAGGCGTCTACTCTTGAAATCATCTTCAAGTAATTAATACTCTTCCCAGCAGTGATGCTGGCAGTGGAGGAGATGGCTTACCACATAGTTACATAGCAATCAAAAGGTGCTGAAATGCTGTTTTCTCTTTCTGGTAAAGGAACCTGTAAAATAACAGTTGAAGCTAGCATGTAAAGGAACATCTTGCTGACAGCTCTGTGACCCCTTTCAGCTCATGACACTGCAGGTGAACTGAATTTAGAATCAGGACTGAACATAATAACTTGGGCTTTTGAAGTGGTGGTTTACGGGTCCCAGATTTTTAGTGGAGATTACTTGAAAAGGTATATAATCTTTAGAGTTACTCTGGAAACGTTAGTCGAATGGAGAAGAAGAGTCACGGATCACAAAAAAGGAACCTTCCCAATGGATCTGCATTGACAAAGCATTGGAGCTCTTTGGAGGACCTTAAGATAGACGAGGAGAATTGTGGAGGAAAAGGGGTTGTGGTGTTGTGATACTGGCCTCTGCCGGGTAAATGAAGGAGGGATATTGTTAAGATTTTGGAGCAAGAACTGTTTCCTCTTCTTGCAGTAAGAGGAACCGTCATCCCTGCAGAAGGGGCAGTTCTGTATGCGTTTGCATGAAGGATTCATCGTTATTCATTAAAGGGCCGTTAGTGGCAATAACTCCATCTCTCTGACCTCCGTTTCAGGGTTCTCTAAGTCTAACGTGAATCATTTCCACAATAACAGCGAAAGGGATGCTGGATTAGGCAGAATATAGGTAACTTTGGGACTAAATTGAGTGACGTCTCTCAGAGTCACAGCTGGTTTGGGGCGGTGGGGAAGCGGGCAAAAGTCATTAAAAGATTCCTGCTTTGCATATTAAATGGCAGCTTGGCTGCATTCAAACTGATACCACAGCTCCTGGGTAAGCTGCACATATGTGGGCCCTGAGAGAGAGATTCCTAATGCACAGGCCTCATTCATGGGTACTGTGTTAACTTTTATTCCCTTTACCATTTTGTCTCATCCCATCCCTGTCTCCTTTGCAGAAAGGGGCACTGGGAGCTTCTGCACCTTTTTGTATACCCTCAGAAAGCATTCTTTTCTGACCTCAGAGGTACTGTGCACAGTGATTCACAAACATTGATTTGCCAAGAACCCCAGTGCTTCTATGAGACAGATTTAATGTTGTTGTACAGTTGGGTAAACTGAGGCCCAAAGGGATTACGTAACATACTGAACATAGCAGAGTGAATCCATAGCAAAGCCAGAAACAGAACCCAAGAGTCCTGTGCTTAGCAGGAGACCACACGCTTTTTCTTTGTCTACTAGAAATTTTTTTAAGCACACTAGTAGTGTAACTAATTCATTGCAACCTAGGACTGGCAGTCATCTCTGTGCAACACAGCTCAGCCACTTAGGGTATGTTTACACTGCAGTGGAAACCCAGAGTCTGAACTCAGGCTCAAGCCTAAATCCCTTTCTGTCTACACACAAATTGTGCTAACCCAGGGCTCGGCCCCAGGACCCCCCAGGGATAGAGGATTCAAGCCTGTGCCAAGACAGGACCCAGGGTTCAACCCCTACTGCTTTGCAGTGTAAACGCAGCCCCACAGGACTCTTGCTCTCTGAGTCTGCTAAAACTATGCCACAATCCCCTGGGCTAACTTTCTTTGCCCTCTGGACAAGCAAGATTGGCAGACAATCAAATTTTCCCATGCTGCACCTCGAACAGAGGACTAGAGTGCCACATTTGGTGAGGACACTAGCAAGTCTGGATACAGTTGGTTGGAGTCGGGTCTGCATACCACAGTGTGAATACTGAAGCCCTGGGTAAGAAAATTCTTAACCTAGAGTTGACAATCAGTGTAGACGCTCAAGCCCTGGGTTTTCTAACCCAAGATCTGTTGACTCAAGTTCTACATAAGCCTAGGTCTTACATTGCAGTGTAGACATACCCTTAGATCTTCTCAGACAGAACTCAGTTCCTCCAGTTTCAAGAGCACAGGATCCTACCACGTAAGCCAGGCTCACCATTAATACTTAGCATTATAAGGCCTATACACACAGCTGAGCAGTTCTGATTCAATATAGTAGAAGGCAGTGGTTCACACACACGCACACACACAAGCTAGTTTATTACCTGATGTCACTGACATGTTCAAAGAATAAATGAATGTACCTTTATCTAGCTCTTAAAGATCACCTTATTTTCTGCACTACTGAATGATTCAGTTTCCGATGCCGGTATCAATCAACAGGCAGATTAAGAAATTTGCAGCTGTAAAAAAGCGTAGATCTGTAGAGCAACTGATCACCCTGACAATGGAAATTCTTTTCTTTTGTTGGCTGCGATTGCAGCTAGTGTGGAGTTTATGTTCAGCTGATGAACTGGAGCCAGCAGAGTTCTTGGAACAGGAACATGTTAAACCTAAAACTTTTAATACATCCCTTTGCATTGTATGAGTCATTGGTCAGGCGGCTATAACTACTGTTGACTAGATTAATCAAAGGGCATGATTTATGCCTCCTTGACACTTACCTCAAATATCAGAAGCTTTGAAGAGAGTGTTTGTCTTTTATTTTATTATTTCACCCATCAGGAAGTTTCTTGCTTTTTCCACTTATCATTAGAAACTCCACTGCCCATCACTGCACCTATAAAGATAGGTGAGAATTTCCCCAAGGGACAAAAGAGCAGTTGAGAATTCAAACAGAGAGCTGATACAGAGCCTTCCTGGGTATGCACAGTTTGTATTAAATAAAACAGGAGTTCTCCATGACTGGGCACCGAGAACTCTTAGGAACATAGGAGCTGCCAGACTGGATCAGACCCCACGCCCGTCTAGTCCAGCATCCTGTTTCCAGCAATGGCCAGTATCCAGTGCTTCAGAGAAAGGTGTTAGAACCCTGCAGCAGGCAGATATGGGATGAACTGCCCTCTATGTTAGGTGTCACTCTGGGCAACAAGAGTAACTCCTGAGGCAATGAGTTCCACAGTCTAACTACTAAATATGTGGGAAAGGTATTTCCTTTTATCCAGTTTTAATTTTGTACCTGTTAATTTCAGTGAATGTCCCCTCGTTCGTGTGTTATGAGGACTGACAGAACAGAAGTTTCGGATCAACCAGCTCATTTATTCATTATCTTTATATACTTGTATTATGTCCCTTCTTATTCCTCCCCTTTCTAAAATAAACATATCCCAATCTTTTTAATCTCTCTTCATTAGGAGGGCTTTTCCAGGCCCATGAACACTTTTATCTCCCTTCTCTGAAAACTCCACCAAAAATACCTGAGATTCAGGGGAAGCAAGGGGCTGGCAGAAGACCTCCTCACAGACCTCACTTAATGAGTAAGTCACTTATGGCCAGATTTTCAAGCAAGTGAATCTGCATTTGTGCAGCCAAAAATACACACCTAAGTTGCATGCCCTATTACAGCAATGTCCTGTGCAATCACAGTAGCACAGATAAACTAGGGACAAAAATACAAACACTTCTTTTTTTCCTGAAAATCTGCCCTTTTATCTCTCTGTAGTTCTGTATTACCATGTGTAGAATGAGGTTTCTAAATCTCTGGTACTCTCATTCCCTCCTCATGAGGTAGATTTGTAATAGTTGGGCTTTGAGATGAATGAATGGGCAGGCACTATGTAATAGCAAAGATGTATTTTATAAATTGTTTGTTGGAAGAGAAGGGGAACCATGGCTAAAAAAAAAGTTGGATATAGAGATAACCAAGCCTAAGAATCCAGGGAGATGATTATAATATCTTGTGGGGGAGAGGGGAAACTGCTGTGTGAAACTGATAATGACTCAACATGGTGGCAGGAAGAGGCCACTCTTTCAAATATATGTGGCAAACCTTGAAGATCCGTTTTCAAAAATCCTGTCTAGTCAGTCTCTTCCCAAGATTTGTCAGCCCCATAGTTATCTTGATACAGTGTGTGAGATCTTTGTGTACATTAGATAGATTAAGTTCCCTTTTAAATTTGTGTCTAAAACTGCTGTAGATCACCTTGCTGGAGCAGCAATGAAACAATGTTCATGTCTCAGATGCAAGTTTTGTTGTTTTGTTTTGTTTTGTTTTCCATTATGGGAGCACCTAAAGGTCCCAGCTGAGATCAGGGCCCCATCGTTTGCTGTAAGCATGTGTCATAAGAGACATTTCCTCCTCCACAGTGTTTACAGTCTAAATAGACAAAATCGGGGGAAGGGGGAAAGCACAGAGAGAGGAAGTGACTTGCTCAAGAGCACAAACCCTGTCAGTGACAAAGCTGGGAATAGTACCTAGGTCTCCAGACTCCCAGGCCGCTGCACTGTGCCCTAGATCAGGCTGCTTCTCTTTCAGAAAGGTGATGCATGAAGCAGCAAACATGCAATGAAAGAACTCTTTATACTGAAAATTCTTTTGAGCTGACTGACTGATACATAAAATGCCCACCAGCATGAAAGCAGGCATACTAGATCTTCCTTTAAATCTTGCTTGCTTGCTTTCTTACGACCAACAGATGGTGATTATTCGATGGGTACCTGCCTTGCTGTCACCGAGCCCATGCAGTCTCCTCTAAAGACAGCCATGCCCTGCAATAGTACAGCCACTGCAGTGCACGTTCAGACATGGGCTCTGGGAATGCACTCCCCACGCACCTTTTCCCGAGGGAGCCATCAAAAGGATGGAATTGTCGCTGAAGCTGCTGTGGTATTGCTAGGAAATGCCAATCGTCACAGCGTCTGAGCTATTCTTAGGACTTAATTCAAAGCCCATTGGAGACCCTGGTAGTTTTTCCTATAGATTTTAATGGGCTTTAGTTCAGGCCTTCAGTGGATAACTTATCTGATTAATTTAGCCAGTTTACATTTTTATTTTATATTTTATTTTTGTGAAATAAAAAAAATAGGAAAGGTGGTTGTCCAATACAAGTTTTAGGATGTAATTTTTGGACAGTCTGTGGAAGTTTCTCCATGGACAGAAGATCTCATGATTTATTAAACCATTTATTAATTAAAAGGCTGCTGGGAGACTTCTGCTGCAAAACTAACGATTTTCTAGCAGCTAGCAATAAATGTTGGGAAAGGATGTGAAAGATTCATGATGAAACTCTGTTTGTAAATTCTCCACGAATAGACCTTGATTGTTACAAACATGTTTGTGGTTTAAATTTGATTGGCACTTTGAGCAAACATAATTCATATTAATTTTTGTGAATGACTCGCTTCAGTTATTCACTATTCATTAATTATGGTGTATGATTGGTCAGCAAAGACACATGGTATTGTTTCTGCTCCCTGACTGGCTGACTAAAATGTATATATACAGAAAAGGGAAATTAAAAAGATTTCAAGAATGCAGCACAAACATTTCTTGTCCAGACATTCCTATAAACATATATTAACTTGAGTATTGTAAGACATATGCTTCTCACAAACTTTCTTGTGAATGAAATGTAATCACTCATATGAATGTAGCAGTAAGCACTGATTCAGCAGTCACCTAATCATGTGCTTAACTTTAAGCATGTCCTGAATCTATTTCTGTTAATCAAAAAAACCTTCAGCACAAGCTGAAAGGTCAGTATGTTCTTATGACTCAATGAACTTTCCCATGAAATTTAATGTATATGCTTTTCCAAATTGGAGCCCAAATGAATAAAAAAGGAGTTGAGCAGCATCAAAGTGAACTTGTGGCTTCTAGTCAAATAGACGCTTTTTCACAATATTCGCACAGTTCTACTAATCATCACATTCCAATAAGCATCAGGCTTAATTCTGTGTCTAAACTATTGATTTCAGTAGGAGTAGGAGCAGGCCCAGACTGCCTGAGAATTGTGCTGTAATGTATTGAAAAAGCAACCACGTCTTAGAAACATAGAGCTGGATTTCTGCCCTGCTGGACAAGGCTAAATAAAAGAGAATCCCTTTTGCATACCACAGTTAATTGGCTACTTATGATGTAATCTGGACTACTCTGTTGTGCAAGCAGTTCACATCTGGGCTGGTATTCTGCCTGACTACGTTCAGGAAATTCTAACACCGATTATTATGCTGGGAGTTTGGAATGAGCCCTTATTCCATTTTTCCTTTTTTGTCCCCTCTCTATTCATTATTATTATTTTATTTCCCTTCTCTGTCCTCTTTTACCTAATTATAAATAGGCTAGTGGTCCTCTGTACTTTACAACTAATAAATACATACAAGGGTCTGGCAATTTCCTAGTAACTGCAACACAGGTTCCCAAACTGTGGATCATCGGTGACCTGTGTAGCCCTTGCTGTGATCCATAGAGAGCTGGCTGGTCACTGGCTGGCTCCTTCTTGTTTCCAGCTGCCAACTTGTATTTAAGGGCATCAAAACGCACATTACTTGCTTCCTAACATTGCCTTCCCATGGAAGCAATTGCTGACATTTCCATGGCAATGTTATGGAATTATGAATGAACGGAAAAGTCTCCGTAAAATAATCTCTGAGTTAAAAAGTGGTGCAAATGATGAACAAGTTTATGAGCCCCTGAAACATTCCCTGGATGCTATCATGGTTGGTAAGTGCAGGCCCACTGTTACCTTTTCATGTCGATTATCCTTATAGTTGTGCTCCACGGCATTAGTGTATATTCTAAATGGTCAGGTAACAGTTGAATGACTAAATAATCTCACACAATGGTTGTATCTTACACTGCCACGCCAGACATCAGTGCAACAGCTTCTAATTTGTTCAACAGCTTTTCCTTGGCTTCTTCCTAAGTCAGGCTGTATGCATGTCTAGTTTGTATCGCTCTACCATTGGTTCCATCAACCTTGAGGTTGGGCGTCACCATCTGAGTCCTTACTAGAAGAGATGGAAAATAGTGGGGGGAATTTTCTGTGTCTATTAGCTCAAAAAACATGTTTGCCACCCTTCCAACAGATAATTGAATGGTTACACTTATTAAGTGTGAATGCTGACTGAGAACAGATTTTATGCTCAGATATTTGCCAGAAGGGAATTTCCACTGTTGGATTCACACGAAAGATTTTAAATGCTTCATTGTACTGGGTTGGGCCTGATTTTCAAACGTGCACATGCAGTGCCCAAGGTTGGGTATGCAAATGGACATGAAGATGCACATCTGGCCATTTGCCCACTCCCATGTGCTGTCATTGTTACTGGGCTTGAAAATTAAAGTCCATTTTTGAGTGCTCCATTGCAGACATGCATGTTTGAAAATCAGACCCAGTTTGGGCTAGATTATACCACCAAAAAAAACCTTTGCTATTTTACTGTAAGCTCCCTTCCACATCACTTCTTGTCCTCTTCTCTCTATGCATCTGGGTGTGAGCCCCAATGTGTCCCTATCACTCATGGCTTCTGTAGAACTTCTATCCAGTCTCATAAAGGCTTCTCCTATCTCATATATCTCTTTCTTTCTTTTCTGCAAGCATAAGCCTGATTTCCCACCTTCAAAACATCTTATAAAATTTTACTCTGCCCTACTTGTCTGCCTATCTTTTTTTTTTTTTTTTGCTTTTATAAAACAAAAGAAAATTTGTACATCTTTTTTCCTAAGAGTCTTGTTCCTACTTCCTGTAGGTTGCTTTGTGGTCCACTTTTATTCTGGTCAACTAAATAGCAATGAGCTCACTTTTTGCAGTTGATAATCCTGTTGATCTTTGTCTGCTGCTTGGCAGTGTGCCGTGAGGTGGGTACTGCCTTTAATCATTCTTGCTATTGATCAGTAATCACTCTTGTCCACTTCTTTTCCATGGTTCCTTTGCTGAAATTGCTGCTTTATCCCTTTTCCCCCTTATGGATGAAGCATCATAATATGAGACTTCAGGGTCATGAATGTTAACATGGCCAAAATATTTCAGAAGAATATTTTATATGAAGGCTGATAGAGCTAAAAATATTCAACGTGAAATACTATTTTATGGTGTATTTCGAATTATGGAAAGTTGTTAATGTCTGGGCTGTTCATTTTTTAATCTAAACATTCTGCTTTCTGTTCCTCCAGTCTATTCCTCCTGTCTGGCTTTAAAGTGCTCTGAAAAGGAGTTTTGTAAACATTATGAGCTTCCGTATTTATTCCCTCTCAATGGCTACTGGCCAAAGTTTGCTCAGTTTACAAGTCAAAAGATGATGCCTCCAAGACAAAATCCTTGCAAATTCAACCTGAGACCTGAGAGACAGTGTTCTTTCTGCCTCTTGCAGTAAGTCATTGCCAGCACTAAGAGGCTGCAATAGCTGCTGTGATATTGGTAATAACATGTGATGCTGAGGAGAATCTAGCTTTCTCTCTAGCTGCATTGACTTGGCAATGCTAACAATAATAGAAAAGTTGGTCAGCAAAGCAAGCAGGTATCAGAGTAGCAGCCATGCTAGTCTTTATCCACAAAAAGAAAAGGAGTACTTGTGGCATCTTAGAGACTAACCAATTTATCTGAGCATAAGCTTTTGTGAGCTACAGCTCACTTCATCGGATGCATGCTGTAGCTCACGAAAGCTTATGCCCAAATAAATTTGTTAGTCTCGAAGGTGCCACAAGTCCTCCTTTTCTTCAAGCAGGTATGACGCAGACACACAGATTAGATGTCTGGATTAAGAAGGCACCTTTCGTATATAGTCATTATTCTGGAGATAGGTGCACTTCAGTACAAATATAAGGAACACCATTTTGGATCCGTATTTTAAACCCTCTAAGTTTTGTTGGGGAAGATTGAGGTGGATTTATGGTTTTGATTTGGCCCATTATAAGGAGAGGGAGCATTTGGATCAGGGAGTAGATCTGAGTCAAGATTTTGAGCATCCCCCCAAATCAGCCACAGTTGTAGATATTTATAAAAGTATGGAGTCTGTGTTATGCCAATTTCACAAACGGTTTCCAGTTTGTCAGAGTTCTTAAGAGTTGGCCTAAGTGGGTCAGTGAATTCTGCTCATATCTAGTTACCATGTCATGATGGGGATCAGAGAAAAAAATCTGCTATGTCGGAGACAGGCTTTAGATGGGACAAGGAAATCTTCAGACTAATTTCTCTCTTAAGCAGTTCCAAATAGCAAGAGTATGTTAGTCTGGGGCGTAATTTGATTACTTTGTAGAGCTGATCTCAGCTGGGTCAGAGAAGAAGCTGATTGCTCCAACCGTGCCTAGGCTATGCATTTGTGTGGTGCTGAAAATTCAGTGAACCCAATTTTTCAGCTGGGCTGCCTGAGAGAATTTAATGAAGTTTGGGAGGGCTAATCCCCTGTTCCCATGGTATCCCAATTCTGCTCTTATCCCCTCCCCAAATGAAGTTAGTAATATGAGTGACCAGGAGCCCAAAGAAACATGTTGTTAGCACCAGAGAGATATGTAAGAATCTCAGGAGATCATTCATTTATAACACTTACAGTTGTACTTGCTAAGGTTCGAGGTAGCACTGACCACCTGTCTAGCCCCTTTTTTTAAAAAAAATTGATTACATAATGAGGTCATTTTTGTCATCTACTGACTTTACATCTGGGTAGGTTCCCAAGCTATCAGAAATCAGATCTGCTCCAGTTACAGTGCTCAAGGTCCCATATTCCCAGCATAGCCTTTCTTCTGAACTCGTTTATTTTATAACCAGAAGCTAAGCTGAGTTCTTCTATTAGATCAGAGACTGCTGGTGCTGAAGTGTCAGGTTTGTGATGTATAGCAGAATGTCATCTGCACAAAGAGAAATTCTGCTTTCCACTCCCTCTATATTTATATCTTATATCTGTGAGTTATTACGTATTTTGTTGGCCAAGGTCTTGACTGCCAGAGCAAAGAGTAATGGGGATAAAAGAATTCTTGTCTGGCTTTTCTCTGGAGCCTGAACGGTGCTGCATTTAAGGCATTCACCCAGGCTGTGCAAGACAGAGCTGAATATAGGGCCTTAATCCATTATATTAATTTGCCTGTTCCGTGTGATGCAATAGCACAAAGATGTAAATCCATTTCACCCTTTCTCCAGCCTAATATGTTGTTGTTATATATAATACAGTAGTGCCCACAGTCCCCAAATAAGATCAGGAGCTCCATAGTGCTAAGCGCTCTATCGACATTAGTAAGACCATACCTGCCCTGAAAATCTTATAGTCTAAATAGATAAGAGACATAGGGTGAGAAGGGAAACAGAGAGGTGAAGTGGCCAAGGTCACACTAGTGGACAGTGGCAGAGCTGGAACAAAACACAGATCCCCTGGCTCCCAGTCCAGTGTCCTAGCCACCAGATCATGCTGCCTCTGCCCTTAATTGAGGTATAATCTTGACATATTAAGTTCTGGATGAATTCACAGTGTGTGTTTGGGTGCAGTGCTCATGCAAGGTGGTGTTCACACTCAAGCATAAGAGGGATGCAGCCAAGAACATTTACCCTGCTCCTTAGAACCCACTTTCCCCCAGAAAAATAAATGAAGGGGGACAGTTTCAGTCCAATCCTACTGAGCTGTTCTTCATAGAATCATAGAAGATTAGGGTTGGAAGAGACCTCAGGAGGTCATCTAGTCCAGGGGTCTCAAACATGCAGCCTGCGGGCCGCAAGTTATTACCTGCAGCCCACCATAGGCGTGGACTCCACTGGCAGCCAAGCTCCCCTCACACACACACACACACCCCTGAGTGTCCCCTGCTCCTCTACCTACCTCCCAGCGCTTCCTGCCACCAAACAGCTGTTTGGTGGCGCTTGGGACTTTCCAGGAGGGAGGCGGAGTGGGGATGCTGTGTGCTCAGGGGAGAGAAGCTGGATATGAGTCAGCAGTGTGCCCTTGTTGCCAAGAAGGCCAATGGCATTTTGGGATGTATATGTAGGGGCATTGCCAGCAGATCGAGGGACGTGATCGTTCCCCTCTATTCGACACTGGTGAGGCCTCATCTGGAGTACTGTGTCCAGTTTTGGGCCCCATACTAGAAGAAGGATGTGGAAAAATTGGAAAGAGTCCAGTGGAGGGCAACAAAAATGATTAGGGGACTGGAACACATGACTTATGAGGAGAGGCTGAGGGAACTGGGGATGTTTAGTCTGCGGAAGAGAACATCCCCAGATGAGGATGATCCCCCCCAGAAGAGGGGGGATTTGATAGCTGCTTTCAACTACCTGAAGGGGGGTTCCAAAGAGGATGGATCTAGACTGTTCTCAGTGGTAGCTGATGACAGAACAAGGAGTAATGGTCTCAAGTTGCAGTGGGGGAGGTTTAGGTTGGATATTAGGAAAAACTTTTTCACTAGGAGGGTGGTGAAACACTGGAATGCGTTACCTAGGGAGGTGGTGGAATCTCCTTCCTTAGAAGTTTTTAAGGTCAGGCTTGACAAAGCCCTGGCTGGGATGATTTAGTTGGGGATTGGTCCTGCTTTGAGCAGGGGGTTGGACTAGATGACCTCCTGAGGTGTCTTCCAACCCTGATATTCTATGATTCTAAGTCAGCTGAGGTCCTCAAACCCTTTGCTTACTTGGGTCACATTTTAATATTATAGGTTGTTTTTAATTAATTAACTGACTTGCCATGAATATGTGCGTGTAGCCATGCTCCAGTTGTTTTCATTGTATAGAACAGTCATGGAGGTGGGAGGATCACATTTTTATTCTCCTATGGCGGTGTTATTATTATGAATCAGCATCCTTTTATGTGTGAAGAACCCCATGCCAAAGCGTTCAGGATGCCAAGTGTCTCGGCTCTCGAAGCAATGCAATGTGCTGAACGACAATGGAGATGAGTCTGAGTCTGTAATTACTGTATGGTGCATTTATTAATAAAAATCAGCGTGGGTAACTCTTTAGCTGAACTGCTTCCACTGTCTCTCAGCAGGTATTCCCATCCCAGCCAGCAATACTCTAATTAACTGTTATCGTCTGATTGGCTGAATCTAGCAATGCATAATGATCGAGAGGTGCCTATAGATCTGCCATACAGAACCTGACAAATGGCTTCCTATGCAGCACAAGGAGAGAAAAATGACTTGTAATGCAAAAATTATAGGTACAGTTTTGGTAGTTTGGCCTCACATAATAATCACATGAACTTCAGCATACTGTTTTAATAAGCACACAAACAGGTATTTTAGTAAATTGTGAAGACAGACACCTAATTTCTCAGTTTACACATGAAAAAATTATAGGTACGGTTTTGGATGCTGCCAATTTTAGGTTGCCTAAAAAATTGGCCCATAAATACTATTGTGAGTAGAGGTTTTGACAGTATTTTTTACAACTATATATTACATTTTCATTGGTGATAACACCATATGCCTGATTTTGATATATTCCAAACGTAAAATTAGAGAATTAAAATCTGTTGGCTGTTCTGAAAGTGTACCAGTAAAATAGCATGAAGATATTCTTCTACTATGGGACGGTACTTCATGGGCAGTTTAGTACAAGTCTCTTTGGCCTTGGCTTTAGTTGCTTCCCATTTAATTTAAATTTTAGTCCTTGTACGATATTTCAGGAATCATTGTCCGCTTTTGAACTCTAATGCTCAGTGGATCATAATATTAATTTACGCAAACCATAAACCTGTGTCATCTCCAATTTTGCAGTTTGTCATTTAATTCTGACTGAATGAATCATGCCGCAGATTGTGAATTGTCCCCGGTTTCTTGAATGCAAAAATGCTTATTACTGTCACACATCAGTGCAGCCTCCTATTTAAAGTGTTTTTTTCTCAGGGTGGAGCAGACCCATGAAGCCATTTCTAGAAGCTTGTGACAGTTGCTACATTTTGGAAATTAACCCTTATATGCATTTCACATGCTTCACATAATTGCCTGCTCTCTGTCACCGTGTGCAAGTTGCATAGATTTGTTGCAGCTGATCATATTTCTTGTTCATATTCTAATATTTTCTTTTTACATACCCTGCCTTCAGATGTTCTCAGAGTGCTTTATAATCTTGATGAACTCAAATTCACACTGCTCCCGCAAAATAGAGGTTGTTTTTTCTGTCTGATGTAGGAGGAAAATGCAGCCAAAGTCATTACAGGCCCAGTACAACTTCTGAAGAAATTAGATTTATCTGAGATTACCCAGCAAGTCCGTAGTAAAGCTCGCTCTAGGACACAGGCCCACCAGCTTCAGTGTTTTAATTAAACAGTCTTCCTCAGATATACGGTAGGACAATACAGTATCTCTCTGAGGTATGTATACTTGTGAGCTTCTATCCTGCCATATCTACCACCGGCTGTATTACAACTGTGGAACAAAGCGGAAAACGAAGGAATTTAAAAAAAACTAAGTATTGAAAAAACTTTAGGTTAGCTGGTTGCTAAAGCAAGCTTTTCTCCCTGTACTTCCCTCTTCACTGGTGGAGCTGAAATGCTTCCAGAAATTGAACGGAAAGGAGATTCAGAATTTCTATCCATTTTCCATAGACGCCTCTGTTTAATTTCCTGAGACGTGACCTCTGCCTGTTTGCCTGGAGAACACAGATCTTGGAGCTCCCCATTGACAGTGCTGGTGCTGTGATTCCCACACTGGCTACCAGAGCACATAGGAATCAAGAATCTCTTCTGAGTGGTGAACCTGCCCGATGACCAACTTTACCCTTTTTTCGTCTTCTGCTTTGCAGAAAGTTCACATGTTGATTGGTGGGTGAGCCTGAGAAATGTCATTTGGCTAAGGTAGGCTAATTTGTCACCTTGAGGACTGATTTTTCCATAAAACTGTGTCTCAGGCCCGTTATTATTATTTAATGTCAGTGTTACGACTGTGTAATACCAAAGCTTTTAATAAAATATACTGTTGCTCTGAACTTCGTTGTTAGCAATGCAAAACAGAAATAACAGTATGTCGGGTTCCAAAATTGCTATCAGCCATCAATATAGATGGTGTATCATCACTCAACTCCATAAAGCTTTTAAGCTGTCTTGTTTTAAATTAAGGTTTACAATGCATTACAATGGGATATTTAAAATTGTGTTTGCATCTTATGAATTCTTCATGATTACTTCAGTGCTTTCTGGTTGGTGACCCCAAAAACCCTTTCTGATCTGACTTCCACAGGTATTTCCATTCACTGAAATGGAAGTTACTCCTGATGTATTTTGTTAGAAGCGAGAGGAGAATTAGGCCTCAGGTCTTCATCAGGGCTGGAATGAAAGTCAAAAGTGAATGAAAACTGAGTTTAGCATGGCATGGTAGCACTACTAGAGTTAAAGGTCTAGCAGCAAAGTAAGAAGCCTTTTGGTAGGAGATGGCATTAGAGAATTTTGTCATAGTGATGGGAAGATTATGCAAGTTTTAGTTGCAACACTGAATATATTGTTGCCATTTAGTATTTACATGGTGGTAGCACCTAGATGTCCCAAATGAGATCCCTTTGGGCTCAGTGCTGTACACACAGATAGGAAAGATAGACCTTAGCCTAAAAAGTTTATAGTCTAAATAGACATCATCATCATTATCATCATGTTCCCATTACACCTCTGGTGTTTAGGGCAGTGATGAAGCTCCTCCAGTCCTGTCTGTTTCTGGCAAGTCTTTGTGGTTCCCCAGCGGTGCCCCAAGTTTTTCAGCTCGGCTTCCACAGCTCTTCACCATGTTGTTTTCGCATGGCCTCATTTTTACTTGCCTTCAGGTGTTCATCTTATTGTTACTCTGGCCATGGAATCAGTTTCCATCCAAAGCACATGGCCAATCCATCTCCAACACCTCCTGGCAATGATGGTGCTCATATCCTCTTGTCTGCACTGTGTCAATAGATCTTGGCTTGAAATTGTTCTGCGCCAAAAGAAATGGAGGATTTTTCTGAGGTAGGTTGTATGGAATGAAGACAGTTTGGACATGTCATACTTTCTCATTCTCCAGCATTCTGCACTATAAAGTAATGTTGAAAGTACCCAGCTCTGAGAAATCTTGAGTTTGGTTTTGTTGTTGTATTTTGATGATTTCCAGGCTGTATTTAAGCTCATGAGGGTGTTCCTGGCTTTATTGATTTTGTTCCGGATGTCCTAGCTTGTTCCACCATCCTGACTGATGGTGCTGCCCAAGTATGTGAATGTTTCTACATAGACAAGATAGGGACTTACTGCTTCAACTTCTATTACTTCATATGACTACGTCTCTATCTCCTTCCAGGTATCTGGGCTCCTCCAACCGGTAACATGGCTTGAGTTAAAGTTCTGAGTAAGAGCGACTGGTATGTTTGCTTGACTGTTATTATTTCATATTTGTGTATATTTTATTAAACACTTGAGTAAACCATCATTTTTATGTATCTTTCTGATTTGTGCTAATGTTCTTTTGGGCAGCTGTTATACAGATATCTGCCAAGTTTTTTTTACCATAGATACCAATAGATAGGACACTCAAACTTAGAGTATTATCAATGAAGATAATGGAGTATATCAGGACTTTTAAGCATAAAGCCAGGTAGTCTGCTAGTGTAAATTAACATTGCTTCATTGAAGTTGATACAGTTCTGCTATATATCACCCTCTGAGGATATGATCCATAAATTTTAACCTGACACTGTTAAAAAAAATCATTTGGGTCCTTCTAGTCAACCTGAATCAACCTCACCCAAATTTCTTTGTTAGCAAATAGATTGTATCCACAGCATAAACCCTATCTCATTTGTCAAAAATGTAATAGTTTCTGATCTTTCCCTTCTTTTTAAGAGTAAACATTTTATTTTCCCATCTCCCAAAACGGTAAAATAAGGGACTGCTAACTCTGTGAGCTGGCTAAAAATATTAACAAGCCACAATAATTTATTGCTTACAGAATGGCCAAGTTGAATGCTTGTAATTTCATGATTCTGGATTGCCAAGTGCAATGGATAATCATTGTTTGAATTCACAGGGTGAACTGTTAGACAAAAACATTCAAATTCAGCCCACATTATATTCACTGTGATTTGAGTCATATCCACATTCTGCATAACAGCCAGAGAAATCAGAGGCACAGATCAAAGGTGCAGATCAAACCTACATACCCTCTATCGTTACAATGTTAATAAAGGTTACGGTCAAGACTGGAGCTGGGTTTTAACTGTATGTTTATATGACTGACACCTAAGTGAAGGGGAAATGAAAAGCCAGTGATTAATTGCCTGTTGTTATTGTCAAACCAACCGGATAATTAAATATTTATTGTTTACTGGTTTCAAGCATACACTTGGCATTTTGAGATACTATGTAATCAGGTGATCACAGATTTCCAAGGAAAATAGTAACCTTACACAAGCCTGTTGTGAGGATTAGCTGACTAGTGGGCTTGACTCACTCCCACAAGCTCAGAGGGTGCAGTATGCAACTGCAATCCAGTTTCCAGCTGGATGGGCTTCCAATGCCTTTCCCACTAAGCGGGGAGCAGCTGTAAGCTCCAACCTGGGTTTTGCCAGTGGAGATTGCCCAAGTGCTCTGATAGATTAGCACAATTCCAGTGTGCGCTGGCCCTGGACCCCCTCTCTGGCTTGTCCCCATCCCATCTCTGGGCTGGGCTGGCTGGTTGCCTCCCAAAGTGAAGTGTGAGTTGTAATTGGCTTGTTGGGGCAGACTTTTCATTATACAGCCACTCCTGAGGCTCCATCCCAGACCATCCCTGTGCTTATTCAGGCTGCTTTCTCCATCCCTAGCAAGAGAGAAAACATACAGAATCTTGCCAAGGCCTTAATGAGTGGTGGCTCTGTGTGGTGCAGAGAGAAGATGCCTGATAGAACAGTGGATAATTAGTATCCTGCAATGCAGAGGACCTGAAATCTTGAGTCATTCATGTTGCCACCCAGCTGTAGCCAAAGTGTCACTGGGATGATATTTTCAGTCTTCGGAGGGAAGAGCATCTACACCACCATCATATTCCCTAGCATCAGGCTATGGGCTGGTGTCCTAATCTCAAAGATGCTCTCCCATTAGCCACTCGATTGATCCAATGTTAGTAATAGGTCTGAAGAAAGAAAAACATGCTCACAAATTACACTGGGAAGAAAGCAGTTCGTACCAAAACCATTAATGGAGAAAGGATTGATAGCCTCCTGCCCCCAACATCTACTTCAGCAACCTAACAGCTTCCTTGGCACATGTCCTAGCAGGGGGAAGGAGAGAGAAGGAAAGGTCAGTAGGGCAGGGACAGGACACTCTGTGAGAGCAGAACCACCCATTCTAAGTAGGCAAATGTTGCAAAGGAAAATTGCCAAGCCCAGTGCAGGCAAAGCCGTACGAAAATATTTAAATGTCTTTATTGGGATGAAGAAGCAGAATCCAATCAAGCAAAACAAGGGGGGAAGGCTGCAAAAATGGAAATGGGTCTTTTGCAGAGAGCGCCTCTCGGAGCCTTTCCATCAGCACCCAGGCCCTGTTCACAATAATAATAATAATAATAAAAGATAAAACTAGCATTTGCAATTTCTCAATTAAATGTAATTTAGACCTGACACTGTCTCTCAGATAAAATACATGCCTTGCTCATCCAAGTGCAAAACAATATTTACCAAAATGTTTAATTGTTTAATATGGTCGGCAGTTACAGGCATTCACACACACACCGATTAATGTAGTTAAATAAATCTCACCTTTTATAGTTCTGGGTCGTGCTTGAGTGAAGTGAGCCCATGGTTACTAGGTATCTCTGTCGTCTTGCTCTTCAGAATGTATTTTGGGTGGCGAGCAGCTATGGGGACTTTCCTCCCCTTGTATATTTTCAGAGATTTTATTGTGCACATTCCAAATGTTTAAATAGCATAGTAGAGGCAGTGTTGTAAAGTGTGCACTGCAGTTTCCCATACTGTTCATTTGATCAGTGGAGGATTTCAGTCGCCAGTTCTGTCAGTCTGGGAAGCTTTGGCGAGCTCAGTGCTTTTAATGTATGAATAAAAATGACTGAGACTGTTAGTTGAATCCAGGTTTTTTGTATGCAATAGAGGCATAAGAATGAGAAGATTTAGTCTCACAGATTTAAATAAAGATAGATAATCCTTACAGATAATCCTTACCCTTCACTAGAGCTGTAGTAGTCTCTCCCTTCTTCTCACAAATACCCACATAGTACATGCTCAGTGCAAAGAACAAGAATTTAGCCCCAAATCCCTATAAAAGTTAATGGGTCTCCTGTGACAAACACCACCGCTTAATTAATTTAGGCCTGAATTCAGTAAAGTGTTTACTCACATGCTTAACCTTCAGCACGTGAATAGTCCAATTGAACACCCTGGGTCTGATCCAAAGCCCAATGAAATCAATGGAAATCTTTTGACTTTGCATCAGGTCCAATAGGAATGCTCACATGTTAAAACCAAGCATGTCTTTATTTGATTTGCTGAACTGAGGCCTTATTTAGATGATTTCCTTAAAGCACCTATTACAAATCATTTATCCCATCAATATTTATAATCAATAAAAATAAGGATAAATATACCACAAACACCCCATAAAAATGTATCTAATGCCCAGAGCAAATACTTACCCAACACATAAATAGAAGCCTCACATATGTCCACTCAGATCCCTAACCCACACCTCAAGAAAAGTACAAGAAAATATACAGTAGGTTTAAAACAAACACTTGGCCACACAACACACAGTCAACTTGTGGAACTCATTGCCAGGGAATGCTGTGAACACCAAAAGTATAACTGGGTTAAAAAAAAGAATTAGATAAGTTCATGAAGGATATTAGCCAAAATGGAGAGGATGTCCCTAAACCTCCAACTGCCAAAAGCTGGGACTGGATGATGGGGATGTATCATCTGAAATTGCCCTGTTCTGTTCATTCCCTCTGAAGCATCTGGCACTGGCCACTGTCACTAGACAGGATACTGGACTAGATGGACCAGTGGTCTGGCCCAGTATGGCTGTTCTTATGTCTTAATAGATGCTCCTATTGGCATGTCAGATACAGGCAATAACAGACCTAAGGAGAAAGTTCATTCAGAAACAAGGACCTCTTGTAGAAAATGCTTTACTATCAGCCTTCCTCCTTGTAACACCAGGAAGCTGTAACCTCGAGGACCGCTGCTGATTGCTTTTGAGTTTGTATCATACTGGGAGAGAGGCAGTCTTTCAGCTTTTCAGGTCTCAAACAATTTAGGGTGAGATTTTCCAAGAAGCACATTGAATTTCAGTGGGATTTGGGTGTCTAATCCCAGTTTTAGAGATCAAAATTATCTCTTTACACTCTGCTCAGAATCTAATGAGAAGTCACTGAAGATCACCAACCTGGCCTGCCAAGGTGTCAAACCAGATACACAGAACTAGACAGAATAAACTGCACAGTCACCTGTCTCGTCAGGACTGCTCGTGGAGTCAGCTGGCACCAAAAGTGAGGAAAGGCAGCAGTATCTAGTCCTGAGTTACTTGATATCCGGTCTGAATTTGTGACAAATGTCAGCATGTATTCATGGCTACTGAAAAGAGAGAAAAAAAGCCACTCCAGTTTAAGGAGTCACTGCCATGTTCCTAATGTCTGATGGGGCCATTGTCCATGTTTTTTTGATTCAGAAGCTGGGAATGGGTGACAAGGGATGGCTCACTTGATGATTGCCTGTTCTGTTCATTCCCTCTGAGGCACCTGGCACTGGCCACTGTCAGAAGACAGGATACTGGGCTGGATGAACCTTTGGTCTGACCCAGTATGGCCAGTCTTACGTTATAAACTTTTCATCAAAATTCAGATCTGGAGTTTTAGACCAAGTCCATCTCTTTTTCTTTTCTTTTCTTTTTTCTTCAACTGTTTAAATGTAGCTGCTTGAGGACCTATCCTGGGGAATATCTTTGCTGGTCCCAGTAGCAATCCCAGTGGACAGTGGTGGAGTTTTCACAGGATCCATAGAAAGGTAACATGAACCTCAAATCCTGCTCTGGGATATCACTACTTATTGAATAGCCTAATATGGCAACATCTGACTAAAAATGATCATATGACTAGCTCCACCACTCTTAATAGACCCTTAAACTTGGCATTTAAGCTTGCAGAATACTTTAAATTATAAAGTGCACCAATGATTCATGGGTTGTTGCGCTTTTTTTCATTAGACTGGATTAGCTTTACACACCATTATGTAATTTGGAAGACGAAGAATTACAGATCGTAATTGGATAATCTCTCAATTATCCCCAGTGACTTAATTATCATCATTAGCTGTATTTATTTCACTAATAATATGGAGGATTTCTTTTGGAGGTTTCATTCTCCAGGCATTAGTTTGACTGATAATGGAACCTACTCAAGACAAATTAGCAGAAATATACAATCATTAAAACATAATGCTTAGGTAATATTTGACAATAAAAAGCCCTCCTTCAGGGATTCTCCTAAAATCAGAATTTCCAGTCATTGCTATTTCAATAAGTGTATGTGTAATCACCTGAAATTTCCCCTGCAGTGCACAGAGATCTTCATTTTACTATGTTATAACAAGAAAAGATTACTAAAAAAATTAAGGCACTGCAAGCCTCAAACATATAGCAATGGGATTTGCTATCTAATGACCTTAAAAATGGCATGCTATGAAAGTATGATAGTAATATAAGCTATTTTTCTGATGGGTACACTTATATTCGAGTATAAACTCGAAAGCCATGGAAGCAAGGTTAAATTCTCCAGCTTTATAAGATCAGACAGTCTTTCCAACAAAAGACATCTCAACCAAATCTATACATTCCTTAGGACTTGAAGTATCTAGGGAACTTTGGCCCAATCTTACTCCTACTGAAATTATAAAGAGAGATTTGGGATCAGACTTGGGCACTTTCTGCAGATCAAGGCTTAGGAACATCCGTCTGAAGAGACACAAGCAGATAAATATAACAATGGCTGTGATTGTGCATTGTAAATTGCTTTGTATTAGTTGATTATCTCTAGTTAAGTTGCAAGTGTTTGGCTTGCTTACTTGGAGTAATTTAAAGCTTGAGAAAGCCACGAAGGGTGATTATTTACAGGGGGAAATCTCAATTGTAATGTAAGAATCACAAGGTAAAGAGGGGACCTGCGAAGCACATTTAGAAAAAAATCTATGAGATGTTTTTTATTCCATACCATATCTAGTTTAAATGGAATAAATTCTTCTACAATCACCAGAGTTCTAACATTAGAAGCAAAATCATTCAGTGCACTTACTGTCTGCTCAGAGCAGTGAAAAACCCAGTTCCTCAGTGTAGTATGTAAATTAATTTAAATGTGGTATATATAGTCGTCTGGCCTGTCTTGGGAGGTTTTTTTGGGGGGGGGGGTTTTTTGGTAGTTTTTTTTTTTTAAGGCCTCAGACTATTATTTCAGGGTCTTGTTTCGGGCTAATTTATTGTGTCACTCAATATATTGTCATCTCTGGTCTTCAGTATTCTGCACTACATGCCATTTCGCTGCTTTCATAGAGTTCCAGAAAAGAGCAGACAGGCTAATAGTACCTGCTACTGATTTTTCATAAGCATTCAATTAGATGAAGCATTATCCTGGATTTTTTATCACTATCCGTTAAGGGTTATGCTATTTAAATAGCACATGATGCCCACTTTATGTATAAATATTGCCTTTGCAGTCGATGGGAGTACCGCCCGTTTACAGCTCAGCAATAAGTGTTCCAGTACATAAATAATTGCTGTTCTCAGGAGGATTTATTTAGACCTATATTTAATACCATACTTTTTTGGCTGAATGGCTATGGTGTTATATTACTCTTTTTATATTAATCGTTACTTTGATTTTTTTCTCTTACTTACACTAGGGTAAAAGAGACTGTCATGATAAAAATTATTGCCAAATTCTCATCTGGCATAAGTCCATGGGAGCCAATAGATTACACCAGCCGTGAGCCACGCCCTCCCACCCCCGACACACACGTACACTCAGTATTAAAAAATAACTTACCTCTGTTACTAGATTATTATATTTGTAAGAATTTTTTAAATCTAATAGAGGGTCCATTCCTGTAGCATGCAACTAGAGTGATTTCAGTGGACATTCTGCATGCAATAACACGGCAGAATTGGGCTCCTAATTCCCATCATTTGTGCTGCTCTGTTAGGACCAAAGTGTGATACCTTGCCAGCTCTTGTGATTTTTAACACAAGTCTCTTGATATTTGGTGTATTCCATAAAGACCCAGCTCCTAGAGGTAAGTGAATCAGTGAGACTCTCATCTTTCATTAAAATAAAAGTAAGTTTCTAACCTTCATAGTTGAAGAGGAAACCTGAAGTGCACCAAGGGTATGTCTACATTGCAATGTAAACCCAGGGTTCAAACTCAGGCTCAAGCCTAATCCCCCTTCCATCTACACACAAATCGCGCTAACCAAGGGCTTAGACCCAGGGTCCCAGAACCTCATGGGTGTGGAGGGTCCACGTCTGAATCAAGCTGGACCCTAGAGTTCAAGCTCTATTGCTTTGTAGTGTAAACACAATCCCACTGGCCTCCTACTCTAGGGGTCGGCCAAAAAAATCCCAGAGGCTGACTTTTTGTTCTCTGGACAGTCACGTTTGGTGGACAGTCAAGTTTTCCCACACTGCACCCTGAACAAAGGGCTAGAATGACCACATTTTGGGTGGGCACTAGGAAGTCTGGGATATGGGTGGTTGGACTCAGGCGCACATAATGCAGTGTAGCTGCTGGAGCCTCAGACTGGGACCCGGGATGCAACCATTCCTAACCTGGGTTTACAAATGAATTTAGAGGCTTAACCCCTTGATTAACAAACCCAGGGGCTGCTAACTTGAGTTCTACTCGCCCTGGGCTTACATTACAGTGTAGACATACCCCTGGAGGCTTAGAAACCAACAGATAAGTAAATAGAACCCAAAATGTCTTAATTATTTTAACCTCTTGATTTTTTTTTTAAGCCCAACTCTTGATTTTTTGGGACCTGACTGAAGATTTTTGAACACTTGGGGTTGGCAATGCCATTTAAACCCGATGAATAGCACCCTACTCCACAGGGTTTATCGCTTGCTGGATAAGGTGCTATTCAGCAGGAGTAAGGATAACCCAGTCTGGCCCTTCTATTTACATTTCATGCAGCTTTTATCTTATAAACACTTACTGATGGGTGGAGTGCTTACTAGTATAAGCAGTCCTGTGAAATTTGCAGGACAATGCACTCAGGTTTTGTCTTTCACTTGGGATTATTCCAGAGTAGCTATTCGAGAATAACTATTTCTGTATAACACCATGGAGACATACTTATTCTGTAATAAGAGTGCCATGTTCCAATTTAGTTTACTTCACTTTGAAAGTAAAGTAAATTACACAGTAATAAGACACTTCTACTCCAGAATAAGTGTGCACACCTGGAGTTAATCTGGAATAGCTATTGTGCTCTAAATTCACATACAACTTTCATCAAAATTAACTGGAAGTGTAGACATACTGGGCAATTTTGCTTCCTCTTCATAGTCATTTCATTTTCAGTATCTGTTCTGATACGCTAACACAAGGCTATTACTGTTACTTTGGATTACAACACAAATTTAAATTCCCCCAAAAGTTTTCATTGACTAATTTTTTAAAAAAAAATCATAAAGTACAGCTTTCATAAAGCTCACTCTTCAAAATAATTTCAAATTATAAAACTAGTTGGGGGAGTACCTTTTAAAATATATCAAATGGGAAAATTAATTTTGGGGTTTCTTTTTTAAAAATTCATACCATACTGGGCAATAGAGATTTGAAAACCCAGAGAACCCTTTTCAACAGGGAAGGAGGGTGCTGAGGCAATATTATGTATAATTCTATTACACTCTTTTTCTTGCACCTCATCTTAACTCTTTGCTGAAGGACAAGACCAACTTTTGTCTTTTCATTACTTTTCAGAAAGCAGAATTAAACCTCGGGGCTGTTGCATGCAAATCCTGAATGTAACTGTTACTAACAGTTCGTTCAGTCTCAAAGAGAGAGTTCCATACAGATTCTCAGTAAACAAACTTTTAATGCACACAGAAAACATTGTAAACAGACTCAAACATTGTAAACCATATTTGGAATACTTATAACATTTTAACAGGTTTCAGAGTAACAGCCGTGTTAGTCTGTATTCGCAAAAAGAAAAGGAGTACTTGTGGCACCTTAGAGACTAATCAATTTATTAGAGCATAAGCTTTCGTGAGCTACAGCTCACTTCATCAGATGCATATCGTGGAAACTGCAGCAGACTTTATATATACACAGAGAATATGAAACAATACCTCCTCCCACCCCACTGTCCTGCTGGTAATAGCTTATCTAAAGTGATTATCAGGTGGGCCATTTCCAGCACAAATCCAGGTTTTCTCACCCTCCACCCCCCCACACAAATTCACTCTCCTGCTGGTGATAGCCCATCCAAAGTGACAACTCTTTACACAATGTGCATGACAATCAAGTTGGGCTATTTCCTGCACAAATCCAGGTTTTCTCACATCCCCCCCACCCCCATACACACACAAACTCACTCTCCTGCTGGTAATAGCTCATCCAAACTGACCACTCTTCAAGTTTAAATCCAAGTTAAACCAGAACATCTGGGCGGGGCGGGGGGTTGGAAAAAACAAGAGGAAACAGGCTACCTTGCATTTTAACCCATGTTATTATGGATGTAAGCAGAGTCAGGATGAGCTCCACCCTGACATCTGGTGGTGAGTTGTGGCAAGTTGTGGAAAAGAACTTCAGGGGTTGATCTCATTTGCCTAGGCACACCCACCCCGCCTAGCATGAGCCTATAGCTGCCCAAATGGTCGCTTTGGCTGCTGTGTGATCCCCAGTTTCTCTGTTATTGGGGCAGAAAGAATAAATTGTTATTATCCTGATTATGTGAATCAAGGACAATGGAACTGTACTTGACCTTTTGTTATGATAGAGGGACTCGCTATCAACTAAGTAGCACTCGCTAGGCAAGGGACATGGGTTCCAAAACTCAGTGAATTGTGAGAGGCTGGGGACAGATATTAATATCTGGTGATGAGGGCTCTACATGCTAATTGCTCCACCACCGTGGAATATCAGAGCTAATTTTGATTCTATTAGGAGTCTAGGTACAGGCTGCTGAGCTGAATTCACTTTGGGCCAGTGGTTCACCAGCACTGAGGTTCCCCTGCAACAAGCTGAAATCACAAAAGAGCTGAAATTACTAAAAGCTGAAATCACTGAGTGTTGTCTTAAGTAGTAGGGGGGCCTGAAGATATATTGCAGAGTGGACAGCTGGAGTGGCTCATGGGACAGCTGGCAGAGCAGAGCAGCTGGTGGAGTGGAGTAGCTTGTGGGACAGAGACCAGAGCAGAGCAATTTGTGGGATGGCTAGCGGAGCAGAGCAGAGCGGTGGGACAATCGGCTTCGGAACCTGTAAAGTGTCCCTTAACCCACCCATCTCCACTCAGGTTGGGAGGTAAAACTATGCAGATAAACTTTTGAACTCTGGGGCTGCACTGACCAGGGACAGAGACTTTTGGGTTGTTGGGCTTTTGGGACTTTGGGTGACTTTTGGGTTGCTGGACTCAAGAACCAAAGGGAAAAGGCATGGCCCAGTTTGCTTGGGGTGGGTTTTTGCTCCTGGGTTGTGTTATGAATCTCATTGGTGGTGTTTCCACAACATAATGCCACATTGTTTCTCTCTGTTATTAAAAGGTTTTTGTTACACTCAGACTATGTGCTTGCGAGAGGGGAAGTATTGCCTCTTAGAGGCGCCCAGCGGGGGTGGTGTATATTGGTCCCAGGTCACTGGGTGGGGGCTCGAGCCGGTTTGCATTGTGTATTGGAATGGAACCCCTAGATACTGGACCCAGCCCTTGTTGCTGCCAATTCTGACAGGCAGAAGGGTTACATGCAGTAAATCTACTCATATTCCTTATATTGATTTCTCCTTTTGTTGCTGATACATATATTTAAATGCAAATTTCCAGCATAACATTTACTCTTCTTATACACACTTATTAAAAACAAGCCCTTCTGATCCTCTTTCAGAGAGGATTTCTCATGCTTTGTAGCAGTGGTGGGCAACCTGCGGCCCACGGGCCGGCCACCCATTTCTGCAGCTCCCATTGGCCGGGAATGGTGAACTGCGGCCACTGGGAGTGGCAGGCGGCCGTGCCTGCAGATGGTTGATGTAAACAAACTGTCTCACAGCCTGCCAGCAGATTACCCTGATGGGCCACAGGCTGCCCACCACTGCTTTATAGTGTGGCCATAATATATTGTGTGCGTCAGCTGGACCCTTCGGAGCTTGAAAAGAACAGCAGCATCCCAGTTCCTTTCCAAACACTTCAGCAAATGGACAGTCTGGGAAATTCTGCAGCTAGCACCAGCCCAGCCCTTGGGTTAATAGCTGGCTCGTCCTCAGGTGCTGGTGAAACAGAAGTCTGCAGTCTGTATCCAAAGTGATAGAGGTGTTGGGATCAGCATATAAAATACCCATGCCTTGGATTTCTAAAAGAGCCTAACTCTGTAGGGCACCATCTTTTCCTCATAAGCCCAGGAAAGAATGTGCAAACCCTCACCTCACTCAGCTCTGCTCCTGTTCTTTCACTGAGGCAGAATGCCAGTTTAAAGCAGTTAGCTGATAGGTTTTCTAGCCTTTAGGGGTAACAGATGCTCCCCTCCCAGCTCTCATCTAGGTCTGTAAAACACACGTCAGTGGATCCAGCATTGTCATAGCAGAGGAATGTCACTCCCCTTGTACCCAAAGCAGCACAGGGATTGGTACAAACACCCTCAGTTCAGATACCTCTCTTAATCCTGCATCGATCAGCTGCTGAATCCACAGGGCTGTCTTTCATTCCTATGTTTATAACCTCCCCGCTCCCTCCCAGAGCTCTGTTGGGTCAGCTATTAAATAGTGAATAAACGTTGGGCCTGCTGGACTCCTTGCCCACAATGAAGCTTTCCTGTACAACTTCAGAAACAGCCACTGAGCTTGTCTATTAACTGTCATACACTATTGCTGGATGTTTCTGGGCTCTTCTAGCTGAGTTACAGAAATATAGAGGAATACAGCTAAAATCCACAGTCACCTCTCCACTGCTTTGTCCCCTTTCTTTGGGCCCAAAAAAGTCAAATGCTGCAGTATAAAGTGTGGGTTATATTGTCATAGATGGGGGGGAAATCCTCTTATACTAGGCATGTTTCCAATTTGATATTTCTCTCTGTTTTAAAGTGTCTGTAATTAGGAATTTCTTTGCTCAAACTGTTGTTCTGGAAACTAAAGGTATCCATCTATCCATGAGAACCTAATGCTACAGGCTATTGTACCCCCATTCTCATTGTTTTGACTCTAACCTTAATCCTAATTTTAGCAAATTCAATTCCTGTTCTAAGGCTAACGAGATAATTTGTAACAGTTTGGCCTGAATGAAAACATCCTATTAATCCCTAATTGTTACAAATGATATTAGTTTGTGTTTGTGTAATGTGCATCACAACAGCATAATGCAGACTGCATTTAAACCAGCAGTTGCATTTCATTTGACAATTTTCATGCAAGAACTAAAGTTTCCTGGTGAAAAGCCAGAGCTTTGGCTTCTATTGTTTCCCATGTGTTGGGTGTTCTCTATTATTACTATTTATTATTTTTTGTGGTAGCACCCAAGAGCCCCATTATGGAGGCACTATACAAATATAACCCAGTGGTGAGTGTGTGTTGCAGGTCCCCCTCTGTGTTCCATCCACAGAGGACAGAAGCTTGTTACAGCCCCAGTTAAGGAGGCTTGGCTCTTTAGTTCAAGCTGTAAGAGCTGATTCTTTTAACTCCGGAGTTCTCTGGTCCAGCCTCCAGTGTGTCTTCCAAGATGGTGGCCATCACTCAGACATGTAGCAAAAAGATGGTCCCTACCTGCAAGGACCTTACAATCTAAGTAGTATACATTGTATAAGTAGCAGGTCTGATGACATCCAGATGACCAATAGCGGAGTTCAGAACAGGATTATTTACTGGTTGCATTTCTGTGTGATCATTAAGGAGACCCTAACATGTTCAAGATGCTAACTCTGGAGTTGATAATTGGGAAATCCTGGCAGATGATTTAACTCTGATGGAGAACCACAGTCAGGAACAGAGACCAGGTTAGATAAGAATGCTGAGCGACCAACTTTCAGGAACTATTTATCCTGTGGATTTAGCCTCTTTTTCTGGTTGTGGAACACCTGCAAGCACATCATGATTTCCTCATATTTATTTATCAGATTTTTTTTTATTTTTTTAATTTACTAAATTAATCCCACTGTATCTTCCACTGAATGCATCCGATGAAGTGAGCTGTAGCTCACAAAAGCTTATGCTCAAATAAATTGGTTAGTCTCTAAGGTGCCACAAGTACTCCTTTTCTTTTTTAGTTCTCTCTCTATGCATTTTCACTTCTGTTTCTGTTCCCTGGTTGTGTGAGCGCACAAACACTCCTGGCACACATGTTCCTAGGTGCCTACTTAAAATTTGTATTCCATGTATATTTGCATATTTTACTTCAAAACTTGCTTTCCAGGAATATTCATACCAGTAAAATTCAGTTGTACCAATGCATCTGGAAAGCCAACACCAAGGACATGGATGGAGCAGAAGGAGGGCCCATGATTAGGGCATTAGCTGAGGACTTGAAAGACCTGGGTTTGAATCGCTGCTCTGCCACGGGCTTCCTTGTGACCTTAGGCAAGTCACTTGGCCTCTCTGTGCCTCAGTTCCCCATCTGTCCTACCCCACCAGGTATTCTGAGAATAAATATATTAAAAATCAGATGCTCAGAAGCTCTGGTAACAGAGGGGCAAGGTAAGTACTTAGATAGCCAAGTGAATATTTGTTGAAATGATTATTTGCAAGGAGACGGGTGATCTTGTAGTTAAAGGGCTGGACTAGCACTTCAAAAATGTGGTTTCCAGCTTTGCCACAGATTTCCTGTGCTCTTGGGCAAGTCACTTAATTTCTCTGTGCCTCATTTCCTCAAATGCAAAATGGAGATGTTACCCCCTTTGTCTAGTCTGTTAAGTCTTTCAGCAGGGACTGTGTATACATCTAGCACACTGGGGCCATGAACTCAGTTGCGTTTTCTAGCTGCTACCTTAAAAAAAAATCTTTCTATTTTTCTTAGCGTTTTACTCTGCCACCCATTACTGTAGTATCTAAGTGCCTTCCACATAAAATCAATAGCAAAATCTCTGGTGGACTTCATGGATTCTCTGGCACTGCTCCCTTCATTGGGGTAGGGTTTTGCGGGGAGTGGGCCGGGAAAAGGTTTAGGAATAAAAGGGTGTTTGAAATGTGTTACTTATGGTATGGAGGTTTTCTCAAAGACTGAGGCTTTAATTGTTTCCCAGCAATTGTCAGTGTAAATATACCCTAAGTCACATGCCCAAGGTCATACTGGAGAGACTGCAACCCAGATCTCTGGAGTTCCAGACTAGCGCCCTCACCTCTGGAACAAAGCTGCTTATTATGATTATTATTGTATTATTATTTTGTTAGGCAGGCTAGTCTTATGGTGGGAGAACTCGCACTCCTATAAGCATATTACCATGTTATTGGCCTTAATTTTTATATACTAAAACATGCTAATTTATGGGAAATGCCTAGAGTTTGAGGCACTGGTAGGAGGTCCTAAATCTAAACGAAATAGATAAATCTTCGAGAGTGTCAGCTGGGCAAAGGTCTGCTCATTATGAGGCTGGGGCAGCAAGTCTCCCTTTCACCAGGGCCCTCTGCAGAGCTTGGTAACAAGTGACGATAATGACAGGGCGACCTCTACTCTTTCTTCCTCATCCAAACATTCAGTGGTAATGATGCACATTACACATTCAATAGGCTACTTTCCTTTGCTAAATGCCTTCATATTGTACAATTAGTCCTCAGCTTGCTTTTCATTTTATTTAATTTTCTGTCTGAAAAAAAAACCAACAAAAAACTGTAGCGACTGCTTCCCTTTTCCAGCAAGCAAAGATGAAGCTGATGAAGCTGTTTGATTCATCCTCATTCAGAGGTGATCTTATGAAGATGAAACCCTGCTTTGTGCAGGCCTCTTTGACGCAATTGAGCACCTAAAAAGGCATTTTAATTTCAATTTATGCATTGCCATTACATCAAATTAGGGATAGCAGGCTTGAGGTTACTCAGTGAAAAATCCTATTTTCCATTCATTCTGATGTGTTAGTTGCACTTCAAATGCCAAAATAATTGCTGTGTGCAGTGTTGTCGTAGTAGCCATGTCAGTTCTGGGATATTAGAGACACAGGGTGGGTGAGGTAATGTCTTTTATTGGACAAACTTCTTTCTCTGTCACCAACAGAAGCTGGTCCAATAAAGACATTACCTCACCCACCTTGTGTCTCTAAAAGAAATTTACTGTGAATATAAGATCCCTCAATGAGATTATTTACTGGGGACCTCAATTTCCTGGCTGTGCTGCTAAAGTTAGAGGTCAGGCAAAGGATTAACGTCACTAGTCAGAGAAGGCCTCTTCATGCGTTTTTTTAATTTAGTCTGGTAGTTCCTGAAGAACCCCTGGGTGTTGTGGTCCTGAGAGCATTCTGCACCAAAAAATTAAATTAAATTTAAAGTCAAATTAAAAAAATTAAAAATTCTGTGCCAAAAATTGAAATGGTGTGCACAATATTTCAAAATTCTGCAAGTTTTATTTGTCAATAAACAAATGCAGAGGCTCCAGCATGGCAGTGGGGAGCATAGGCCACTGGCTGCACAAAGGTGGGAGATCACCCTGCAGCCTGCCCACCCCTACCTCCGGGACAAGGACTCAGCACAGCACAAGGCCTGGTCCTGCCTCAGAAACACCCTGGGGCCCTGCCCCTCTGCTCTAGGTGCACCAGGGGTGGGGCAGGCAGGCTCAACCAGGCAGGACCCACGTGTGGAGGGGCTCCGGGTGCGGGGATACAGGTGTGCGCTGAGAGGATTCTATATGGGACAATCTGGGTGCAGGCAGTTCATTGGGGGGTCTAGATGTGGGGGCATCTGGATGCACAGAGGCTCGTTCAGGGGCTCCAGGTGTAGGGGCAATGGGACCCTGCAGGGTCTTCCAGGTGAAGGTGGTTGGGGCTCAGCAGGGGGGCCTGGGTGCTGGGGGAGTGGGGCTTGGTGGGGTGGGGGTCTGCGTGCAGCTAATTGGGGGTCAGTGGCATGAGGTTCTGGATGTGGGAGCTCAGGGTAGTATGGGGTGGGGCTTGTCCAGGTGGGGGTTTGAGTGGAGGGAGCTCAGTGGAAGGTGATCTGGGTGCAGGTGTGGGGGTTCGTAGACGGAGGTCTGAGTGCAGGGGATGCCAGATGCAGGGGTTGGGGTTCAGGAATGGAGGGCTAAGGGGTTCTGGGTGTACGTGGTGAGGCTTGGCAGAGGTGTCTGGGTATGGGAGGTCCAGATAAACTGGTCTGTGCCAATAGGAGAGCAGTTCCCTGTACAGTGACCCCACCCCCCGCAGCTGAGAAGCAATGGGGGCAGGAAGCAGGGGAAAATGCTGAACTTCCTGCAGCTGGGGGACATATCTGGGGGTGGATCAGACACAGCCCCAGCCACTCCTTGTAGGGGAAGAGGAAGTCCCATCCTCTCCTGCCTCCAGCCCATCCAGGACTAGCAGCTGATCCTGGCTCAGGATAGGAGCCACTGGCTGGGGTGTCCCCAGCCTTGCAGTGATTTACCTCTCCGCCAGCTGCTCTGTGTGCCCGAAACGATGTACCTTCACAGCTAGGCAGTGGTGTGCTTCACAGCTAGGCAGTGGTAGGCAAAGCTTCCCTTTGCGTCCCTGTCAGAAAGTCATTTTTCTGTGGGAAAGCAAAGAAATCTGCAGGGGACATGAATTCTGCGCACACGCAGTGGCACGAAATTCCCCAGGAGTACTAGACACATACAAACGTAGACTAGGAGACATCCTTGCAGTCTAAGGGTCTGATCCAACCATGCCTACTGACTTCGATGGGTGCTAAAAGACCAGACAGTCAAACAGATATAGGTGAATAACAAATCAAAAATATCTTGGTATTTGTGTTTTATGAATTAATGTACCTTGGGGTAGGGGGAGGAGAGTAAATAGTAATCTGGCCTAACATCTGGTTTCATGAGGTTTTCCCATTAGCTGGTAATGTCTTAATGGTCTTTCATCACCAAGTGGGAGCCAGATTTATAGTTTAACAAGCAATGTTCCCCATTTTCTCAGGTTAGCAACCCTCCCACTTTTCCTAACACTTCTCAGGAACCATCTCTTGGTGTCAGAGCTCAGAAACCCAACGAGGATAGAGAGGAAATATTCTGTTCTCCTCATTTATAGCTTAGGGTCAGTGCTTGGTATCAGTCATCATCACCGGGAGGAATGTGCCTCTTTTCCTGGCTGCTGAGACGATACCTTGGCGGAGTGGGAGGGTCCTTTCTCTTTGCCATGGGCAGGCCTAAATGAAGAAATAATAAGTCATTCGAGCTATATGGCAGACAGGCAGACTGAATCTAGCATTGTCTAAATCAGCTATTTAACCATAAATCAATAAGATCTTGAAAAAGGATCCTTAAGGACTGTGCCTAAGGCTTTGAGTTGTGCAAGATATTTGACACAAAATTCCAAAGCAAGCCCTCAACTTCAGCCTTCTGGAATTGCAATGATTCCTTCAAAACACATTGGATTAGCAGATATCTCATTGCAGTTGGGTGAACTGATGCTTTCCACCTCTCAGGGGGTCACTGCAAGTCTTTGTGATCTATTTTGCACTTGGTTGGCTTTCAATACGTGGTTGAAGTCACATGATATTTCTTGATGTTCCCTGGTTGGCTGAGCCATGTGCTCAGGAAGGTCAGCAAATACTATTTTAAGTCATTTGCCCAGGCCTGGAAGGGAGGCAATTTGCTCTCAAAAGAGGTTGGACGGGGCAGCAGGCCAGCTGTACTTGAAGGGAAACTGGCATTGCAGAGAAAGTTGCTGAACGAGGAGAGTGTCACCTGAGAGACTGGGCTAGGTGAGGCCATTTGGGCAGTGATTGGCACTGCCATGCTAGGAGCATCGTGCAGTTGAGCCTTAAGTTCTGTAGATGACTGCATAGCGTCCTTGTCGGGAGAGGAAATTCTAGGCTCTGACCGTGAGGCACACCCCTATCCTGCATGGAGCACGACTAGAGACTCATCTGAAAGTGCACCTGCACCTGCCTGTTAGGCGTTGAGTGGACAATACTTTGCAGCAGTTTCAGTTCTCACAGCTTTGCTGTCGGCCATTTTGTCGTCTGCTGGAGCCCTCACTCTAAGCCAGGAGCTGCTGTGTAGCCCAGGCATGAGATGACCTGGCTGTATCCCTCACTATTGCTCCCAAGCAGGAGGTGATACATCCACAAAGAAGCACCACTCTTCCCTTGCGGTGAATTGTGAGAGAGGGCCATCAGGAACAAGAGACTTTGGAGTCTCTTGCCAATTGCATCAATTTCCTATGCTCTGTTAGGTTTGAAGGCCCCATTAAGGACCGCTTGACTAGTGGAAGAAACCTGTTTCCTAGTCTGACTGCCAGGGAAAATCTTTGAGGGACACACCTGATAAGACAGAAATAATGAACCTGGTAGAAGTGGAGCAGAAGGCCCATAGCTGTGCTCATCTACCCCTCTTATCTCCATAACTTAGCCCCTCTCACCCTGCCTGAGTCAATCAGGCCATAGCAGATACCAACTAATGGCCAGCCTGGATCTTTTTAAAGGGTACCCATCACTGCCAGTCTGTAAAAGGGGAACGTGCTCTTCTGGTTTTTGTCTGTTGGCAAAACCACTGGCAGCTTTAAGGCTGGAGCACTTTCTCCAGGGAGGAATTTTAACCCCCCGCACTGCTGAGCTATGTACAGGGTTTATGCACTCTGTCAAAGAAAGGGGAAGGAAATTCATATGACTGGGGAAAGCTTACATGGAAATCCCTTGGTGTGCAAAATATTTCTTAGGTGAGTGATCTGCTAATGGGAATCTAAAGGAGGATTTTAGTACTTGAGTCTCTGGCTAGCTACTATAATGGAAATTTCCTAGTGGTGACATCTGTAATACAATTAAATGCAATAAGCCATGAAACAAATAAGATCTAGAATGAAGTACAAATTGTGCATCGGCATTGGATGACAAGAAGTCTGACTGAAACCCTTGCTTCTCCTTTTGCTTTTTTTCTATTAATATTTCTCAAGCGACAGCAAAGTTCGATCAGAAATAGGGACCACAGACAGTCATGCGAGCTTCATTAGCATGCAAATCTGAGTGAATTCATTAGCCTTGCAACTGATGCTGCTGCTTTTGGAATCTGGTAAAATAGTAAAGTCTGCAGAAGTAAATCAGGCAGTGCTAATGAGCCTGTTAATAAAGCTTTTGTAAGCCCTTTCCAGAGCCAAAGTGACAAAGCACACTGTCAACACTAAACCTTCACTATCATGCCAAAGATGAAGGACTTATATTAATTTGGTGTTTCAGATAGCTGGGGGGAAAAGCATAGGACCATGGCTAAGTGACAGTATTAGACAAAGGATGCTACAGTATTTCTTCATCAGAGATAAAAGTATTGTGCAATTGAATACAATGTAACAAATGCAACTGTGTAAATAAGTTTCAAGTGGCTGACATGAAATCTTAAAGCAAAACAAGAGACAATAAGATCCTCTAGAGGCTGCTTTTCTCTTACTATCTCTATTTTCTTATTTTTCCATTGCCATGCTAGTCCATCGCTAGCCATAACTTCAGCATTGTATGCTGTTGTGTCGTCTTATACACAGCGTGCAAAAATATCGACCACTCTAATGCCCTGGATGTCTAAGGGTATCGTTTGCACTGCAGTCAGAGGTGTGACTGCAGCAGGCGTTGATGTACCTGAGCTAGCTTTGCTCTAGCTAGTACAAATGTGCAACAGCCACGAAGCGATGGCAGCATGGGCTGTACAAATGCACCCGGGCCCTGCGTAAGTGGCCAGCCTACGCAGCTGCAGCTCCATCGCCGTTGTTATTCAAGGCAGCTGACTCAAAGCTAGCTCAGATGTGTCAACACGTGCTCTAGTCACACCTCTGACTGCAGTGCAGACTTCTTCTGGTCCACAGGCTGTGGACCAGACATGAGCAATGTCCAGCAGTTGTCATTAAAAGGGCAACACTTTCTAATAATCACCACACAGTGATTCATCCTGTGGGGCGGGGGGGCAGCGTGTTGTGCTTATAAGCACAAAAGTCCACATCCTCCCCAGAATCAATGGCCGCGAAGTGCCTAAAAACATTTGATAATCTGAGCCAAAGTTAGTAAGCCGTGAAGAGGGCAGGGACTGCAGAGGAACTGACCCTGTGTTAATGACAGCACTGCTGCCTGGCCAGCTAGTTACCCCGGTCAGTGGAGTAACTCCGGGTGGCAGATGTGGTGCTTAGAATGGGAACATATCATTTGCATGTTGCAGATTATACTACATTCCATGTCTCCTTAGATGGACCCAGGCTGTGCCCAAGTGATGCCCTTTTTCACTCTCTACCCTTATAGGTAAGAGAGGGGGCATGCAAGGGGCTTGAGATAGATCTGTTCAGTGTGAACAACTATGTTCAGTGTTTAACCTTATTTGCACCCAGGCATATCCTCCTCTCACTCCCTGCTAGCCACCACAAGAGGATGTACAGGCTCTGGAGATACCGCATGTATTTCTTCTTTGAAATACAGGGAGAAACAAAGGTTGCTCAGATACCAATGTTGGCAAATGTTGGGTTTTTAATTGCAATCACTATATTCACCTAGGCCTCGCATCAGCTCTGCACTGCAGTTCAGCCCCAAAAGCAGCCGTAGTAACTGATTATACAGAATTCCAATTCTCTGTACACAAAGCCTGCTACAAAGGGACACTGGCTAGGAGACTTCAGGTTTGTTTCCTTTTGTGGCAACCTCTTTGTGTGAAAGAGCTTGGTTATTGCTTACTCATCAAGTGCAGAAGTACTTTATACACAGAAGAGCTACTAATGGAAAACTACCAGAATGCTGGCCAGTCTCTCTCTCCGGGACCTTAAAGGGAACACAAAAAATTGGTCTAGAAGGAGATGAAAAAAGAAACCAAAATAGAGGGGAGGGTACGAGCAAAAAAACCATAAGACAAAGAAAATTAGAAGGTAAAAAGTGGAGAGGTGGAGAAGGCACCAAAAATATCAGAGAGCAGGAAAGTGCAGAAAAGAAAATACAGAGACAGAAAAAATGAAAAACCAGGGGAATGGAGAGAAAAATCAGCTTGAATAATGGAGAGGGAGAGAGAGGAGAACAGAAAGGAGGCAAAGGGAGTAAAAGGAGAGATGCAGCAAGAAGGAATGAGAAGAGAAACCCAAATAGAAATGGAGCAGGGTCAGAGGAAAAGAGGAACCAGGAGAAGAGGAGAAACAAAGGGAGGAATGGTGTGGTACTGATGCTGCTCCATGATAATTGTTGCCACTGGATGCAGAAGTGAGCTTTGATAACGCAAGCGTTGGGTTACTCCTTTGCCGCAAGGGAGGAGTAACATGATCCTGCCAGAGACAGGGAATGGTATTTGCTCAGCCCTGCAGGGAGGTCTGGAGTGGGATTTTACCACTGACTTCAATAGGGCTCTGTACCAATGGGAGGCTTCCCAGAATGTATGCACAAGGTCCAATAGCATAAGAGAACACCAAGACAAAAGCAAATACCATGCTTTGGGTCAAGGATTTTGGCTCAGGTCTAGTGCAAAGCTTGTTCGTTGTGGCTCAGAATAATTTTTCAAGTAGGACTTTGTGTGACATAAAGTATTATTGTATCAGGGGGCTAATATTTTTCCTTTACCGTAGATAATCCCAGCCTACCTGTCTGAGGACATTTGGCTCATTGACTTCTAGTTCCTGCGACTTGATTGCTGAATTTAATTTTATAAAATGCTGTAGCATTTCTTTCCCGGCCCATTTTCATACATGAATGCCCCCAGCTAGTTCCTTCTGCCCATACCCTCTCATAAACCTAGTGTCATAACACCTGCTCTCTCCTGCATTTCTCATAGGCTGAGTCATAGTGATCACGGGGCACAGTGTATTACATTCTACGTGAAATCTAACTAGTGCCTCACATACCAACTGTACCATCTGCTTCGGTTCCTGTTTCTTTTGTATTACATCGCAGCAGCATGTTTTCTTTCTCTGCTGCAGCTGCAGAAGCTTTGGGGCTGTTTCTATAATAACTCCCATACAGTTTAGTTTAGCAGATATTTTGGCTTTTTCATTCTTTGCTGTTGAAATACACTTGGTTCTCAGCAGGCATTATATCTGCCGTGAATTAGCTGTTATCTAGCAGAGTGAAATAATTTAACTCTTTCAGTACATCCAAGCCTCACTCCTCCTTAACTGCCGCTCTGCACATTTGATATCAATGTGCAAAGATCCAGGCAATCTTGTGACATTTTATCTTTTACTAGCACTCGTTATTGTTAAAGGTCAGTTAGTGTTTCCATTATAAACCCATTTTTTCAGGGCTAATGGCCAGATCCAGCACACTCTGACTTATATACAGTTAATGGGACTCCTCACCTGAGTAAGAATCATTACTCAAGCCAGTAATTTCCAGGATTGGACCCTTAATAGCTCAGCTGTTCCATTTGTCACAGGGCAAAATCTGGAACACTGGATAGCAATCCTCCAAAAGCTGTCTTTAAAGAAAGAAAATGGTCAAAAAATAGTTTGTTTAATGGCAAAAAAGGGATGTAATGGCTCTAGATGATAGATTTTTTTAGTACAGAAATGGCTTTATTTGGAGCCCAATCCTGCTCTCCTTGAAGTCCATGGCAAAACTGTCATTCACTCCAATGGGCGCAGGATCAAGCCCTTAAAATTTCGTAGGGAGTCGGGGCCCAATCCGGCAACCCTTACGCACATAAGTAGTCCTTGTTTATACTTAGCCAGGGGGCCTCCTGGGGCAAGTGTAGTGTGCAGGGTCAGACCCTTGGGCTGCAAAGAAAACTGTAGTTGGCTGCGAGGCCTTTGTGTGACCTTCTTGCACGAGCAAGCTGCAACCTGCAATGGTCACACTACCATCACTGCACCTGACATTCTCAGTGTGCCTGCATGGCATCTCCCCAGCTTAGTTGTTAGTAATGCAGGAGATTCCCTGAGGTTCATCGTGTGCTTTGAAAAGGCAGTTTCCATTTTAAAATGTAGGCTAAAATGCAAGTGCTGTGACGATTAAAACAGCCAAAGAAGCAAAGACGGAGTAAGAAAAGCCCTTTGATAGATCCCTAGTGACCCTCTGTACATATTTTCTCATACGGCCCACGTTTCAAAGAGACCCCCTCATTACATGTCAGATTCAGTGCTGTATCTCCTGTTGAAGTCAGCGGTGCTACCCCAGGGATGAATCTGTCCCTGTCCAAGGAAACATCAGTCTGTGACTGGGACAAAGTGAACGCTGTATTTTCCCAGTGTTCTGAAATTAGAGAGCACCCACTCCCCAGTGTTAAATAATTTTGTTCAGTCTCGCTGTGACAATTTCTAGTGTTCAGTAGCCTTCCACAATGTTTCATTTGATCCCCAGAGCGAAGTGGGCCTGTGGGTACACATCAGCTGCAGTGATAGTAAACGTGTACACTACCTATTTAAGACCTTTGAAAAGACTTCTTACTGTGCCCAGAAATTACACCTGTGCTTCCTTACTTAGCTATGCCGTCATCTTTGTTTCTGAGGATATATTTAACTCTTCTTTCAGAAGAGGGACAATGTAAAGTTGAATGTAGGTGCAAAAGCAAATTAAACTGTATGAAGAAGCAAATTAACAAGGGCACTGAGCTGAGAGGTGGCTCAAGACTCTCCTTCCCTTCTTGAAGGGCAAGTTTCACATCTGGTTCTCAGAAGCGCTGGGCACCCACAGCTCTAGTTGAAATCACTGGGAGCTGCGAGTGCATAGCAGCTCCGGAAATCAGGCTTGTAATGTCCCTACTGTGCTATCTGAATATAAAACCAGTGGGGATGCTAGCATTATCTTTAGCATTCAGTGCCCTACAGGAGAGGGGTGTGGTGGGGAGAGGGCATATGGAAACGGTGTGTCCAGGAAAGGGCAAGGAATATGTTAAAGCATAAATCTTTAAATACTAAAGATAGTTTAGGATGGAAACAAGAGTGAGAAGAGATGTAATAAGGAGATATAAACTAAAAGGTACAGGCTATCAGTTAAGCACTCTAGTTGCACTATCCCATAATTCAAGAACAAGGGAGTTGAAATTCTGGCCCTATTGATGTCAGTGGCAAAACTCTCCACTGATCACAAAGGGGACAGGATTTTACCCCGGAGCTTTCAATGAAACAAACAAAAAAAAGACAACAAATTGAAATCAGAGAAAAGAAAACAATTTTGTGTGACATAAAATTAACCTGTGGAATGCCCTGATGCAGGATGTGACTGAGACAAATAGTTCAGCAAGAGTCAAAAATAAGATGAGCTTTTGTAAGTTCTTAGGCCAGAGGTTGCAGAGCTAGCTGGGGGAGTGCATGTTATAACTTTCCACAGTAGCAGCAACTGGTATTGATGAACCCGCCCTGTCCATCAGCTCTGATGAAACAAATAGACCCTTCTCGTTTCAGAGGTACTTACCTAGGGTTTTGGTTCAGGAAATAGTTTGGAGTGCTTTAGGTAAACACGGGATGCGGCTCTGAAGTTCATTGACTGGATCTCACCCAGCTGTTATCTTATGATTTTTGTAATAATTCCTTAGGGTATCAGTTGGTGATTGCTGTAGTTTAGCCTTCTATCCTGGCCACTGAAGACTGTCAACGTTTGTTGATTTGTACATTTCTTGTGAGACCAGAGGCAACTTTTCCCCTAACTTGCTTTCAGGCTGTACAGGCATCTGTGAGCCATCAGGACGATTATGAAACTGCTCCTACCACTATATTGTTAGAATAATGTCAGTGGTTTATCTAACGTTTACAGGTGTATCTTTTAGTAGTAGTAGTATTTTTCCTGCGTTTAATACAGATTAAAACTAAGTCTCAAACATAGCGGAGGTAACCGGGCAGCGGGCAGCGATCGATCCAGCGGGGATCTCCCCCGAGCGCTCTCCCGTCGACTCCTGTACTCCAGCGCCACAAGAGGCGTGGGCAGAGTCGATGGGGGAGCGGCAGCAGTCGACTCACCGCGGTGAAGACACCACGGTGAGTCAATCGAAGTACGTCGACTTCAGCTATCTTAATCACAGAGCTGAAGTTGCGTAACTTAGATCGATTCTCTCCCGCAGTGTAGACCAGGTCTTAATACCAACTCTCCCCCCCCCCCCAGCCCATTAGTCAGTTTTCGTTGCAATTTGTCCCCATTTTCTGCATGCCTGGACCCTGCGCGTTAGATGGCTATCGGCACGATTTCAGCGGGACTGAGGCACAGCCTCTTTCTGGTGAGTCCAGGTGGTCCCTGCAAATTTGGGGCCTGTAGTTGTCACCCACCCAGCGAAATGCACTCGTGTCTCTCACTGTCAGATCTCCAGGGCTAGTCAGGAAGGGTCCAACGACCTTTATTGGCACCTGCAGTTTGCAGCCACAAATGTGTCACACTTCTGAAAATCTACCCCTGAGCCCACACTGTGGATCTTTGAGAAGTGCTTTCTGAAATCCCAGTGCAGTGTATGATCTCCATGGTAGTACTGTTTCAACACAGCGGTAAAGTTAGTGAGGTATGATTTTACTTTTTTTTTCTCAAGCCGCGCTGAATATCGTTAATCAAGCTGTGCCATTTTTAAAATAATGGGCCTAGTTCTCTTCTGACTTATAGGAGACTCACACCTGTGCAATTTCACTGGGCCACATCCTTAGCTGTAACTGTATACAAAGCTCCTTTGACGTCCCTAAGCTCCGGCAGTTTATACTAGCGGAGGATCTGGCCCGTTGACTTCCGTGAAGTTATTCCTATCTTACATAAGTGTGAGAGGAGAAGTCCCACTGTTTATTTTGATCATTAGTCTATTAAAACCGTTCCTAAGACAAGGAACAATCACGCAGTATGGGGGCTGGGAGATCTCATTGCTGAATGGCTGCTATCATGAAACTAAATCTTAACAGCCTCCTTTCCAAAGGTGCTGAGTACCCACAAATGCCACTAAAGTTGACAGGGGCTACAAGTGTTCAGTACCTTTGAAAATCAGGCTGTAAAAATCTCCAAGTTTTCAGAAACTTAAGGATGAGCTACGACCAATTGACACCTGACACTGTTGGGATAGTTTTCCCTTCTCTGTTGTCTAGAATAGATATAATGCCACCTACTGGAAAAAGAAAATCTGCCATGGAAATCCATGGGAAGTATGAGTTGAGTTCGGACTCTGTCATTTTTCTCATCATCATCATCAAATCACCAAACTTTTAACATTTTACAACAGTAGTACTAGATGGCGGTGTCTCCCATTCATAGGCAAGTGCATGTCAGAAAATGCACTGCAAATGCAGGAAAACTACTGATGACAGGGAACAGGATACAATGGGAAAGGAAATGTCTGAAACTTTGAAGTTTCTCCTCCAAAAAAGAAGATACCAAATTCTTCTGACTTGTGCAAATACCGAAAAGCCTCAGCAACAACAACAGCAACAGCAACAAAGCAAGTTTCAAATAGCTCATTCATTTCAGCTGACTCTCTGGAGCAGATCTCCTGTTTATTTGCAGCAGATGAAGAAATAAAGAAAATCTTGTGCGTCAGGTTGATAATGAGGAGTCAAAACAGAACACGGGAGAACTAGGGAGAGTAAAGCACTTTTATCAATAGGAGAGACGCACACAGAAGTTAACATCATGATCTCCAGTATAGGCTAAGGACCAAAGGGAATCTATTAGAAAGTACCCTGCTGCCATACACAATGTAGGATGCTTTGGGAACACATGCAAAGAATACTAGGTCTCTCAGATATCTGCCTTCTCATATCCCCCACCTCTATGTCTTTGTCATAGGTGCTGTATCTGGAATTGATGACAAATCTACTCCAGCCAATCATATTTTCCAGAGCAGAAGCAAAGAGCCTGACCCCGATCTTACATACCTGAGCATAGATCAGGGGGAACTCTTCTGAAGCCAGTGGAGTTATGTCAGTGTAAAATCCATGATCATGATGGGACATTAAATGGGAGTACTCTGAGTTACTTCAGAGAATTCTTTCCTAGGTGTCTGGCTGGTGGGTCTTGCCCACATGCTCAGGGTCTAACTGGTCACTATATTTGGGGTTGGGAAGGAATTTTCCACCAGGTCAGATTGGCAGAGACCCTGGGAGGGTGGGGGGGTTCACCTTCCTCTGCAGGATGGGTCACGGGTCACGTGCAGGTTTAAACTACTGTAAATGGTGGATTCTGTGTAACTTGAAGTATTTAAATCATGATTTGAGGACTTTGGTAACTCAGCCAGAGTTATTGGTCTATTACAGGAGTGGGTGGATGAGGTTCTGTGGCCTGCAATGTTCAGGAGCTCAGACTAGATCATGATGGACCCTTCTAGCCTTAAAGTCTACGAGTCTATCAGGCTCATTATTTGTGGTAGTGGAAATGTAACCAGCTGTTCAGTATGTGTTGTATATCCCACCTTTGCCGGATTTCCAGAAATGCAAGTCTATTATGACTACCAGCCTTAGCACTTTAGCTCAAGCTGTAGCAGCCCAGCTGTTAACTCTAGGGCCTTGGGTTCAATCCCCAGTGAAGGCGAAGGGGGTGGCTATTACAATCTTTCAGTAGCGTCTCCCCTGCTGCATCCCTATCCAAGGAAATTAAAAGTTTTCTTTATTTTGCTTTCATGCTCATGTCTGAGGCCTACGAAATCTTTCACCTGTCAGCCTACTGCAGTGTTTTGTCCTGTTCTACTAAAGGCAGTGACAACATTGGTGTCTACTGATCTATTATTATATGTATTGCAGTAGCATCCAGAGGCCCTGATCAGGGCTCCAACATGCTGGGAATTGTATGAACCTGTAGGAAGACACAATCCCTCTTGCAAAGATCTTAAAGTCTAATTTAGTTTAAAATCTCATTTAATTTACAATTGAATGCTGGACAAGCGATCCCAATCCTGATTTGAATACATGCAGTTGGGTGTTAAGAATAGACACAAAACCAGCAGCACCAGCATAAGTTCTCTTCCAAGCTCCCATCATCCTCCACATTCTTCTTGGTAAATATTGTAAGACTTTCCAGAGACAAAATTGACAGTATCTAGAAAGAATTCTCCTTCTTGCTCCTCTCCAATTCCTTCTCCATCACTTCAGTGTCCAGCCCGGAAGCTTCGCTTCTAGTGCCTACCTTTAATCTCTTAGTCTGTCACCTTGCTTTCATCTGCTCATTTCTCCTCCGAGTCCCTACCTCCCTCTTATCTAACAACACTTTCTCCTCTAAACCCCTTTCCTCTGCCTTCAAGTACAATCTTGTGTCACTTATTCCCCCCAAAAACATTTCCTTGGCCTTGCTTCCCTCTCCTCTATTTTGTCACCAAAATCATCCACTCAGGGTGCCTTAATTTCCCACCTGCTTGATCCTCCCTCATCTGGTTTCCCACCCATTCCACTCCAGTGAAATCCCTCTGCCCAATGTTTTTATAAGTGCTTTTGTTATTACAAACAGTAAAAATAATGCTAATTATTGCCATAAAGATGAGGGACAGAATAGCAAAGCATAGCAACTTAACTGCTAGCCAGTGCAATGGCCTCTCATTAGGAGAAATAGCAGAGGACAATCAGTCTGTTTGTCTGTTAGATCTTGGCCAAACTGTTTCAAGAAGCAACAAAGACGTGTATATGCCATTCACTGTAGTCCTGGGAGAGCGAGCATTCCAGCCTTGGAGGTTGGTAAAATACCACAATGATGACAGAACTGCAATAGCCAGAAGGTAGACTTTAATCTATTATTGTACTGACGTTTGCATTCACAGACACGGACCCCAGGAAGAATTAATTTACAGTGCGTGTCTCCGTGTAGACAAACCCAAAGTAAGGCAATACTGAGTGTAAGGGCTGGTGGAATCTACCACTTAATTATACGAAATATAATGAATTGAGAGTTCTTTCTCCAGTCTGCTTCTGCAGTATTTCTGTTGGTGCTTCTGGACAGAAAAGGGGGATGAACAGAAAATGTGAGTGGAAAAGAACAGAATGTAGGAAGAAAAATCTGAAAGAGGGAAGGAAAATGGAGAGGAATAAAGGATTCCTTCTCTCCTGACCCTGCCTCCTTCCTTCTCATCTCTTCTGGCCTCCCCACTTTCTCCCTCAATCCCCTCTTCCTTCCCTTCCTTCATCATCTTGGGCACCATCTCTCTTTCCTCTCTGTAGCTGGATTTTCTTTCTTCCCACTCTCTACAGCATTATACACCTTGGTTTTTCCCACTGGATCTGTCTCTCTGCTCTTCTCCCCCGCTCCCAAGTGGAATGAGAACCCAGGGCACTGAATTTCTGAAAGCCACTGTCTAAGTAGCTATGAAATTAGGCAGAACAACTTCAACCATCCCTGGCTGATGGATCTGATTTTGTACACTTCATGCACTGGAGTTGCTGACAGCAGGGTTTTCTGTCTCATAATCACTTTTTTGCTAACTGTAATGCGTCTAATTCTGATCTCGCTTGCAGTTATTGAGTTACACTGGTTTAGGTTAGAAAAAGAATTGGGATCCTATATGTCTACATTCCCTTTCCACCAGCCTATATATTAATCAGTATTCTCCTTCAGAAATGCAGGATCTTCCCGAGACAAACCTGTTTTAGCTTTATTAAGATGCATTGCTGAAAACTCTTGCATTGCGGGGCGGCCTCTATAAAGATATTGATTCTTGTCAGCTGGAAATCCCATGCAGGAGCAGGACAATAAACCCTCGTTATGGTGAACTGATCAACATAAAACAGTTCCTGGAAAATGCTTGAGAAATCTAAATCATCAAAACCTTTTCCTGCTGAAGATTAAAGATTTGAGTAGATGAAAACTGGATAACAGAATGTAAAATGTCAAAATCGAGAGAGCGCATCTGGAAATCTTGGTACAGAGCTGCGATCGGAGACAATTTTAAGTAAATAACCAGTAAAAGTATTTTGCAATTAAATTAGAGATGTTTTCAAACTACCTTACTTCGCTATGGAAAACTGTCATCTTGAAAAGTCAAGTTTCATTTATTTTAATTAGGGCTGCCGTGAAGTATTCCTTTTAGGCCTTGGCAAAGGCTGACAAACAAGCAGACACCAGTCTGAAATGTATACATGCACAAGCTGATTGTGTGCCCTCCCACCCCATTCCATCCGTGCTGGGCCAGATGCTCAGCTGGTGTAAATTGCCCTAGCTCCATTGAAGTCAGTGGAGCTACACTGATCTACACCAGCTGAGGAACTGACTCTAAGTACTGCTAACAGTGTGCACATAGGGCCTGATCCAAAGCCCTTGGAAGTCAATAGACTCCCAATGACTTCAGTGAACTTTTGGATCAGCACCTTCATCTGTGGATAGATGTATAGGGCTTGATTCTCCACTCTGTTACATGATTTAAATACCAACATAGCTCTGTTGACTTCTATAGAGTTACAATGGTATAATGAAGTGGAAGATCAGACCCATAGAAGTGCAAGATGTTAAAGACCTATTAACCCATTAATTCCATCCAGTCACAACAGGATGGTTCTGTAGAGTACATATAACTCTGTGTTGTCCAGCCTGGTTTCAAAGTTGCCAAGTCTTTGAGGCTTCCAACTCTTCCTTTGCGGGATTGTTTTAAATCTAACAGGTCTCACTGTCATGAAGAGGGTTGTTATATATAAAATAAATCTGAATATTCCCTTTCTTATTTCTCCTAGTTACAATCCCTTGTCTCAACAATTCATCCCTTCCATTATGTTAACATCCTTCAAATATTTCTAGACTCTGTCCCTTTCCTTGTTGTTTAGTCAAGTTTTAATCTTATCTTTTTAATCTTTCGCCATAAATCAATCTCTCCAGCTCCCTAATCATTTTCCTGTGGCAGCTCTTTTGGGAACTCCCTCCACTTCAGATATGTCTTTCTCCTAATGAGATGTGTAGAACTGAATGCAATATTCTATGTGAGTTGCAGCAATGCCATACAGGGTAGGACTCTTAGCTCCTTACTCCATGGCGTGATGCTTTGCTCTTTGCTGACCAAAGCACCACTGGCTATTACTGAGGCCATATCTTAAGGAAACGTCAGGTTCCGTTGTCTGCTCACTGTCATCCCTAAGTGTTTTTCCATGTTACTGCTTTCCAGATTTGTCCCAGCTAGAATACTTTGCAGTTTTCCAACTGGAATCTCCTTTTCTTATTTTGCACATAGGTATTATTGATTACTCCAGTTACCTCCACCAACACTCTCCATTACCACCCTCTTAACCTTCTAAGTTTCAAGGCTTCATCACCAAGTCTTTTCCGGTTTTGAACTCAGCAGGTGTTTAAGTGGAGACTATTTAATACAAACATCACATGAGGCATTCCATGCTCGAATCCATAACCCTTCTCTCTACACGACTGGGGCATCCAGGTCTTAATCTCCCCTATTGGTAATTTCGTCCCTTCAATCTTGCTGGGCAATGGAATGAATGAGAAGATCATCTCTGCCAATATTATCTTCATTTCTGTTCCCAGGAAAGTGAAGTCTTTTTAAAATTAGTGTTATATTGTCATCTTCTGCAGTGTTGTTTGTTCCCATGTTGACTACTTTCAGCATCCTTGTCATGAGGACTCTTGTCCTGTCACCTGGAAGGTAGAGTATCCACCTGTCTCTTTATTCAAATATAGTTTTCTATGGAATCAACTATGAGGATTTCTTCCCTTTTTTTCTTTCTTTTTTGGTAGCTCCTGTTCAGTGTTTGCACCATCACATGTGATTGTACCACTAACCTCTCTCAATATTTTCTCAGTCTGCCCATCCTGTGTTTTGCAAAGGCTGGAATAATATCACTTGTAAATATCACTTGTAATATCATGGGTTGTATATCTCCAGATACAGTTTCTTCTGTTCTATGGCTTTCAAGCTTTCCTTTATGTCAGGTTCTCTGTCTTCCACCATTTTCTCCCTCTTTGTAGTGCCCTATTTTTGCTAGACTAATTTTTGAGCATTTGAGTAGTTACCTTTGCCTATTAACTACTCAACACCTAACTCCCACCGAAGATCTCTTCTTGTTTGGACTCACTATGTTGCTGGTTAGCCTCTCATCTGAACTCTCTGAGCTCAAGAACTGGCCTTCTCCTCACTTGGTATACTGTCAATAAGTCATTCTGCTGCCTCTGTCTACACCGTGTTCTCCCAATCAGCACAATCGGTGCAATTAATTCAGCTCCCACCTTGGCTCACAAGCGCTCTAGTTTAAGTGGGTTGCGGTTCAGATGAAGTTAGAAATGGTTAGCACAAGATAATGTTTCCTTAGTTTCAAACAGTTCTGAAAAACATTCAGGGCCAGACTCTGATACCTTCAGTCTCAATGAGCAGCCTCTTTGTATGTGAGCATCTCTTTGGGGTGGAGTATGAATTCTTATTATCATTATTATCGCCTTCAATTTACAAGGATAATGGGATGACTATGTTCATAGGTGCTGAAGTAGGGGTGCTGCCACCCCGCCTCCCCGGCTTGAAGTGGTTTCCATTATATATAGGGTTTACAGTTTTCTTCAATGGCTCTCAGCCCCTCCGCCCCCCAATACAAATTGTTCCAGCACCCTGACCATGTTATTCTGGGAGTACGGTGCGGTGCTGAACTGCTAGTGACTGTGTGAGAGATAGCAGGGAGAGGAACAGGGCTAGGATGAGCATGAGAGCAAAGCTTCACATTTTTTTCCCAGTGAAAGAAATTGGTGGAATGACAGAATATGGCGCTCTAATCTGAAGCCTGAAATAGCACTTTTCGTAGTCTGTGTGTGCCTCTGTATAATAGATCTATTCAAACCCTGTTTCAGAGATTAAGAGAGTGCTTTCTTCTCTTTGGAGCTCTATTTTGTCATACTTTAGCTGACAGCATTTGGGGAGGGTGAGGTACTTTAGTTAGCCTCAGACAACTTTCTGAGGGCTTTTAGGTTGGAGTGCTGTGCCGTTTTATTGGAGCTGACACCAATTAGGATAAATAGAGAAAATGTTGATTTTGGACCCATAAAATGAAGTGAGTAAGTGACCTTAATTTGGAGTCGCAATATATAGAGGACAACACACAACGCAGGGAGAAGTTGGTCCGACAGACACTCCCAATTTCCTTCCCCAGTGGTCTCTGTAAATATTCTACAGGCTCTGTAAATATTGGTCTAACCTGAGCAAAAGCAGCGTGTTAGGTGCTTTCTCGCCTGTTGGATTTTGTGCTGTTTCTGCTGTCGCTGGGAAACTGTTCAACAAAAGGAAACTCTGTAGTAAAAGAATGACCACTTCTCACAGAGATCCCAAAAGGCTACATTTAAATGTATGTATGTAACCATTAATATTATTCTCTGTTTGTTTGTTTGTTTGTTTTGAGGTAGCTCCGGGGCCCCAGGCATGGGTCGGGGCCCCAGGCATGGGTCAGGACCCCAGGCATGGGTCAGGACCCCATTGTGTTAGATGCTGTACAAATACAAAAGGTTGGACCCGATCCCTAAAACCGTATGATTTAAGGCAAGGCAAGATAAGACACGTGCCTAAAGGTGTTAGACACCCAAACTCCTATTGACTTTCAATGGAAGTGAGTTGGGCACTTAACTCTGTTAAGCACTCTTGAAAATCCCACTCTACAACTTTATGAGACAACAAGTGGCTACAACAAATGGGCCCAGGGTAATACTGAGACACTACCGGTTGGCATGAAAAGCAGATGTCACAGCACAGCAGCGGCCTAACCATTGCCAAGTTATCTGTTGTCATCACAGTGCAGGAGGGTTTTGAAGGCAAGACGCGATAGTTCAGATACTGAGCTTAGTTAACACCATTGTAAACCCACTGCCATCAGTGGAGTTACTTCTGATTCACTCTGGTGTGGCTGACATCAGAATCTGGCCCGGCTGTGCCTAAGGGGAGTTATAATGAGGCTGGAATACACATCCATACGGACTTGCTCATGTGAAGGAATGTTTGTAATGAAATATGCAATTGTTTACAGTTCACAGTTTGTCACAGCCCTTTGCAAATTCTTTTTCAAAGAAAATTTTCCTAGGGCACATTAAGCAAAAATGGCCCATTTTTCTGCTGCAAAAATGGCCAGACAAACAGGCCTGTTCGTGAGTGAGACTATGTGGAAATTAGCCCATTTTTCAAATGAAGATGCCTTGTGCCTTGAAACCATGTGAAAATTTACACTGCCCCAAGACTCTGAGATAAAAAAGTAGCCATGTTGTCAAAATCATGAATAAACAGAAATGTAGGGAGCTTCACAGAAATGCATAAGGGCCCTAATTCAGGAAAGCATTTAAGCCAGGGGTGGGCAAACTTTTTGGCCCAAGGGCCACATTGGGGTGCAAAACTCTATGGAGGGCCGGATAGGGAAGGCTGTGCCCGCCCCAGACAGCCTGGCCCCTGCCCCCCAGAACCCCCGCCCCCTGCTCCCTGTCCCCTGGGACCCCCTACCCAACTCTTTCACCACCTTGCGCCCACCACCCCTGCCCCCTTACCATGCCTCTCAGAGCGGCAGGAGCTTGCAGCCCCGCTGCCCGCAGAGCGGCATGGCTGCATGGGAGGGGGAACAGCAGGGGAGGGGCCAGGGGTTAGCCTCCCGGGCCAGGAGCTCAGGGGCCACGCAGGAGGGTCCCGTAGGCCGGATGTGGCCCGCGGGCCATAGTTTGCCCGCCTCTGACTTAAGCACATGCTTAACTTTAAGCATGCGCTTAGATAATTTGACTTCGTTGGGACTTAGACATCTGCTCAAGTGCAGTCTTGCGTTCTTGCTTTCAAGTGCAGGGGTGCTTTCTTAAATTAGGGATTAAGGTCCTTATGGTTCACAAAGGACTATACACAGCCAGAGGGGAATGGAATTTATCATTCTGTTTAAGTACTGAGCCTGTTGTCGGAATAGCTTGTTTGTGCCAATGTCTTTCACTCTTTTACACAAAATAGCAGTTACTGCTTTGTAACGTCGACAAGCCGACGCCCCAGTAACTGCTTTGCTTAGGGTACGTAAGATGAGTGATTCATTTGGAAGGAAAACTAAAGAAGACTTTTTTTTTCCTGCTGCCCTACATTTCTTCCTGACTTTGAAATACTCTCTTGATCTTAATGTACCTAGCTCTGCATTGCTCTTGGAACTTGGCAAACTTCCTAAATATAAAAACCATGCCTCTATAGCCAGTTTGATTCCCCCAAAATCAATGTACAGCCCTGGAGCCTACATATTTTTTGTGCACTCAACGCCCAGGAGAGTTTGAAGTGCCCAAGAAACAGCAAAGCCAAGAAAAGCTGCACTTTTCATGCTATTTGGTGGTTGTGTGACTTAACAGTGACATCCAGTGGTCAGGTGGGTTAGTCAGTCATAGTTAAGACAAAGAAAACACACCCTACATGCTTTTTTCTATTTAAAAGTAGGATGCTGCCTTTATATCAGTATCTTCCCACCTGTCTGTAAGCAGTGCTCACCTCCACAGATAGCCCTGAGTGAGATCAGCTATTCTCTTAGCTGAAAGGTAAAATAAAACTGTGTCACATAAACTTCCATTTTATACCCTGGCATACAGAATAATTTTAAAACCACCCTGTTTTTCCTCAGCTTTGTATAGTTGCAGCATCGCTAATATTATTCATAATTAAACTGATAAAATATAGAAATATATCCAAAACAGATTAAACATTAAAGTAGAGAAACTTTTCCTTCCAATAGTTATTATGCTAAACACAAAAATAGGCAGTTCTCGTCTCAAATTTAACATTACAGGCATATTTTAACATGGTAATTTGGCTTTCAGAAAAAACCCTCTCACTGTGAAGTTTAATGATACCACATGAAGCAGCTTGTCATTTCATATTTATATTCAGATCTGAGCCTTCACAGCTCCCACTGTGTTCTGCAGCATTTCACTGGAGATATTCTGATGGTCTTTTTCAAAACAATCTCTAGGATAAATGGCATGGAAACTTGCAAACAAATGAAAAGCTTCCTAAATTCGTGGCTTGGGGTGTGTTTTGAAGCATGAGTTGGATATGTGGGTTTCCTAAATGACTCTAGAGCTTGAAGGGTGAAATGTTTGGTCAATGTAGTGTAGACCTTCTCACCATTCTGTTCACTTACTATAAATAGTGAAGTAAGTATCTTGGATCTTGGACACCCCTGAGGTTTGGAGAAGTTTGGACCCAGGTCCTCCAGGCAGATTCAGGCAGTGCTGTGAAACCTACAGCCTCAAGAGGCCCTGGATATTAGGGGATCCACCCCACCCAGAACAGGTGCAAATCCCTATGCCATGGAGTGGGGGAGTAGGAGTGGCTTTGTGATTACAAGGATCCATAGAAAGAACCACTTGACTCCTCTCTGGAAGGATGTCAGCCTCTTATTCTTGGCCCTGGGTGGGATGCATTATAGGTTCCATCCTCCCTGGCTTACTTGAAGGGAGATTTCCATCTGCTACTCCCATAACTCCCTCCACAAACACACACCAGATCTGGGCACCTTTCAAATGGCCTGTCTTAATTCCCACACCCTCTCTCAGCTGACATGGCAAAGGAATAAGGTACAGGGGACAGGAGGCTGCACGCTGAATGGGGTTGGGAAACCCCAGTTATGGCTTTGTGGGACACTCATCTGACATTGTTGCCAATTCTAAGAGGCAGGGGTTCAGGTCCAGGATAGCTAGTGAAATTGGGCTAGTTGTAAAATTCAGATCTGGACCAGCATTCACAATTGGCCATCTTCACTATAAATTCAGTGAGCTCTGTCAGATCACTTAAGCACTAAACTTCCTGACCTGTCCCTCTTTAAGACGGATGTCACCGACAGTCAATTACCAGCTCAGTTGTCAAGCTTCAGAGGAGGCTTTTCTTTTCCATGAAAAATATGGAAGGGTTAGAATATTTTTAGCGGCTGTTGCTCTACAAAATGCCTTGTATCCTTTTGGCATCATCAGGTCCTTTCACACGCTGTTTAGGTGATAGCTGTATTTCATGGTCTTTTATCCACCCAAACCACAAAACACCTTTTTATAATTTCAGCAAGAGAGAGGCTGGGAGGCCTTTATAAGTATACATAACTCCTGCTGATTACTATAGAATTCTCACCACAAAAAGATTTTGACTGCTCCTTCCTCCTCTTTTCTTTAGGCTGGCCTCGAGGGGTGGTATGGTATCATGGATGGAGCAGCAACCTGGGTGGCAGAGCTCTAGGTTCTAGTTCTACCTCTGCCACTGACTAACTGCAGACTTTGGGTAAACCTCTGTGCTTCTGTCTGTGAAATGGGGAGAACACTGCTTCGCCACCTGTGTAAAGCACTAGCCAGGAGCTAGCCTGGCTCCTTCCTGTCTGCCGTGAGAAGGGGACAAGACATAGTTATGTTGCCCTTGGAGCCCAGCAGATTTTCTCCCATCTTTTCCTGATGCTGTTTATTGCCTGTTCCACGCAGCTCAGCTGCACTGGTTAGCATGAGCGGGGGACAGAGTGCTCGTGATTACCTACTCCCCCCACTTGCATGGGAAGGGTCAGAGTGGCCCTTTGGCAGTTGCTCTCACCTCCAGGTAGTCCTCTGAATGGAGTAAAGGGGATTCCCCGCGTGGGCCAGCTCACAACCGAGCCCTGTGCACTCTGTGGATGTAAAGTGCTGTATACATGCAAAGAATTTTTGTTCATCACTTTCATCCACCTAGCTATCTGGTTTTCCATTGTGCCCATCATTGTGGGGTCTGAGCACAGCAACCCACCATTAGCAAAACTTCCCCACCTCAACTGCTCTCAGAAATCCTAACATTGTTCAAGTTGATTCATAATGTGCTTTCAATTATTTCAAATTCCTCTACAGAGTCCTCGGTAGGATGTAATATGTAGGACGTATATCTTACGTGTTGGGACGTGTGAAAAGATGCTTGTCTGGCAAGGAAAGAGAACAGCCAGGTAAAAAGCTGAGCCAGCAATCGGATCAGGTAAACAACTGGGTCAGCAAACTAATCTGAGTGCTAAGCAGAAAAGTGTTCATACAACATATAACGAATCACTTTGTAACAGCGTATTTGAGGCGAGCACCTGAATGCGGGTGTGCGCTCACATTTAATCCTATGCTGTGCCCTCTTTCGGTGAACTGATCACTCACTGAAGCAGCAAATAAATGACCTACTTCTTCAGCTTCAGAGTCTGTCTGTGAACATGTATGGTGGTGGGGAAAGAATTGGTCAACACCCCTACTAATATCTACATTTATCCCAAGGTCAGGGTGGCCCTACTACACCCAGATCTAGTTCAAGGGAAAGCAAGCACTTCCAAATGACAAGTCAGTGGCTAACACTAGATAACAGGTAGATATCCATAATATTTTGTTTAGAAGGTAACATATTTTCATAGTTTGTAGATGCTAATTGTCGTGAACACTGTCAGATGGTTCAGCAAATTGAAACTGAAAACATCAGCCTGTTCAAGCCGTTTAAAATCTCTCCAGGATTGTAAGGGACCTTGCCAGCCAAGCAGTGTTGGCATCCCCTGTGGTAAAGCCATCTTGCTTCTTATTAATGACTGGCTTTACAAATGAACAGATTTTCTTAATGCATAACATCCCATCATAGTTGCCACTAATGGCACAGGGAGCATGTAAGAAAATCTGAGAGGTTTAAAAAAAAAAGAGAGAGAGACACTTTCACCCTAGTGCAAACTTGATAAAGAGAAGGTATGAATAAAAACCGAATAGGGCCTGAGTCACACAGCTGGGATACCGGTTTGGGGTTAGATTTCTCAATATCCCACCATCCTCAAAGTTCAGAGATGTTATGTGGAACAGGGTGCCTTGCCCTGGGGCTGAGCATGTCGGGATAAGACAACCCTGGTTACATGTTGAGCCCACCTGAAAGAAATCAGGGGTTCCAATATAAAGGCAGCAAGAAGCTGCAGGGAGGGAGGGTGGTTGATAGAGGTAGATGAGACTGCCAGAGGTAGGAGATGAGCAGTGATCTAGGTAATGCAGGGACAGGCGACTGGGTGGAGCTGGAGCTGAGAAGGGGGGAGGGGTGTGTGTGTGTGAGAGAGAGAGAGAGAATTTTGTGTGTGTGTGTGAGAGAGAGAGAATTTTGAGACTTTCTGGGGTTCTGTTTTGGACAAGCTCTATGACTACTTTAAGGAAGATTGAATTAAAGGATTTGGGGCTGAGAAGGTGGCCGAAAAATGCCATGCGTTCATAAAGGGCCCCTGCTGAAAGGGAAGTAGACATGGATGGTGGCCATGGTACTACACTGTGATTCGGAATTCTGGTTAAGCCAATTATGGAGAGGGGGTCAAATTTTCAAAAGCACCAAAGTGACTTGAGAGTCTAAGTCCCATTTTCAAAACCGGAGCCTCAATTCCAATGACTTTCAGTGAGACAGTGGAAATTTCCTGCACTGTGCTTGGAAAACCTTATTGAATTAAGTTTAAGTATATTTGGAGTCGTAGTCCTAGAATTTAAGGCCAGAAGGGACCACCAAGGGACCATCCAATCTGACTTCCCATACATCACGGGCCACCAACACCACCCAGTAGCCACATACTAAACCCAAAAGCAGAAATGAGGCCAAAGTAAATGAAACTTATAGAAAACTAGACTATTATGTTCCACAGGCAGAGAATCGGAGGAGTTCAGGAGCCACTGTGCTTGAGGCCCCAGCCATGTCAGGGGAATGTTTAAATGGGCTCTATCCAGATAATCCTGGCAAGTGTCCTGCAGCCCCACACACTGCCAAAAGACAAACAAACAAGATCACTGCCAATCTGACCTGGGTGTCCATTGTATTAAATGCAAAGCTTATATATTATTCAGGTTTCAAAGTAACAGCCGTGTTAGTCTGTATTCGCAAAAAGAAAAGGAGTACTTGTGGCACCTTAGAGACTAATCAATTTATTTGAGCATAAGCTTTCGTGAGCTACAAGTCCTCCTTATATATTATTGTGGGCCTGGGTGATCAAAGGACTGTATCGGCCTTTGGGACAATATGTGTGAAGTGGAATTTCTGGGAAATATCTAAGGGGATACCCAGTGATTCTTTAATTCCCCGCATGGTGAACGCAAATGCCCTCCACTAGTTATTCACAAACCCAACCTTTTAAAGCTACACCCTGTCTGCTGATTACCTGTTCCTCAAGGTTGGAAATCAGAGGCCCAAGCAATATAAAAGCTGGCTGATCTGCAGAGTCTGGGTGCTTGTTCTGAGCTGAGGCTGTTATGGACTTGTATCCGTAGAAAAACCCCTTGGTGGGGTTTGAAGCCCTGACTCCTCCTAGAGCACCTACCAGGTGATCACTGGTAAGCTTATCTGCAGGTGTCTAGGTTTTGCATTTGTTTTAATGTTTTCTCTGTAAGGTGCTTGCTCAGAAAGAGCTGGGCAGTGACTTATAACTGCTGGCAATTATGTTGTTCCTCGCTTTAGCAGAGAAAGCAACACACTGACCCTGGCCTGTTTAGCCAGTCTGGCTTGTGGGAATATCACAGCATAGGCAGGGAACTGTGCAGCTTGGAAAAACCCTGGTCAGGTCAGGAGGGAGGGAGAAGCAGGTCTCTGTCCAAGAGAGGTGACGGCTGAGCGGCAGAAGCCTCAAAGTGGGTGCCTTTGGTGAACTATGGAGGGCGAATATGGATGCAGTTGCTCTGAACTATGACACTGGGCACGACTGTAAAATAATATATCATCACCGTCATCATCAAGACACCTCTCTAATCAAAATTAATTTACTCCCCCCCCCCCACGCTTTGAAGATATCCTAGGAATAGCTGGATGGATGGATGGATTACAGACAGACAGATGTTGTTTAAAATAGCAGTGAAAGAATATCAACAAGAAAGGTAAAAAGCACGGGGCTCAATGCTGCCATCATTTAAGTCAACAGCAAAACTCCCACGGACTTCAGTGAAAGCAGTGTTGCGTCCCATACTTTGCCTTCTCATTGCTTTCCTTTCCCTTTCCCATCTGTCTGGAGGCTGGGTTTTTTTGTTTGTTTTTTTACTTTTTCTCCTTCCTGCTGTAGCAGCAGTGCTTAATACTGAATAGAGCAAATTAGCTTGAGAAATTATAGGGGGTAATTAATTCAGGTAGCAAACACCTGGCAGTTACTTTTTCAGGCACAATAAGCATAGAAATCTAGTAGCACTGCACCTGTAGCCAAAGGGCGTTCTGATTCCTGCCATCTGTAATGTATCAGGGCTGGGGAATATTTCCCCAGAATAGCAGCTTTTTTCCTTCAGTAACCCCAGTAACTTCATGTTAGTGTCTCACAAGCAAAGCTAGTGCTGTGTGTGTCACAGCCTGTTTATACTACTTTACCTTTTATTTATGGAACCTTGTCTGCTCTCCTGGGCTGCTATAAGCCAGGCTGACATTACTGACTGGAGATTTATTGTGCAACTTTATATAGGCTTTAATTAGATCTCCATTCGTCTCCCTTTTTTCTGACAGTTCTATAAGAAATCACTCATCAGCTGCTAGAACCATATGGGAATTAATGCATGTTTTAAATGCATTGTGACAGTCAAGGTGAAATTAAGGGCCTTCAATTACTCAGGGAGTGTCCACTGCTGTCAAGTCTATATTAAGGGTTTTGCACATCAAAGTTCAGTCCCTTTAGTTTAAATAAAATGACGGGATTCTACCCAGGCACACGCCGGCTCCAGGACTACCACTGCTTATCTGTTCCACATTAGTTCTAGTGTTGAGACATCTAGCAACCAAAGCCAAGGAATTACATGAAAATTAACGCTTTTTGAAGGAATTGTGGGTTGTTTTTTTTTTTTTGTCACTTCAATGTTGGTTTTATTAGGCTTCCTGACAGCTCCAATGTTTGGTGTCAATGGTGGTTGAAATACAGTACTATTATATTACTGTCACTTCAATTTTCGCATTCTGTTTCTATTAGAAATCTAACTGATTAGGTGTTTAACTTTCCAGCTCCGCCACCTTGAGCAGGAAAATAAAATAACCCCTTTCTAGCATAAGGTCTAGAGAGGGGAAAATGTCTTTTCCTGGGAGAAGGGTCGCTTTTAACTCTTGGTTTGTATTTATTTGGTTTGGTTTTTTGGCTGAGCCGGGTCTCCAATGTAATATGCCGATTGCAAAGAGGTTCCCTTCTCACATGGGTTTGTGGAGATGATGGATTTTTGTCCCAGCTTATCTTGGGGAATATTGTAGTTATTGACTGATTATTATTATTTGTATTACGGTGGTGCCCACGGGCACAGGCCAAGGCCAGGGCCCCATTGGGCTGCATGCTGTTCAAGGACATAGTAAGATACATGCCCCACAAGGTTTGCAGTCTGAATGCAAAATTGCTACTTACTGTCCAAGCACAGGAGGGTAAAAGTTGTAAGATGCCCCCTTGTTTCCCCTGTGCTAGCTACCCATATCACAGGTCAGTAGAAGGGAGGGGAACAGCCAGTGCAGGGCTCTTCCCCTCCCCACTTCCATGCAGGGGAAAGGCAGACAGGGGGAGTGGATGGAGGCTTGGCTCTGTTCTGCCCGTAGCCTGCTGGCTCGCACAGTTGAGCCTGCAGGGAGGAGGAGGAAGCAGCCTGGAGTAGGTATCAAGCTGGCTGTGAGTACTAGGGTGGACCAGACTGAGACTCTGTCACTCACAGGCTAGGTCTGCTGCTAGCACTGCCCATTACTCAGGGTTTGTGGCAGCTGAACCCTCAATAGACAAGGCAGATGGGGGTCTGAGGCAAAGGCAGATTAAGTGACTTGCCCACTGTCACGTAGGAAGTCTATGGCAGAGTCAGGGATTTAACCTGTGTCACCTGAACCCCAGTTGAGTGGCTGAAATCACAAAGCCAGCCTTCCTCTGAGCATGAACATTATGTGTAAATAGGCAAGGAAAAGAATGCAGAAGCTCCACAGCGGTCTAGTAAGCTAGGTCCTACACTGCAGACTAGGGGTGTGATTCCCCTGCCCGTGTTCACATACTTGGCTAGCTCTCCCTGAAGCAGTGCCGGTATAAACAGAAGTGTAGCTGCGTAGGGCTGGTCGTGGCAGCAGAGATATGGATGAGCTGGGCCATGCGCATACCCACTGGTTTCAGGTGGGTGTGTACATGCCACGGCTCAGACATATCTCTGCTGCCACGAGCAGTGCTACCCCGGCTCGCCTGCTCTTTATACCCTCGCTAGTTTGATCAGAGCGAGAGCAGATGGGTACCCAAGCAGGGAACCACACCCCTAGCTCGCAGTGTCGACATCGCCTTAGCGAGAGACTCTCAGACCCTTGGTGTGATGAGGAAGACATACGCAGCCTTTGGAACAAAGAAGCAGCATGTCTACTGGTCTTCAAACCCAGGACTGTCTAATATAACTGGATGTTCTCATTATCGTAGGCAGTGGGGTAGAGCTTCCTACAGCTAAGGCGGCCTGATACTTACCATGATATGCCTCTGTTTTCAGTTGCGTATAAGTTCGCCAGACTTAAACCATTCAGGCTGAAATTTTCCCATGTGAGAGTGTCTGCCTCAGGCTGAATTTTGTGTGTGACATTTCAGTGAAAACCATTCAGCAATTTCCATGACCAAGTTTAGGGTACGTTGTTGTGCCCTTTACCATGGTTTTTAAAAAAAAAACACTTATAACTGTTGATTGAGAAGCTGTAGGAACTTGAAATTTGGCGGAGGGTCTCCCTGGCTTCAGGGATGTGCCTTTTGCTCTTCCCATGAAAAAACAATTCAAATTCAGCCCAGTTGAAGGCCTCTTTTTAAAAATCGCTTGTGCTAAGTACAGACGTTTTAGAGATGTGTTGCTACATTCTGTGACAATTCCGTGCACGCTGAACATGCTCCAGCCCCACGCAGCTCCTGTATGCCAGCAGGAAAGCACAGCACCCTCCCCACGGAGCAAGTGAGCATGCTCTGTTCTGCGGCTATAGAGGCTGAAGAGGACTTTCATTGCAATTAGCATTATTTATTTGTATTACCGTAGTGCCTAAGAGCCCCAGTCATGACTTAGGACCCCATTGTGCAAGGTGCTGTACGAACACAGAACAGAAAGACAGTCCCTGCCCCCAAAGAGCTTAAAATCTAAGTAGAAGACAAAAAACAACAATGGGGGAGTACAATGAAACAATGAGGCGATATTGGTCAGCATGATCGGCAGTGGTGTCGCACACCAAGAACCTAGCTGTTTTCATGGGTTTTGTAGGTTTCCTGGTAAAGGGCAGTTTTGAAGGAGGGATTTGAAGGAGGATAATAGTTTTACAGCTGTTTATCAAAATCTTCGCCAAAGCATTAGGGGCAGCATGGGAGAAAAAAAACAAAGGTTCTTGTTTGAAATTTTAACAAACTGGCAATGGAGGTTAACATCATGGGCCAATCTGAGGCCAGAGTCCACCTTTCCATGCTGAATGAGATACAATAGGTAGTCTGGGAATAGGTCGTGAAGGGCCTTGAAAGTGAAAACTTTTATGTTCGATGCAACAGAGAAGAGGAAACCAGTGAAGGGATGCAAAGAGAGGGGTGACATGGTCAAAGTGATGGGCTAGGAACCGGGGGCCAGGGAGTGCTAGGCACAGAAACGGAGAGCAGAGAGAATCTCTCTCCTGTGCACCTCCTGCTGGTCCCCAGGCAGCATGGAGGAGGAAACAGCCTTGCTCAAATGCACAGGGATAAGAAACAGGGAGGGGAGGTGGGGAAAGATGTAGGTGAGAGGGCCAGGAGCGTGAGGTCACAAAGCGTGGGTGGGGGGTTATTAACCTGCAGTAGAGAGAGATTAGAAGCAAGAGTTGTTGCCATCTCGTGGACTGAATGAGACCGGGTTCCTGCAAATTAATATATGATCCTGTAATTAGACATATCGCATCTGCACGAGGAGACCTGAATGAAGGTTGCAGGGGCAATTTTTTGAGTTTTAGTGTTACAGTGCTTGGCACTGCAGCCTGTCAGTCTGCAACCAACTGATCCCACAGCACTCTGCCGCATCTCATCTTCACCTTGCAAGAGAAATGTAGCCACCTCTGGAATGGAAAGCAACAGCTTACAGCACGCAGCAATATTATACAACAGAGGCAACAGAGTGTATCCAACAACAGCTGAAGTATGATCCTCATCAAAGCAATCATTTTCCTTCATGGGAGAAGAATGAGAGGAAACAGGTTAGCAGGGGAACATTTTTAATAATTACTGGGAAATAGATGGCTTATCATGAAATATATTTGAAAAATAGTACAAAAATGCACATGACAATTGGTGGATTTCTTTTTTCTCCTTTCCAGAATAAATGTACAGTATAACTCATTCACAGGCTATACGATTTGATATGGTAGTTGCCAAGGTAACAATGCTTCTTTGAAAGGAAGATTAACTAGGTGCATGAATTCTGCATATATCACCAGCATGCAAAACTTCTAGTGCCTTAGCAATTTTCTCACTACCTTTTGCTTCCTTTCCTCTTCTCATGTCCTTCTTTTCACAGCTGTTACATACAGATCTGTACTTGTGGCACCTTAGAGACTAACCAATTTATCTGAGCATAAGTGAGCTGTAGCTCACAAAAGCTTATGCTCAAATAAATTGGTTAGTCTCTAAGGTGCCACAGGTACTCCTTTTCTTTTTGCGAATACAGACTAACACGGCTGCTACTCTGAAACAGATCTGTAGTCACTTCTCTCTCCTCTCCTCGTTGGTTTGATTGACCGGCTACCCTCACCTAGTGCTCAAGTCTCAAGGGACATTTGTGTAGAAAGGGTGATAACAAATCAGAGAACATAATTGTAATGGTTGAGGCCTGCAATAAAACCTATGCGGTGCTCAGCAATTATAAAAAATCAGACCACTTATTTAGATGCTTAAATATGGACTTAGGGGCTTAATTTTATCCTCCCATTTTTGAAAATCTTGGCTATTAGGGCCTGATTTCCAGAGCTGTGACACACCTACAATTCTAGCTGAAGCCAGTGATAAATGTGGGTGCTCAGCACCCCTCCAATGGGCCAGATTGAGAAGCTTTTACTTACACTGAGTAGTACCTTACTCCTCATCTAGTCCCATTGGAATCAACAAAACTACTTGTCAAATAAAGAGCTACTCTTCACAAGTAAGAATAGTACAACAATCTGGACCAAAAATCAAGACCTAGGTCTCTAAACTTGTGCTCTTGAAATGCACACCGATACTTACACAGACACTACCCAAAGGACTTTGCAAGTAAGGCCCCAACCCTGAAAAAACTCCCATGCACTTAACTTTGCACAATGTAAGTCGTTCCATTAAAGTCAATGGGATGACACATAGTGCATAAAGTTAACTATGTGGATAAGTGTTGTCAAGATGAGGGCCTGAATTAAGACAAAACTCATAATTATTTATTATTAAATCAAAAAACCGCTTAGTCCATCAGAGCTGCAATATGCCCACAACTGTTATTTGTGGCCTTCAAGATCCTACAGCTCTGATTAGTTTAATTCATTGTAGGCTCTGTGTCTGTGATCATTTGCTGCATGCTCTGCACGAGCCACATTGGCCTCGGGTTACCTGTATTGCATATTGGCTGTAAGAATTTCTGGACTTTACATCGCACTCTGAGCCTGATTCCCAAAGACTGTAACTGACCACTTGCAATTTATTGCTGTTAGTCTTTCTTTTGCATCCACATCGTATGAGGCACTATGGAGAACACAGAAGTCACCGTCCCTCCCCTGAAGAGCTGACAGTCCTTACATGGCTCTTCACTGATGCTTTGGACGATGCATGAAGAAGCCAGTTTGACAACAATAACAGAATTGTTCAAACCTCAGCGTGCAGCTGTGGTCAGTCTGAATGTGCACAAATGTCACCCTAAGAAGTGAGCATGGATAAAGAGAAACTTTTCCATTCTTTTCTATTGCACTCACTCCCAATTAGAATACAGCCAGTACCTCAGTCATGAATGCCAAAAATAGATAATGTAGGCAGTGCTGTTGTAGCCATGATGGTCCTGGGATATTAGAGAGACAAGGTAGGTGAGGTAATATCTGTCCAGTTAAATACTACAGGATGTACATAATTTATCTCCTATCTCCTTCTGATGCATAGGGATCAGCTGAATCCTGACGGTGACGTGATACCCACTTAACATATCCCCCATGTTACTTCACATTAGAAGCAAAGCTGATCGCTTTACAGGTACGGCAGGGTTATTTTTAAAAGATTACTACACACTTTTAAAAAATATGTTGGACCTTCTTACCTGCTGTGCTTCATGTTCAAAAAACCAAAGCTACAATTTATACTAACGGAGAGAGATGTTCTTTTATCTCTGCACCACACTGCACACGGTTTGTTAAAACCCACAGACATCTGAGGGGGGAACCAATACCTGAGATTCCTTTGAAGTGGCTGACCTATAAATGGTGCGGTGTGCCTTTGATTTCTTTAAGCCCTGAGTTTTGGCCACCACTAGTCATGCCCAACTGTGAGATTAACGTGTCAGAATTACTGGCATGCTGTTCTGATAGTTTCACTGAGCTACAGAAGTCTCTAGGTAGAGCTGGAGAATATCCAATAGAGATAAAAGAAAGTATTAGGCTAGTTTGCACTTGAAGTTCTATGCTTGAGATGTCCCCATTGAAGCCCTCAGAATCACTAGGGCAGTTCTCTTGGCCTGACCCATGTTCTGCAAAATTAATTTATTTGAAAAGGCCAGATAAATGAGAGGAAGCTGCTGGCAGGGCATATCTGTGAGGAACCCTTGGTTAAGGAACTCGTTCTCCTTCTTGATCCAGCCACAGCCCAGATTTGCTAGTCTTCCGGGCACGCTTCTCTTCTCTAAAGCTCTTGAGAAGGTGGGTGGACGGAACACTGATATATCTGCAGGCAATCTTTTTGCATTATTTGGTGATTTTAATTTATGGACTAGGTACCCAGGCACCAATTCAGCAAAGCACTTAACTGCATTCTTAAATTTAAGCAAGTGGCTAAGTCCCATTAAAGCTAATTGGACTGGACTGAATCACAGCTTAAAAGTTAAGGTGTTTCTGTACTTTCTTGAGTAGGGATGCACTTAATTGTGCTTACATGCTTTTGTCAGTTGGGGCCCCAGAGCACAGGATGGGCACGTATACATTTTAAAAATCTGAATGAATGAATGAATAAATATGGTATCTCAAGGACTAGCAGATTCTTTCTAGACATTTTTCTTGTGTCCACATTGTCCTTCCCTCTGTTTTAACAAGAGAAGGTGAATTATGTCTCATTTTCCCTCTGTCACACCCTTGATTTGGGTCATGCCCACTATCCATGTGCTGGGGAAAACACTCTTAGACCAAAATCTGTTTTGAGTTATACTAACATGTACTAGTGCAAGCAACTGGATTACAGCTGACATGGTGACACTCTAAACCAGCGAGGATACTACTATGAAGCTTTATATTTGAAACACCAAATAGCAAGAAAACTGACACAATATCACATGTGCATGAAACCACAATGAAAACACATTCATGCAAGACAAGCAGCTTGAACTTATACTGGACCAACTGTCAAGGTTCCTTCTCCACTCTGAACTCTAGGGTACAGATGTGGGGACCTGCATGAAAACCTCCTAAACTTACTTTTACCAGCTTAGGTTAAAACTTCCCCAAGGTACAAACTATTTTACCCTTTGCCCTTGGACTTCCACTGCCACCACCAAACATTTTTCTGGGTTTATTTTTATTAGGAAAGCGTCGTTTGGAAATGTCTTTCCCCCCAAAATCCTCGCAACCCTTGCACCCCACTTCCTGGGGAAGGTTTGGTAAAAATCCTCACCAATTTGCATAGGTGACCACAGACCCAAACCCTTGGATCTTAAGAACAATGAAAAAGCATTCAGTTTTCTTACAAGAAGACTTCTAATAGAAGTAAAAAAGAATCACCTCTGTAAAATCAGGATGGTAAATACCTTACAGGGTAATTAGATTCAAAACAGAGAATCCCTCTAGGCAAAACCTTAAGTTACAAAAAAGACACACAGACAGGAATATTCATTCTATTCAGCACAGCTATTTTCTCGGCCATTTAAAGAAATCATAATCTAACGCATACCTAGCTAGATTACTTACTAGGTTCTAAGACTCCATTCCTGTTCTGTCCCTGGCAAAAGCATCACACAGATAGACACACACCCTTTGTTTTTCTCCCTCCTCCCAGCTTTTGAAAGTATCTTGTCTCCTCATTGGTCATTGTGGTCAGGTGCCAGCGAGGCACCTTTACCTTTAGCTTCTTAACCCTTTACAGGTCAGAGGATTTTTCCTCTGGCCAGGAGGGATTTTAAAGGTGATTACCCTTCCCTTTATATTTATGACACCAACCTTTGAGCATAAAGGCAGATACCTTAATTAAAGCCAAAGCAATAGCTTGAGGTTGATCCCCTTATTCAACCTAAAGATGTCACCAGCCGTTGACTACGCTGAAAGTGGTGATGGAAAGCAGCAGCCTTTTCACCTTCAATTAATACTGCCACTCTGGAAACTCATTCATAGAATGGATGATAACTTCTCAAAACCTAGTAAGGTTTTTCCTCCTGACTGCAGATTTTTCATATTAATATAAATGTTCAATTACCTTTGAGATTGCTATAAACCAGTAAGAGTTGGTCAGTTCAGTGCTAAATCTGAAACTCCCTTTTTCTTGTCCCACTGTGTGCAAGCATTACATAGTGAATAACCTCATTCACAGATCTGAAATCCATAGATACAAGCAGACAAGGAGAATATTAGCTTTAGCTTCAAATGCCCTTCTTTTTTGTGAATTTCTGCCGTAACCTCAAGGCTATTAGAGTCACATTTTGTTATCAGAGTCAAATTCTGCTCTCAGAAACATCAGTGAATGCTCATTGTATTGAACAAGCTTGGATTTCTTTTGCTGAAAGTGAAATTTGGACTATTATGTTTAGTGCACTCAGACAAAAAGATCCCATATGGACTTGTTTCAGTGTGTTTTATGGTGCCCGTGACTGAGTGATGTGCAACCAACCATAACAATATGAATCGTCACTTCAATAGGGCCTAATACGGCCCAATCACAGAATCAGACCTTGGCCCCATTGAAGTCAACAGCAAAACTCCCATTGACTTCAGTGGCCCAAAGGAAAAAGCACAGAAGTAGGCTAAATAAATGCACACAAACACATACAGAAACAATTTTGAGTCAGTTCTGTCAAACCCGTCCTTGAATCTATGACCAAGCTGTATTGTAAGAGGCTGCTGTGAGTGTAGCTACCCAAATCATTGCAGAAAGTCAAAAAAACCATGTACAAGGTATGCTGGTAAGGAAACTTCATATTGTGTCCTCCAGTATGCATAATGCCAAGTGCAGGCTAAGGGTGCCACAAAGAACGTAAGTACAGAGCAAACTGTTCTGAGCTGCTTACTACCTACAATTAAGCAAACATGTGTGAGCTCACATGGACAGATCACCTTGTGCGCTTCTCCAGCCTCTGATATGTTGTTATGAACCATCTATGTGCACTGGCTACTAAGCACAACTTACTGCTGCCCAGGGCGGCCTTAACTTGCAAAGTATTTCTTATAGAAAGTGGCATAGCCCTTCAATGTTGTTATATGAAGAAAACTGGGTTTTCCCTTCCTTACCTACATCCCCATAGCCCGCACATCCATTTTTACTATTTGTGGTTCTATCCGGGATGCTCTGTGTTGTACCTCTTTTGGGATTTGGATACAGTGTTGCATCAGCCATCTAGCCATTCTTACGCAGAGCCTGGGGTTTTCCAAGCAGCAGTAACTCATGCTGCTGTGCTCTGATATATTGCATACTAGTTGTGGTGCACTATGGTGGTATAACGTCAAGTCAAGGAGACTGACACACGTGCTAGCCACAAGATTTTGTGACCCTTAGTACTTTTATGTGACCAAGTTATTCTGAACTGTGTCCATGATGCTCACAGAGCCTCTGGCATTTGGGTAGCATTGGAGTTAAGTCTCCTCTGAATTGATCCACTTTCTAAATCAATTCATCATGACTTGAGATTTGTAATTATTTTGGTTACATAGCAGAGCAAAGCCACACGGCTATATTCTTCTCACCCCACACACACTCACAGGAACTCCCTCACCAATCACACAAAGGAAATCCTGGTCAGCCTCATGATGCAGCGATTCATCTCTGAACGTTATGTTCCAGTTCTCCCCTCATTCCCACCTTGGCAGCATTTTGCTTTTTTGTAGCAGCTCCGCCTGATGTGGGCTTGCTCTTTGTTGCAAACTGTGATCAGTAAAGTAGTGGGGTATCTCCCTTTGATGGACAGCCAGCCAGCCACTTCGCTGTAAAATCCCTCTTGGTAGCTGCTCTCTGCTTGCTGTACCTGTAGAAGGGTTAACAGGCCCACAGGTAAAAGAAAAGGATTGGGCACCTGACCAAAGGAGCCAATGGGAAGGCTAGAACTTTTAAAAAGGGAAAGAAACTTTCCCTTTGTCCGTTGTTCTCTGGGCTGCAGGGACACTGAGCAGCAATGCTATAAGCAGAAATGATGTGTAAGGTTTAAATCAGTTATGAAAAAGTATTTTCCGTACCTAGAAGAAATAATTTGGATAGGGAATGTTTAGTTAGACACTATCAGGTTTATTTCTTATTTTGGCTTGTGGATTTCCTCTGTGCTAACCCCAGATGCTTTTGTTTGCTTGTAACCTTTTAGCTGAACCCCCAAGAAAGCTATTTTGGGTGCCTAATTTTTGTAATTGTTTCTTTTAAGATCTAGCAAAAAGCCTAAGTTCCAGATGTATTTTTCCCTTTTTGTTTTTAATAAAATTTACCTTTTTTAAGTACAGGACTGGACTTTTGGTGTCCTAAGAGGTTTGTGCGTGTTGTTTGATTAGCTGATAGCCACAGCTAATTTCCTTTGTTTTCTTTCTCAGCTCTTCCCCGGAGGGGGGAATGAAAGGGCTTGAGGGTACCAGACAGGGAGGAATTCCCAAGTGCTCCTTCCTGAGTTCAAAGGGGGGGGTGGCAGCGTTTACCAAGCCAACGTCAGAGAGAAGCTGTAACTTTGGGAGTTTAATACAAGCCTGGAGTGGCCAGTATTAATTTTTAAAATCCTTGCAGGCCCCCACTTCCTGCACTTGAGGTGCCAGAGTGGGGATTCAGCCTTGACACAAACTATCACACGTGAGGGAGGAAACTTGGAAGGGTTCTGAAGGGCATCTAGGGAAATCTTGTTTGTCAGAGTTAGTCTGCTAGCAGATCTCAGTAGTACCAACTTTATTGTCAGACTGAATCAGTGTAATCTAACATCTTTTGTGTTAGGCCATCTTGCTCAGCTAAAATTGACTAAATATTGTTCTTAGACATTAAGAAATTGCAAAGATTTTCTATCCATCAAATACTTGTTTATTGCTTAAAAGCTCCAGATTTTCCATTCAGTTCCAAAACAACCCTCTACTGTAAATACGCATCCATCATTATCACATGGCATTGATTTTGGTCCAAGCTTCTAGCTTGCCTTCCAATCCACCCATTACAAATGCTCTTTGCTTCTCAGTGGTATTGGCACCATTTTCTAGACAGTTAAACTGACCAAAGCTTGACAGCCACATTGGCTGATACAGCCAATCTGCAAAAGTCAGTTCAAAATCAATAAGATAATTTATTTCAGTGGATGCTAAACAGTTGTTTTGAAATTGCCTCAGATTAGATCAAATATACTTTCCACTCTATTAATATACAGTAATACTCTGGCACTTCTTTCTGTATGACTGAATTTCAGTCTGATTATACGGTGTATATTAATGTGCACCTGTTCCTTTATTTTTATCAACAGCCTGTTTTGCGGGAGTTTTTAAAATAAAAATACAAGAGCAGCACAAAGAGCAATCTAAGAGAGTAATTCTTTGTGATTTGCTTGTATTCATTAATTAATCAAACAGCTTTGTTCGTAAAGACAATTCTGCAGGAAACTTCTGGACAGCGTGGATGAAATTTACCCAGGTGCAGGGGGGCCCGCAAAAGGCCTATTAGACCACATAGGTCCGACATAAACCTGAAGCTTTTAAGTGGGATGCAAGTGGCCCATGCAGATTGTGCTGGTCTCTGCACAGGGATGAATTTCGCGCAGTGTGATGGCTCAGATAGTGTGGTGATGAGCACTGTATAAGACTCTGTATAGTACAGAATTATGATCACACAAAAAAATAACACTGCCTCACTGAGATTATGACTTAAAATCCGGGACAGTCTAATGAGGAAAAGGTTCACAAGCTCTGAAAAGGGTAAATGCATGGACTTTGCTACTTTGGCCCCCTTCTAGTTGTGATCTTAGACAAAACAAGTGCACCAAATAGAAATGCTAGTTGAAATCAGTGGAAGTTTTTTTAATAGGAGCCATCTCACGCCCTCGTACATTCTGCGTCAGACTTAAGAAGCAAGGACCTCAAAGGAAAGTTGGGAAGAGAATAGGGTTGCCTTCTTTCTAATCCCACAAAACCAAACACCCTAGCCCCACCTCTTCCCTGAGGCCCTGACCCACGCTCACTACATTCCCCCTCCCGCGGTGGCTCGCTCTCCCCGACCCTCACTCACTTTCACTGGGCTGGGGCAAAGGGTTGGGGTGCGGGAGGGCTCCAACTGTGAGTGGGGGCTCTGGAGTGGGGTCAGAAATGAGGGGTTCAGGGTGTGGGAGCTGGCTCCGGCTGCCCCCCAGAAGTGGCCAGCAGGTCCAGCTCCTAGGCAGGGGCATAGGCACTGACTCTATGGGTGCTCCGAGGCTGGAGCACCCACAGGAAAATATCTGCACCCAAGCTCCTCTCACCCCCAGCTCAGTTCCTGGCTTGGACCAGAGGAGTAAGGAAGGGTGCTCTGTGCTGGAAGATGGGTTCTGATGGCATTGGCATTTGGTGAGGAAAGAGAGGAGTTGAGAACTTCAGCCCAGAGGTAAGGATGAAGCAGAAGGGGCTATGCGTAGTGCCCTACCATATTCACAGTCCATTTTGGTCAATTTCACTATCATAGGATTTTTAAAATGATAAATGTCATGCTCTCAGATATTTAAATCTGAAATTTCATGGTGTTGTAACTGAAGGGGTCCTGACCCAAAAGAGGGTTGTCGGGGGTCGCAGTATTACCACCCTTATTTCTGCGCTGCCTTCAGAGCTGATCCCTGGGCCAGCAGCCACGACACTCCAGCCACCCAGGACACTCCGGCCACCCAGCTCTGAAGGCAGTTCAGAAGTAAGGGTGGTATAGTATGGTATTGCCACCCTTACTTCTGCCTTCAGAGCTGGGCACCTAGCCAGAAGCCACCGCTCTCCAGCTGCCCAGTTCTGAAAGCAATGTAGAAGTAAGGGTGGCAATACTGCAACCCCCCTTACAATAACCTTATGACCCCCCCCAGCCCCATTTTGGGTCAGGACCCCCAGTTTGAGAAATGCTGGTCTCCCCTGTGAAAGCTATATAGTATAGGGTAAAAGTATACAAAAGACCAGATTTCCCAGGGGAGAAGAGGTTTCACAGTCTGTTGTTGAGCCTTTGTTACCCCAGACAGGGATCCTTCATGTGCTTGACTGTGTGTGACTTGGCCGGAGTCTGAGCCACTGAAAACCCACCTTAGGAAGGCAACAGCTGACAGGAGATGCGCACGAGTGGTAAGCCCGCCCCATCGCAAGGCTTTAGCAGTGAATGTCCTTGTGACTGAGAGTTTCTGCTATAATCTTTACGTTATCAGAACTCTGGGTCAAACTCTGCTCTCAGGAACACGACAGCAACCTCCTTGTCTTGAATAGGCTGGCCCTGTTTTTGCAACAAAAGCCAACTCATGTCCACAGCTGAATCCCCACCTCCTGTGTCTTCTAGACCCACTCTTTTCCAGTGGCGCCCTCTTGCCACACACAGAGATCCAGAGATCTCAGAGTTTACTAATAACGTGAACGCATGATCTGTAGTGTAATTAATAGAAGCTGGAGCATATAGATAAGCATTTTGCCTACAGTAACTCTGCTATCTATTGACAGGCATGGCGGGCAGCGTTGCTCAGCCACTCTGCAAAGTCAAATACAAGTTCTTGGCCATGATAATAAACAGAGATAAAGGCAAATCAAATAGAGCAGCTTTAGGAAATTACAACCACATCTCCATTGTTTGACTTCCATAACCTCTATTTCCAGCCATCAAATTCTTAAGTGAGGGAAGCTTCATTTTGTTATTTTAACTGTCTGACTTTTACATTGAGTATGGAGGAACTGTTTGGTTCTTAGATCATAATGACGAGATTATGATTGCCCATTTCTTGCAGACCCATATATTACATAATCAATTGGATATGCTCAAGCACCTGTTTAACCAGCACTTTGAACATAACTACATGAGTTCTTTACGATACATTTTTTTTAAAAAATTCAACTTGCTATGAGTAAATAGAAATAACATCATTTGCACAATAATTAATATATGGGTGACATGAGGTGTTCATGAATGATTAACAGAAAGTAATGTCTTCTCCTATGTAGTTAAATGGCTCGTGAAATGGCATGTGGATGAATTAAGAGTCACAAACATAGAGGGAGGTGAGCAATTTCCTAAATGCAATATTGATTTTAAAGATTAACAATATTTTCAGAGCTTGTGTATGTCAAAGAGTTTTAGCTGGATGCCCAATTATCTAGCTATGTAACTAGAATAAAGGCTTAAATAAAAATCTGAGTTGAAATAAATGTCCTGTTTGTTACTCTCTCTAATCCTGGTAGAAGCTCTGGGAATCCTGCAATTCTCAGCACCTGTTGGTAGTCAACATTCAAATAAAAGCCATGTTGGATTAGTGGATTTTATTCCTCCCTTAGGACCTGAACATTTTTTCTTTGCTTTAATGTTCAGACCAAAATGCTTACCACATAATAACAGGAACTTGAGTCAGATACAAAGTGCATCATTGAAAAAAAAAATGCTAACTGCTTCCCAAGTAGCAGCTCAGACAAAAGAGAATCTGGCTAAAATTGAAGATTGCTAGATTGTATCATATCTTCAACAGGCCCAGGGTGCATCTGAAATATCAGAAAGTCAAAGAGCTTGTACATAATACTAAAAACGCTACTAAATGTCCAAGGAAAAAAATTGATTAGATACATCAGTAATTGATTAGTAACTAGATTGTGAGTTTGCTGGAGCAAAGACTGCACCTTCTTCTTTGTTTTGTATCGTGCTGAGCATGCTAACAATATCCAAATACAACCCAATTCTTGTTCCCTGAAATCGGGCCAGCTAGTAAGCTTAGGGAGGACTAATGATCCACCAGAGTTTGGCAGAAAGCAGCATGTTTAGTATACTGATAGCTAAGCTCAAAAGAAGTCGGGGGGGAGGGGGGTGTCACACTCACACTCGCATACTCACGCTCCCAGGACAGGCACGGCACTGGAGATGTCAGGATCCTTCAAGGTAAGTATCCAACAGCACAGCGATGGATAGTGAGATGAAGGTAAGTCTTCCCAAGGCACGATGGAATGCAACGTGGTGAACCACTGGCCAGGCGGTCCGGGCGAAGGGCCTTCATGGGAGGTACAAGCTTGTGAGTGCACTCCTGAGCACATGGCCCTTTCCCCTTTTAAGAACCTGCTCCTCATGGCCTGTGACTAGAGATGACTTGGCCGCATCTGGCTGGTTACACTCCACCTCAGCCTATGTCCATGCATTGTGTGAGCTGTCTAATCAGAGTCCCAGACACCTTGTCTGCATGGGAGCCCTTCTGATCTTCCAGATGTTCAACCAGCCCATTCCTCCCACAAGCATTCCAGGAGGGGGAGGGGGAAAGCCACTTCACAGGTATTCAAAGAGGGAGAGGAGATAAGGGGGCGGAGGGGGGGGAATGCAACAGAACTTTTGAGCATACAGGTTATACAGAGCATAGTCATACAGAGCATACAGATCACTGCTGCTCCTACAACAATTCTTACTCCACAAGTCATCAGAGAAATCTGCCGGGGACTATTCATGTAGTAAGGTATTACTCAATATGAGTAGATTCATGGATTCCAAGGCCAGAAGAGACCATTGTGATCATCTAGTCTGACCTCCTGAGAAACACAGGCCATAGAAGTTCCCCAAAATAATTCCTAGAGCAGATCATTTAGAATAATATTCAATAATTTCAAAATTGTCAGTGAGAGTGTCCACCACAACCCTTGATAAATTGTTTCAATGGTTAATTAGTCTCACCATTAAAAATGTTCATCTTACTTCCATCTGAATTTGTCTAGCTTCAGCTTCCAACCACTGGAGAGCTCAATCACTGTAAATAGACTCCTCTAATCGTTCTCGTGGCTCTTCTCTGAGCCCTCTCCAGTTTAGCATCATCCTTCTTGACCTGTGGACACCAGAACTGGACATAGTATTCCAGCAAGGATTGCACTACTGCCAAGTATAGAAGTAAAATAACCTCTCTACTGCTACTCAGAATTCTCCTGTTTATGTATTCCAGAATCACATTAGATCTTTTGGCAACACCATCACATTGGGAGCTCATGTTCAGCTGAGAATCCAGCATGACCCCTCAATCTTTTTCAGAGTCACTGCTTCCCAGAATTGAGTTCCCCATCCTGTAAGTATGACCTCCATTCTCTTTTTCTAGATGTGTACATTTATATTTAGCCAAATTAAAATGCATACTGTTTGCTTGCACCTAGTTTACCAAGCAATTCAGATGGTGTTGAATCAGAGACCTGTCCTTATCGTTATTTACCACTCCCCCAATTTTTGTGTCATCTGAAAACTTCATCAGTGATGATTTTATTATTTCTTCCAGGTCACTGATAAAAATGTTAATAGCACAGGGCCAAGAACCAATTCCTGCAGCACCCCACTAGAACACACCCACTCCGTGAAGATTCTCCATTTACAATTACATTTTGAGACCTATCAGTTAGCCAGCTTTTAATCCATTTAGTGTGTGCCATTTTAATTTTGTCATTCTAGTTTTTTATTCAGAATGCTAGGTGTAGTACCAATTCAAATGTCTTACAGAAGTCTAGTTGTATAAAGTTAATACTATTACCTTTATCAACCAAACTTGTAATCTCATAAAAAAAATTAAGTTAATTTGGCAAGATTTATCTTCCATACACCCATATTGATTTGCATTAATTACCTTACCCACCTTTAATTCTTTATTAATGGAGTCCTGCATCAGCTACTGTATCATCTTGCCAGGGACAGATGTCAGGCTGACAGGCGTATGATTACCAGGGTCATCCTGTTTACCTTTTTTAAAAAATTGACAAGACACGTTAGTTTCTTGCAGTATTATGGAACTTCCTTAGTGCTCCAACACTCATTGAAAATCAGCATTAAAAATGGTACAGCAAGCTCCCCAGCCCGCTCTTTTAAAACTCTTGGGTGCAATTTATCTAGACCTGCTGATTTTAAAATGTCTAACTTTAGTAGCTTCTGTTTAACATCCTCCAGGGATACTGTGGTAGAAAAAGTGGAAGACTCAAGCCCATAATTAATAACCAATCTATGTATAAGCATACATCTATTGCCATCTTCCCTATCTCCGTGAGATCAGTATTACCCTCACTCCCTAATATTAAATTGCTTCCAGAGTTGGATGAGTCTCAATCGCTGTCTTACAACAGTAGTGTAATTGTGCTATTGTCTCGTTGACTATGGAGTGACTATTTGGTTCTTATACTGGGGAAAAGCATGTGTCAAGAGATTGCTCTTGCATCGCATTCTGTAGATGGCTAAACTGGAGCTCATCCTGATGTCCAGTGGTGGGGAATTCCAAAACAGATGTTCCTTTATCCTCAAAGTAATCTATTATAGTAATAATGCTTATAGGAATGCATTGCAGGTTTATACAACGTATACAATGCAGGCATACATGGAAAAGCATATATTATTGCAAATAGACTCTTGGCTCTGTCACATTGACGAGCTGAGTAATAGATAGCTATGTGTTCTCAATCAAATGACTGAAAAGCTTGGTCTCTTTATACTAGGGCTTCCTTTCTGTGGGTCTTGCTGCTGATTAAACGTCATTAAATGACTTTTCCCCCTTTCGTGATATTTTTCAGCGTGGGAGTGTTCACTGATTTTTCCACCTGACAGTTAAAAGCCAAAATCTACTATCCATGCTCTCGTGGAGTGGCAGCTTACCCCACAAGTACTGAGAGCACCGAGGTTGCTCGCAGAGAAAGACACCACTCACTACAAAGGAGGCAGACGGGGAACCTAAATAAATTGTGGGCTCATTAAAATCAAAAGTAGAGTGAGCTATCAGGCCCACTCCTCCCTCCATGAGCTACAGGGATCCAGTGAGAAGGAAGTTTATCTTCTCCAGTTTTGTGTCTAAGTGAGCACCTAGTTGGATTGTGAAGTTGTTTATAGGCGAAGGTTGTAAAACTTGGTCTCACTGGCTATCTATATTTAATCTTTCCCAAGACAAGCCCATTCATGTGGGCAGCCTGCTGCCACCTCCTCTCTTCTTTCTGTGTAAATCAGCATCAGCAGTATCTTGTCATGCCAGGAAAGCTGTGAAGAAGCCTCTTTCCCAGTCGCTATTGTTGTATGGCTCAGTCAGTAGCAGCTATCACAGTCTACAGCCTGCAATGCTTCTCTCCTTCGGAGCTCATGTCACCACCTCTTCTGATTTGTGCGGTGGCCTGCAGGTGACGGCGCCGAGTCGATTCCTACCTATAAGGATTCTAGACTTGCATGCAAGTGAGAGTTCTGGCTGCTTCTGAGGCTGATTTTTAGGATGCACATGTAAAGTAATAGCACTTTGCATTTCTAAAGCTCCTTCCAACTTAGGCTTTCAAAGACCTTCATGAACATTTATGAATTCAGCCTTGCTTGCCAGGGGGGAAGCTAGTGTTGTTATCCCCGTTTTACAGATAAGGAAACCAAAGCATGAAGAGATTACAGGACTTGTAGAGGACAACGGAAATCTGTAGCAGAGCTCAAACAAGACTCAGGTCCCCTGTCTCTCAGCCCTGTGACTTACCCAACCCAAAAGGAACATTGTTCCTCCTAAACCTGGCCCTTCCCTGGCCTTGCTCCCCAAAGCCACCAGTTAACTTTCTCTGATGACTTTCTTTCACTTCTCCACACAAGCATTGGATGTCTTCAAAGCTCTGCACAAACAACAGTTAATCCATCCAAACAGCACTCCACTAGTTGAGGTAAGTGACTTATCCCTGTTGTCGGTAGCTACCTGTGTGGTGCTCTGCTCTGGTTCGATGATGGTAACAGTCGGCTGCATGCGTGCATGTTCCCTCTGTGTGCTGCCCCAGCTCTGCACAGACAGCTGACACAGCAGACCCCAAGACAACCCCCAAAGACCACAGACTCTAGTAAGGTACGAAGGCACCCGGCCAGGTTTAGTGTCCAACAAAGAACAGTAATAGTTTCCTATAGACTCTACAGGACATATTATGAATATGTGCTCCCTGGCAATGGACACAGCTCAGTCAGTGGTGGGACACTCCACTGCCCCCGAGGCTGGACAAAGATATGCGCTCCGGGACCTATTTTTATACAGTTGCAGGACAGATTACTCATCCCTGCTGACGTATTGAGGTACAGCCCCTTGACTCATTAGGGTGCTGTCTCCCCCTTTGATCATGTTGGTTCAAACAAACAGATCTGTCCATCATGCTGTCCTTTTGACCCTGTCTTTGGGATGTACCTGGCTGTTCTTTGTTATCTCTGTGAAGTGTCCTCGTATCGGGATGTCCAGGTGTCACCTTGGCACACGTTCCTCTTATTACTACTTATACCATTAGCGCGTGCTTTCTAGGAGCCCTTTTCTTGCCAAGTTCTGCAATTAGGGCCTGCCTCTGGCTCACAGCCCAGCTTTGCTTAGCAATGCCTGAAAGTACTTTGGTTCAGGCTTTAGGCCTCAGATCAGTCCTTTGATACAAGGGTTTATGTTTCAGGGCCTCTTACTACAGTCCCAGTTGTGCAGATGGAGAAACTAAGACAAGTGCCTAATTCTGCACACAGAGGAGATCCTCCATGTGCATTTCTTCCCCCTTCCACTGAAAAGAGCTGTCTCTATAGCTTCACCTCCACCCAGGGCCTGACAGGAAATCCCAGACTCCAGACCATGCAGCGGTCTCTCCATGTGTTCCATGGTCAATGCTGAGGGGGAGGAGTAGAGACTTCTTAGGCTGGGGGCGGCGGGGGGTAGGGGGAATGGAAAGGGTCTGGGGTGGAAACAAGGAGCATGCACAGGATTGCCCAGCCCCATGCTTCATGGAACTCAGAAAAGATCACACAGTCCCAGAACGTATTATCTTTTCTGTATAGCTCTTGTCAAGGTTCCTTCCCCACTCTGAACGCTAGGGTACAGATGTGGGGACCTGCATGAAAAACCTCCTAAGCTTATCTTTACCAGCTTAGGTCAAAACTTCCCCAAGGTACAAAATATTCCACCCTTTGTCCTTGGATTGGCCGCTACCACCACCAAACAAATACTGGTTACTGGGGAAGAGCTGTTTGGGAAAGTCTTTCCCCCCAAAATACTTCCCAAAACCTTGCACCCCACTTCCTGGACAAGGTTTGGTAAAAAGCCTCACCAATTTGCCTTGGCGACTACAGACCCAGACCCTTGGATCTTAAGAACAATGAACAATCCTCCCAACACTTGCACCCCCCCCTTTCCTGGGAAATGTTGGATAAAAAGCCTCACCAATTTGCATAGGTGACCACAGACCCAAACCCTTGGATCTGAGAACAATGAAAAAGCATTCAGTTTTCTTACAAGAAGACTTTTAATAGAAATAGAAGTAAATAGAAGTAAAGAAATCAGCTCTGTAAAATCAGGATGGTAGATACCTTACAGGGTAATTAGATTCAAAAAATAGAGAATCCCTCTAGGCAAAAACTTAAGTTACAAAAAAGAAACACAGACAGAAATAGTCATTCTATTCAGCACAATTCTTCTCTCAGCTGTTTAAAGAAATCATAATCTAACACGTACCTAGCTAGATTACTTACTCAAAGTTCTAAGACTCCATTCCCGGCAGAAACAGCATATAGGCAGACACAGACCCCTTTCTTTCTCTCCCTCCTCCCAGCTTTTGAAAGTATCTTGTCTCCTCATTGGTCATTTTGGTCAGGTGCCAGCGAGGTTACCTTTAGCTTCTTAACCCTTTACAGGTGAGAGGAGCTTTCCCCTGGCCAGGAGGGATTTCAAAGGGGTTTACCCTTCCCTTTATATTTATGACAGCTCTCCTTTGGGAGCCCTGGTTCCCGGGGACCTGGTGGAAGAGGGGCTGCAGGAGTTTGAGCCATTACAGAGGCATGTGGGCTGTGTGAGGATGAGCCTGACCTTCCTGTTCCCTCGTGACCACAAGGATCTATAGAGCTTGGGGACAGCCCATGGTATTTTCTGCAGGGGTTACAGCCTCCTCCCTGCAGCGAGACAATATCTTTGTGGAGATTTCCTCTCAGAGCCCCCTCCTATGGGTTTTCCCAGGGCTGGGGTGGGGGTGGGGGGGCAGAGAGGGAGGAGGAGATCTGGGGAGTGGACAGAATGACTTGCCCTAAGCCACACAGTTAGTTACTTAAAATAAACTGTAATGACTGAGTCAGTCTAAAGCCCCTGCAATGATGAACTGAGCTCTGGTTTTGTGGCATTTGGACAAATACGGTTGCGTATCATAGAGAAGGGAGGGGAAGATGAGAGAAAAAAAAACTCATTTTCATAATGTTTCTGAAAGAGGTTTAGCCAAATGTTTGTGTGTCTGGCTATAACAAATTTCATCCCCTCAAAGGCAGCAGCCAAATTCTGGGCCAGGGTGCCTATGACTCAATAGAATTTACATTCTGGCAGTAAAAATAAGTTGACGTGCTCACCTGCCAGCACCGTCTGCCATTTCAAAAACCCACTGGTGACCTGCATATTTGCTGGTCCCATCTTCATCATAAAACCTGGGGCAGACAATTGCTATTCATTGGAAAGTCAGTGTTTGGTTGATATTTTGTACAGTGCGCTACGAAATATTACAGGATGTAATGTTTCATTTCAGGTCTATTCTCTGTCTAGTCATAGAGAGGCTGCTGTATTTGCATCCACACAATTTTTGGTGAAATGGGAAAAGGCCAGTAGTGCAAGTTACTTGTGACCCATAAATGGCAACTCTTAAGGGGGAGGGCATCTTTACAGCTATCGCTTCATTTATCTAGAGGGGTGCTTAATCTATGGGAGAGCAGGTAGTCATAGCAGCGGCCTATAGTCCCTCAGGTTTTCTGCCAGTGGAGGGAAACTTTAATTCCCCAAGAGGTAAGCTGGTAAACTTTGCTCTGATATGCCAAATCAGCACATTTCCAGCTGACTAGGCCCCATACCAGCAAGTGACACCCATATCTTGGCAAAGGCAAGTTTGCAACTGCGTTCTGCTGCCACCACCCATTTCCTGGCCAATGTTCTGCTCTCATGGGACTACTGCGCAGACCCTGAGTGTTTAGCCCTTCATATTCATAAATACTATTGCTTCCCGTTGATGCTAGTTCAAAGCAAAGAGCACTCAGAGATGCAATTATAAAATCAGCACAGCTGCATTCTTGGCCTGTTTTTAAAGAGCAGGAAACGCTGTACATCCCTACATTTTTTGAGTTCCACAGAGTTTAGCCATGTAACTTCCCTTAAGGATAATTTGCACTTCTTCCGCTTAAGGGTCTCAAAGCTTTCCCTGCACCAACTGATTTAAGCTTCTCAGCCTTTAAGTCTGAAATATTATAATCCCCCATTTTACATATGGGGAAACTAAAGCCCGGGCTTATTACAGAACTTGCCAAATGTCACACACTGACTCAGAGGCAGGGCTTGGAATTAAATCCAGGAATCCTAATGTCCTATCCCTTGTTTTAACCACTAGGCCAAAATGTTACCTGATCAAGTCAATAGGAGTTCTCAGACAAATCCGTGCCATGCTCTTTGAAAATGAGAGGGATTAATTAAATCTAGCAGAACATTTCTGTCCTATGGACATACACAAAGTGAACGCTACACTCTTTTAGTACTGGTGCCATATGAAGAGGTTTTACTGCCTGCAGGAGAGAGAAGTCGAGATACTTTTCTCACAGAGGAAGATGCATCTGATAGAAAGCCTGCAAAAGTTATGAAAGAATGTATTGCTGGGGGAAAGAAGAACTTTAAGAGACTGGCTATCATTTGCAAGCCGTGGTTCGTTCACTGGGGTGGAGAGGAGACATTTAAGTCTAAACTCTTTTGAAGGCTGTGATGCTTCCCAGGGGTGTACCCAGTGTTGTGAGGCACATCACCAACACCTGGCCTTAGCATGAGGAAGTCTTGTCTTCCACAGCATAGTGCCTACTGTGGATTAGCTCCTTGAAACTGCTGACAACACAAACTAACTTTCAGGCCTCTGCAGGCCTCGCTCTCTGTACAGGTTAGTTTTAGGCACACACCATCTCCCTAGTCCTCTGGGCATTCCCTGTAGTGTCCAGCCCTCATTCACTGAACACTCACGGAATTACCAGGCCAGCTGTTCCCAAAGGACCAGTACACCACAGTTTACTAATTACAGTTTAAAACAGTGGTTCTCAGACTAGAGGCACCGCTTGTTCAGGGAAAGCCCCTGCCGGGCCGGTTTGTTTACTTGCCGCGTCCGCAGGTTCGGCCGATCGCGGCTCCCACTGGCCGCGGTTCACCGTTCCAGGCCAATGGGGGCTGCGGGAAGCAGCGCGGGCTGAGGGATGTGCTAGCCGCCCTTCCCGCAGCCCCCATTGGCCTGGAGCAGCGAACTGCGGCCAGTGGGAGCCGCAATCGGCTGAACCTGCGGACGCGGCAGGTAAACAAACCGGCCCGGCCTGCCAGGGGCTTTCCCTGAACAAGGGGCGTCCCAAGTTTGAGAACCACTGGTTTATTACACAGCTCTGCTGAACACACAGCATTTAGATATATTTATAGTGAAAACAAGAATTAGTTTATTATCAAAGAACAGAAATGTAAGTGATTGTGAATGAGAATACTGGAAACCAAAGGTTACATATAAAACAAAAACATAACATGCTTTCTAGAGACTAAATGTAACTAACAAGTTATCATAGAATCATAGAATCATAGAATGAGAATACTGGAAACCAAAGGTTACATATAAAACAAAAACATAACATGCTTTCCAGAGACTAAATGTAACTAACAAGTTATCATAGAATCATAGAATATCAGGGTTGGAAGGGACCCCAGAAGGTCATCTAGTCCAACCCCCTGCTCAAAGCAGGACCAATTCCCAGTTAAATCCTCCTATCTAAAGAAGCTTATCTCACCCGAAGTTCTCCCCAGAATTTTCAAGCAAGCCTGGCTAAGATCCCTTTTTCATGAAGCAAACTTGCTGTCCATTTACTTCCTGTGTGAAGGATGCCGGGGTGTCTCTTTGCACCCTTACATATATCAGCACAGGCCTTTGATTTGCACCTCAGGATACAGCTGTGCACCACCTGATTGGCTGGAAGAGTCAGCAGACCAGCTCCTCAGCCCAGCAGCAGCAGCAGTTCAAAAGGCTCAAAGCATTTGCTCACGCCTGCAATAGCTCCTATGCCTGCCTTGTTTCAGCCTTAGAGCCAGCCTCACTCCAGGTAACCCAGCTGTGACCCTTCAGCTCCAATTCCTGATGCCTAACTTCGGCTCTAGCCCTTGGCTCTGGCCTCTAACTCAGACCCTGGGCTCCGTTTCCTGGCTACTGACTCCTGCTCCAACCCCTTCCCGTGTCCCATGACATTACCTTAGCAACTGCCTGGTTAGCCTCCTTTGTTTTGCCTGTTTGTGTGCATTTTTGATTGATTCATTGTCGTGACCTGCTTCCTCAAACTCTTTAAATCAGTCATCCTTTCTTTTTAGCTTCTCTTGTACCTCAGACTTCCGCCTCAAGCTTGTGCTCTGAAAACTCCCATCTTACCACTCGCTCTGCCACCCGGTACCTGCTGCCTTCATGAAACAGTCTTCTTCCTCCACTGACTTCATTGCCAAAGCACAAAAGACATCCTTTACTTTTTGGTAGAACTCGTCCCTTCTCCCTTCCTTACATAACTACCAATGCAGTTTCTTCAATTTCATCTTCTTTCCTGTTTTCTCAGTTTGCAGTCTAATTTTAGCTATTAATACTTTACGTTGTTCTGTCATACATTCATTTGGCAGAATTTGTGTCATTCACCATTTTCATGTCTTCTTATCAATATCATCCACATGAGCTTTGCTTTTTCCACTGTAGTTTGTCACTGCAGTCATCAGGAGAGAGAGGAATAGATAGGCATAGAGAACAAAGATATCAAGCTAGGATGAAACTGGCAGCTTTCTATAGACCATAGGCTACCCACTTCTCAAAATAAAGTCCTATTTTCCTAAAGGTGGGTTTAGTTTCATGAGACAGAAGAGATGACAGCTAAAGCTGGTCAAAATTTTTCAGATTTCGACGTTTTAGTTTTTTATCAAAACTTCACATTTTGATTTTAAAAAAATCTGGATGATTTCAGGTGTAGAGCTGGTTGACATTTTTCAAATTTTAGTAATGAATGTCGAAATTTAGCATTTCAATTAGAACAAAAAATGGGGGTCAATTTTTTTCATGCTAATTTTCTACCAGCTCTAGCTGCAATTTACATAGAGGCTTATTGTGTGAAAGGAGCAGATGGGCAGGTAATTGGATTTGGTGACTAAAGATTGTGAGTGAAATGCTGGTCCCATTGAAATCAATGGCAAAACTCCCATATAATGGGGTCAGAATTTCACCCTGTGTGGGCTGGAGTCAAATACAAGCACAAGGGCTACAAACTTCCACTGAGAAAGGATATACATGGAAGAGGAATTTCTTGAAACGGAGAGTAGCTTGTGTAGGGAACAAACTGTCCTGTTCAGAAATAGGGGAAATCATTTAAAACAAATCATTTTGTAAAGGAATTTAGCAAAGGAAATTTTGGAAGGAAAGTATATTGTGAGGTGAATCTGACTCCAGGAAGGAACCAAGTATGATTTTTTGGCATCTTTCCAAATTATGATGATAATATTATTTTGCATATCTATAAAGCCTTTCATTTGAGGATCTCACAATGCTTAATTATGACTCACAGTACCACTTTGATGTTATTTACATATTTATTAAACTATACTTAAGTGAGATATGAGATTAAATGATCTAAGATCATAAAGTAAATCAGTAGTAGAGTGAAAGTTAATCCCTGAGGCTCATCGCTAAATCCCACTGCTTTCTTAACTCCTAAATTGTGGTACTTATCGTTAATAGTGGTAGTAGCCATAGTAGTAGAATAGTAGCATTGTGTAGCATGTAAAGACCAAGATCACAACTCTACTCTGCTGGGCACTGTACAGATACAGAATCATAGAAATGTAGGGCTGGAAGGGACCTCAAAAAGTGATCAAGTCTAGCCCCCTGCATAGAGGCAGGACTAAGTAAACCTAGACTATCTCTGACAGGTGTTTGTCCAACCTGTTCTTAAAAAACTTCCAATGATGGGGATTCCACAGCCTCCTTTGGAAGCCTATTCCAGAGCTTGACTGCCCTTATAGCTAGAAATTTCTTCCTAATATCTACCCTAAATCTCCCGTGCTGCAGACTAAGCCCATTACTTCTTGTCCTGCCTTCAGTGAACATGGAAAACAATTGATGATAGTCCTCTTTATCACATCCCTTTATCATATTTGAAGAGTGTTATCAGATCCCCCCTTAGTCTTATTTTCTCAAAACTAAACATGCCCACTTTTTTTAACCTTTCCTCATAGGCAGAGGTGAAAGTAAGCCAGTATGGGCCGGTACACCATACCGGCAAGAGCTGGTGCACCTTACCGGACTGGTTTCCCCAGGCCAGGGATTTAAAGGGCCTGGGGCTCCCGGCAGCGGCCAGAGCCCTGGGCCCTTTAAATTGCTGCCAGAGCCCCGCTGCCGGAGCCCCCAGGTAGCGGAGGCGGCAGGGAGCCTTGGAGCTCTGGTGGCAATTTAAAGGGTCCAGGGCTCTGCTGTGGTAGCGGTAGCCAGAGCCCCGGGCCCTTTAAATCGCCCCTGAGTCCCAGGGCTCCCAGCCGCCTCTGCGACCGGTAGCTCCAGCCAGTGATTTAAAGGGTCCGGGGCTCCCAGCCACCTCTACCGCAGCCAGAGCCCTGGGCCCTTTAAATCTTGAGGCCTTTTAAATCTTCCGGTTGAGGCCCCGCCCCACCCCCCTGCTCAGGACTCTGGCTTACCAGTAAGTCCTTTAAGTTACTTTCACCCCTGCTCATAGGTCAGGTTTTCTAAATCTTTTCTCACTTTTGTTGCTCCCCTCTGGACTCCCTTCAATTTGTCCACTTCTTTCCTGAAGTGCAGTGCCCAGAACTGGGCACAGTACTCCAGCTCAGCCTCACTAGTACCAAGTAGAGCTGGGAAATTGTGGAACGTAAAGCGGCCCAATATGTGGTAAGACACAGTCCCTGCCCCATACAGTCTAAATAGATAAGGCAGACAAAGGGCAGGAGAAAGCAATTATTATCCCCATTTTACAGAAGAAGAACTGAGGCACTGAGAGAATTAAGAGCCTTGTCCACGGTTAGTTTGTGGCAGAGTGACAAATTGAATTATGATTTCCTAAGTCACAGTTTGGTGCCTTAAGCACAAGGCCATTCTTCTTTCCTTATGCTTCTTTTAGTTTAAAGAGTACAGAACAGCGATTATCTTTTTTTCCTCCAGAGGATGAGTATGATACTACAGTAAAATCAGATTTTGTATGCATGAGATACAGCCTTGTGCAAAGTGATCCTCACAGCATACTTGTCCCTTTTTAATTGTGCTTCTTTTTTCTAACTTGTTACAAGAGTGCATGAAAATAGATGTATGACAGTAAAAGTCTACTAAGTAAATGGACATTGTGCTAAATGAGTTATTTCTTTGCTGCTATTATCTCTAAGTCATCATAGATTATTCAGACTGTGGGCTTTTAGAATCGTAAGTGGCTAAGATCATTTTTCAGCTCATCATCCCATTACCTGTAATGAGAAAATACTTCCAAATGTGAAGATTACTCTTCCAAAAGATCCCCAGTGAATGATCCCTCAGACATTAACAATATTCTTTATCTTCTGTCTTGCTGCATGAAAGGGACATAGAGAAACTAAACTGCCCAAAATTCTGAGTCCTAAAAATGGTTTTGAAACATTCAGTGGCTCTACATTTGATATCCCTCTCCTGTGGCAGGGAACTGCCTTCACTTCAAGCTCTAAAATCATTCTCTGTGTTTCTATCTCATTAGCTGCATTTTTGCAGTACGTAAACTCTGTTCCTGCTGCTGAACCCGGCTTCCTGAAAGGAACACAATAAAACCTTCTAAAACTTCATTTCGTTATTTTTAGTTGGTCCTGTTTTACCCTGGTTTTCATTTCATCAAGGCCCAATTTTATTGTTTCTCCGGCAGCCAAGAATTTATTCTTGCATGCTCAATACGACAGTACAAAAAAAGTGTCACTGATCGTTATCATGTGTGTTTCCTCTTCCGTCCTTTCCTTTTTCACAGTGTCAGTGGTTGATTTCCTCATCGGGTATTTCTACTCTGTAGCTGGGAGCATGCTTCCCAGCACAGGTAAACAGACATGCTAGTGTGGCCTGCAGTAGCCAGGGCAGCAGCTCAGGGTTAGCCATCTGAGGACAAACCCATGGCTAGCCCAAGCCCTTGATCAAGCTACCCCTGGCTACGCTGTCATGGTAGCTCAAACACAGCTAGCATGTTGTCTGTCTACCCACTCTGGGAAGCACAGTCTCATCTGTAATGTAGACACACATCCATCGTGTGGGTAGAATTACTTGATTTACTTATTGGGCTGCATATTTTGAATATGGAATCCATCTAATGTACAGTTTCATGGGGCATTTTTCACAGAATGCAAGCCTTAAAACTCCACTTCTGACAGGGGATTCCTGCCTTGCATCCCATTGGATGACATAGAGTTCCTGTAAAATATAAAATTCCACCTGCCCTGCAGGAAGGGACTGTAAGATACTAGGCCCAGGGTCTAACCTCAACCTGAAGAATGTCTCTCTTCTTGCTGGGCTGGGTTTCATTTTGTTTCTAGAGAAGAAACATGGTTTTGTGGTTCAAAAGAGGACAAGGAGTCAGGAGACCTCCGTTCTCTTATTAGCTCTGCCACAGACTTTCTGCATGATCTTGGGCAAGTCATTTAGCACCAGATTGTTCCACTCTCATTCACAATAAGTAGCACCTTTTTCCACTGATATCAATGGGACTACTCACGAAATAAGGTACTAAACTTGATCACCGGGGGGGGGGAAGAAATCTGGCCCTTAATACCTGTGCCAGGGGTTCTAGATCTTTAAACCATGGACAATATTTTAAAACATAGTTGCCAACATGTCAAAATTTTGTCTGTGGTAATTCTCCATCTCTGATTGTCAGCGACATTTTTTTCTCCTATACCTTTATGAAAAGATGATTTAGGCTCCTAAATCAGTTAGTCATTGCAATACTGAGCCCAGCAACTCCTAAATATCTTTAAAAATCTGAATATGAAGTATGTCTTGCTCCAGTGGGAGAGAGGCTTGATTTTGTCCACTCACACTAACAAGAGTAAATATAAATTATTTTGCCAATGACAGACGTCCTTTCTAGTCCCTAGACTGATTTGGCATGAGAAACATTTTTTTAAGTTTATGCTTGCTGTATAGAAGGACATTGCAGACACTGAGAAACTTGATGCAATGGGACACATTCTCCACTGGTGTCAAGCAGAGTATGTCTATTGAACTAAAAGTGTTGTTTAACCAAAGATGCTACTGTATCATTTCCCAGATGTTCCCAGAGGATGCTTAGACAATACAGCTTGCTCCATCGGAGGAGATGGTATGATGGGATAACATGGTTTTGGTAATTAAATATTCATGGTAAATAGGCCCAATGGCCTGTGATGGGTTTTTAGATGGGGTAAGATCCAAGTTACCCGGGAAAGAATTTTCTGTAGTATCTGGCTGATGAATCTTGCCCATATGCTCAGGGTTTAGCTGATCGCCATATCTGGGGTCGGGAAGGAATTTTCCTCCAGGGCAGATTGGAAGGCCCTGGAGGTTTTTCGCCTTCCTCTGTAGCATGGGGCACGGGTCACTTGCTGGAGGATTCTCTGCTCCTTGAGGTCTTCAAACTACAATTTGAGGACTTCAATAGCACAGATATAGGTGTGAGGTCTCTTTTAGGAGTGGTGGGTGAAATTCTGTGGCCTGCATTGTGCAGGAGGTCAGACTAGATGATCATAATGGTCCCTTCTGACCTAAATATCTATGAATCTATGAATCTTTTTCTTCTCGAAGACACAGCACTTTAGGGTGTCAGTCAAGTTTGTTATGAAATGCAAAACACTTCAGAATTACTATGCTAGTGTTTACCAAATCCAGCACAGAAAGCAACATATTCATATGAAAACACATTTAAGTGGATTGATCATATTTTCTCTTTTCTCTTTTTAAAACTAGTGGTTAGGAAGATTTGCATGTGGATTTGGTTCTAAGTTACCTTTGATCCTTTAAGACAAGCTCCAGGTAACAAGCACATAAGTCATAAAACACACATAAAGAAAAGAATTACTATCCCCAATTTCTGGCTGTCTTGGCTGGAGAAGACTCTAAGGGTTACAGTATTTAGCAATGCATTTTTAGTTTTGGTGCATTCTCTCAGTAAAAGATTATGTATGGAGCTAAGCAAGCTATTTGGTGTGTGCAGTATTATTTGGTGGATTTAAACTTCCCCTCCGCCCCAATTTGGAATGTGTCTGCAAACAGCTCATAATTTTTGTGAATTCATTAGTTATTCAAAATGGTTTGAATAATTTTATGATTCAGTGTCAATCTATGGATTGTTCACAGCCTGGTCTGAGCAGCTCTTCATTTAAGGACAAATTGTGATACCCTTAAGCACACTAAATAGTGCCTTATACCTTGCGTACCCCACCTTGTGGAGTAAGGTACTATACACAATGCGAGTGAGACATAACAATCCAGCCCTTAATTCTTTTCTAGCCAGAATTTGCTATTTGAGCTGTGTGATTGGTCACCTATGTAGGTCATATGGTACTGTATTTTTTTTTCCCCTTTTCCCTGTTGGATGACCTGATTTTTATATATTATACTTCTGCTTCCATTGGAAAATTAATTTTGTTTCATCTTAAACTTAATAGTCTTTTGTTGAACAAATTTTGGCTACAAGCCCAAAATTCACTTGCTGTGAACATTCACTTAAATGAAACTTTGCTTGTGTGAGCAAAGTAGATGCAAAGACAACTGAGATTTAATGTTGGGGGCAGATTATCTCACAGCTGCCTTCTGCAAGGTTCTTACACGTGCCTCTGAAAAACTTGGAGTTGGCCACCATCAGGAACAGGATACTGAAGTAAATGGACCTCTGGTCTGATCCAGTCTGGTAATTCTTACGTTCCTGAAGTGGAAGGTGATTCAGAATTTGTAAAAATGTTCATAGATGCTTGTTTCCACTGTTTGCCCAGACAGGATTCTGTACAGGCATTCAAACATAGGACCATCTCAGCTAGTGCAGCTCATTTGACTTCAGTGAAACTATGGGTGACAGTTCACACCAACTGAGGATTTGATCCATAGCATCCATGCATAGGCACATGCTAAAGCACACTATGGTAAGAGATTCATAAAGTTTAATATTAAAATGAGATTGAATTATTTGTAAATCTCAGTCTCTTTCAACTTCATCTCATGCTATCATTTTGTTTCTCTTCTTTTAAAGCAGTCTGTCTCCCAAGTCATCTTAAACTTGAAAAAAGGGGGACTGTGTGTTACAACTTCAGACATTCATTTGCTTCTGCTGTCTGTGATATAATCTCCTTATCACTTCAGAATGTTCCTAATTTTTATTTCAAAACTAAAATGCAAAAAAAAAAAAAAAATCACTAAGGCAAGTATTCAAGAAACTGTTAGCAAGTTTGGCCCTTTTGCCTCTCTCTGTGCCATCTTTTATAATGGTGCCATTTTCCTGGGTCATTGTGTGGCATCAGATCCATCCATAAACAATATATCACACAAAATTTAATCTGTGTTGCTTCATCAGTTACACCAAAATTGGTTGTAGAAGTTGTAACAATCTTTTAAAACACTGCCTAAAGTTGGGTCAGAACCTGGAAGTTTTTAGAAGAGCTCTAGAACTTCATTTTGATCTCCATGCAAAAAAATAGGTCCTGATATTGTATCTTGGGGAACCCAAAGGGAATTTTGGATGTGAAGGGAATGCAGGTTTAGGCCCAAACTGAATAACCTGGGGAGTGTAAGTATCTTTTTGAATAATGCTGATCAAGAAGTGGTGCTTTTGGTGTCAATGAAAAACAAACAAGTTTCACCTTTCTTGAAAAACTGAAAATCCAAAACCTACATATTTTCAGTTTCTAGCAAACTGAAAATTGCCATTTGTTTTTTGCTTTGTTTTTCCAGTGCAACCCCCACCACCCAAAAAATATTTTTCTTTAATCATACTAGAACTCTGCTTGTGGAAATGTCCATTTTGACAAAAAAGGGTCATTTTTCATACAAAAACATTTAAAATCAAAAATTTTAACTAGCTTTATTTGTCAAAGACTCATAGATTCTGAGGTCAGAAGAGACTATTATGATTGTCTAGTCTGACGTCCTGTATAACACAGGCTACAAAACTTCCCCAAAATAATTCCTAGAACATATCTTTTAGAAAAATATCCAATCTGGATTTAAGAATGGTCAGTTATGGAAAATTCACCATGATCCTTGGTAAATTGTTCCAGTGGTTAATTAATTACTCTCACCTTTAAAAATGTCCATCTTACTTACGTCTCAAGTACGCTTCAACCTCCAAACATTGGAAGGTTTTGTACCTTTTCTCTGCTAGACTGAAGATCCACTGTTAAGTATTTGTTCACCAAGTAGATACTTATAGACAGGGCCCTACCAAATTCTATTTTCATAATCCTAGATTGAGTTGCCTTAATTACATTACTCTCCTTTAATCCTTTTTAATTGAGTCCCATATCAGCTGCTCCTTTATCTTGCCCAAGATTGATGTCAGGCTGACAGGTCTATAATTACCTGGGCTATCCCATTTACCCTTTTTAAATATTGGCACAACATTAACTTTCTTCCAATCCCCTAGTGCTCCAAGACTTAGTGAAAATCTGCTATTTCCACCTAATAATAGGCAGTACCATTGTCAGGATTCTTTTTGTTATTAATTTTTAAAAACACCCTCCTTCTTATTCTCCTTAGCTCTGCTGGCCATAGATTTCTCCTTGTGTCTCTTTGCTTCCTTATCAATTTTCTACAATTCCTACATTCTGATTTATATTTGTTGTTATCAGCTTTCTCTTTCTTCCTCCCCGCCGCTTCACTTTCCCTTTAAACCAGGTTGGATTTTTAATCAGTATGGCCTTCTTTCTCAAATGTGGCTTTGGGGGCATCTAGTAAGGTGTTTTTTAAATGATTCCCAGGTGTTGTTCACATTTGTCTGATTAAATTTTTCCTCCCAGTTGATTTGACTCATAATTATTTTCAGCTTTGTGAAACTGGCCCTATAAAAGCACTAAGTGCGATCAAGTCATGATCACTTGTACCTAAACTACCATTAATTTTTAGTTCTGTGATCAGTTCCTCTTTACCTATTAAGACAAGGACTAATAAAGAATTCCCCCATGTTGGCTACAACTCTTTTTGAGTCAGGAAATTGTGATCTATAATGTTTAGAAATTCAAAGGATGTTTTATTGCTAGCAGTATGAGACCTCCAGCAGATCACTCAAATTGAAGTTCCTCATGATCACACAGCTTTTTTTCCTATACATTGTAGATAGGTGTGTAAAGAGGTGGTTATCCTGTTCCCTCTTGTGTTTCAGTGGTCTGTAGCAGACACCAACTAATACCCTATCTTGTGCTTTATCAGTTAGGACATTGATCTATAAACATTTGGGATTCTTTTCTTCCGAGTTTTTAGTGACTCAGAAACAGATAATGATATTTTTAACATAGTGCCACTCCCCCTCCCCTTTTGCCCACTTGATCCTTTCTAAATAGATTATAATAACCATTCATTTTAAACATTCCAAAAGTATGAATCACCCCACCGGGTTTCAGTAACACCCAGTAGATCCAATTTATGCTCATAAATGAGCAATTCCGAGTTCCTAGCACTGGTATATAGGCAATTCACTAATTTCTTCTCTTTGGTGCTTTGATTAATTTTGTTCTCAACATCTCAGTTTTGTGTTGAGTACTCATATCCTCCCTTTTTTTACATTCCCCTTTTGATACTTGTTTGACGCCTTCCTGACTACTCCAGCCAGCCTGTCCTGAGGACCCAGTCTACTGAGGTGGAGATTATTAGAGCACAGCTTAACCCATACATTGCTCTTTGTTTTGGCAGATCTATATGTGCCAACCTGACTATAATAAGCAGGGTTCCTTATATAGGCATCCTCCACACATGATCAGAGTTCAATACGTTCCTGATAATATTTTGGCTACGGCTGTTAGTATTCTATCCTATGAATGCAGAAAGCTCTATATTGACTATGCATTGGGGGAGGCTTAGGTGCAGTGTCTGTTCCATTCAGCACATGAAATAGCTAATGCTCATGAAACTTGCCCCAGACACAGTGGTTTTAAGCAGAACTCTGAAAGCCCCTGATGGGTGGGACTAAGACCTCACACTTCCACTCAAATATCTTTCCTTTTCAAAACCCTTGAATGCTGTCCACGTGCCTTTCAGAGCTCATTATAACCCCAGCACTATTGTCGTTTTGAAGCAGAGGCCGCTACCAGCCTCTTAAATGTATGTGATGTTCTGCTTTTTGATATAACTTACAGTCAGACACAAGACTCAGCCTGAGCCCCGACAGACTAATGGACAAATCCTGCCCTTTGGATGTAGAATTGGGCAACTCCAATTTGGGTCAGCTCCTTTGCTGATGGGGTTCTGTGAATGCTTCATTGAAAGCCCATTGAAATCAATGGGAGTCTTCATAGACTTCAGTGGCCTTTGATTCAGGCCCTAAATGAATTTTCCCACTGTATAAAAATGATTTAGTTTATAATTTTATAATAAAGTGTACAACATAGAAAAAATAGATCCTGGATTTTTCTTCTTGAATAAAATACATCTCACTGAATAGTACGATTCTATGTATTATTTCATCAAATTTTACAGACATATAATAGATGACAGACATAAGTGAAAACACAAATCACTGGGTGCTACTAACTAGAATATAGTCCTGTCATGTCCTATCAACGAATCCTTTCAAACTATTTAATGTAGTCTTGGTTTTTGTTTTGTTTTTTTTCTTCCAATGCACATTAGATGCTTAAAGTGATTTCAAAATGTAAAATAAATTAATTAATTAACAACCTTGAGTAACATTTGAGACATTTCCATTTCGCTTTTATTGTGCCATGAAGGATTAGACAAATAAAGTGAATTATTAACTAAAAAAAAGGAGAGTACTGGCACAACAATGTTTTTTCTAAAGAAATTTAATAACTTTAGAAAGCTGCAAACCTGGCAGGCATTGTCTTATGAACATTATCCAATAATGTAACATAAAATGTTCCAGGAAGAATATCTCCATCATCAGGATGATTTTAAATTGATTTCCCCCATTTCATTGTTTAAGATTCAGCAAAAGAAAGACAAAGATTGCTTGTTCAGGACAGCTACAATCCCAACATGTACTGCCAAAATCTGTCATTGTCACTCTTCCAGTGGGAATAGTGGTTTTAGAAATGTTTATATATTATCAAAATTAGGTTTCAAAATGAGCTATGGTATCTATAAAAAACGGACAATATTATTTCAGAGAAACTAATTGGAAACTTGTTTTTTACTCAAGTAGTTATTATTTCCATTACGGTGAGCTGGAAGTACATGAAATTCACCTTTATCTTTCTCAGACTGGTGTCTTACATTATTTATTCAAACTGAAATTAAAACCTGACAAAATCCCAGTGAGGCATTTCATACCAGTTAAAGATTATTCTTCTGAAAAAGAACTTTTGCTCAAAAATTTCATTATGTTGTTACAAATGTATTTATTGTAAAAATGTAATATTTAAATCAAAGCTGTCTGTTCTTTATTTTATTTTTTTAAAAAGCTGAGATTTTATTCGAAAACAAAACAAAAGTTTGTAGAAGGAGGTAAGCTAAATTATCTGCATACCTCAACATAATCTAGAATAAAGTGTGGTAATGCAAGTAAAATTCTCACTGCTTCCAATAACAGTGAGTGCCTCAGTTTCCCGCATATGAGTTATTCTCACATAGCAGAGTGGAACCTCTGAATTTAAATTTGCAATCTCTCCCCTCTGGAAAGGGTTTGTTTCCTTGAAATAAGAGATCCAGAGTTCCACCTCTAAACCTGTAGACCTCCACCGATCTACCGCTGGAAATGGGATGTCCCGATTTTATAGGGACCATCCCGATTTTGGGGCCTTTTTCTTATATAGGCTCCTATTACTTCCCACCCCATCCTGATTTTTCACACTTGCTGTCTGGTCACCCTAACTGGGAAGGAACTTCTATCTGAGATCTCTTTTCTCTGTATTTTTGCCCCTCACTTCATGCTGCCGCCCATGGACAGTGCTTAACCCCAGGAGCCATTCCTACCACAAGGGGTGTTTCACCATGTGGAAGGGGATGCTGCACAACTGGAGACTTGTCTGTATTAACTTCTGAGGCTGTACGCCACAGGTTTATGTGGAGAAACTTCTAGAACCCAGCTTCCTCCTCCCTGTCAGTGTCAACCTGTGGATTTCAGCAGTCACCTGCAGAAGGATTATTTGAAGAAGCACAATGCACTTTATACAGTAACTTAACTTCCACATGGTAGTGAAACTGCTAGTTATTACTATGCAACTGTGTCTCTCTGTAGGTACATCCCTGTTTCCTGAGTGTCACCAGGGTCGGCCAATTTCTGTCTTCCAGTTTCTTACAGTGACACCCATGTAAGTCTCAAGTATCTCCACTGAAGGCAATGGAAATGTACACTGACGTAAATGAGAGTGATATTTGTCCGTGTGCCCATAGCCCCAGGGAATACATTACTTTCCTTCCAAATGGAGTATGCAGCTATAAAGTAATCAGTTCAGATTCCACTTTTGTGCCGTGCCGCTCTCGGCCAGCAGGGCCTGGCCCCCGTTCCCGTTTCCAGCCAGCACTGGCTGCGTGGTGCAGTGGCTGGTGAGTGCGGGCAGGCGCCAGGTGGCAGCCAGTTGCATGTCGCCTCTGCAGCCCACCCATCAGCCCTTTACGTGCTCCCCCTTTCGCTGTTCTCTCCCTGCTTTGCCCCTTCACCCCCCTCACCCCCAGCCCCACTGCTCCTCCATAGCTCCCCGGCGGGGCGCATCCCAGAGCTGTGCGGCGAACCAGCCCCTGGTCAGAGCACTCAGCTCACCAACAGCCTGGCCAGCAGGCTCCTTCCTTCCCCCACTGCCTCTGGCTGGGCCGGTACCCGGGGAAAACCCAAGACCCTCCGGCCCAGGGCGCTGGCCAAGAGGAGCCAAGCCCTTCATGTGCCAAAGCTTCTCACAGCACAGGCACAGGGCAGCCTCTCCACCCCTCAGCTAAGCTCTGGAGTGGCAGGGGGGAGGGGAAGGGGAAGCAATTTCCAGCCTGTTCATGCCCTGCACCCTCTTCACCTGCCCCACCCTGGGTCAGGCTCCCAGGGAGCCCGGGGTTGCTCCGTCCCCTAGGCACCCTCCCCTGCTAAGCCACTTCTCTGGCTGTTCGCTCCAGCCCCTGCAGTCAGGTTCCCTGGGCCCTGGTGCACAATGCATCCTTAGGGCTTAACCCTTTCCTGCCCAAGCTGTAGCCTGGGGACGAAGCGGCTGGGTTATGTCGGTGGCCAGCAGCCCCCTGGAGGTGTTCGCTGACTTTTGATCGTGTGTGGGGAGGAAGGGACAAGCTGCTTCCAGCCATGGGGGGACTGCAAAGACACAGGCCAGGTCATCCTGCCCTTTTTGCCCCCCCCCCCCCCCCCCCATGGCTGGAAGCAGCTCCGGTCCCTTCCCTCCCACACAGTGCTGAAAGGCTGCTGCTGGCCACATTCTGGTGTGAACCCTGGCAGAAATCTGAGGGGGGGTAGGCATGTGACCCTGCATGCCCCCCTATGTGTTGCCACGGGAAGAGGCGGCACCAGGTACCAGGAGAGGCGGATCCATCCTGGGGGCCCAGCCAGGAATGGAGGACGGAGAGCGCCGGGCAGGGAGGGTCAGGTCGGTCGGTCACTCCCCCTGTGTAAGAGCAGTGAGAGGTGTATGGGAGTGTATGTCTCACCCCTCCCTGCGTGAACCCAAAAGCCTTAAAGATAAGAAGGTAAATAAAAAGAATCCAACAATGCAATATTTATTTTTAACAGAGGCTTAGTCAACTTGATGTTAATTTGAACATTTGAACTACATAGTTCTGATTGATTGCCGTTGAACTTGCTTGAAAATGAGTAATTTTACCAGGTGTCCCGTATTCAGCATAGGAAAATATGGTCACCCAAGATAAGCGTCTCTCAGAATGGGATTTGTCAGGTTGGGGATCATCCCCCAAGATTTCTGGCTGCTGCAGCTTTTTCTGTCCCTCCCTGTGCCATGACCCTGCTGCACCTGCAGTGTGGTTCATGGGAGGAAAACGTAGTCAAGGACAGCACATTCAGCCCAACAGGGACTTTTGGCTACCTCAGTCTCCTCCATAGGTTTGCTTAGGAGGGGAACGTAATAGGGTCTGAGTTTGTATATTTAATGGTTAAAAACAGCATTGAGTTTAGCAAATTAGTAGCTGGTTGTAATTACCTGCAAGCTATATGCATTTATTATGTGAGTTTAGAGCTGTCAAGTTCTGTGGTCACAACAGACCTGACTAGGGTGACCAGATGTCCCGATTTTACAGGGATAGTCCCCATATTTGGGGCTTTGTTTTAAATAGGTGCCTATTACCTCCCACCCCATGTCCTGATTTTTCACAGTTGCTGTCTGGTCACCCTAGACCTGACCTCTGGGGCCTGCAAGCCAAGGAAACCAATCCCAGCGTAAGGCTCTAATCGTGGGTAGTGGAAGTCAGTTATATATGAAGGAAAAGGGATGAAAAATTGTTTCCTGTTGCAATAGCTAAAGATATTAAAAGGGATAAGTTCATGGATCAGTCTGAGATCCTCCTGCCTTTCAGAGGTGTTAGCTAGTTTTCACATTTGGGAGATTTTTTTTGCCTATGTGTAAAATGATAATTACATGGGCAAAGGGTTGTCCATGATTTCCCCTCTTCTCCCCTTAATTTGAAAGTGCAAAAGTTAATTGCAGTTTGACATAATTTCTAGAATTCTGCTAATCCCCAGTTTTAGTTGCAGGGCATTGAATACTAATGTGATACTCTCACAAAAGGATAAATCCTGAATCTATTGATATCAGTGAGAGTTTTGCCACTGACTTCAGTGGGAGCAGGATTCAGTTCAGATTCCCTTAACTATTTACGTTTGAGTGAGTGATCTGGTTTAGATAAATGAAGACCTATCATGAACCTTCTCTCAGAACACAAGCAAAACTTCCTTCTATGTTCTGGAAAGTTGGGAAAACTTCCTCCTCCTCCTCCCAAACCACTCTGCACTTCCTGATTCAGAACACCACAAGAGAGGCTGTTCTTTTTGTGGAATTCCCAGTCCAGCTCCACTGCCTAAGTAATTTTAACAAACAAAACCAAAAGAAATATGTTTAAAAAACAAGAGGGGCATAATAAAAATAGTGCCATCCCTAGTGTCTTCTCACTTTCAGTTGTCTCTCTGCCTTCCCTAACTTTCACCTCTTCACCATTCTCTGGTGTCAACCCATGTTGCATTAAATGTCTAATTTAGGACCAAATCTGCGACTACCTTATTCCTCTGACTAGGCTCAGTGAGGTCACAGGAGTCAGAGAGATTTAGTGGACTAGCTACAGGAGTCCTGAAGTTTTGCCATTGATTTCAGTGTGTGCAAGATCTAGCATCAGGATGGGGACAGGGCTTTGATTTGTACCTCTTATATTGACTTACTGTGTGATCTTGGGCAAATTGTTTACTCTCTCTGCTTCAGTGTCCCTCTCTGTAAAATAGGGGGAAAGCTACCCTCTTTGTAAAGTACCTGGAGTTCTATAGATGCAAAGTGCAAAGTAATTGGTAAATGTTGTTATTTGTCTGAGTTGGGTGAGCAGGATTTAACCCTTAAATTATAATGTCCATGTGGTGGGCAGCTTGCCTTCATGTATTCATAATCTATAAACAAACTCATGCATACATCCAGTCAGAGATCATTACTAATATTTCTAGCCCAACCAGAAGCAGAAATTACCTGAAATCTCACAAGAAAACCTACTTAGGCTTTCCACAACTTTGCAAATTTTGATAAGGATACAAGCAGCGAAATTTATCTGATGTGAATGAAACTTTTTGAAGTTCAGTCATCATTGACATTTAAACAGTGGTTTGGCAATTTCTACTATTTAATACAGAAAGGAGAACCAGATCAGTTGCAAATTCTGTAGACCAGTGGTTCTCAAAGCCAGACAGCTGCTTGTTCAGGGAAAGCCCCTGCCGGGCCGGACTGGTTTGTTTACCTGCCGCGTCTGCAGGTTCGGCCAATTGCGACTCCCACTCGCCGTGGTTCACCGCTCCAGGCCAATGGGGGCTGCAGGAAGTGGCGCGGGCCAAGGGACAAACAAACCGGTCTGGCCTGGCAGGGGCTTTCCCTGAACAAGTGGTGGACCAGCTTTGAGAACCACTGCTGTAGACTGTTTTAAAATACTGCCCCCCATAGTAATTATTTAGAATGCAATAAAAATGCTGTTTGAATTAAATAGATTAATTTACAATTCATGGCGTGAGAAAATAGGAATACAAACCCAGATTTATCTCTCTGGATTGGTTCCCTCCATCATGGTTCATAGTTCTTTGGCTTTAGCCAATTCTCCTTGGACCTCCAAAAATGTGGAAGAATTTTAATGTCACAAGAAATGTCATTAAAACCACTCATTCTTTTAATAAGATTCTTCTTGGGAGAATGGGTTTCCAGCCTTCTTGCAGCAGTGTTCCATAGAATAACTACAGTTAAGATTTGTGCCAGTGTCTTATTACAAAATCTGTTTCTCAAGGGTTTATAATTATAACATGCTGAAAAAAAAATTACTCCTGACTAAAAATGAGTATACAGTGCCTCAGACTGGGAGGAAATATTGTCTGCTGAACTGGGTCGAAATCAATTTTAAGTTTAAAGAATCCAAAAATAATAAGGTCTGTGATTTTTATATGCTTTTCTCTGTGGTTCTGTAACTCGGTAAAAAAATAATCACTTGTAGAATAAATGTCTCATATTTGTTTAAAAAACAAACTAGAGAGGAAAATAACTGACACTGATTTTAAGTGACTACTGAATATTGCAAGAAAATAATTTAAAGATGAAATTTCCCTATAGAACCTTAATATACAAATATTGCTTTAAACAAATATCATGGTATATACCTTAAGGACCCAGTGGTGATATGGTTCACAAGCTTGTAAGACGACTCCAAGCAAACGTGGAAATGGAGGATGGTATGTCCGTTGTGAAACTTCTTACATTTCAGCTGCTTAGATGAGGGGTAAAGAAAGTAGAGATTCTTCTGTTGCTTCCCAGCAGCGAAGAAGTGAGGAAGGAAGAAGCACTGATGAATGAAGATTCAGACAGCCACAGAGCTATGACACCATAACATTGCATTGCAGTATATCTGCTTTGTGATACTGTTTAGTCACAATACAAAATTGTATAGTGTTACAACAACACTATGATACAACCGTTGCAACAAAATGTCCCAAGATTTTGTGGCTCTCTCCATTTTATATTGACTGAAGAGAGAACAGAATCTGCTCATGTGTTTCTAATAAAGACATCAATAACTGGACTTCAAAAACTGAAAGCTCCAGTTTATGCGAATATCACGTGATGCCCTACAATATTTAGCCTGTGGGTTTTAATTTATATCAATAAGGACAATAATACTGCTCCTAACCTGCAATACTGATGAAACAGACAAAGCCCAGCAAAAATACAAGAAGAGACAATGGAAAAGGAACTGTGTAAATTGCAGTGCAATATTTTTAATTTTATTTTTAATTTAAATCAAGTCAGTTTAATCCAATTAAACATTATTCATTCCACAGGTGTCAGCTCTTCCCCATTAGACAAAATGTTCTACTTTTCAATGCAAAATCCTACTTTTGTCTTGCATTGACAGCCATTTTTCACACTGCATGGTAGATTTAGGAGCTGATATTATACCATTGTACAAAGAACAACTAAAATCATGCTTTAAAAAAGATACTCATTTTCTTTTGTTGTTGTTAATCATAAGAGATTTTTATGTATTTGCCAGTTTTTTCAGAAGGTTTCTGTACATCTTAAATTGTTCCAGGAATACAGAAGAACGACTCTATTTCCCAGCGTTGGAAATCATGCTTGGAGCTGTGATTCTTAAACCACTGACCTTCCCATAAGCCTGATCCAAAACCCATTGAAGTTTATCAGAGACTTTACTTCGTCTTCCATGGGCTTTGGAACAGGGCATATATTAGCAACTGGTTCCTCGCCAAAGTGAGTTGATTAATAACTGATGGTATGGAATCCCCAAGATTAAAAAAGTGAATTGTTTCAGCTCTCCATATTCTCTAAACATCTAGGTTTGTATAAGTTCACCCATCACCATGGTATCTGGAAACTTCATCCAGGAAATTATCTGTTCAACCTTTTTGGAGCTTTATATGGTTGATTTAATTTCTGCCCATGCATTGTATTGTTAGTTTCTGTGATTATAATTTACCTTTCATGCTTACTATTTAATGTAGTATCTTGTACCAATAAGCCATTGACAATCTGAATAATGCTTTGCATGTACTCTAGTCTATTCAGGTTCTTATTCTGTGCCTGCCACCATGGTATCTAAGAGCCTTCCAGAAGTGCATTAAGTGACATGAGTAGCAGTTGTCATGTATGGGTCTCTCCGCCGCCCTCCCCCACTTCTATTTCTGATAGGGGTGTTTATATTTTAATTAATTTTTTTTCTGTTTATGTCTATATACTGTAGTACATTTATAACTTTTCAGTTAGAGCATGTGCTCTACAGTATAAAGTCAATTCAGTCTTCAATGGTTTTGTGTTTCATTACACAGTGAAAATAGCCGCGTTTTTATTTTCATTAAATGAGTAAATACATTATTTAGAAAGAAACCTCATCAAGGTGAAGCATGGCTAGAAAGGTTTAAACATCCTTCAAAATAAATAACCCTCAAAAGATGTGGGGAGATGATGTTTGTGATTTTGTGCATTTGCGTATGTATGAGTAGGGGCAACAAAGTAATCAACAGTGCCTGTCTTTGCTGTATTCTGATAATTCAGAGATCAAAAGAACATCCTAGCATTTAAATAAATTGTAAACACGGGATATCTCTGTATTCATCTGTTTTTGAGATGTATAGCAAATAATCTGTGAATGGTGGAGGAACAAGCAAATTGCCTTATGTTAATTCTATAGCTGAGTACCTCCTTCAAGAGTCATGCTAATTACCTTTTGAACTACAACTTGTCAAAAAGGACATGAAATTGGATAAAAGATGCTTGTGTCCTGCTTCTGTTATCTCAGATCTGCTTAGGCTTCATCAGGGAAAGTCTGAGTCACAAGACTGAGGTCTCAGTTATTCTGGTATGCTCTGAATATGATATTTGGACATTGGTCTATAACCTATGAATGGAATTCTAATGGAACTCTTTGCAACTACAAAGCTCACCATCTCTGCTATGAATCTGAACCTCAGTGAATTGAACTCATGTCTGTTTGTATATTGATCTTTTAACTATTCTCTCTTTTGTTTTTAAGGCATTTTAGTTTAGTTTATAAGAATTGGCTGTAGCGTGTATTTGGGTAAGATCTGGAATATTCAATAACCTGGGAGGTTATGTGTCTGATCCTTTGGGATTGATAGAAACTTTTATTTTATATGATGAGATAAATTTTTCAGGAATCTTCAACACATTTGACTTAGGTACCTGGACGTAGGCCTGAGGCTGGATCACATTAAGGGAACTGTGTTGTTTGGACTTCTGAGGAACCAGTAAGGTAATAAAGAAGCTGTTTTATGCTGGCTTGGTAAATCTAAGTATTGGAATATCCACCAACTTTATGGGGATTTTCTGCCCCATTCTTTGCAATTCACCCTAATTGACTGACCATAGCTGGCCCCCAATGGGACCCCGGTCACACAAGGAAACCGTTATAAGTGTACTTTAGTCCTCCTTCAACTTTGAACATTAATGTTGCCAATAGGTCCCATTTGTAATGACAATATAGACCGTGTGTGCATGGGCATAAGGGACAACGTGCACATTCTCCATGCACAGCATAAATCAAGGTTTATTCCTAAATACAAAAGAAACTCAGCACACAAGTCATTCTTATGCACGGTGTGGGAGGATCATTGCTGTATGGGTGTAGGTGGGCTTTAATGAACAGCATTACTGTACACCACCATGCATAATGACGGAAGAGTGTACTAGAATGGTGAATGACTGCATTGAGAAACCTCCGTGGTGTTTTATACTGATTTGTTTGTGGCTCAGGAGCTTTTAAAAAATGGTTGCTATGACAGGCATGAAGCTCAGAAAGGAGCTGCTGGGTTATGCAGGTGTTTCAGGAACAATATATCGGACACATTCTCAACATTTTTTTCAGACTTCGAGCTGGACTTGTTACCTAGCTTTGCAATTCAGTGCTCTCAGGGTTACAACAAAAAAAGGTGAATGTGTGCAGATGTGTCTGTGATAATGGAGAGACTAACTTTTTCACCTGCTAACTTATTCAACTATGACCTAAATCCACCTTTCAGGCCAAATTCAGCCCTACTGTAAGGTTGCAAAGCTCCAGTGAAACCAGAGGCTTACACCAAGGCTACATGTAATCCTTTCATAGCTAGTCCAGTGAGGAAACCTTCATTTATGAAGCAACACTGATAGATCACGCCATGTTTGTCAGTGGTGATGGAAAGTTCAAGTTCCAAAGAACAGAAAGTTGATCACTTATGATATCCTCACTATCCTCAACCGCGCTATGTCTGTCGGCAAGCAGCAGAAAACCTTTTCCTTTATCTGGAGCCATTTGCCATTTTTTGAGGACATTTCATTCCTAAACTGGGTTCAAACCAAATGGCAAGAGCCTAGAGAATTACTGTGATCTGCACCACCATGAAAGAGACCCAAGAACCAACCTCAGTTGACCAGGATTAGAGATGTAGAATGAGATTCTCATCCCTTGGTATACTTCCAACACAGCCTTTGGTATAGACCAGGGGTCGGCAACCTATGGCACGCGTGCCAAAGACAGCACGTGAGCCAATTTTTAATGGCACACTGCTGTCTGCCGGAGACCCCAGCGTACAGCAGCGTGCCATTAAAAATCCTGCCCGGCCCAGACCGGCCCGCTCTTCTCTGACCCCCGCCTACTGCTCTCTCTTTGCAGAGCAGGTAAGCTTCCCCTCCCCCCCCCAACCTCTTCCCCCAGCATGCTGGGTTCCTGCCCTTCCTCCTCTCCCTCCCTGCGGCCGATCAGCTGATGGCCCTTGCTACAGAGGGGGAAAGGGAAAAGCGGAGCCGCAGCATGCTCTCTGCTCTGGGGACCTTGGGGAAGAGGGGTGGATCCCCCTGCCATGAGCTGCTCCCTGACCCCTGCACCCTCCCCCACAACCCTAGCCTTGACTCCGGCACCCCCCACACACAAACCCAGCCCCCTGCCCTGACTCCTGAACCCCCAACACATTCCCAGCCCCCCATACCCTGTGCCCTGACTCTTGCACCCCCCACCCCCACCCTGAGCACCAAACGGGAGCTCCTGCACCCCCTCCATCCCCCTACACACTCCCACCTGCACCCTCGCACCAAATGGGAGCTGCCCAGGTAAGCGCTCCACACCCAAACCTCCTGCCCCAACCCTGAGCCCCCTCCCTCATTCTAGCTCCTGTCCAGACCCTGCACCCCACCCCCAGCCTGCTCCTTCACCCCAGCCCTGTTCTCAGCACACTCCCACCCTCATCTTAGTGCAGAGAGAGAGGAAGAGAATGGCTAGAACCAGGGAGAAGGTAGGTACCCACTCTATGTGGACAGGGCCGGGACCCCAGACTGGCAGCGAGCTGAGCGGGGCCGGCAGCCAGGACCCTGGCTGGCAGAAGCCAGTGGACAGAATCCCAGACTGACAGCAGGCTGAGTGGCAGTGGGCTGAGCCGCCGGCCCCGCTCAGCCTGCTGCCAGTCTGGGGTTCTGGCTGCCGGCCTCTTGCCAGCCAGGGTCCCGGCCGCAGGCCCCGCTCAACCCGCTGCCGGCCTAGGTGAACGGAACCCCAGACCCGCAGCCGGCTGAGCGGGCCGGCAGTGCAAGATCAGCATTTTAATTTAATTTTAAATGAAGCTTCTTAAAACATTTTTAAAACCTTGTTTACTTTACATACGACAATAGTTTAGTAATATAATATAATGACTTATAGAGACCTTCTAAAAAACGTTAAAATGTAGTATTGGCACACAAAACCTTAAATTAAAGTGAATAAATGAAGACTCGGCACGCCAATTCTGAAAGGCTGCCGACCCCTGGTGTAGACACAACATGTTTTACAATGAAGGAACCTAACTGACTGCTGTTTATCTCTTCTCTTGTAGTTTGACCTGTTCTCTTTAAATGTCATAGAAGATTGAGTAATCCTGTTTGCCTACAGAGCATATCAACGCCAGCTTTTCCCTCCGTAACAGGAAAAACTCATCATCATCATCGTTGTGCCTCCTATCTTAGCAGCTTGTCAGTTGTCAGAATGAAACATACATGCAGACATGCCAAGATAAAGTCATGTGATAGCCCACCCACAAGCACATATTGTGATCAGTGATAGAAGAACAAAGTTGAAACAGAAGAATGTGGAAAAACTAACTTTTCATACAGTTTGTTCATCAGTCACTCATCACTCATTGGCCAGAACCAACTTCCACCCAGTGCTGAGGGTATCTGGGCCCCAGCTCCATAGCTCAGGGGTTACCACATTGGTCTCATAAACCAGGAATCATAAGTTCAACTCTCACTGAGGCCTGGGTAGCAGTTTCTGGCCTGTAGTCTTGTCGCTTGTTCAACAGATACTCTCCCTGAACTGAAAAAGTATTTGTTCCTGCTTTTCTCTTCTTTCCCAGTGCAGATCTGGATCATCTGCGCCACCCCTTTTTCATATTCTTTCTCTCATTACTCCATTGCTTTCATTCCCTCTTCAGATGCGGAGTTCTGTTAGCTGATACTGCTGAGGGTCACTGAGGTTCTTCTTTCAGAGTAGCAGCCGTGTTAGTCTGTATTCGCAAAAAGAAAAGGAGTACTTGTGGCACCTTAGAGATTAACCAATTTATTTGAGCATGAGCTTTCGTGAGCTACAGCTCACTTCATTGGATGCATACTGTGGAAACTGCAGAAGACATTATATACACAGAGACCATGAAACAATACCTCCTCCCACCCCACTCTCCTGCTGGTAATAGCTTATCTAACACAACAGAACCACTAACCCAGGAACTTATCCTTGCAACAAAGCCCGTTGCCAATTGTGCCCACATATCTATTCAGGGGACACCATCACAGGGCCTAATAACATCAGCCACACTATCAGAGGCTCGTTCACCTGCACATCCACCAATGTGATATATGCCATCATGTGCCAGCAATGCCCCTCTGCCATATACATTGGTCAAACTGGACAGTCTCTACGTAAAAGAATAAATGGACACAAATCAGATGTCAAGAATTATAACATTCATAAACCAGTCGGAGAACACTTCAATCTCTCTGGTCACGCAATCACAGACATGAAGGTCGCTATCTTAAAACAAAAAGAACTTCAAATCCAGACTCCAGCGAGAAACTGCTGAATTGGAATTCATTTGCAAATTGGATACTATTAATTTAGGCTTAAATAGAGACTGGGACTGGCTAAGTCATTATGCAAGGTAGCCTGTTTCCTCTTGTTTTTTCCTCCCCCCCCCCCCAGATGTTCTGGTTTAACTTGGATTTAAACTTGAAGAGTGGTCAGTTTGGATGAGCTATTACCAGCAGGAGAGTGAGTTTGTGTGTGTATGGGGGTGGGGGGGATGTGAGAAAACCTGGATTTGTGCAGGAAATAGCTCAACTTGATTGTCATGCACATTGTGTAAAGAGTTGTCACTTTGGATGGGCTATCACCAGCAGGAGAGTGAATTTGTGTGGGGGGGTGGAGGGTGAGAAAACCTGGATTTGTGCTGGAAATGGCCCACCTGATGATCACTTTAGATAAGCTATTACCAGCAGGACAGTGGGGTGGGAGGAGGTATTGTTTCATATTCTCTGTGTATATATAAAGCCTGCTGCAGTTTCCACGATATGCATCTGAGGAAGTGAGCTGTAGCTCACGAAAGCTTATGCTCTAATAAATTGGTTAGTCTCTAAGGTGCCACAAGTACTCCTTTTCTTTTTGCGAATACAGACTAACACGGCTGTTACTCTGAAACCTCTCCTTACAATGTGTATGATAATCAAGGTGGGCCATTTCCAACACAAATCCAGGTTTTCTCACCCCACCCCCCCCACACACACACAAACTCACTCTCTTGCTGGTAATAGCTTATCCAAAGTGACCACTCTCCTTACATTGTGTATGATAATCAAGGTGGGCCATTTCCAGCACAAATCCAGGGTTTAACAAGAGTGTCTGGGGGGGGGGGGTAGGAAAAAACAAGGGGAAATAGGCTACCTTGCATAATGACTAAGCCACTCCCAGTCTCTATTCAAGCCTAAGTTAATTGTATCCAATTTGCAAATGAATTCCAATTCAGCAGTTTCTCGCTGGAGTCTGGATTTGAAGGTTTTTTGTTGTAAAATAGTGACTTTCATGTCTGTAATCGCGTGACCAGAGAGATTGAAGTGTTCTCCAACTGGTTTATGAATGTTATAATTCTTGACATCTGATTTGTGTCCATTTACTCTTTTACGTAGAGACTGTCCAGTTTGACCAATGTACATGGCAGAGGGGCATTGCTGGCACATGATGGCATATATCACATTGGTGGATGTGCAGGTGAACGAGCCTCTGATAGTGTGGCTGATGTGATTAGGCCTGTGATGGTGTCCCCTGAATAGATATGTGGGCACAGTTGGCAACGGGCTTTGTTGCAAGGATAGGTTCCTGGGATAGTGGTTCTGTTGTGTGGTATGTGGTTGCTGGTGAGTATTTCACCCTGACCACACCACACGATCCATCATCTACAGCCAAGCTCTGCGATACAACCGCATTTGCTCCAGCCCCTCAGACTGAGACAGACACCTACAAGATCTCTATCAAGCATTCTTACAACTACAATACCCACCTGTGGAAGTGAAGAAACAGATTGATAGAGCCAGAAGAGTTCCCAGAAGTCACCTACTACAGGACAGGCCTAACAAAGAAAATAACAGAACGCCACTAGCCGTCACCTTCAGCCCCCAACTAAAACCCCTCCAACGCATTATTAAGGATCTACAACCTATCCTGAAGGATGACCCAACACTCTCACAAATCTTGGGACACAGGCCAGTCCTTGCCTACAGACAGCCCCCCAACCTGAAGCAAATACTCACCAGCAACCACATACCAGAAAACCTGGATTTGTGCTGGAAATGGTCCAATTTGATTATCATACACATTGTAAGGAGAGTGATCACTTTAGATAAGCTATTACCAGCAGGAGAGTGGGGTGGGAGGAGGTATTTTTTCATGCTTTGTGTGTATATAATAAGATCTTCTAAACTTTCCACAGTATGCATCCGATGAACTGAGCTGTAGCTCACGAAAGCTTATGCTCAAATAAACTGGTTAGTCTCTAAGGTGCCACAAGTACTCCTTTTCTTTTTGAGGTTCTTCTCTTCTCCTATGCAGTGCAAGTCTGAGCCAGTAAAAAAGGGACCTTTCCTTTTCCTTTCTCATAGTCTTGTAATGAAAAAATAACTTGGGCCTCAAAAGTTCAGCTACCTTCAGATGTGTTTCACCTAAATGTCTGAACTTTTTTAGGGCTTATCTAAATAGAATGGAGCTTTGAGAATTTGTCCAGCAGCAGACAGGGCTTGTAAAACTGTGCAATAAATGCACAGCTCTCTCCAAGACAGCTGTGGGGAAAAGTTAAGTTAACAATGATTAATCAGTCCCTAGAAAAACAGACCAAAAAGGTTATTTAGGTTAATGCTCTGATACGTGTAAAAATTGATATTTGGGCTTATTAACATTCACGTATTGCTTATTAGCTTCTGTGAAAAAGATGAGTTGTACCTCCAGACACCTTCATTTGAAATCTCCAAGATGCTAATCACAACAACTCGTAGCCAAAATGTTCAAAATTGTTGCTCCTTTTCATACCCTAAATCCAGACTGAAGTCAATGGAAACTGGGGGTAGGTGATCAGTACTTCTGAAAAGCAGGCCCTACTTACTTAAGTACTTTGTTGTGGATTTGGGGACCTGGATTTTCAAACCTGTCTGCCTAAAGTTAGGCACCTAATTCTGTATTTAGGCATCTAAATAAGTGGGCTGATTTTTTCCAAAAATGTGTTGATCACCTACAACTGTGATTACCTGAAACAAAAGCTTTCCCTGCTCAAAATATTTGAAAATCAAATACTGAGTAATCTGTCATAGTATGGATTTCAGGGCCTAACTTTAGATGCTTGAGTGTGCAAATTTTGGTCCAACTTTTTCATTTCCAGAGTTAAATGAAACTCATATTTTCAGAGAAATCAAGCATAACTGGACCTTCCTTTTAAAAAACCAGCTGAGTTTTCAATAATATATCCATATGCAGAGGCTCTCTCGCAGTGGGTTTGCGTTTGTCACAGCACCTCAATTTTTCTAATGAGATGCTAATGAGAGGTCAGTTACTTATGCAAATTAGGAAAACAGTCATTGAGGGGTTGCTGTTTTAAGAGGTGAAGTATACTACCTCAGAATGTTATGATATAAATCATTCTAGTTTTAATGAATGTTTTACCCTTTTTTGTTACAGCTTATTTCCTACTACTGACAAGGGCTTACAGATTATTCTGAAAACACATGAAAATGACTACTCTTGACTACATATTATTTTCTGTTATGATATATTTACTAATAAATAGAGTAGAATACTGCACCATCCACTGAACATTAAAAGTTTGTTCATATACCAGTATCCCATTGTGACGTCCTTCACTGGTTAGAAACACAGGATTTGCCACATTGGATCAGAGCAGTGATCCATCGTCTAGCTCAGTATCCTGCTTCCAGGAGTTACCATTGTTGATACTTCAGTGGAAAGTTTAAACACCCATAATGCACCTGGCTAGCAGTGCAGTGTTCTAAATTGATGATTGGAAAGTTTCTTCCTGGCCCATGAATGGATCTGCTTATCCATACTTGTAACAGCTAGCAGCTAACAGCAGAGTTTCAGTTGGAGGGGAAGTTTGCAGGAGGGATTCTTTTTTCCTTTTTTTCCCCTCTTGCAGTAGGGACTAGGAAGAGAAGACAATGATGGCTACCGAGGCAGCATCAGAAATGAGCGAAGGAGTGGAGGAGACAAAGAAGTTGATTAGATGCAGAAGTTGTGGGATGTATGTAATCCTTGAATGGATCTCTGATGGAAGGTACAGACGCATGAAATGTAACATGGCAAAGAGGATCTGAGGATTAGAGATGGAGCTGGGAACAATGATGGAATGCATACGGGGAACTGAAGGTATAATGCAGGAGAGGAGGAGAGACAACTCAAGACTTGTGAACACCTGACAAACAAAAGGACCTGGAGGGTGGGTTGTCAGGAAAGGAGAGTGATCCATGGAAAAACGTGAACATGAGGATAAGGCAGAGGAAGAGACTGACTAGTGGAAGTGAAATAGGATTGAGTAACAGGTTTGCTGCACTGGGGAACAAGGAGGAGAAATAGGCAGAAGACAGTGTGGAAAAGAAGGGAAGCCAGTCCCTGCAGAAGGGAACAAGGGACCATGGAGACAGTCAGGGACCGGCACCCAAGGAAATGAGGATGATGTACATGGGACTGCAAGAGAGAACATAAGACAAATTCTCACCAACACCAGGAAGAGAAAGGACAGTGATCGGGAGCACAGTACTAAGAAGAATCCACAGGCTTGTCACTGGACAAGATCAAGAGAACAGACGAGTGTGCTATCTGCCAGGAGAAAGGATGAGAGATATGGACAGGAGGCTGAAAAGGATCCTAATGGAAGTGGGGCATAATTCACTGATTATGCTGAATGTCAGCATGAAAGACACTGCTAGATTCCCACTGGTATGGATCAAAGATGATTATGCAAGACTTTGTAAGAAGCGAAAGGCCAGGTGATCTTCAGCAGAATACTTCCAGTCCCTGGAGAGGGAGGATAAAGACGTGCCAAGATAATGAAGATCATCTGATGGCTTAGGATTGGTGCTATGAGGAAGTTTTGGGGATGATCGACAGTTGGAAGGCATTCACATAAAGAAAACTCTTCTCAGCTGATAGATTCCACTTGAGTACCTTGACTACCAGCTGCAAAAAAGGCAAATGTGATCCTAGGTGCCTCCAAGGTGAGGCATTTCCAGTAGAGATAGAGAAGTATTAATGTATTGAAGTATTAATGCCATTGTACAATGCACTGGTAGTGTCTCATCTGGAATACTGTGTACAATTCTGGTCAACCAAGTTCAAGAAAGATGAATTCAAACTGGAACAGGTGCAGAGAAGAACTACTCATCAAGGGAATGAAGGGCTCATCTTATGAGAAGAGAATGAAAGAGTTTGACTTGTTTAGCCTAGCAAAAAGAAGGCTGAGAGGGGATATGATTGCTCTCTACAAATACATCAGGAAAGTAAACAGCAGGGAGAGCGATGAGATATTTAAGCTATTTAAGAACAATGTTGGCACAAGAAAAGATGGTTACTCACCTTTGTAACTGTTGTTCTTTGAGATGTGTTGCCCATATCCATTCCAATTAGGTGTGCGCGCACTGCGTGCAAGATCGTTGGAAGATTTTCACCCCAGCAACACGCGGTGGGTCGGCTGAGATGCCCCCTGGAGTGGCGCCTTCATGGTGCTGGATATATGCCCCAGCTGACCCAGCGCCCCCTCAGTTCCTTCTTGACGGCTACTCCGACAGAGGGTAAGGAGGGCGGATTTGGAATGGATATGAGCAACACATCTCGAAGAACAACAGTTACAAAGGTGAGTAACCATCTTTTCTTCTTTGAGTGCTTGCTCATATCGATTTCAAATAGGTGACTCCCAAGCCTTACCTAGGCGGTGGGGTCGGAGTGAGATGTTGCGGAGTGAAGGACCGCTGAACCAAATGCAGTATCACCCCTGGACTGCAGAATTATCGTATAGTGGGCGGCGAAGGTATGCACCGATGACCAAGTTGCTGCCCTACATATCTCCTGTATGGGTATGTGTGCCAGGAAAGCAGAAGATGAAGCCTGAGCCCACGTGGAGTGGGTGGTAAGGTGCGTAGTTGGGACACCAGCCAAATCATAGCACGCACTGATACATGATGTGATCCAGGACGAGATGTGCTGGGAGGAGACCAGAAGATCCTTCATCCGGCCTGCCACAGCAACAAACAGCTGCGACATTTTCCTGAAAGGTTTCATTCGCTCGATGTAGAAGGCAAGGGCCCTGCGAATTGTCAAATTCGTGAGAACAGGCGCTCCAACCCCTTGAGAAATCTGCTAACCATGGGATTGGAGAAGACCGAACGCCCGTTTTCGCCCCGGTGGAAAGCCGAAATAGCTGCCAGTTGCACTCTGATGGATGATATTGCCAAGCCCTGCTGTTTTAAGGAGGTAGTCCAAGATGATAGGTACTGATGCCTGTAGCGGGGTTGTATGACTCTGAGCACACCAGTAGGAAAAACGCTTCCACTTGGCTAAGTACGTGGACCTGGTAGAGGGCTTCCTGCTACCCAAAAGCACCTTCTGTACCAAGCGAGAGCAGCACAGCTCAGATTGAGTTAGCCATGCAGCATCCAAGCTGTGAGGTGGAGAGATTGCAGGTCGGGACGTGAAATGGCGCCCCTTCGCACACTGGTTTGGGGTCCAGCCACCAGCCTAGAGAGGCTAATATCCCTGGCAGGATGGTAACCACCGTGCTCAAGCTGTCCCGACCTGGGCAGTATACTGTTGATAGCCAGGCTTGGAGTGGACGTAGTCGCAGCCTGGCGTGCATGGTCACATTTGTGCAAGAGGCCATATGTCCCAGGAGGCATAGGCATATTTTTATGGTCAAGGTTGGGAAGTTTTATGGACTGTGGACGATGTTCACCAGGGATTGGAAGCGTGCTTCCAGCAGAAGTGCTCGGGCTAGGTCTGAGTCTAAGACTGCTTCTATGAATTCTATCCTCTAGGTTGGTACCAGAGTAGATTTTGCGACATTGAGCAGCAGGCCCAGTCGATTTAACATGTTCATGATGAGCTGGACATGAGACTGCACCTGATCCCTGGAATGGCCCCAAATAAGCCAGTCGTCGAGGTATGGGAACACTTGGATCCGTTGTTGATGAAGGGAGGTAGCCACAACAGCCATGCACTTGGTAAACACCCTGGGGGCCGTAGATAGGCCAAAAGGAAGGACGGTGAATTGAAAGTGCTGTTGATTGACCACAAAGTGAAGGAAGCATCTGTGTGCTGGGTAGATTGCAATGTGGAAGTACACATCCTTCATGTTGAGGGCAGTGTACCAGTCTCCAGGATCTAAGGAAGAAATAACTGTGCCTAGAGAGACCATGCGGAACTTCAACTTTACCATGAATTTGTTGAGTCCGCGTAGGTCCAGGATGGGCTGAAGCCTGCCCTTGGCCTTGGTGATTAGGAAGTAGCAGGAATAAAAACCCCTGCCCCTTGACTCTCTTGGAACCTCCTCTATCGCCCCTACAGCTAGGAGTGATTGGACCTCCTGTAGAAGGAGGTGTTCGTGAGAAGAGTCCCGGAAGAGGGATGGGGTGTGGGGGGGAGAAAGCAAATTGAAGGAAGTAATCCTTTCCACCGTGCGAAGGACCCAATGGTCTGATGTTATGTGAGACCACGCACAGAGGAAATGGGAGAGACGATCTTGGAAAGGCGGGGAAGGATCCTGATTGGAGGCTGGTGCTCTGTCCTTGGGCACACCTTCAAAAGATCTGCTTAGGCCCAGCCCATGGCTTGGGAGGGCCCTGGCCTTGGCTAGCTTGGTGACCAGTTTGTCTTCTTCTACCACCTTGGCCGCATCTTCTAAAGAAGTCCTGTCTTGGCTGAGGGGGAGGGTAGGACTTCTGAGGCTGCGGTCTGAAGGGCCTTCTCTGCGTTACTGGGGTATGCATTCCCAGAGAGTGCATAATAGTTCTCGAGTCCTTCAGACTCTGCACCTTGAGTCTGTTTTGTCTGAGAATAGGCTCTGGCCATCAAAGGGTAGGTCCTGGAGGGTCTGCTGCAACTCTGGTGGTAAGCCAGAGACCTGCAGCCACAAGATGCGGTGCATGGCTATGCCCAAGGCCAGGGTCCTAGCCACCGAGTCCGCCGTGTCCAGAGAGGCTTGCAGGGAGATTCTGGTCACCTTCTTGCCCTCCTCCACTAGAGCCCCAAATTCCTCTCTGGATTCCTGTGGAACCAACTCTTTGCATTTCTCCATAGAGTGCCACGAATTATAATCATATCTGCTCAGAAGTGCCTGTTGGTTGGCCACCCTGAGCTGCAAGTCTCCGGCCAAGTACACCTTGCACCCAAACAAGTCTAGGCGCCTAGCGTCCTTTGATTTAGGCGCCGGGGCCTGCTGACCATGCCGTTCCTTCTCGTTGACCGAAGCCATGACAAGGGAACACGGTTGAGGGTGCGTGTAGAGTACTCTTACTCCTTTGAGGGGACAAAGTACTTCCTTTCCACCCCCTTCCACGCCCTTCCCCTTGGAATAGAGGCTGGTGATTACCGGATTGACTTGGCATTGGCCTCTATAGTTCATATGACTGGGAGGGCCACCCTGGACGGTGCCTCCATGGACAGAATGTCGCCAACCGGGTCCTCTACCTCCACCACCTCCTCTACCTGGAGGTTCATATTATGCGCCACCCTGTGGAGCAGCTCCTGGTGGGCACAGAGGTCCATAGGAGGAGGGCCCGAAACCATAGTCCCTGCCACTGCCTCATCAGGCGAGGACGAGGAAGATACCCCTGGGACTAAGGGATCCTGCGTGGGGTCATGTGGAGGAACTTGTTGCCCAAGGTCCACCACATTAGGGGTGTGAGCCTGTGTTGGCGCTGGAGCAGTCCCCTCAGAATCCCCGGGCGAGGGTGGGGGCGAGACACAGTGGACTCTGGTACTTGGGGCTCCGAAGGGGCAGAACGGAAAGCCCCCGAAGGAACCCCTGGGGCCTGATGGTATGCCCAGGGGGTCCAAAAAGACCACTGCGGAGGTCCTTGGCCCGGGTCCTGGCCTTCATCCAGGCACTGGCCTGCACCGTCCTCGCCCTGGTCCTGGGCGTGGTGGCCACCTTGTGAGCGGCCAAGATGGTGCCGAACGTGTCGGTGCAGAGTTCCCCGGTAGTGTACGGTGCCGTGGACAGGTGGCATGATGTAGAATGGTACCAAGACGTTGATTGGTGCCTGTGGTCGTATCGATACGGGAGCCTGATCTGGATCTCAACAGCAACCTTCGATGAGATCGGCGTTGGGAACGGCTCCAGGTCGAGCGCCGCTCTGACTGGTACTGGGAGCGATGCCGAGAGTCCAATCGGTACCGGCTGTACTGTGATTCGGATCTTCGTGAGCCAGAGCAGCATCGCGACTATGACCAGTGCCGAGAACAGGATTGGTGCCGAGATTGTGAGCGACGCCGTGAAAGGTGCCAGGACCAAGACCAGTGCCGCCCTCCTTCACTCTGCGACGGAGGTTGTATCAGGGACGGTTTTCCCTTCGACGGCACTGCCCGCACCGGAGGTGCCGCTGGCTGCAGGGGAATCAGCTCTGTGAGCACGATCAAGTCCCGCGCTATAGAGAAGGTCTCCAGTGTGGAGGGCAGCCTTAGCTTGACTGCGATGTGCACCGGGGAAGCTCACATGCACCGGACTTGATGGCCCTTGCAGTGCCAGAGTCGATGGTGCAGGAGCCATTACTTGTCCTGTGTGCTCCAGCAATGGACGCGGCTCCGACTGCGGTGCGGGAAGTGTCGGTGCATGTCGAACCGACAAAGAAGAAACAATCAGCACCTGCTTGGTCTCTTCTTCTGGCCCAGAGACAGGGACCGGCGCTGCAGTGGTGGAGGTGCCAGGGGGGCCTGACGCAGTGAGTCTTTAGCAGAGTCTGAACGCGGTGCTGGACCAGTCCAGCACCGAAGACGCCGCCAAGTCCTGGTGTTTGGAGGAAGGGACCGGGCTAAGTGCCACCTCCATAAGGAGCTGCTTGAGTATAAAGTCCCGCTCCTTTTTGGTCCTCAGCTTGAAGGCTTTGCAAATGCAGCACTTGTCCGCTTGGTGGGATTCCCCCAGACACCTTAGGCAAGAATCATGGGGGTCTCCCGTTGGCATCAGTTTCAGGCAAGCTGAGCAGGGTTTGAAGCCCGGAGACCCAGGCATGGGCCCTGGTACCAGGACGGGGGACAGGGAAGACCCCGCCCCACCCAAATAAGTACACTAACTACACTAACTGTTAACAACTAATTACAACTATTAACAGGTATTAAGAGAGAAAGCTAGGGAGAGTGGAGATCAGCTACGTTGCGCTCCACAGTTCCAATGACCGTCACGAGTGGTAAGAAGGAACTGAGGGGGCGCTGGGTCGGCTGGGGCATATATCCAGCGCCATGAAGGCACCACTCCAGGGAGCGCCTCAGCTGACCCAATGAGTGTTGCTGGGGTAAAAATCTTCCAACAATCGTGCACGCAGCGCATGCACACCTAATTGGAATCGATATGAGCAAGCACTCGAAGAAGAACAAATGGATATGTCACAAATATGAAGGGAAGGCTAACCACCTTTAAATCCCTCCTGGGCAGAGGAAAAACCCTTTCACCTGTAAAGGGTTAAGAAGCTAAAGATAACCTCGCTGGCACCTGACCAAAATGACCAATGAGGAGACAAGATACTTTCAAAGCTGTGGGGGGGGGGGGGGGAGCAAAGGGTTCTCTCTGTCTGTCTGTGGCTTTTGCCGGGACCAGAGCAGGAATGCAGGTCAGAACTCCTGTAAAGAGTTAATAAGCAATCTAGTTAGATATGCATTAGATTCTGTTTTGTTTAAATGGCTGATAAAATAAGTTGTGCTGAATGGAATGTATATTCCTGTTTTTGTGTCTTTTTGTAACTTAAGGTTTAGCCTAGAGGGATTCTCTATGTTTTGAATCTGATTATCCTGTAAGGTATTTACCATCCTGATTTTACAGAGGTGATTCTTTTACTTTTTCTTCAATTAAAATTCTTCTTTTAAGAACCAGATTGCTTTTTCCTGGTTCTTAAGATCCAAGGGTTTCGGTCTGTGTTCACCTATGCAAAATGGTGAGGATTTTTATCAAGCCTTCCCCAGGAAAGGGGGTGTAGGGCTTGGGGGAATTTTGGGGGGAAAGACATTTCCAAGTGGGCTCTTTCCCAGTTATATTTGTTAGATGCTTGATGGTGGCAGCAATAAAGTCCAGGGATAAAAGGTAAAATAGTTCGTACCTTGGGGAAGTTTTAACCTAAGCTGGTAAAAATAAGCTTAAGGGTTTTTTCATGCAGGTCCCCACATCTGTACCCTAGAGTTCAGAGTGGGGAAGGAACCTTGAAAGGGTATAAACTGACTATGACCAAATTCCCAGGCTGGAAATTAGATGATTTCCAATCATCAGAGGAGTGAGGTTCTGGAACAGTCTCCCAATGGGAGGTGTGGGGGCAAACAACTTAATTAGCTTTAAAAGAGAGCTGTACAAATTTATGAGTGGAATTGTATGGTTGCTTTTGAGGGTAGGGAGCAGGGCTCTGCATTCCTGTGGGTCCCTTCTGGTTTGTGTCTCATGTTCCTACAGCTCATGCTTCAGAGCTTCAAATAGTTACCTGCAGGGTGATCACCAGATGTGGGGTCAGGAAGGAATTTCCCCCCAGGTCACATTGGCAGTAAACTGGTGGGAGGGGGGGGTTGCCTTGCTCTGCAGCATGAGATGCCGGTCACTTGGCTGGATTATCTGGGTATATCTCACAATCATTTACTTGCCATCTCACAATCAATTACTTGTCCTTGGGCTGGTGCACCTCAGTCCCTCTTATTGTCTTCCCATGGCACATAATAGTTGAATTCCTGTGAACTGTAATATTTTTGGTCTAATTTCGATTGTTGGGTTTAATATGCGGGTGCTGGGTGGGGTTGGTGGATGGTGATATACAGGAGGTCAAACTAAATGATCTGGTGTTCCCTTCTGGCCTTAAAGTCTGTGACTCTACATTGAGGGTGATCAGTGGTCATAAAACAATCTACCTACAGCAGTGTTTCCCAAACTTGGGACGCCCCTTGTTCAGGGAAAGCCCCTGGCGGGCCGGGCCGGTTTACCTGCCGCGTCCGCAGGTTCGGCTGATCGCAGCTCCCACTGGCCGCGGTTCACCACTCCAGGACAATGGCGGCTGCAGGAAGGGCGGCCAGCACATCCCGGCCCGCGCTGCTTCCAGCAACTCCCATTAGCCTGGAGCGGCAAACCGTGGCCACTGGGAGCCACAATTGGCCGAAACTGTGGACGCGGCAGGTAAACAAACTGGCCCGGCCCACCAGGGGCTTTCCCTGCACAAGCGGTGTCCCAAGTTTGGGAAACACTGACCTACAGCATATCAGTCTATGACCTCCAATCTCAGTGAATTCCACTGTAGCCATATTAGCAGAAGAACAGCTGGGACCTAAGGCGTATAAGAAGTTTGAAGTTTAATGTCACTGCTGACTTGATAAAAGTAGTGGTGTAATGATAATAATGCTTTCTGTGGACTGATGTAGCATGCGTCATCCAAAGATTTGTAAAAGTAGGCAAGTATCTCATTTGACATGGTGAAACTGAGGCAAAAACTGTTTAATGGAATAACTAAGATTATGTTGACAGGTTTCAGAGTGGTAGGTTAAGATTACGCTGCAAATTAGTGACTGACTCGGGTTTACAGCTCATAGGTCTAATTTACCACTATGTTGTTATATCAGATAAACCTGGAGTAACACAGATATGAATAAAGCTAAGGTCTCCAGACTGCCACTCCCTGCACTAATCAGTATCTCCCCTACATACGTTATTCTGCTGCCACTGGTTTTACGTTAAAGACAAGCATGTTTGTTGTTTGATTTGTGGACTATGCGATTGTGGAATGCTGATTTAAATCAGGTCAGGGAGAAATATACTGTACAGGGGCTTGGAAGCAACCAGCTAGCCATATGAAGAACATGTGTAACCGTTCATGAGAGTAAAAAAATCTGCATCACATGGACACGAGTTTCTTTGCATCAAAAATTATGGGCTTTTTACCTGGATTTGGATAGCTGGTCCAGGACGGGGCATGCTCTGGGAGGTGCTAAATAACCTCAAGTCTGGCTGAAGTCAGAGTAATTTGGGGGTGTTCAGAAGCTCTTTGGATCACATGGCTCATCATTTTGGTGCAAAGAAATCCATGCCCATGTGATAAAATAGTCCTCTGCCACTCTGTTTTTCCATGTAAAATATGATACTTGCCTACCTTTATAAATTGCTTTGTAATGTTTGGCTGAAGCTTGCTACGTAGAGGAAGCATTGTTCAATTATTAGGATGCTAGCTTTAGACTCAGGAGACGGGAATTTGATTCTTGGCTTTGCACAAACTTCTGGTGTGACCTTGGGCAAGGAGTCTGGCACAAGTCTCTCTGGCTCAGATCCTTAAAAGTATGTAGGCACCTCACTTCCATTAAATTGGGCCTAGGTTCCCTTCCTGTAAAATTGGGATAATAGTACTTCCCTATCCTATTGGAGGCTGAATCCATTTAAGATGGTACGGTGCTCAGATACTATGTGGAGGCCATATAAGTACCATATATAGACCAGGCCTATGATATGTTAAAGAAGGAGTAGGTTTGAATCTGGTGTACTTTCTCTTTGTGTCATAATCTCTACATTATTTCCCAAAAGTAGTGGTGAAAGGCTGAGTACACGTAGCAAATTAAAGCTCCTTTTTCTACTTAAAAATTATCAGCTAGTTTGCTGTATCAAAAAGCTGTCTCTTTAAACAAATCACACTGTTAAAAATGCCAAGTTATAATTCAGCTATTAACTCAAACAATGACAATTTAATCAATCAGGACCAACCCTCTTGAGGAAAAAATACAAAAAACCTCCAACTTTTCATGCCATGATGCAATGTGAGTGGCTGAAACTATAAAAAGGTTCAGTCGTTCTGGAACAAGCTTTCAGCATCAATGTTAAAGTCATGGGAGCCATTTATTGACCTGGGAAATTGCAAACTGTCACCATTTCTGCTGGTTTGCATTTTTATACTTAACAAATGGATTATGATGATTTCCTTTTTTCTTTTTTAATTGTGATTATGGCAAAGCCAGAAAGTTTAAGCCCTCTAGCTATTTTTCAAGGAAAGCAAAGAGACTGACATTACGTAAAGGCTTTTGGCTCTAGGCCCCAGCATCAGGAGACAGGAAAGTCACTGCAATATGGGACCAAACTTCCAGGTTTTCTTACATACCAAGGAAATAACAGACATCTAGAGCAGTTCCAGTGTAGGAGCGGGGTTGAAATTAAGGAGCCGAGCGGCTATTATTGAGGCAGTTGCTATCCGTAAGCAGAAAGGAATTACATAAATAGCCTCCCTGCCGTTTGGGCTGCCAAACACTTTAGAGAAACTGTCGTTTCTCAGACTGAAAACAGATGTTTCCTCAGATAAAACATCTCTTTGTCATTTTGAGACACTTTCCCTTATTTTGTTCCAAGATGCATTCTAAATTCATGACTCTTCATTCTATCTTTTGAGGTGCAAGGTTATGAAAATCTATTCAGAGGGAAACACAGATTCCACATAACCAACTGGAACATGACACTGGACATGCAAGTCTATTGCCCCCAGAATGTTTCCAGTTTAACTCTTATATGGGACTTAGTGCTGCATTCAGTGTGCACCCCAAACTCTCATCTGCAATCACAGGAGTTTGGAGTGCACAAAGGAACACAGGAGCTCGGTGTAAGATAATCAGATGTACATGTGTGAAAACTGCCATCTCAGCCAACACCAGGGTTTGAACTGGGGACTTCACGAACTAAAAGCATGAGTTACTGTAGTTACACCAAGCTAACCACTCAAACAAAGAGCTGTAACAGACCTATATACTCTGGATTTTTACAAAGAAAATTGCATACTGACCAGTGGATTACACTACACATGCATGCATCAAAGGCTAATGATTTTTTAACATCTCTGGCCACCTAGGACCTTCAGAGTTGTTAGAATGCTATATCTGCTCAGAATGTCATGGCAGTATCTGAGATAGAGATCAGCTCTTTCCCCTTCAAAACACAGGACTCTATCCCTAAAGCTAAAAGAAAACTCATTTAGCTGCTATTTCTGTACAGGGCTTAGGATACACAACTAAGTAGTTGTATTGCATTCAGTGGAGGACAGTAGTATGCAACCCACAGGCCACTACAACATTTTACAGTTTTCAAACTTACCACCGACACCTACCTCTGTCTCATTTGCTTGTTTTTAGACACATTGTGATGGAGTGTACTAGCCCTACTCCTTGCTGGAGGCATCACCAGCCCAAAGGAAAAGTATCACTGGGAAAGAGGGGCAGTGAGTTTAGACCTCTGAGTACTACCTAAAAAGGCCACTCAGGCTCTGGAACCAGCAGAACTAACAAGTTTTAGACATCCAGTGGCTAGAAAGGCCAAGAGAAGGCAGTAGGCAATCAGGATCCAGTAGGTGAAATAAAAAAAGCTTGCTTACATCTTCTTAAGGGGAGTGCTAGGTGACGTTGGGACAGTAGTGGAGGGTCCTTGTTCTGAACAGAGAACTGGGCTTAACAAACTGACTGCATCTTCAGTTATACCATAGGACAAACTATTTATTTGTTGTGGAGTTTAAAAGCCCATGTGGTCATTTTGTATTGAATTTCAATTAACTATTATATGGCTAGCAAGAGGCTTGCTGCACAAGGAGCTTAGCTCCTGATGAGTCATGACACATATGTATTACCCCTAATTACAATATAGTTGAGGATTTTGGCACAAATTAATGACCTAGCTGCCACACTTTAAGGGGCTTGTTTTTACAGAAATAATCAGTTTAAAATATTCAGAGGTTTTTAAAAGGCAACTCAGAATCCAAAGGTGGTTCTAAAGGAATCCTAGTCAATTCAAAGGCCAGTACAATGCTTGAAATAGGTATAGTCTGCTAGAATTACAATCATTCTGGAAGTATAAATGCACTTATTAAAGGGGAAAAATAATATTAGCAGGTAGGTAACCTTTGCACTATCTAAAACTGGAACCCACTTAGCATGAAATCAGTTCACAAAGATCATTTAAGAACTATTTCACATTATTTAAAGAGAAACTACTCTTTAAATAATGTTAATTAAAACTTTGATTTAACTTTGATATTCACTGAAGAAAAGGACCCTCTGTCTCCTAGGAAATAACATCTTTGATCTGTCCGTTTAATGCAGAATCTTTGATGATTTAAGTTTTGTTCTCCCCTGTGCTATTTCAGTGAGATATTCTCTTTTGGAAAAAATAAATGCATTTGTAGGTTGAAAGCAGAGTTGCAATTTTAGCTGTCAGAATTGAGGTGAAAGGTCATTCAGAATGACCCTCCTACCTCCCATCACTAGAACCACTTTTTTTAATTCTTTCATTTAGACTAACCTCATATCATCAGAGGTTGAAGAGCTAGAGCCAGATTCTGCTCTCCTTGACACAAGTGTAACTTGTGAAGATCTCCACTGAAATCAATGGAATGTTTAATCAGTGTAATACCCAAGCATGATCTTACCCAAAATATGTCTGACAGCTGTCTAGCCTCCTCACCATCCAATTGAGGGGTATAGATGCTCAGAGATGCAATCTAAAAACATTTCTTTGATGCTTTTTTATGGCCCAAGTAGATCATATGTTGAGGCACCCTTTTTACAATCTCTGCCTCTCTAAATAAACATAACATCTACCATGCTGTATTGATTACAAAACAGAGCGCTTCAGACTTGAACATACTGGGCCAGATCTTCATTTGGTGTAAATCATTATACAACTACTTACACCAGCTGGGGCTCAGTTAGGTAAAGCAGTGGATGGTGGTGTGGAGAGGCCGCAACACAGTGGGAGCTCTGGGATGGCACAACTGTCCTGGAGCTCCCCATTGGGCTCGGTCATGGTCCTGAAACCTCCCTGCCCCACAAGGGGTGCAAGGAACTATCCCTGTGCTTAGGAGACTGCAAAGACTGACGTTCTGGCTGGCCACGTATGGGGTGGAGGGGAAGGAGGAGTGCTTAGGCAAATTCATTCAGGTTGTAACACCTCCAGAGAAGTACCACTATCTGGAAAGGCTCAGGTATACCAGTTCAAACTGGATTCCCCAGAGACTAACAGACAAAGAAAGAAGTTTAGATAATAGCCTGGGTTTAAACTGATACATGACCTTTCTGATCCAGCAAATGGACAGGACCCTCTGTCCACAGGGGGCCCCAATCGTTCCTGGGGGGTACTAGAAGGTATTGGCCTACTGAGACCTCATAAGACTGATGGGTTACCTCTGGTAAGGTTTTGCATGCATGTAGGAACTCTTATTGTTTTTAATATGTTTTCTATGTAATGCTTTCACCTTAAGAATAAATATACTTACTTCTAAAAATCTGTGTGGTAACTTATAACTGCTGGCAATTACATCGTTCATAACTTTCAAATTGAAAGCGAAGCACAAACGTTGGCCTGGTTAAGCCGTTTGGCTTGCTGGGAATAACATAGTGTAGGCAGGGATCTGTGCAGCCCAGAAAAAAAGCCCAGTCACGAGGGAGAGAGATGTGAGTCTCTACCCAAGAGAGATGATGGCTGACGAGCCAGCAGCCTGGAGTGGGGGCCCTTAAGGGACCATGGGGGAGGAGCGGAGGGAAGGATAAACGAAAATGTTCTTTGAAAAAGAATTTGCTTCTTCAGCTAGGCACGCTATGATTTGTGGGTCCATTTGCAATCCTAATGGAGTACATTGAGCATATGCAGAGAGACAGGCTAACTATCTGAGAAATTACCACCCCTAAAACTTGGGTTACTCTGAGGGGCTGTAACAATTATTAAATCTGAATAGAATCCCAGGTAGTGTGAGGTTTGAATCCAGCTCCGAGCAGAAATCTCAAGTTAAAAAACGAAACAGGAATATTGTTCCAATATGCCTCTGTCAAATGGAGATTCTTGTTCTGAGTACAGCAGAATATTGAGAAGGTGCTAAAACTGTGTTTTGAAAAGAAAATATACTACATAAGCGAATGCTCACTGGGAGGGGAGGTGGGAATAGAAGGAAAGGAACTGGGAGATCAGGGGATGGAGAAAGGAGGGAGACTAAGGGATGTAGGAGGGGAGGGTGGAACAAGAGGAAAGAAGAAATGGGGGTGAGTGACAGGAGGACTGGGGAAGAATAGGGGGCAGGGGCACCTGTCAGACTCACATTCCCCAGCCATATGTGTGTCACACTTTATAGACCCCCCCCCCCCAGCGACAGCTATGTGACCCCCACCTTCCCTTCCCCCTTCATGTGAGCCAGGTTCTGGCGGGGACTTACCTATCTGGGAGGGTCTGAGCCCCTCTCCATGACTCCCCTTTGTGACTTGGGATCTGTGGGTCCCTGTTCCCAAGGTGTGTAAGCCTCTCCATGCCCCTGCCCATGTGTGCGCCAGGCTTTAAGGAGCCCCCACACACATACCATCTCTGTGCGCCCCTCACATGAGCCAGGTTTGGTAGAGTTGCTGTTGTGGGGGATCTGAGCCCAACCCTCCAGGATTGCCCTGGAGCATCCAGGAATTAAAGATTATGACATGGGATGAAACCTCCAGGAATACATCCAACCAAAATTGGCAACCCTATCCCTATTCCTTATGTGAGCTAGGATCTAGGGGGGTCTCCCCCCCGCATGGTGCCTGAATTCTGCTCCCAGCTTCCCCCATATCTATGCCGGGCTCTGGGGGACCCTTGCCCATCTGTGGTGGTCTGACCCCCACCCCTGTCCCCCCATGTGAGTCAGGCTCAGGCGAGTTTGCTACAGGTGGGATCTGAGCCCCTCTCCCTGCCCCTTCGGATGAGAGCCAGGCTCGGGGGGGGGGGTCTCCCCATTCTGTCTGAGCCCCACTCCCTGTCCCCGTGCAGACGCCAGGCTCGGGGGGTGCCCCGTTCCGCTGGAAAACACCCCAGCGCCGCTTGAAGCCGCCCCAGGCCCGTGAGGCGGGCTGGGCCGAGCCGGTCGCATCGCAACTGCGCGGCGGCTTCGCCGCCCGCTCCAGCCCGGCCGCAGAGGCCCCTGGGCGGAAATCTGGCCCTGCCCACCCCGCCGGCTCCCGGCCTGTGCGCGTGGCGGCCAGTGCGCGGCCTCAGGAGGCGGCTGCAGCAGCAGGGGAGGGCGGGGATCGAGCGGGGCCCGCCCGCCCGCGGCCCAGGCCTGGCACCGCAATGGCCGGGGAGGTGAAGACCAAGCTGTCCAAGAACCTGCTGCGCATGAAGGTGAGAGGCGGCGGCTCCCGGCGCGGGGAGGGGGAGCAGCAGGCCGCGGGGCGGGGGGGCCGCCGTTGGGAGCCCGGGCAGGGGCAGGCCGGGCGGAGGGGCGGGTTGCGGGGCTGATCCGCGTGAGGGATGTTAGGTGGCGTGTGGGGCAGCCAACGCCGGGGGATGGGGGCCCTGGGGAAGAGCGTGGGGGGCGGGATGGGGAGAGCATGGGGGGTGAGGCAGAGAGTGAGGGGGGTTGGGGGCGGGTGACAGGGGGTGTATGGAGCAAGATGCCCCCTGGGGAGGGTTTGGGGGCAGTGGGGAATGGGGAGAGCTGGGGGCTCTGGGAGAGGGAGTGTCCCTTGGGGAGGGGTGGGGACCCTGGGGAAGAGCGTGGGGGACGGGATGGGGAGAGCATGGGGGGTGAGGCAGAGAGTGAGGGGGGTTGGGGGCGGGTGACAGGGGGTGTATGGAGCAAGATGCCCCCTGGGGAGGGTTTGGGGGCAGTGGGGAATGGGGAGAGCTGGAGGCTCTGGGAGAGGGAGTGAGGGGAGTTGAAATCAGGTGGGGGGGGGGGCTGAGGGATAAGCTGCCCCCCTAGGGAGGGATGGGGAAGGGGTTCCCAGGTGGAGACGTGATTGGGGGAGCCTACCCTGGTGGCAGAGCTGGGACTGTCGGCTTAGGGAGCAAGGTTTGGGGTTGGTGACCCCTGGGTGGATTGTGGGGCTGTAAGGTAAAGGCTGACGTGTAGGGCGGGGGGGGTAGGTATTTAGGAGGCTTGGAGGGGAGGAAGGGCAGGTTGCACTGGGATTTGAGCTCATGGGAAGAGATCTGGGAGGATTCTGCACACGGCATGAGACGTGTGGGGGAGACGTATTTGAGGGGGAGGGTGGTCACGAGGGGTCACAGATCCAGAAAAACATTTTGTTTTAAATTTACCTAGGTTCCTGAAGAATATACATTATACTCTGTTCCACCAAAACTACTGCTCCCTCGTTATGATAACGCCCCTCCCCACACACACACACACATTTTCCAGGGTACTTTAGCATTGCTCCCCACTGTGAAAGAATTGGGGAGTCACAGAAAGGAGACCATTCCCAGGGGTGGTGCGGATGGGGAAGAATGCCTCTTTAGGGTAGCAGGGGAGATGACCTTGGCAGTGGGGAAGCTGAACTAGTTAGGGCTCTCCAGAGATGAGAGGATAGGGAGCAGGGCATTGGGATTGGGGGGCTGGCATGGAAGCTGAGGGTGAGGATTTGTGTTTCTGCCTAGGCATTTGTATATTGCTGTTTGCTGTTGTACTTGGAAGTATGGGGGGAGGGGTTAAAAGACTACATGGGACTAAGTGATATGGGGCGATGGGAAGCTGAGGGCCTCTCTGGGCTTGGAAGGACATGGAGAAGAGCATGTTTGAAAGGTATGGAGGTGGGAAACTAAACAGAGCTAGGTCATAAGATGGCTTTTGCAGTGTAAACAAGGAAGAGACATGGTATTATAACCAGCACCCCCTTCTCTGCTACAGACTTTTCCACAGCCAGGCCAGCCAGCTTGGACAAGGGGCTTGAATCAAAGTGCTGTGTGCTGTTTCTGGAATGAGGGCCCTTGTCCTGAGCCAGTGCAAAGGGATACATGTCATCAGGCCCGTAGGAGGCATAGACACTAATGGTGTATATAAACTAAACCAAAGTATAACATAAGCCACAGGGTGGTACGCTCATCTGTGTAGATAAAAACATGTAAATACAGTGTAAACCAAAAACCTATTGTAAGAATTCTGTAGTAAATACGTAGTATAGGAAAACCCATCTTGAAAACAGTGGTCAAATAACATAATGAGGGATGAGGATTAAATGTTCCTTGAGATTTTGGGTGGATGGAAGGGGAGATGGGCTCACAGTGTCTGCTGCTGTTGCATGATTCAGGACCCACACCTGGAGTCCTGATCTAGGTGGAAATTTGCCTGATTCGGGACTGGGTCCTGTACAGTAAATGAGACCCTGACTCAGCAAATTAATGGATGAATCATAAGTCACGGGTAGAAAATACTTGGCAAGGGACGTGCATGTAGAAACCTAGGGTTAACCACAATGATCTAATATGGTTTTAAACACAACTGTCCTTGTCTGTACTAAGGGCAAAATTGTATTTTAATTTTCTTAGTTAACACCTTTTCTACCACAGTACATTTTCCCAGGATAAACAAGGCCACACATTTAAATTTGCCTTGTCTTGTTGTTGTCATTTCAAATTATGTTCCTCTTCACCTCACTAACTGACTTAAATATTTCTTGTATGCATGTGGCCATGTTGGTCCCAGGATATTAGACAAACAAGGTCGGGGTGAGGTAATATCTTTTATTGAATCAACTTCTGTTGGTGAGAGATGAGCTTTCAAGCTACACCTGAAGAAAAGCTTTCTGAAGCTTGAAAGCTTATCTCTCTCACCAGTAGAAGTTGGTCCAATAAAAGATATTACCTCATCCAGCTTTTCTCTTTACATTTTTCTTATTTGTTTTGGTTTATAAGGTCAGTTATGTAGTGAATGCCCCTCTTGTCCTTGTTAAGAATTTTTAAAGGTATATATCATTGACACTTTAAGGAAAAGTTCGCATCAGGTAATTCTAGCTTCGCTTGCTCTCTTCATCAGTTCTCCAGCTTTCTCAGATGTTCATTATTAGCGCTCTAGAAATATACTAAACAACATGGCACTGGCAATGATGACATTAGAAGGTTTGGCTAAAGAAAATCCATAGTTCTTCTGTTGTAACTACTAAACTGATGACATGAAGTTGCACTCAGTAGTTGTACTACAAACACTAGAAAAAATGGCTGTGCTAACCCCTGGTGAAATGGCATTTATAACACTATCTTGAGTACCACGGTATCTTCACTTGTAGCCAAACATCTAACTCGTTAGACTCCTATAAGAAGTATCCAGTGGTTTTTAACTATAGGGTGCCTGTTGTTTTGATCCAGAAACATATTGTGAACTACCTTCCTTATTTCAGCAAAATCTTGCATAAGCAAAACTGGGATTTCTTTGCTGGAAACAATCTGAAAATTCTTTTCTTCCCAGGAGCTATCTGTGCTGGCCTCTTTATCATGAACATAAGTGTTCAAACTCTTTTTCTTTATATCTTTAATTTAAAATATTCCCTTTGCTTGCCACATTTGGTTGAGCTGCCTTGACTCGAAATATTTCCTAGCCTTGGATTTTGTTGTGCACTGATTTTTCTGGCCAGTTCTGGCTTAATATCCTATAACGGTGTTAACTTAGACCATTGTCCCTCCCTCTTCCCCCCCCCCCACTCTTTTAACAATTCATAAATGTAGTAGCATGAGAGAGGGATATTAATAAAGTACTGACCTAGCCATCGCCCTTGGAATTGTGAATCTAGCATCAAGTCCAAAGTGAAATTAGTCTCAGCTCAGTGGCTAATGGACTCTGGTTCATGTCGTGTAATGCAACACATAATTCAGTAGAGTACACACTGGCATGATTGATGCTCTCTCTGTTTCTGCCGAACAACACAGAAGCTGAATTGCCATTAATTTTTTAAAAACATAAATATTCATTAAATATTTATAACTTAATATAGCAGAGACTTCATGCCTTGTTTGCTACATTTTAGTTTTGCCATTCCTTTTTTAGCTTGGTATTTGGGGCCATAGTCCTTCAAAGTACTAAGTGAAACGAGTTTTACAGTCTCAGTTCAGTCCTCAGTTGTAGCAGAGTTCACTTTCCATAAAGGTAGCAGAATAATTAGCACAATTACAAGTCTCTGCTCACCAAAGGCTTACATCTGTGTTTCTATGGAGACTAAACTTTGACACAAAGAAACACTCGGCATGTTTTACGTGCTTTGCAATTATTGCAATCTGTATTTTTTTTATCATTTTAAATGTAAGTAACCAGATAGTTGTATCCAAGAGATCTCCTAGATCATTTGTTTTTAGGTACATAATCAATAAAAATGAACATTGATTGGGTGCTTATAATAAAACTTCTCCCATTGAGACTTAAGTCTAGCTAACCAGTTTCCTTGATTAACATGTTTTTCCACATAGACTCTCATTTTACTCACTTATGAGAAAATCCAGATACTGTAATTTTAAATGTAAGGCTTTGACATGTTTTTGAATTCTTTCAGAAAACAAAACTCCGTTTTCTTTAGTTAAGAAACTCACACAGAGTTGGGTACATATAGAAGTAAAAATGGAACATGAGAAATTGAGGTGGCTTATCACTTTTCAGACTGTGCTATTGAATATATAAATTGAATAATTAAAACAATACACTTAATGTTTTGCATAGCCTGAAAAATGATAAACCAACTTTTAATTTCTGATTGTCCATTTATAAATATATTTGTTTGGGGGTGGGGAAGTAGTGGCACATTCCAATCTTCATCCACAAGCCAATCTCTGTCTACTTGGGACACCAAAATGATTTGTCACAGTAGATTGTGCAGATGTTTAAAATAGGGTCATGCATGCTCTGCTGTGCTTTGCTAGCATCTTCTCTGGTAAGGTTTGGATGTACTCATGGCTAATGCCAGATAAAGATGTAAGTGTGATAGGGATGTGCCTAAGGGCTTGTCTAAATACAGGTTGTACTGCTTTACCAGTGCAGTTAGAGGTGCACCTCTCTCCCCTGCCTCTCCTCCAACTGCCTTCCCCCCGCCCACTATGAATGCAATTATACTTAGGGCTCTACCAAATTCATGGCCATGAAAAATGCATCACAAACCATGAAATCTGATCTCCCCTGTGATATCTGGCTATTGTAGGGGAGGGGCAGGTCCAGGGGTGCACCAGCCAGGGGCTCCTACCATGCACTGAGCTCCAGCTGCTAGTGCCCTCTGGGCTCGGGAGGGATGGGACTTCCTCTTTCCCTGCAGCGGCCCCCGCCCCTCCCCTACTGCGGCCAGGGGAGGTTCCTGGAGGTAGGTCTGACCCAGCCCTGGGAGTATCTCTTCCCCTGGTGCTCCAGGGACTAGCAGCAGGAGCCCAGCGCACAGTATGAGCTGCTGGATGGGGCGCCCCCAGCCCTGCCGCTCCCCAGCTCCAAGCCCAATGCTCAAGATTTAAAGGGGCCATTGGATGGCGGGCAGGGACCATGGGGCCCTGGCCAGCCCTGTCCCCCCACAAAAGTGATGACCCTCATATGTCCTGTGTTCTTTCCCCCACACGGGCACACAGTAGCTTTGTGACCCCCCACGACACTCTTTCAGGTTGAGACCCACATCGTTACAATACATGAAATTTCAGATGTAAACATCTGAAACCGTGAAATTGACTATTTTTAAAATCCTATGACTGGGAAATTGACCAAAAAGGACTGTGAATTTGGTAGAGCCCTAATTATACTGGTATAAATGTTCTTATACCAGTATAACATTCCCATTCGGGAAGGGGAATAAGCTATAGCAGTAGAATTACATCTACTCTAGGGATTTTATCAGTATTACTGTGGGTAAAAAATCACATCCCCTAACAGACATATTTATACTGGTACAAAAGTTGTCTGTAGACCAGGCCTGAGGCCCCAGCTCCAATCGTGAACATTAATTTTAAAAAGAAATGTTTATAGCTTTTCTCGTTGTGGAGAAAGTGAACCTTCAACGTTCGGTCATGGTTTGGTCGCTGAAATTGTTAACATTGACTTTTAATTGAACTCACTTGAGTTAACACCCCATGGAGATGAAATGGGCAGCTCACACTTCTTCAAGCTGTTGTTCCAGTCTCTCTGTGAACTCCTCAAACATCATTGCATTACTCCATATCTACACTATGGCCATAGTGTAGACACTTCCTTCAGTTTTCCCATTGCTGTAGTTAATCCACCTCTCTGAGTGGCATCTACACTTGGGGGGAGGTCAGCTTAACCATAGCACTCAGCAATGTGAATTTTCCTCACCCCTTAACAATGTAGCTAGGTCTACACTAAAAAAGTTAGGTTGACCGATTTATGTCTCTCGTGGATGTGAAAAATCCACACTCGTGAGCAATGTAGGTAAACCAACCTAATCCCTGGGGCAGACAGCACTAAGTCAATGGAAAAATTCTTCCATCAACCTAACTACTGCTTCTGGGGAGGTAGATTAATTACAGCGGCAGGAAAACCCCTACTATCACTGTAATGAGTGGCTATGCTGAAGCACTCTAGCAGCGCAGATGCAGCTGTGCTGCTGTAGTGGTTTAAGTGTAGACATAGCCTAGTTTTTAAGTGAAAACCAGGCCTAACATTCGTTTACTATAAGGGCTCTCTTTGCAGCCTTGGGGGCTAGAGTCGAACTTTTATTTTTTTAAATGAAATCTGAGAATCTGGAGGACAAGGGGGCGCCCTCAAAAGAATACTGGAAAAAAACAAATGCTAACCTGGCCTAAGCCAGGTCCAGTTTGTCCCCTGACCGCTTTATGTGGTGGAGTGTAACCATTTGGCATCTGGTATGCAGCCACAGCTTTGAAATAGTTAAATTTTCCTCAGTCCTTTGCCAGACCCCCAGGAATTGCAGGATGGTAATAAGCCAAGGAAGTCAAAACTATCTCCAGTGTTACTAGAGTGCTGGTCACCTGGGTATGTAAGTGGTGATGCAACTGAATTTTAATATTGCCATTGTTTCTGTCTGTACATTGGCAATTGCCCTAACTTTGAGCTGACTTTTAAAAGAGTCAGGCAAAACTTCTTAACTTTTTTCATGAAATATTGCATGAACAATAAATGTCAGGCAACCTATTAAATAGTTGTAACTCACATATGGGGAAAAGACACTTCATGCAGAAAAATCTTTGTGTGCGTTTCTTTCAGTTCATGCAAAGAGGATTGGATTCAGAAACCAAAAAACAACTAGAGGAGGAGGAAAAGAAGATAATCAGTGAAGAGCACTGGTATCTGGATTTACCAGAACTCAAAGAAAAGGAGTAAGTTTGTCATATTTTTCCATTACTTATATCTGGACTGTTTGGGAGGCAAAACAAAGTGTTGTCTATTAATCCTTTTCTGTCCAAGAAATACCTCAAGAATAATAATAACTCTTAGTCACCAGTAGACATTAGTAAAATAGGCAGATTGGTAGGTGTAGCATACTTATGCAGCATTTTATTCTAAGGAACCACTCTCAAGGTTTATAAATCCAGAGTTTGACCTACTTCCCCCGCCCCCCCCCCCTTTTTTTTCCCATCTGTATGTTTTCCTAGTATCCATGTAATTATTTTCTTTTTAGTGACCAGGTGACTTAATGCTGCTTTTGCTTTTTTTTAAAAAAAAAAAATGGCTGAAACCTTATAAATTAGGCCCCAATCTTGCAATCAAGTCCATGAGAGAGAATCTGGCTCCTTCATGCAGCTTCACTGATTTCATTAAGGTTTCATTCAGGCACAGGGTCAATCCATGAATATCCAGTTGCAGAATCCATAATGGAGATGCAACAATAAGGAAAACCTCTTCTAGTAAGGGCACAAACTTCCATTCCTGCCTTCTGAAGAGGTGCTATAAACAGTAAAAAAAAAAACTATTTTAAAAATAGTTTATTTTGTCCTTTAAAAGAGGGAATTTTTTTAGCAAGAGGGAGTCTCTTCTTAACGTTTGGAGTTCAGAGAATTAATTACATGTGATTAACGTTACTGATATTCAGTATTTTACATGTGCAGGGTGGGGATGAGAAGGTGGAACACTTCTGTAGTACATGTATGTGATAATTCCTGGGGGCAGACTTCTTTTTGTCTCTTGGTTTGTTCATTAAAAGAGAAAAGAAAACAATCTTTGAAGAGAGAACCACATGGTTTTACTTCCTATCAGTCTCTACTAGGGCCAGCTCTACACTAGAAATTTGCTGGTATAGAAATGTCACCTAGGAGTGTGAGGGTTTGTGTGTTTGGTTTTTTGAGGGTTTTTATTTGTGGTGGGTTTTTTTTTGGTTTGGGTGGGTTTTTTGAGTCTGGCTGGGTTTTTTTGCGGGAGGAGAGCAACATTTCTTATACCGGCAAACTTTTTCAGACCTAGACCTGGCCTAAGACACTTCATTTTTTTGGTTTTTGCTTTTTATTGCTTTTGGTTCTTGTGACTATGTTAAGACATGCTGTTCAGACAAATACTTGGCTTTGTTTATTGTGCAGGAGTTTTATAATAGAAGAGAGAAGCTTTATGCCATGTGAAGACCTACTTTATGGCAGAATGTCCTTTAAAGGGTTCAATCCAGAAGTTGAGGTACTGTCAAATGTTCTACTCTGTTAGGGTCATGGAGTGTATGTACCCCACACTGGACCAGCAACCAAAGGGTTAATACAGGCACTGCCAGCCACTGCTGATTGGAAGCCTCACAGCAGCTAGGAGGGTAAAAAGGGCTGGGAAGCAGATGGGGATGAACGGACCAATAGGCTGGAGAACCTGCAGAGATCCAGGGGAAGGTAGGAAGAAGCTCAGGGCATTGTCAGAGTTGAAGAACTCTGATCCTGCTTACCTAACTTGAGGGCCCTGAGTTGGAACCCGGTGGAGTGGGTGGGGAGTGAAGAAAGGGTTTTCAGACCCCTGGGCACCATGAATAGACAGACAGCCCCATTGGGGGCTGGGCTACAGTTGGCCAGAGGGGGTGGCACCAACGCACCGCACCAGGTAGTAACTAAGAAAAACTATAAATTGGAGTTAGGTCTCAACGTGGCTTCCATTGAAATCAAGAAGTGTCTTTTGGTTGACTTCAGTGAGAGTCAATTGAGCTTTATATAGTTTATAGCACAAAGTGGATTATTGCCTAAATGTGTCCAATCTTCATGCTTCTAATTTGAGCTCTGCTAGGTAGGATGAAAATGGTAATTTCCAACTCAGCTTCCCTTCTTCCTCCTATTCAACATTCCCATTGCTGGTCAGCAAAATCAGCAGCTCTTCTAACTGGGTTGTTGATACTCAGTCATTAATTCCTGTGTTAATATGCTCTCTCTGTGCTTGCACTTGTTGTTTTCAACCTTTAGAAGTAGAGCTGTTTGATTGCAGGAATTTGAAAATAAATCAAAATGCAGGCAAAGAAGATTGAATGATTTTATTAAATGTTTGCAATTCTGTACTGAAAATACAACATTATGGGGAGTATTTACTTTTGATCACACTGCCTCAGTAAGAGCCTAGGTACTGGATTGGTACTTAAGAGACTTGTTCCTGCTTCTGCCTTTCATTTGCTCTGTGACCTAGGTCCGAGTCTCTTTACTTCTCTCTGCCTGATTTATCCAGCTGTGAAAAGAGGTCCTAATAATTTAAAAAAAAAAAATCTGTGGATGAAAAGTGGTATATTCACTTGTGTTGTATATGTTTGATCCATTTGAACAAATGGAGCCTGTCACCTCTGAGGAGCTTTTTCCCAAGTCAAGAGGGATGAAATCTGTCTGGCACTATGAAATGAGTCTTTCCAGTCCCAGATTGACACAAGTCCATGTCACACACTAACGTCCATTGGCACCCATGTTGTTTATCTCAGCTGAATGAGTTTGGAGTCTGAACTGCCATCCTCCACTTAGATAGAGATGGCTCCAGATTAGCACTAAGACATACATGCTGGTGATATGGAGGAGCTCATGCTGTTTGCTGGTACTCTGTCAATGCAGTGCTTTCTGCAGGCGTTGTCTTAAACAAAATGTATTTCCACATTGTGATTCAATATGATTGTGATTCAAGCCAAGATTTTGGAAATAAATAAAGTGCTATTTCTGGTAAATATCTGGCTCCCCCTCCCATATGTCAACAGCTCAATAGTTTCATGATTCCTATACATTTTCCTCCCCTCCAAGAACAAAGCCTCCATGTTCCATGTACTGCTCAGCAAAACAACTGCCCAATCTCACTGCTCTACCACTTTTCTTCCAGTCTGGATCTTTAGTCATCATATTGCTGCTTAATTTAGGGCCCAAACCTGCAAACTGTCAGCCCTGTTGACTGGAAACTACTCCTGTGAATAAGGTCTTACAGAATCATGCCTTTAAAATAAAAACTCTTTTGAGCAGAGGTGTCTTTAACTTCTGTTCAACGTCACACACGTCTATGGTGCTATAATAGTAACAACAAGACTGCCATTAATCTGTCTCTCGCAGCTAAATAACTGCCTAAGATGAAAAGTTACTGATGCTCAATTCAGATCTAATATGATTGAGGGGGAATTATGATTACTGTCTCACCAGGGTTGGCATTTTCACTGGCTTTTTTTTTTGCATTTTTTTAATGCAAATAGCATTTTATTGTAAAGCTTTCAGACAGATTCTCCCTGCTAAATAAACATTTTTAAGTGGCTTAGTTCCGAAATTTGACCCACTCTTAAGATCTGGGAATTATATACACTGGATTATACTTGACAATGAAAAAACAGATCTGCTACATAACTTTTTTAAAAGATTTGTCCACTACGATCGATAGTGCATTACCACTTAAATGGCAACAATCGTAAAGAGTGCTAAGAAAACCTAGTCCCAGATGCCAGGCACCGTGCTGGTGCGCAAACAAGGAAGGAACCAAAAATAGGTGTGTTTATATTAGAACAATTTTAAGATGCAGGAAAATTATAACAAAACTCATTATTTTAAGTTTTCTAAGGGCTGGGTCATGAGCTGCTTTCAGGGCCATGCTGGGTTGTATGAGGACCGAAGACACTCCCCTACACAAGCTATCTGAATCACTGTGCAGGTGGGGAACTAAGCTCCACCAGGTATAGCACTGGTGCGAATCACCACCACTACCAACCTGGGGAGCAAGGGGGAAGCAGCCAGTCACAGTTCATTCATTCCCTTGTCTTCACCCAGCAAAGCACGGCTGCGTGCTCCCTTTTATTCATGGCTCATGATAAATCCATGATCTAGCCCTAAATTCATACTACAAAGAAGGGAAAGTAGCTTCAGTTAGGACTCTTTACCCCCAGAGTTTTGCTTGTCCATATTAAAAATGAATTTCTTATCAGTAATATCTATATAATTGAAATTCTGTGAACGAGTTAACTGTTAAACTGATTTCCCATTTCATTTTCAGAAGTTAATGATCCAAATGAACTCTAGGTACAAGAAAGAAGAAATTGAAGCAGATGATACAGCCGAGGCTGATGTATCAGATGAAGAAATGGCCAGAAGGTAATTTATGTTTTATGGCATAGTTAAAATTACCAAAATGATGTGTTGCTGCACTCTCATCAGAGTGTTTATAAAAGAGCAAACTTTTGTGTTGTGCACAAGATATTTTTAAATAAGAATTTTGAAGAAAGTGTTCAATGGAGTAGCTTCATTACTTCCTGGGGAAATAACTTGGGGCCATTTTTTACCCTCCGCTACACCTTTTTGCTCTCTATTGTGTCATTCAGTGTGACAGAAAGCAAAATTGGCCCCTTAATATTATGCTGATATCTTGATAGAGGCAGTAGCTGTGTCTCTTACACTGTGTTGTAAAAGGAGTGACATAGGCAATCCTTTGTTGCACCACAGATTGGTATAGCTGATAGGATTTATGACTTGCTGTGCACGAGTTTGCTTTGATTTTATGAAGAATAGTGATTTGTATTTTAATTTAAATATCTTAACAGATATGAAACGTTAGTCAGAACTATTGGGAAGAAATTCTTGAAAAAGAGAGACCAGCGTGTGCTACAGGGTGAAGATGAGAACAGTAACATGAGACCTAGCAAAGCAAAGAAAATGTTCTTAAAACCCCAGGATTGATGTGAACTGCACAATTGGAGCTAATAGAAATGTCATCTACAGGTCAGAGTAACATGAACTGGGGAGTGTTTATTTTCCACCAAATAATGTAAGATACGTGTGTAAAATCTAAGTCTATTCTGATTGAAATTTCTGCTGTCCACATGACAAACATACTTGTAAAGTGGATACATGTATAATGGATGTCATACATCCTTTCCTATCTGAGCAAGTTGTAGTGACCATGGGGCTCTAAGCCAATTAGCTGTTTAAATATTGTGCATAAGTAAGATGGCTATCCCGTGTGTTTGAGAGCAATGATCTTTACATTTTATGATGGTAATTGAACGCAAGTATTTCAGCTAAAGATGAGCTGTGGCCAATCTTATAAAGCAATTCTGCTTTCAGTGTTTTTTTTTACTGTATAAATTGAAACCCCTTACACTTTCTAAATTGAAAGAAATAGTCTGCAGAAACATACGTTTCTTTAACAATTCTAAAAATACTTTGAAAAAGGAACAGAGAGATTAAATCCATTTCATTGAATTTTATTTTTTTTATAAAATCTGTTTAAAGAGAGGTTTTTGTAATAGAAGCATTTATATTGGGTGATGTTTTCACTTTGACATGTATGAATCATGATCTGCTCAATGTCTTGCCTCCAAAAAAAAAAATTCTAATGTTCCTTTGGTTGTGGTTTTCTTTTCTGGCAAAAATTTTCCAATCTTGTAAACAAGATCTGTGATAGCAGCATAATGACTGCTTAAGAAACACATCTTAAACTGAATAAAAACTTTTTAAAAGACTTTTGTGTCTGATTATTGTTGTTTAGGTAATATAATATAAACACTGGAACTTAACATACCCTGTGAGATGTGTAGTGCATTGTTTGATAGTGTTTAGATTCAGGCCCAGATTTTTAAATGTATTTAGACATTGATGCACTTAGCATTGCAATACCTAACTGATTTAGGAGCCTAAATCTAATTTTGAAAAGGGCTTTAGAGATTGACCGTCAATGGGATTTAGGCTCCTAAATGCCTACATCCCTTTTGAGAATGAAACTTAGGATCCTAAATCAATTAAGCATTGCAATGCTGAGCACAGCAACACCTCAATAGCTTTAAAAAACTGGGCCTTAAGCACATGCCCCAAAATATTAGTTGAGTTGAAATGCCTTTTCTAGTTAGAAAGTAATGAAGCAGTTTCAAGCATTGTTGCACAGAAAGACAGTACTGGCCTTCCGTCAATTGGTGCTCTGGGCATAATGAAATTTGTTGTCAGCATGTGTCACATCTAAAATTATAGCAGTTTTCTGTATCCCAACCTTCAGCAAGAAATATGCTTTCTCTTATTTTATTTCCCTGGCTAGTTGTCCAGGTTGCTCGTCCAGGATGCTGGCCCTCTCGAGAAAGGAGGGATTTGGAGGAGTTTGCTAAATGGAAGCAAGTAGGGCAGTTCCATTATGGACACGAGTCGGTTTTTTTCTTCTCTTTTTGGAACAGCTCAGTGAAGCAAGACACGAAACTCAATTATATAAAGTAAGAGGCCGTACATCTACAGTAGTTTGCATGTATGATATATGGACTATAATCCAAATATCAAAAGCACCTCATTAGATATTCAAGATGGATCACACACGGAAAGAGAAATACACTTTTAACCTAGTAAGGGAGCGTCATAAAGGTGGAAAGTCTATGATTCATGATCTCATATAGGTTTTCAGAGCTAATTAAATGATACTAGTTCAATTACTTAAAACTTGACTATATAAAATCATCAATTGAACAAAAGTTAATGATCGCAAGACATTTTTCTTCCCAAATGTGACCTGAACTACAAAGTGATTTATTGTTGCTCATCACAAGAAAAAATCAGAATATATCCCATTAGTCTTTCTTGCTTATTACTAGGAAATGACTCCCCGTTATATGAATAGATTTATTTGGTGATGGCAGGATTTCTGAATAATAGTGCAAGGTATTTTGGGGAAATTATATTCTAGTGAGACACTAGTGACCACTAGATGTCACTAAAATTTTGCTTGGGCTTCAGGATTCTTGAACTGATGACATTCTGTTGCTTTCACATAATCTTGTCTGAAAGTTCCTTTGATTGAATAATTAGTTGAGGCATGCATATAATAAAAAGAGCATAAAACTTTACACAGAGGCTTCTCTGCACAGAGAATGTATGCAGAGAGGACACCTTCTGTGTCCTTCATTCCAAGGCAGAATAGCTGCATGTGATTGGGAGAAAAACAAAACCAGCTCTATAGTGAGATATCTCTGAGTCCTGGAGTGTACTCTGCATTGTGTGTGTTTGTGTGGAAGGTTTTGAAGGTGAAGTGACTTGAATTTCAACAGCTTCACAGAAAACTTACATTCTGTTATTGCAGGGTTATAAGAAAATGCGCATAACCCCGCAACAATTATTAGCAGTATGTAATCTTTAAAGGTTGGTGCCCTACTGGCCAGAAGTTTGATTGAACCGCTTTTGATGGTGACTAAATGAACTATTCAAATGCAACTTTCATAGAATCATAGAATATCAGGGTTGGAAGGGACCCCAGAAGGTCATCTAGTCCAACCCCCTGCTCGAAGCAGGACCAATTCCCAGTTAAATCATCCCTTTAAAAATAGCTGCTGAGGTTAGGGCAACCTCCTTATTCACGCCGCTATCTTGGAGCGTCAACGGTATTGTAGAATCAGCAAAATATAAGTGCCTAGTAGGAGTTGCAGAAGTGCCTAGATGCTTGTGAAAATCCCAGTAGGTATCTCTCTGATGCCTATCTGCATCTTTAAGTACCTAGATATCTTTAAAAATCTGATCCTAGGCTTCTAAGTCATCTAGGTGTGTTACAAAATTTTGCTATACGTAGTTCATTACTATAACTAGACCACTATGGAGGCTTAAGTGTAGATGTGAAATGTTCATGATGCAAATCTACATTTAATCAAGCATTTTTGCCTTTGTTACAAACTCAAAAATAGACCCATTGTTGTGGATAGTTTTGTTAAGCTGCAGTTTTTAAAGCATAAATGGACCTGTTTCTCAATCAAAAAGGACCCCTTTCTGATTGAAGATGTAATTTGGATTTTAGAATGAGCATTTTTGGTTTGGAAGTAGCCATTTTCTCAAGCTTGCGAATAAAGCAAAGTTTGGAGGAGGGAGGTGCATAGAACAGCAGAATTGTTTGTGCAAATGGTGTGAAATGAATAATGTGTGAATTTGGCACAACTTTGACCAAGAATGAGACCAAGGAAAAACGTGATGGTTGCAGTCTTTACAGCAGCTGGCATTCATGTGCTCATTGAGAGTTCATACCAGTAAGAATAGTTTAAACTTTGTCTTCAGACATCTAGAACTATTTGTCCTGTCCTCTGTGAGAGTGACCTTTTAGGTCCAGATTCACTATCTGTCTAATACTGCATTGTGCGAGGAAAGCACATATCATTAGCCATCATTGCTCTTCCTGAAGTGTCATATGAGGTACGCTGGCTGAGAGGAGCCAGAGAAGAAATTCAGGAAAACTACAAAATGAGTTAGCAAGTCATCGGTTTCTTCTCCTGCTTGGTGGTGGTAACAAGGAAACTGAGGCAGGTAGCTAGCTTATTTTTTATTCACCCTCTGTTCGGATGCACTCGTGAGTCAATGCATTCAGCATTGTTGAGAATGGATTAACAGCTTATCTAGCATGCTGTGAATAATTAAATTGTACATATCGGGATCCAATAAAATAATAGAAAATAGGGCAGTGTTTTTATCTCCCCCACACCCCGCTTTCTCCCCGCTCCCCAGAGGCTTTAAAACTTGGTGGTTTCCTTTTATATTTGCTAGCCGTTGCCTACACAGTTAGATGAAATGAAACTTGCAAGAGAAAATAACTCAAAGATGATTAACTTCAGTGATTTGTCTGAAATAATAATGCAACAATTGAGCTAGTTCTCTCTTTCCTCTCTTTGGTGCCAGTTGGGTTGAAATTTTTACCACTGCTGTAGTTGCCAATGTTTGAAATAGATGAGGATTACACAACTTCCCTTCCCTTCACTTCCCCCATCTTGTCTCTTTTGATCTAATTGATGCTAGACTTTGAAAGCCATAGGGGCAGAGTCTAGCTGAAGTGAGTGCTCATCCTGTATCTTACCTCCACTGATCCATGAGCTGATTAAACTTTGTTCCTTGTTGTTTTTTAATTGCTTTTTCCAATGGTGAAATGAAGTTTGAACTGGTTTTCTCCTATTACTTGTAATTGTTTCTGAAAGACACTCCGTATACAATTTGTTAATGGATGGTATTTTCCTTTGAGCTTTGGATATATGTAATGGTTAGTTAGGCTGAGATTATTCAGAGCCATCTATCGGATTTGAACACCCAGCTCCCATTAATTTTACAATTATTCAGATCTCAGCCTGAAAGCAAAGTTTCCTTGTCTTCCTGTAAATCAAGATACCATGCTTTCCTAATTCCAGATACATTTTGCAAGTGTTGGTGCCACATGACGTGACAATATGCTGCAGCTAAAATGCTGCACAATAGTTTGGAGTCTCATTAAACTAGCCTGAAAGAGAGATGGTCCACTTTAACTTTAACATGTATTGCAGGGGAAAGGTGTCGGCTGAATTGCCCATTAGATGTATTTTGACAGGTTTCAGAGTAGCAGCTGTGTTAGTCTGTATTCGCAAAAAGAAAAGGAGGACTTGTGGCACCTTAGAGACTAACAAATGTATTTGAGCATAAGCTTTCGTGAGCTACAGCTCCCTGTGGATGTAAGATCCCATGTTTATCAGCATAACAGGAGTATAAATCTCTCCTATGGCAGCCTGCCGGATCCTTTTAGAAATTAGTATTCCTTTCCTTTTCCTGTGGGAAGGCACCTATCACAAGGCCTCCCTAATGGTATGAGACTGGTTTGGTGACTCTTATAGTTTCTTTATATTTAATACCATTCTTATCTTAGCCCTAGTTATCTGTCTTTGGAGAGTTTTGGGGTACACACAGCTAAATAACTACTGTATTTATCAACTCAGAGAATTTGCCACGCTGAAAAACTGATCTTTGGGCAGGTGTAAATCAGCAGAGCTCCATTTGCCCTGACACTGTAAAGCCAGGACCTAGTAATAATTGTCAAGTCTGGGGAAAAATCTCTGTGGGAGAGTTGTTATAAATGACCATGCAGAGGATGGAAGAGTTGAGGACTGACCCATGTGGAGCTCTACAGGGAATAGGCCTTTAGTAGACAGCAGGAGCAGTTAGGTGGCAGCAGAATTAGAGGCACCTCTGGAGGGACACAGGAGGATGGAATAACCAGGATGTCAAAGGCTACATTGAAGCCAAACGGAGAAAGAGAGAGAAGGAGCTATTATCAGCATAAAGGAGGCAGTGGTCTGCTACGTAGAAAAGAGGGGTTTCTGTGCTATGGACTGTGAGCACCAGATGAAAATTCCTCCCAGCTAAAGAGAAAGGGCTGAGTTTTACTTGAAACACTTGGTACTTATCTGATATTTAGGGTATAAAAACTTAATTACAATTGATACTTGCAAAGACTGTTGTTTTTCATTTATTTATTTTAATGTACTTTTGTATTTCATAAGAGTTTTGCATAAATCATGTTTGAACAAGGAGGCTATCCACTGAAAAGAAAATATCTTGATTATCTTCTTTAACCTGCTATTGTTAAAAGCAGCATGTAAGATTATCATCAGGAAAAACGACTGGAGAGAGAATTATTTTTCTCAGTGATCTACTCTCTTAACTTTGTTTTGACACTGTTTCACCTGTACAGTCAGTTTCTCTGTTTTTGTGGGTCATTCACATAGCAACAAGACAGAGAGAAACATTTTTAGAATAGGAAACTGCAATTGCAAAACCACAGATATTAGAAGAGGGGACTCATTAGTTAGACAAGGAGTTTCTTTAAATAGACTTGATTCAGTTGGATGCTTTTTATGCTCATCCCCTTGATAACATTCCCAGTTGTATCTGTCATTAAGGAATTTCAGTTTGTGGCCATGTTGAATGGAAGTAGGCACAATAGAGAAGCAAGTTTGGGCACCATATTACAATTCATCCTTTATACAGGATGTGAATTAGTACCACTACAAAAGCATCATAAGAAAAATATGGACATAATAAAAATAATTAATGGGTGGTTCATTGTAGTAATCACAGAGAGACCAATTGGATAATACTTTGCACTTGTAGCACCTTTGGTCTCAGGACCTTAAAGTGCCCTACAAACATGAACGAATTATTCCTCCTAACACATCCTGGAGGTGGGGAAGTATATTATCCCCATTTTACAAATGGGGAAATGGAGTTGAGTTCTTGGTACTTCTAAATCCACATTTCAGACCTAAATAACTGGTCTGATCTTCAGGTGTCTAAATTTAAGCAGCCAAGTTTGGAAATTTCAGCCAATGTGATTTCCCTAATGGTCACAGAGCATATATATGTCAGTAGCACAGAAACCCCAGTACTCCTCTCCCAGTTGTGTTCTTAAGCCACTAGAAAACTTTTCTCCTTGGACCACATGTCCTCCCAGATCTTCATCCAGCCTCAAACCAGTCTCTAGAATTTGTGCCCAAAAAAGTGTGTGTGGGCTCCATTTATTCTCTCAGTGGTAACTAATCAACATGGGACTCTGAAGTGCCTGTTTTTCTGAACTTAAGTTCTCATTTTAACCTGGTATTAATGTATTTTAGGTCATTTATTGAATGTCATATTAGATTGTGAAAGATGCTGCAATTGCATAGAATTATTGTATGTTTTATATACTACACTAAATCACGTACAATCCTTTGAGGTTAATTGGGACAAATTTTCTCTCTAACGTTACTCTGAATTTATCTTTCAGTGTCTCCTCCACCTCTTTGTCTTTAAGAGTCATGAATTCTACCAGATCTGTGTTGTCCTTGTAGTTGTAAGTTGTCTCAATGATTGTCCATCCAATTAAAGCTTGAAACCCATCAGTGGTCTGCAGGCTACAGATTGACTTCTTTGTAAACAGGGAATCTGGAGATGTCTGAAGATATGTACATTGGAACTGGAAATCTTTGATTATTCATGGCTCAAGACTGAACAAGTAAATTTTCCTGCACTCACTTCTTTCCAGAAGATCAGAATTAGAGAAGCTTTGGTTGGGAACACATTGTTTCCTTCTTATTTTCTCAGAGTACCAGGTCCCATTGTTTTCTGTGAAGCAAAAGATGCCAGGAGTCTGAGGCTGGTCTTTCCCAGAAACAAGTTCTATTGGTTGCCACATTTGGCAGGACATACCAAAGCCTCCATCCAGGATATAGGCTCTGTCATCAATATCCACCTTTGGCAGAAGGTGGGTCATGTGGGAAGCATATGTGTTTTGGTGTGGGTTGTGTGTGTGTGTATATATATATATATATATATATATATGCTCCTAAAAGTGTGTGTGTGTGTGTGTGTATATATATATATATATATATATGCTCCTAAAAGAGTCGTGTCATATCCCAGTGTTTTCAGCACCCAGCATAAAAGTTGGTTGTGTTCCATGCACCGTCCTCCACGCTTCTTCCTCACAATTTTGTTGTAAACCTGGTCTAAATCCAAGATAATGGTTTCACCGCAATGGATGCTGAGATTTTCAAATGGAGCAGTTCAGATGTGGTACTGGAAGATTGCAGTTAAGGTTTCCAAATCATGTTTTTCATGGGAGCCTTTGTATCCAATTCTTGCTAAATATTCTTTGATGTACATACTGCCTGTAAAGGAAGTAACATTAACAAAAAAGTTAATTATTTATGACAGTGTGAAGGGATTTCTTGTTGATTCCGGCTAGCACAGATGCAGTGGTCTACTGAGCCCCTACTGGAATAGTACTGAATACTGAGTAGTATTGGAAAAAAAACCGATTCTTGGAGTAGAGAAATGCAGGAGTAACGTTAGGGCATAGATGTTGGGATCTGAGTTTTTGGTCCAGGACCATCTCTTGTCAAGGATGGACACAATAGAGCAATGCCCCCCTCATGTGCCCATATGTATGTAAGGGAGATTTTTGGTATCTACATTAGGTTAGTGTGATAGCAGGACTCAGTCAAAATAGGACAAAATTAGGAAACGTTAACAGGTTTTTGAAGAAGACAGCTCTCATGTCCATATTCTCATCTGAAGAAATGATGAAGGAAGCAGTGTTATCTAGTGGTCAGAGCAGGCACGTGGGAGTCAGGAGTCCTGGGTTCTGTTCTTAAGTGTGTGTCTGAGATCATAAGTAAGCCACTCATTTTCTGTATGCCTCAGTTTCCTCATCTGTAAAACGAGGAAAATAATATTCCCTGCACATTGGTAAAGCACTTGGAGATTATTGGATTACAGGTGCTATAGAAGTGTCAAGTCTTGTTATAAATTCAGACCATCTGATGATTAACTAAACGTCTGATTTTTTTTTTTTTTTTTGAGAATCACAAATCACTAAACCCTAATCCTGTCTAGTTTGATACAGTCGTGACACTTTGGTGTTGGAATAAAGATTCTCAGAAGAGGCAGGTAAACTCCCAGAAAGACTAAAACCGTAGCCTCTGTTCTCAGCCGTGCTCTCCGTCACCTAGGTGCAGATGAAGGGGGTAGTGGGCTGTTTGATACTGGGCTGCTATGAAATATGCCACTGGCCAGGAATTGCTGGAGCATAGCACAATGTAGCCATGTTCTTTCTCCAAACTGGAAATGCTCACCACACAACCTCTGTGATGACAGCAGCAAGAGGTGGTATAGGAACCCGTTACCTGGTTTGACAGCACCCAAGGATTCCCCTACATCAGAAAAATCCTCAGCTGGCGAGATCTGGTTCATATCTGGCCCTTTGAACCAGGCTTTCTCAACCCTATTATGCACCCCCAGCTGGCATACGAAAGAACTGGACCAGTTCCATTATGTCTTCTTGAGTCTTTTGTGAACATGAAGAAGGAGCAAGATTCAGCCTATACCAAGCAGGCAAGTTTGAACAGCCCAAATAACTGCTCACTGTCAGCATTTCTGCATAGGAATTATTCAGCTTGTTTTCCTGCCTTGCTGTGCAGCTGAGACGTCATGCATTGAAATGTTCTGACCCTTCTCAATGACTTGCTACATTCCAAGTGGGAGACACAGCAAGTGTCTGTAAGTTGCTCCATTTGAAAGTGGGTCCTGTGCACAAATACTTTGAAGGTTTTCTTACAGCCTGTCCCCTTGCTCGGAACACAAACCATTTTGAGCACTCCATGTCGCTTCAAATGTTTATTTTCTTGACAACTTGTAAACTTACCTTGAAATATTTCTGTGTACACAATGGAAGCTGTATGGTAAGCTGATGTTTAGACTGTTAGTACCATTCTGTCAACTCAAGGAATCAATCTACTGCATTGAGATAAACTCATCAAGGAGCTGCTGAGTGTTTACTGCCAGATGAAATTTCTCAGGATGAATCATAAAATGGTTTTCAGTGAAAGATTCATGCTATGCATGGTGTAGGCAACACATGCTGTCCAAAGTTAGTAGAGAGTCCCAGCATTAGCAATTAGTGAAAAGTGCAAGGTCACGCATTTAGGGATTAATAACAATAATTTTTGTTATAAACTGGGGATGCATCACTTGGAAGTAATAGAGGAGGAGAAGGACCTCAGAGTATTGGTTGATCACAGGATGACTATGAGCTGCCAATGTGATATGGCCATAAAAAAAGCTAATGCAGTCTTGGGATGCATCAGACAAGGTATTTCCAGTAGAAATAAGGAGGTGTTAGTACCATTATACAAGGCACTGGTGAGACCTCATCTGGAATATTGTGTGCAGTTCTGGTCTCCCATGTTTAAGAAGGATGAATTCAAACGAACAGGTACAGAGAAGGGCTACTAGGATGATCCAAGGAATGGAAAACCTGTCTTATGAACGGAGACTCAAAGAGCTTGGTTTGTTTAGCCTAACCAAAAGAAGGCTGAGGAGAGATATGATTGCTCTCTATAAATATATCAGAGGGATAAATACCACGGAGGGAGAAGAATTATTTAAGCTCAGTACCAATGTGGACGCAAGAACAAATGGATGTAAACTGGCCATCAGGAAGTTTTAGACTTGAAATTAGATGAAGGTTTCTAACCATCAGAGGAGTGAAGTTCTGGAACACCCTTCCAAGGGAAGCAGTGGGGGCAAAAGACATATCTGGCTTCAAGACTAAGCTTAATAAGTTTATGGAAGGTATGATATGAAGGGATAGCCTAATTTTGGCAATTAATTGATCTTCAACTATTAGCGGTAGATATGGCCTGTGATGGGATGTTAGATGGGGTGGGATCTGAGTTACTACAGAGAATTCTTTCCTGGGTTTCTGGATGGTGAGTCTTGCCCACATGGTCAGGGTTTAGCTGATCGCCATATTTGGGGTCAGGAAGGAATTTTCCTCCAGGGCAGATTGGGAGAGGCCCTGGGGATTTTTCACCTTCCTCTGCAGTGTGGGGCACGGGTCACTTGCTGGAGGATTCTCTGCACCTTGAAGTCTTTAAACCACAATTTGAGGACTTCAATAGCTCAGACATAGGTTAGAGGTTTGTTATAGGAGTGGGTGGGTGAGATTCTGTGGCCTGCGTTGTGCAGTAGGTTAAACTAGATGATCGTAATGATCCCTTCTGTCCTTAAAGTCTATGATTCTATGATGCAATCATAAAATCATAGAATAAACAGAGTTGGAAGGGACCTCTGGAGGTCATCTAGTCCAACCCCCTGCCCAGAGCAGGGCCAATCCCCAACTAAATCATCCCAGCCAGGGCTTTGTCAAGCCTGACCTTAAAAACTTCTAAGGAAGGGGATTCCACCACCTCCCTAGGTAATGCATTCCAGTGTTTCACCACCCTCCTAGTGAAAAAGTTTTTCCTAATATCCAACCTAAATCTTCCCCACTGCAACTTGAGACCATTACTCCTTGTCCTGTCATCTGCTATCACTGAGAATAGTCTAGATCCATCCTCTTTGGATCCACCTTTCAGGTAGTTAAAAGCAGCTATCAAATCCCCCCTCATTCTTCTCTTCTGTGGACTAAACAATCCCAGTTCCCTTAGCCTCTTCTCATAAGTCATGTGTTCCAGACCCCTAAGCATTTTTGTTGCCCTTCGCTGGACTCTCTCCAATTTCTCCACATCCTTCTTGTAGTGTGGGGCCCAAAACTGGACACAGTACTCCAGATGAGGCCTCACCAATGTTGAATAGAGGGGAACGATCACGTCCCTCAATCTGCTGGCAATGCCCCTACTTATACACCCCAAAATGCCATTGGCCTTCTTGGCAACAAGGGCACACTGTTGATTCATATCCAGCTTCTCGTCCACTGTCACCCCTTGGTCCTTCTCTGCAGAACTGCTGCCTAGCCATTTGGTCCCTAGTCTGTAGCGGTGCATGGGATTCTTCTGTCCTAAGTACAGGACTCTGCACTTGTCCTTGTTGAACCTCATCACCTGAATCAACTCCAGCTCTTCCATCCTAAGTAATAACTATCCTACTCAATCAATTTCTGGTCATTAAATACTGAAAACAGGTCACACCAATGCAAAGTAGGCCCTCTGAGTAATGTAAGACCTCTCTGCAGCTCCATAATGTAATTGAACTGCATAAACTCTTAGGAGGTGCAAGCTACAGTTATTTTGAGTTGTGGAACTATTAGAAATTTTTGGATGAAAACCAGAATATTTGAGAGACGATTTCACAGACTTATTGACCACCATTATACAGAGAAAATAATCAACAAAAGAAATTTTGAGGCCTGACTTTCAGAAGTCTAGGAACGCAGATGCACGTGTAAAAATGTATGGACACTGATGCACTATATTTGCACATTCAGTTACCATGACTGTACACGCTATCGCAGTAAATCCATTTGCAAATGATCCATCATGCATCTAACTACTATTAACCTATTGTTCCCAGACCATTTTGCAGTAAGGAAAGCACAGTCTAATAACTTCATTTTTTTTAAAGTTATTTTTGTGAATTATCTTACCTCTTTTAATATGAACTCTGTTATTGGCTAGTTTGTTTGTCTTTGCTTCCTTTATTAAGAATCTACTGCATGTGCAAAATTAAAAAAATAAAAGAATTAATCATTTTTGGGAACAGGCTGTAGAATCTGGAATATCCAAGTTTAGATGAATAGGTGTGGTGCTAAAAATGAGAGAAAAAACCAATACATATTTCTAGTATTGTTTTGCCACTTTTGAGAGATGGCATTAAACCAAGATGGCTGTGTTTTGTTTCCATTTCTATAGCATTTTTCATGCACCATTTTTCACAAACCTTGGTCCTATGGACAGTTGAGATTGCATGTTTCTCCAGGATCTTAACAGTACACAAAGAATCTGGTTTTTAAAAGGAGCTTACCTTTGAAAACAGTTGTATCTGGTTTTGCACCCGTTTTGGGGGGGGAGGGTGTTGGTTGGTTGTTTGTTTGTTTTTGGATCGGTAAATCAGGAACAGACACAGATTGCAAGGCTTCCCCTCTACAAGCTTCTTTTTCTAACTAATGCACGTCTGCCTCAGGGATGTTCAGTACTAGATCTTAAAATCCAAGAGAGGGCAGAGTCCATCTGAAATGAGTGCACATATTTGGACTTCATTGATCCATGAGCTGATTAAACTTTGTATCTTCCTTTTAAGAGATTTGTTATTTTTTCCACTGGTTAAAATCAGAATGAACTAGATTTTCAGTCTCCCCCTTCCCCCACCCCACCCCCGAAAAAAAAAATATTCCATACACATTCCTCTGTTGCTGGATGATGTATTTTCTCTTGAACAGCATACAATAACCATTGGCATTCGGAAAGCCAGTCTTTTCTTTCCTCTTAGGAAATTGAATATGTTGTTCAGGTGTTGCAGGTTCAATTTTCAAAGGACCAAGTACATAGAACCATTCTTCACTAACAAGTTCCCTTTTTTTTTTTTTGATGTTTTTAAAACTTTCATTGCACTGACTTGATGTTTTATAGATAAACAATGAATACCATGACAAATACGTCGTAAACACAATTTTATGTATATATTAGAAAAAATAAGTCATTTATTTCAATAGTAATACGTGGCACTTTCCATGGCCAAAGTGTTGTACAGACATTAATTAATTCTACCTCTGTGGAGCAGGTATGATCCCCATTTTACAGAAGGAGAAAGTGAGGCAAAAAGATCAAGTGCTTCATCCTGCAAAATGCAGGGCATGTTGGCCCTGATCCAGCAAAACACTTAAGTATGTGCTTAGCATTAAGCACATGAACAGTTCCATTGACGTCGAGTGCTTGGAGTGCTGTGCTGGATCAGGGCCATCAGCAGCACCTTGCCACGATCAAGCCCTCAGTGATTTGGCAACAGCTACACAGTGCCTTGTTGGCAAAGCAGGAATTAGAACTCGGGAAAACCTGGCTCCAAACTTCCAGACCATGCTGTTTGTCAAAGGTCCCAAATCTGCCTAGCACACTGAGACCTGCCCAAGTGTGCAGCAGAGCCAGGGATAGACTCTGGTTCTTGCAAGATCTTGCAACCCCAAAGATACTACATGGGGTTACAATATCTGTTACATCTCTCCCCTAGAGAGGTTATACAATCCCAGCCAAGCCCACAATTCTACATAAACTTAATACAATAAAGTATTTCAAGGATATTGCAAGAAATGTCCATGTCTGCCCATTTTATAGCTGAATGAAAATTAGGCATAAAGAGGTGAAGAGTCATATTTTCAAAGGTGGCATCTAATTTTCATTGCCTCCATTTTAGATACCATGGGCCTGATTTTTCAGGAGCTCCTGTTGCCTTCTTTGGAGTTGTAGGTACTCAAAGACTTAGAAAATCAGACCCTTGGCATTAAAAGTTGGGCACCTGAAATTACAGGGCATTTTTGAAAATGTGACCCGATGTAAATTGCCCACCATTTCTGATAAGGAAATGGAATTCAGAACTTACAAGTTTTCAGTGTCATTGAATCACATCCTACTCCCTGGTGTGTTCTGACTAAGTCATAACCTCTCCTGGGTGTTATTGTGGACTGCTGAAGAAAGACATCTGCTCAGCTATCAATTACAGTCTGTTCAAGGACGTGAATTATTTGTAAAAATATATTAAGGAGGAGATGGAGAATTATACTGAAAATATTAGAGGACTTTTGTGATACAGCCTCACTTTTAATTCTGCACTAGGGTTTGTCACCTACTTTAAAAAAAAAAAGAGAATACAAGAAATAAAACAAGATCCAGAGGAACAAAAAATAATAGAAATATATGGCAATTTCCGTATTAAGAGATTAAAAGGACTAGGAGGATTTGGTTTGAAAAGGGGAAGATGATTAAGAAAAGACATGATACTGGTATATTAAAATTAGTTAATGGTATAGTTAAGTTTATTGTGAATTTATTTGCTCAAGTTGGCAGTCAGTTTAACATATTTTAATGTTAACTTTATGGGGGGGTTTACCTTGAGATTGTAAAAGCTCTATCTAGCATAGTTGTGTAGAATTAGATAATATCAACTGTGACAAACTCACAATATCCTGCACAAAGCCTTATGGAATTAAGATAAATTTTACTGAGTGAAGTTAAATTTTACTGAATTAGCATTAACACCTATGGGGTACATTGTATTAAAATGTGACTGTGTATGTGGTGATGTGGCATTGTGTATACCTTCTCTGATAGGGAGGGAGTTGTTACCTGCACAGATTAGGGCACCCCACCTTTTCCCAGTCCGTAGGGCTCCAGGCAAGAAGCACCTACCCTTACCCAATTCGTAGGGCTCAGGGTATAACTAACCTGGCCAATTTAAGTACCCACACCCTTTCCCAATACATAGGGCTCTGGGTGTATACTACTTCTGCAGGTGTGCAGGATCTTTTACCAGTGAAAGAACCTTACACAGTAATATCCTTATCCTCTATTTATTAGCAATCACCAAAACCAGAATGCACACGTTACACATACAGTGCTCACAACTCTGCCTGTGCCACTGACCATGTGTGTGACCTTGGGCAAATCACATCACTACTCTGTGCCTCCATTTCCCATTCCACCATTTCTTTGCCTCTGTCTATCTAGATTGTAAATTCTCTAAGGTTGGGACGGTCCCTCACAGGGTATATGTACAGTGCCTACAATAATGGGTGTGGTCTCAATTAGGGCCAGTGCATGTTTGTGTCTCTGATATAAAGTCACTGACTTCATGAGTGTAGACAGGCAGAAATCACGTAAGCCATGTGTCTTTCATTTTAAATTTCCTAGAGCAAGTGTCCTTTCTTGTGACAGGCTGGATTGCTCTGTGCAACTGCTCTCACCTCACTAGTGATCATACTGAAATGAGAGCAAGCCCTGGTATACTAGATAGTGTGTGTGTGTAACCAGTCTGTATTCCAAACCTGGATTGCAAAAAATATAGGCCCTGAATCTGATCTCACTCATTTATTTTTATTCCCACAGCAGCAGGATTTCATTCAGCATGCATGGGATCAGCTAGCAAGATTCACACGTTAATTCTGTCTATCTGCAAACTTCCCTGGGGATCGGGGCGGCAGGTTTGTATAATTTTTGGTGGTGCCCAGAACAGGTCCAAGTCCCCCCCCACCTCCCTCACACACACACACCTGCCTAAGGCTCTGGGAGGGAGTTTGGGGTGTGAGCTCTGGGATAGAGTTTGGGTGTTGGGTGCAGGCTCTGGGCTGGGGCAGGGGTTTGAGGTGCAGGAGGGGGTTTGGGGTGCAGGCTCTGGGAGAGAGTTTGGGGTGTGGGAGGGGTGCGGGCTCTGGGAGGGAGTTTGGGTACAGTAGGGGGTTTGGGGTGCAGGATCTGGGAGAGTTTGGGTGCAGGCTCTGGGCTAGGACAGGGGGTTGGAGTGCGGGAGGGGGTGCAAGGTGTGGGGCTGGGCCAGGGATGAGGAGTTTGGGATGCAGCAGCAGGCTGTGCAGGGCTGGGGGTGGGGGTGGGGAGACAGAGAGGAGGACTCCCCCCAGCCCTCTCCCCTCCAGCAGCGGAGAGAGACCCGGCCCCGAACATTGGTGGAACCGGGCCCTCTGAGCCCTGAATTTGCTGGAGCCCAGGCACCATGAGCCCATACAACTCGCCGCCCCTGCTGGGGATATCTGTATCTTCTCGTAATTAGAATGAATGGTAAGAAATAGTTCATCACTGCTAACATTCATGAAAACCTTGCAAAGTATGAGTCTCTTGCATGCAGCTAAACTGTTCGTTTTTTGTACGGTTGCATTGCATCTGAGATTGGAGCTGATTTTTATACACTTCCATTGGACATGCTTAGTTTAAGTTTCAAACATTTTAGCTTAAAAACACATAAATTTGCTACTTTTACTTAGAAAAGTATGGCTGCTGCCTTACAACACATTTTGCTTGGTTTATTTTTAAAACTTCCCCATTATGAATAGCAGAAGTAGGTGCAAGCAGTGGAATGCTGCAGCCACAAAAAATGTCATTTCTGTACCCCATTGAATGTATCTAACAGATCAAGTTAAGAATAGGACACCTAGGCAATCCCCTGTAAACTAGCAAGTGTCAGGCTTTCCCTTCTGGCTCTCGCCAAAGTTCCCTGAAAATATTTGCATTGGAAACTCCTGCTCTTAAAGATGCAAACCCCTTTTCACCATATAGCAGAACTGAGTGTTTCACTCTCTGGCAGAGCCATTTAGGGAAAGAGGGTAGTGCCTTCTTTTGTGTTATACCTTATTAATAATAATAATTTTGTTTATTTGTATTGTCATAGGTCCTAGGACCCGTAGTCATGGCCTAGGACCCCCTTGTGCTAGGTGCGGTAAAAACACAGAGCAAAAGGCTCACAACCTAAATAAGTTTAAACCTTCAGCATTACACGCTGAATCGAGAGCAAGCACAGCACAGGCATCCCCAGGGTAAATTTTCCTTATGCAGTGTTCCAAAGTGCCCCCACAAACCTGCCCTCCAGGGACAATCAGAGTAGTTCTGTCTCGAGGGACTTCCAGTCCTTGGCCCCCCTGCTCAGTATCCACAAGCCCCCATGACTGTGATGGTGGTGTTCACATGGATGACACCTGCCCAGACTGAGATGGAGAGCTACCAATTCATTCCACTAAAGTCACTGATCTGCAGACAGGCTGGGCAACTTTTGAACTGGTAGTGTATGGTGAGGAGTTCTTGTGTCCCTATATCAATCCCTGGAGGCACCTCATTCAGTGAAGGTGGGGTTCTATTCCCAGCCAGTCTCTGAGGGTACATCTACACAGCCAGCAGCAGACCATGACAGCGAGCCTCTAAGTCCAACTCGACAGGCTCAGGCTCACACTACAGCATTAACAGCTGTAAGAGATTGTGCTTTTATGTTGCGCCTTGGGCTGAAGCTCAGGCTCTGAAGCCTAGGGATGGGGGTGGACTTCAGCTTCGGAGCTCCAGCCCAAGCCGCAATCTCTACACAGCTATTTTCAGCACTGTAGCATGAGCCCTGGGCTCAGCGGCTCACTGCTGTGGATGCTTTAGACAACGTACTCTGGATTATCTGAGCCCATGTGGCTGCTCTGCCTTTAAGATTCCAACGGCTGAGATACCATTAAGAAAAGACCAAATAGTTGACATGTGAGAATGTGGGTTTGCTGAATGACCCATGCTTGGCCCAGGGATCTCATCAGCTCCTCTCTGAGTATGTTGAGCAATAAGTCCAGAACAGTGAGCATCAAAACAGTTGACAGAGAAGTGTTTAGCTGTGTAACAGGCCACAGGTTGCAGGGAGAGTGACTGAGGGAAGAGTCAACTAAGGGTATGTCTGCGTGGCAGTCCTGGCCTGTGATTACAGCTCATGTAGACATGAGCTAGCTTGGGTTCTGGAAGCATGGCATGCCATGGCTTCACTGCTGGATTTAAACTTAGGCATATTTGCCTGAGCTGCCATCACATCTTGTGGACGTGGATATACCCTAAGAGACCGGTCCTTTTGGTTCCCTCTACTAAAGCTGTTTTTGCAGCGTTATGACAAACTGGAAATATCTGTATGACCGTATAGAAATCTTATGTCTGACTTGGTTTTCTCATTCAGGTTTATACTGCTGCCTGACCAATTGCACAGAGTTAAATCAAAACAGCCTGTAAAAGGGGGTTGTTAAAACAATGACACAGATAAGACAGTCTCTGAGGTTCCCACTTAAAGGAGTTAAGACAACAAGGGCTTGGCCATCAGTTGGGGAAAGAAGCTGGAACCATCCAGCTTAAGATGTTTTTCTCTTCCCAGGGCTAAGGCTGAGTTCAAAAGACCCTCGGGGTTAAAAAGCTGCCCTGGGAGAAAGGGAGGGAGGGTGAATATGGTCAGCTCAGCTGGTAGGGATGCAGAGTCAGCAGTGAGGGCCACTGTCCTGAGAGCCAGGATCTGCAGCCAGCTAGCTGTAACGTGGTACCCAGAAAGAATAGGGGACACCAAAGCTTAGTGATATCTACCTCAGGGCTGAAAGGGAGTGCCAAGCATAGGTAAAACAATATGCGTGTAGGTCTCTCTGTTATTTTTTAAATCTACTCTCAGCTCTGTGTACTGTTTGGACAAATAAATCATACTTTGATTTAGAGAACTGGCTTCTGTATTACTGCATAGTATTACTGACCACTAGCTCCAAAGGAGAACTCTGGCAGGGTCAATCCCACGGGGAGCTGCTCGGTATCATGGTATACCAGGGAGGTATAACCCAGAGAGCCAGTCAGAAAGTGGTTGGATTGCACTGCAGACTCCCGCCCCAAGGAGGAGTGGAGGCACGGGCCTGTCACCTGGAAGGGTGAGAGTCTCAGAAGGAGCAGCCTACCTAGGTACTGTGACAAGAGGAGGGTCTGGAACTGCACAACAGCCCCTTCTGGGCTGTCATTCCAGCCCAGGTGTGGGGATCCACATTAGCTGATGGACTGGCTAACCACAAATTTCCCCTCTGCACTGGCTTGTGTAGAGCTGGCCTGGAGTTCTGGCCCATTCTGTCCCCTCCAGAGTACCATGCCTACTCCTAAGCAGCCTTTCCCACCCACCCCTCATACACATGGAAGTGCAGAGGTTCCAGCAAGCTAGGTGCATGCCGTGGTGTCAATACTGCTGGGTGAATTCACCATAAGTGTATGTAACTTCCCAGGTGCCCCTTGGCCAGCTGAGATGACCAGGTGGGCTCTGCCATCACATAGTCACCAGGTGTCAGTATTTCTGTGAGTAACATGTTATCTGCATGCATTATTTTGGTCGCTTGTAAAGCTGGGATATTTGGCCTTGTAGTTTCCTCCAGCACTTCTGGACTGAGCATCAGGCCTGTCTGTCAAACTGCTCCATCTAGTTTGGGGCGCTGTGTCTGTGTTGCCTGTATTTCCCCCATTCTTTGGAAACCCTAAAATCTCCTATGTGTTGTTCAAAACACAGCTCCAACATGCCCGTAATAATGTACATATGGGCTTGAGGAGAGGAGCACTCCTCAGCCTTTCAGGTAGCCCTCAGGCCCAGGTGTAGTGTATCCATTCTCTATGTGGCTGTCAAGGTTCCTTCCCCACTCTGAATGCTAGGGTACAGATGTGGGGACCTGCATGAAAACCCCCTAAGCTTATTTTTACCCGCTTAGGTTAAGACTTCCCCAAGGTACAAACTATTTTACCCTTTGCCCTTGGACTTCCGCTGCCACCACCAAACATCTAACCGGTATTATTATTATTAGGAAAGAGCCCGTTTGGAAACGTCTTTCCCCCCAAAATCCTCCCTTACCTTTACACCCCCTTTCCTGGGGAAGGCTTGATAAAAATCCTCACCAATTTGCATAGGTGACCACAGACCCAAACCCTTGGATCTTAAGAACAATGAAAAAAGCATTCAGTTTCTTAAAAGAAGAATTTTAATAGAAGAAAAAGTGAAAAAGAATCACCTCTGTAAAATCAGGATGGTAAATACCTTACAGGGTAATCAGATTCAAAACACAGAGAATCCCTCTAGGCAAAACCTTAAGTTACAAAAAGACACAAAAACAGGAATATCCATTCCATTCAGCACAGCTTATTTTCTCAGCCATTTAAACAAACAGAATCTAATGCAGCTCTAGCTAGATTACTTACTAAGTTCTAAGACTCCATTCCTGTTCTGTCCCCGGCAAAAGCATCACACAGACAGACCCCGACCCTTTGTTTCTCCCCCCCTCCAGCTTTGAAAGTATCTTGTCTCCTCATTGGTCATTGTGGTCAGGTGCCAGCGAGGTTATCTTTAGCTTCTTAACCCTTTACAGGTGAAAGGGTTTTTCCTCGGGCCAGGAGGGATTTTAAAGGTGTTTACCCTTCCCTTTATATTTATGACAGTGGCTTATAGAGAAAGGATGGCCTACTGACTAGGATGCTATTCGGAGACTGAAGAGACCTGACTTCAAATCCCTGCTGTGCCACAGCCCCTCTGTGTAACCTTGGACAGGTCACGTAGGCCCAGATCCTCAAAGGTATTTAGATTCCTAATTTCTATTGAAATCCTGACTACCACTGAGAATCTAGGCTTTAGTCTCTCTCTCTCTCTCCCCACCTCAGTTCCTCATCTGTAAAATGGGGATAATAGCCCTTTCCTAGCTATGGGGTGCTTGTAATAATAGAATAGAATCATAGAATATCAGGGCTGCAATGCATATGATTTCTACTCATCATATTATTGCATATTAATGACTTTTATTCTCCTTCAGGAAGAACTTGGTCATTTCTTTTTAATCAATCTACCAACTGGTCCTACACTCATCACTGAGACTTGGAAAGGGTTGTTATTCCCCTGCCAAAAACAACTAAGCATTCATAAAGACTGTTCTGTTTGTCATGATTATTTGTATGTTCAGAAATATTTTATGAAGACCAGCCTTGTACAATAAAATATCTCTAAGGCTCATTTTGTTGTGTGATGTGCGTGGGTGTAACCATTGTATGCACTGGTTAATAACAGGGGCTGTTGTCTTACAAAATCTTAGTCATACACATAGTTGATACATGAGTTAATGGGGTTGCTTCCATATGTGAGGGGCATAGAAAGTGACCTGTGTTCTGTTGTTCTTATTGATCAACAGCCCAGATTCCTTTTCAGGTGAAAAGTCATTTAATATTCTGGTTGTTGATGATGAATTATTAAAAAGAAGCTTTTGCATTAAAATCAAGCTTAGTATCAGTTTACTATCAGATAGGGGCTCTATCAGGAAATTGTATCCTTTCCTTCAAGGGGCATTGACTCACTCAGCTAATAGGTATTTTGCCATCCATCAGTGGTGCCATTTGAAAGATATGATTAAAATGCTGAGCAGTCACAAAAAATGGGCTCACATGAGTTAAATGTGGTTTAAGAAACAGAAATGCAAAGTGTTCCATGTAGACAGAATAACTTCCCTCTGCACCATCTGCTGTGATATTCAAGTGCCCCCAGACTCTCACATGGTGAATCCAGTCAGCCTTGCTGCACACGTGCGGTGTTTATTTATAACAGCTCATGCCTTCCCTCTTCCTGCCACAAGAGGAAATGAAATTCTAAAGCAAGAACATACAGAGAAATACCATAGAAATGGGCTCAGTACAGTGTGTCCAGATTTTCAAATGAAATTCTTGCAGGGTCTAGCTGGCAACATGGGTGTCCCATCACACATCATAATATAAGAGACATCAACTCGAGCTATCTTAAGTATGTATTTCACCCTCATTACCGTCATATCTTTAATGTATTTATCCTTACTGAATGGGGGAGGCAGCCTAGTGAGAGAGGATGTGGAAAAAGCTAATGTACTCAATGCTTTTTTTGCCTTTATCTTCACGAACAAGGTCAGCTCCCAGACTGCTGCACTGGGCAGCACAGCATGGGGAGGAGGTGACCAGCCCTCTGTGGAGAAAGAAGTGGTTCAGGACTATTTAGAAAAGCTGGATGAGCACAAGTCCATGGGGCCGGATGCGCTGCATCCGAGGGTGCTAAAGGAGTTGGCGGATGTGATTGCAGAGCCATTGGCCATTATCTTTGAAAACTCATGGCGATTAGGGGAGGTTCTGGATGACTGGAAAAAGGCTAACGTCATGCCCATCTTTAAAAAAGGGAAGAAGGAGGATCTGGGGAACTACAGGCCAGTCAGCCTCACCTCAGTCCCTGGAAAAATCTTCACTTTGCCATTCTGCATATGGAAAGGGCAGCTCCATGGGATTGAAGAAGCAGGGAAGGGGCAGAAACTTGCCTCCAGCCCCCAACCCCAACCTCACCCTATGCACCAGCACGTGCAGTGGAGCCCAACAGAGTGGAAAGTACTCTGCTACTGGCATAAGCCTGGAAGACGTAATTTACCAGCTGAAGCCAGGGGAGAAGCAGGGAAGAAATTGTAGCTCCAGGAGTCACAATTTCTTTGCTGGGGTAGCACTGCTACGTGCCACCCCTTGTTCTATGCTAGGCAGAAAGTGACAGCCTAGTCCTTCATTTTCTTCAATAATTGAATGCTGGGAAAGAGATTCTCTTTGTTGCTGTATGTAATTATATTCTGGCCAATAAATTAAAACATAGACAATCTGCTGCTGTTAACTGGGATGAGTTTATGATCTAGCATTACTCTGAATTTGTCTTTCAGTGTTTTTTCCACCTCCTCATCTGTAAGTGTTGTGGATTCCATCAGATCCATGTTCTCCTTGTAATTGTATTTTACCTTGGTGAGTTTCCACCCAACTAAAGCCCAAAGGCCATCAGTGGTCTGGAGGCTACAGATGGACTTTGTTACAAACAGGGAATCTGGAGATGTCTGGAGATACACACTCTGGGGCCTGAAATCTTCTATCTCTCGTGGCTCAAGGGTAAACAGGTAAAGTTTCCTACATGCATTTTTTCCCAGATTACTGGAATTAGAGAAGCTTTGGTTGGGATTATATTGCTTCCTTTTGATTTTCTCAAAGTACCAGATCCCATTGTCTTCCATGAAGCGAAAGATGCCGGGAACCTGGGGCTGGTCTTTCCCAGAAATCAGTTCCATTGGCTGCCACATTTGATAGACCATTCCAAAGCCGCCGTCCACTATATAGGCTTTCCCATCCAGGACCACCTTTAGCAGAAGGTGATTAATATGATCATTATATGCATTTTCTTCTGGGCTGTAAACTTTTGCTCCTATAATGGTGGTGTCATATCCCAGCGTTTTCAGAACCCAAGATAAAAGATGGTTGTTTTCCATACACCAGCCACCGCGTTTCTTCCTCACTATTTTGTCATAAACTGGTTCTAAGTCTAACTCGATGGTTTCACCGCAGTGGATGCTGAGGTTTTCAAAAGGAACAGCCCTGATGTGGTGCTGGAATATTGCAGTCAAGGTCTCGAAATCCAGGTTTTTGTAGGAGCCATTATAAGAAATTCGGGTGAAATATTCCGTGATGTTCATGCTACCTGTACGGTGAGTAAAAGAACAATAGTATGTGTCTGAAATGCTTGGATGAGTGTCACCATCCGTCATAGGAGCAGAACCTCATTACACCCTGTTTAAAATGATTAAACCCCTTGCAGAAGAGAAGGAGATGAGTTTGCTTGTTTTACCATTGTGCCTAGTGGCTCCAGGTGTGCTAGGCACTCTACATACATGTTTTAAGAGGTACTTCCTGTCCGGAAGAGCTTACAATCTAAATAGACCAGTCAGACAAAGGAAGTGGTATTGTTCCCATTTTTCAGGTGGGGTATTGAGTCAGGGAGACAACTGTGGCCCAGATTATCAAAGATATTTAGGTGCCTACCACAGGGAGAGTTAGAGGATCTGTGTTTAAAGGATGTACTCAAAGTCATAGTGGGAGCCAGAAACCACACCCAGCACTCCTAAACCCCAATCCAGTTCTTTAACTGCAGGGCCAGTCTTCTAGGCACGGCTTGGTTAAATATTTCCTGTGTTATTCATGCTGGTTGGCAGAGGGCACCCATCCCACTGTCTTCTGCTCTTAGTGCTGACAGGAGCTAGAAGCAGATTAGCACTCCTGGTGCTGTGGACTTTCAGTGAGTCTGGCATCTCCATTCTCCTCTCCTTAGCAGGAGTGAATGGGAGGGGCTCGTTTTCTGCCTCTTACTCACCACCATTCCTGGTGGCTTAGCTCCCCAGCTTTGTGCCTTACTGGTCTAAGTGAGGTGTTCAGAGCAGGAAGAAGACACTCACTTTCCAAAAGAAGGAAATCAAGGACCGTGATAGAGCATCATATCCACAACAGGCTCTTCCCCTCCCACAACATAATGTGAGATACAACAGGGAAGATAGGTTGCCCTTATTCTCCCTACTCACTGTTCCTTCCCACAATCTTCAGAGGCAACTAGCAGGCCCTGTGCCTGGAAGTCAATTGTCAAGGATGGTCAAGTAGATCTACAACCCCTTTACCTGACAGCAGCAGGACCTGACCCTCTCCATCTACACCGTTGTTCCTGCCACACTGCCTTTTAGAAACTCTCGGGCCTGAGAGGGAGCCCAAAATGCACTGGGATTAGGGAATGCACCACCCATCAATTCAACACACTCTGTGGACTCCCAGATTTCAGTATACAAAGGGCAGTGTGGCCAGCAATGAGACCAGGTTCTCCTTCCCATTGCTGGGGGAATGAAAGACGAGCCAGCCAGCAGCAGCTGAAGATCAAATCAAGGTGCGCAGGCTAGCTGGCTGTTCCCAGAATGTAATGTCCTGGGTGGGCAGAGATCACTACTCAAGATCACAGCTCACAGTAAGCAATGCAGGAGGGAAGCCAGGACCTGGCGGAGAAAATCCAGGGGATAGGTGGCTCTTTGGGAAGGAAGCAGGGATTTTGATATGGACGAATAGGCTGACATTTATACCCAGAGGACCAAAGAGTTAAAACCACCAAACATCAGCCTACTCTGAGGATCAGATTCAGAATGACTGCAGAGCGCACATGATTGATCCGAGAGGCCTCAAACATTCTCAGGTACCTTTTGTGCCTTAAGAAAAAGGTGTCCTAAGCCCATGGGATAAAAGTCCCATTGCTCTGCTCTCTAGGTAGCACTTCCTCCTTGGTTTACATGATTTGTGTATTTTAAACTTACTACACTAAGGATATAAGAAGTATTCAATCTGGATAAAGTTATCAGTGTGCAGTACTGAAAAACCCACAAAAACCCCATCATATGAAAGAAATGGGGAAAATACCCCAAATATAAAACAATATTGCTCCCAATTAGGACAATATGCAGGCAGGGTCAGAAATGTCCCCAACTAGTGCTGTTCAGAATGTATAGAAATGTAAATTGTAGCTATCCCAGTATCATCAACCCCAAAAGTTCAAATGTCGGGCCCCCAAAAAGCACACAGTTGGCTTAAAAATCATGAGATTTTAAAAAATAATAAATTTGGGTTCTTTTTCTTTATGTTCTGGTACTGGCGCATTTAGAGGTCACATTTTCAAGTTTTTCACAGCAACCATGAGGGATAGAAAAAATATTTAAAAAAAAAAATGAGATCTGAGATTGTCAAGTAATAACCTGATTCCAGCTTTGAAAGTTTTAAGAAAACCATCAAATATCACAAGAGTTGTCAACCCTGCTATCCAACTCAATTCCTTTTGTTTCTTTTTGGGTAGCAATAAAGACAGTATTTTAAATGATTTTTTCCACTTCAAGGGAAATCTTACTGTGTTGTTGCTGCTCTAATTTTAAATGTATTGAAAGTATGTTGGCTTTGACAACAAAGTAAGATTTATTATTGCTTACAATTATCAGAAGCAGGCATAACATCAGAAGTGTCTGAATCTGTCCGTCTGTCATGGTTATTTCTGGGTCACCTTTCACACTGGCATCTGAACCAAGCCAGATGATGTGAATGTGTATTCTGGCTGAGTCTGATAATTGAGAGAATAAGCCAGTAAGTCTGTTACACTGACACAAGAGAAGTCAAATCTGAAATCGGTTCAACATTCCCTCTCACTTCTTATGCAGTGTAGCCATTTCCTGCAATGTTTGTTCATACGCCAGATTTGAATGCACGTTTCTGACCAAATCAGCCACAAAGATTCTAGGTTTAAAAAGTGTCTTACCTGTAAAAACAGTTCAACCACAAGTGTATCAGTTTTTACTCTCGCTTCCTTAGGCAGTAAACCGTCTGGCCTGGTTTTCAGTCCTTTATGCAGTGAAGTTGGGAATACACAACAGTTCTCCAGCTTCTCTTGAGAGAAATTCCTTCTTTCATCACGTCACTTTCACTTTCTTCTGTAACTGATCGCCAAAGCCAGAGGAGGGAGGAGTTCAGCTGTAATGAGCTAGCAAATTTTAGTTGCACTGACATAATGAGGATTCTAACTCTGCTCATTAGAACGCACACTGTTTTGTCTTTTTCAGTGGCTAAATCCACTGGTTGGTTGTGGGGGAGAGAGAGAGTTATTTTTTTCAATAACATTATAATATCGGAGGGTGATACTTCTTTCCGGAAATTAGGCAGCTAAGTGTTGGTCAAGAATTTAGGGCTGAAAGTTCATGAACAGTTGGCCTGAGAAGATTTTCACTATTTGATATGTCACAAGAATGACAAGATTCTAGCACTGTTGAACACAAACATAAACCCTAGTGCTGATTGGGCAGCAAACCCAAATTCTTGTATTGTAGTTTAGTGTCTAATTTGTTATCCTTTGTCGCTGCTACATTTCTTTGTGGATTACAGTAGATTTTGTAGACTGTAAGTTCTTTGGGGCAGGGGCTGTGTCTTCTTGGAGCCTCTGGATGCTACTGCTACATAAGAATTAAAGAATAACTACTGCTATGTAGGATTCCCCCCATCACTAAGTATAACTCATATTGCTTTCCACCTAAGGATTAGGATGTATTTTTCTAAGCTAAACCTCATTTTGCTATTTTCCTCCCAAGTCTCAACTATTTCTAGATTCTTTTGTATTAATTCTCTGTGCTCAGCAACATCCTAATTTAATATCAACAAAACATTTCACTAAACTACTGATTGGGCAGATAAATAAGTTCAGGCACAGATTTCTATGGTAACCCACTGCACAACCTGTCCCCCATCTCAATACTTTGCTCTTTGTCATTGCCATCTGTGGATGGTCTTTCACTCCATGTGACTGTGCTCAGGTCCAAGCCACGTTATCATCAAGGGAACAGAGTGCTTGACATAGGCGGACAACCCCTGGGAAGCTCCATGTTTGTAAACAGACAAAGATAATTTTCCAGATTTCAACACTTAACAGATTTAACTGTCCAGGTGAGGTCCTGCCGTACTTACAGAGTCAGAACCCAGTGTTTTACTGGAAAGCAAGCCAAACCCCAAGCAATCAGACAGCGGTGTACTCTAAGCATTCTTCTGCTTTTTAAATCTCACTAGGAATTTCCCCATTTGGGGCGTTATGGGGAAGTGAGGGACTGAGAGCCCTAATTAGAGCCAGGCTCAGTGTAAGCGCTGCCAGTCCGACACCTAAAAGAACCCATTTCCCACAACACAGCCTTTAACTGCTTCCTCCGTGCAGAACTTTCTTGATTTCAGGGCAGATCTCTACCCTTTCCTCACACATTTCCCCTTCCATCCCTCCCCTCTCCCTGAGCCTAGTGAAGTTAGTGGGTCTTCCCACTAATTTCAGTGGGCACTGGATCATGCCCTGAAAGAACCTGCTTCCCAGTGATCTTTCAACACAGAGGGAAAGGCTGGCCACAGCTCTCATCAGCAGCTTCCCTTCAGTCCGCTACAAAGTGTCATTTGGGAGCAGCACAAGGCCACAACCCCCTGGCTCTGCAGCATCCCCAGCCCTGCTAATCAGCAGGCTCAGGAATGGGTTCAAGAGGTGCATGCTGACCCCTCCTATGGCAGCTGAGCTCCTGGGCAGCAGGCACACTGCTGGTGGTGGGGACTATTCTTTTACAGGGTAACCCCACCCGCTCAGCATTGTGCTCTGCCCCTCTCTAGAGGAGGCTTGGCCTGAGAGCGATGAGCCTGCTGCAGCATTGGCTCACAAAGAGAGGTCTTCTAGTAGAGGCTTATGCAAAGAACCAGAGATGCCCAGGTTTGAGCCCTTCTGCTGGTGGCCCAGCTGGGACACAGGGTAGGTACAACAGACACACCACTCTGAAGTGAACAGAGCGCCCTCTGGTTCCTTACTGAGGATGATCGCAGAGTCCAGTCCTGCATTCCTTGAATACCTGAAATGTCTGTTGCCATCAGAGCAGTTTGGGTGGATGAGGAATGGCAGAGTGGGACTGTGGCAGCCCCCATGAAGGCATTAGGATTCAGTCACCACTGTGGGTCTTAAACAGGGTGCTATTGGAACCCCTTGAGGGGTTAAAATGACAGCAAGCACCCCGGCTCAATGCAGAAGGACACAGCTGAGTCTTATGAGTCCAAACAGTCCACGTTCAGACTTTATCCCCGCCATGTGTGTCTTAGTGCAGGTCTTCCCAGCCCAAGATCCAGGCAGAGTGTTCTCTTGCCTGGGATTTCAAACTGATGTGCCGCCTGTGGGAATTAAAGCACAATCACTGTTTTTAACAACCCGACAGTATAGTGACCATGAAACTGTTCTATAATTGATATTTGTCTTCACATGAAATTGTACAGCTCTAGCTGTTTATACAGATACATTTAATAAATGGGCAATTGCAGATCTTTGCTACATTCAATTTCTCCAATTTCTCTTATTGGGGATGGGCAGGTGATCTGGTTGTTTCTCTGACCACAGAGAACACTTTATTAACCACATTCTCTCGTATTTCAGGCTGAATAAACATGTTATTTGTGATGCATTCACATTAACCAGGTCTGATTGTAATCATCCTTTGCATTCTTAAGAATTTGCAAGCCTGTTTTCAATAAATTATAGGGTTGGTCACGTTATTACATCCATCAGCATTTTAATTCATTCTCTTACCTACTTTAATAATCAAATTCTGAAAACCGTGTGATTAAAATGCTCTCTAGCAACAAATATATATTCTTCTGTTACTGCTGGTACCACGGTGAAATCTTAATGGTCACTAGATGTCACTGTAAGTTTACTTGGTCTTCACACCTAACAAACTGATGCAATTCCCTTGCACTCTGATAGGCTTATGTTAAAGGCCCCTTAAAAAAACCATTATTAGTGATCAGAAAACTATTCCAAATATAAAGTTTACAGAAAAGAAAGTTGTCTGTAGTGATGTTGTAGCCATGTTGGTACCAGCATATTAGAGAGAGGTGAGATAATATCTTTATTGGACCAACTTCTGTTGGTGAAACAGACACGCTTTCCAGCTATACAGAGCTCTTCTTCCGGTCTGGCAAAGGAACTCAGACCTAAACACTTGCCTTTGGTTGAACCATTACCAGTAGTTTTGAGGCTGAGTTGATGTGCAAGGAACTACCAATTTTTTTAAAAAGAGCCTTGGTGGGGAACTTGATAACCCAGATTTTGAGTGTGTCAATTTCTTCAGACCCCGAATGTGACTGGACACAATTTACTTTTTTCTAATGTACTTATAACCCATGTGAGTACTTACCAGTCTGATCCTGATGGTTCCTATACACCTCAGGGTTAGCTATTGGACTTTGGACTTGTGCTGTAGAAAGAAGAAACTATTTGCATTTGAAAAGACCTCTTCTCAAGCAGCAAAGTTCAAGAGATTAAACTGCTGTGTCACTTTTGTCAACACAAACTTTGTGTCTTATTTTTGTTTAAACTTGACTTGTTTTTACATCAGAAAATGTAGTTCCAGGAAAGTATTCCTGTAAATGGATTAGGAAACACAGAGTCAACTCTGTTTATTGAAGGTAATCTATTGAACTTTTTAAGGAAATGGATTCACAGATCAGTTTATGGCTCCATTTCGTGCATGAATGACATATCTATAAATCGAGAGACATGATGGATGAGGTAATATTACTGTCTCATATCCTGAAACCAACACGGCAACAACAACACTGCAAATATCTGTATGCTGTAAGGCACTGATGTCTGGAAGATGGTGAATATATATGGTATAAACCAAACCCTAACTCCAGGGTTGCTGGAACAATTTGTATAGAGGGAGTGCTGAGAGCCACTGAACCAAACGGTAATCCCTGTACACACAGGCGCTGGCTTCTAATTTTCCCTAGGGGTAGGCAAACCCTTCTCAGCCCCAGGCTCCGCCCGAACTCCACCCCTTCCTCCAAGCCCCCACCCCGCCTCTTCCTGCCCCTGCTCCACCCCCAGCCCCACCCCCACCCATCCCTTCCCACAAGGCCCCACCCCACCCCACCTCTTCCCAGCCTCTTTCCACCCCCTCCCCCGAGCGAGCCCTGTCCCCGCTCCTCTCCCTCCATCCCAGCGCCTCCTGCATACCGCTGAACAGCTGTTCCATGGCATGCAGGAGGCGCTGGCAGGGAGGAGGAGGAGTTGATCAGTGGGGGCTTCAGGTGGGTGGAAGGGGAGCTTAATTTTTTTCCACAGGTGCTCCAGCCCTGGAGCATCCACGGAGTTGGCGCCTATGCCTGTATATGATGAAAACCACTTCAAGCCAGGGGATGCTGCTGCAGCACCCCGAGTTCTCGCACCTGTGCCTAACTCCTTTTCTTTACAGAGCTTAGTTCCGTGGGCTGTCTCTGAACACCAGACCACACTGCCTCTCGGATGGTCCAAGGAGCTCGGAAAAGAGTATTTCCCTGTCATCATTAGCAGTAGCGGTCAGACACAAGGTTTGTAGGGCTGTGGCAGTGTTGGGGCACAGGACAGTCCTTGAGCCAGCAGATAGAAAGGAGGAGACTAGAGAGCGCAACCCCCCAGGATGCCCATGGCATGAAGAGTTATGGGCCGAAACAGAGCTATGGAGGTGACCACCCCCCCGCCAGCGGTGATTGCTATGGGTGAAGAATGAGCGGACCCCACAAGCGGAATCTGGAGTATGACAAAGGGAGCCCCGCCGGGCAGCTCCTCCAGTAATGAGGGAAAGAAAACACCTTCCTCTCAGGTAAGGGGGGAGATGTGTGACAGAGTGCTGGGAAACAGCAACTGAGGCTGCACTCTGGGCACTGTAACAACAGCAGTTGCTCTGGAGTAGCCCTGATTAGGAAGAGCTGTGCCTGACTGGTGGATTGGGATGGGTGGAGGAGCATTAGCGAGCTAGCCCTTTACCCAAGAGGTAGAAAAGGCCACGTGTGGATTTATTCTCATATAAACCTGAAGAAAAAGGGAACCCTAAGCTATTGTTTAGTAGTATTCACTTGCTGAACCAAACTATAATATTCATGGACATTGGCAGAACCCACCAAGGAGTATTTAACAAACAACTGGTGATATCCTATATGCAATTTCCCAGTATAAGGGACAAAGAAAAAGACTTGGATGAGAGACTAATTGTAGATGACAGGTTTCAGAGTAGCAGCCGTGTTAGTCTGTATCCGCAAAAAGAACAGGAGGACTTGTGGCACCTTAGAGACTAACACATTTAGTTGAGCGTAAGCTTTTGTGAGCTACAGCTCACTTCATCGCATGCAACTTCATCCGATGAAGTGAGCTGTAGCTCACGAAAGCTTATGCTCAAATAAATTTGTTAGTCTCTAAGCTGTCACAAGTACTCCTTTTCTTTTTAATTGTAGATGGTAACTAACCCCCATACTAACTGATTCAGTTAGCAAATGCGGGAGTGGCATGTCAGGGGTTAATTTTGATCGAGGCATGTGTGATGTCATTTATTTGTATTTAGAAATGGCAACGTAGACGTATTACTAAGGAATAATTGATAGAGGGTTTAATGTTGAAATTGAAAGACCTACATTTTATAAGGCCAAGAAAACCTCTGGGTGATCTTTGAGAGGTACAAATTAGTGCTTTGTTTCCTTTCTGGTGATTAGTTTACAGGTTTATGCTGCCTACTGGAACCCTTATCTATTTTTTGGAAAGAGCAATAAATTCTGTGAAAGGAGGACAGCCAGACAGCCTTCTTTCATCCTTGAAACTATCCCAGCTGTGAAGCTCACAGGGAAGAATTTATCCTCTGTTTCACCCCTCTGGGGTTGTTTTGGTTTCCACCTTTTTTAAGTTGTACAGATTCCGATCATTTCGAATCTAAAGGGATTGTTACCTTTCCAAGATCATAATATTGCATTCGTAATTGGTATAATATGAAATATGTGACAACAACAAAATAAATGTCCACTGTAGACATCTCATGTACTGTATAGGGATAATAAAAGAATACCATAACCTAGGCATCTCTACCAGACAGACAAGTAACTATTCTGGCAGATTTGCTAAAGTTGCTTTTAAGAGAGTCATAATTAAATCTTCACCAAGGATGTTGGAAGAGCGGGATAGCAGTTGGTGTTGACATAAAACAGATCCTCAGATTGGTTTGGGGACAACTTTTGCTTGTCTCTAAACAAGCAGAACCCCAAGGGTCACTCACTAGTACAAGCCATCATTTAAAAGACTCCTGGTAAGATGTAAATGAATATAAAAGTTTTTGGTGAAGTCCTAAGATTTTCAAGTTGGGAACCACTAGCTTAAGTGTAACTTTTATCATCTTTGTAAAATAAAAACCCAGTAGCCCAAAGAGAGATTGTGATCGTTATGTGAGAAATCAAACTGACAACAAATATTTCTTTGTATGATTATTTCTGAAGTTCTAAGTATAGTGCTGTGGGTTAAATTTCACTAAATATCCAAGTTAAAATAGTTATAAATTTAATTGTAATTAGTTACTATTGTTTTAAGAATTGTAATAAAGTTGTTTAGTATCAGTGAGATGCTGAGTTACATATACATGCTTTTACATATGGGAGTGTCCTTTAACAATTACATGGAGTTATGTTTTTGTATTAGAAAATAGGATTAATTATAATCAAGTTGTTTATTGTATTAATTTTGGTTAATGAACAAATGTTTAATTTGAAATGAAAAAAAGCATTTTAGTGTTTGGCATTGGAATGTTAATTTGATAGCTAACTCTGGAAGTTATCTAATGTAGAACAAAATTGGGCATCAAATTTCCCATGCTGGAGGCTGGAATAAATAAACTCACCTGGAATCACTGTTCCCTCTAAGCTGTGCGCATGTGTGCGCACACACAGATCCTAAACCCCACGCACCCGGCGAAACACCCTGCGCACAAAAATTTGCACAGAAGAAATTTTTTGCGCACACGGCCTGTCAAAAATTTGCACAGAAGACATTTTCTGCGCACACGGCCTATCTAAAATTAGGGGGAACATTGTCTGGAATTAAAGTTAGTTTAAGATTAAAAGGAACTTTTAAGAGTATAGTACTATTCAATACACTGCAAAGGGTATAGTACTATTTCAATATACTGTTACAGCTTCTTGTTGAATATAACAATAAGAATTAAGGGAAAACAGAATGAAAATAGTAATAATTCAGTTTGTATTATATTTTCAATTATCATTGAGAGTTCTGATATTCTAAAAGGAACTAAGGGCTTGTTGACACCGGAAATGCTTCAGCAGCCCAATTGCAGTGCTGTAGTGGTGTCACTGTAGGACTTCAGTGTAGACACTACATACGCTGATGGGAAGAGTTCTCCCGTCAACATAGGACATTCACCTCCTCAAGAGGCAGTACTAGGTCAGTGGACGAATTCTTCTGTTGACCATGAGCTGTCTACACTGGGAGTCAGGTCAGCTTACCCATGACACTCAAAGGTGTGGATTTTTCACATCCCTGAGTGACATAGCTGGGTCAACTTAATTTTTTAGTGTAGACCGGACCTAAGAATATGCCAAAAGACAAACCTTGGTGAGATTGTGATGGCATCAGCTGAATGATGGGAAAGAATGCATAATACCTGACTTGTTTATGTGATAAAATGTATCACCTGTTGTCTGCAGGAGGATCATCCCCAAAATTTGCATTGTTCAGTGGTAAGTGTCAACATTAGAAACAGATACTAAAGGGTGTGATCCAAACCTATCAGTGCAGATGAATGGAAAACGTATTCATAAAAAGCAGATTCTACCACCAGTTGGTAGAAGAGCAGCCTTAGCTGAAAATCCTGAGGAAAGAATCTTTTTGTTCTGGATCCAGAAAGCTCTTCCCACTTCCTTTAGAAGTAGTCGTGAAAGGTCAACTTCCTCGCCCTAAGCGAGAGGAATTTCTTTAACTGAGTCCTTCATAGACAAAACTTATGGAGGATTCGGGTACACTGGTCCAAAGCTGCCTTGGGAGAAAGAAACTTTCCTAAAGGAAGGACAATCCAGTGGTTAGGCTATTAGCCTGGGATTCAGAAGACCTGCATTTAATTCTCTGCTCCACCATCAAGGGGGTAAGTCATTTAGGGGTACATCTATGCGGCAATAAAAAACCCAGGGCACTGAGTCTCAAAGCGTGTGTCAGCAGTCTTGGGCTTGCGGGGCTCAGTCTGCACGGATTAAAATTGCAGTGTAGACAATCAGGCTCGCTCCAGCCTAAGACTGAACATCTACATTGCTTTGTATAGTTCCACAGCCCAAGCTATAGGAAAGTGAAGAGTTCTAGCACTCAGTGCCAACAGTCCCGGTAAAACACCAGAGTTAAAGCGTTCATTTTCATTATCTCTGATAGTTTAATTGTTAACCTGCAGCCATTCCAGCCAAAGTCCAACATCCAAAGATTTGCAGTAATGCTCATAATACCAAACAGGAACTTCTGTGACTTTTATTCACAACTGGCACAAGCTCATGTGAGAGCAGCAAAGTACTACAATAGATTTTTGCAGCACATTCCAAAAGTTCATGGCATTAAAGCCTAATTTTCAAACCCAGCCTCCATCTGCAATCAATTGTGTGCATCTATACCCAAATACATACACACACTGGCATGATGCCCAATTACTTTTGTATGTGCATATTCTAGCACCTGCACCAATGTGTGTTCACGTGTGTAGGTATGCATGAATGCTAGATTGTGCACACATAAAAGGGGCCAAGTAAGTGCCCCACCATTGAAAATCAGGCAATTAAATGTTATCATTTAAATCTGCATCTCTGCTAGGCCTGCCAGCCAGAGTAGAAATTAGTGCTAATTGGGCTGTGAGCGACGTGGGTATGTGTCCATTGGAGGCAGAACTGAGATCCGGCAGTATCCCAACACACTACGCCTAGACTAGTGAACAGCCAGCGTATCCAGTCACCACCAATCTGGAGCACAGATTAACCAATATATCCTAGAACCGAAAGATTCTGTGTCTAATGGCAAACCACCCCAAGTCAGCTGGCCCACCAGGGTGTTAAAATATGCTATTAAAATGATGTAAGTATCCCTACACTGGATCATCTCTTAAACTGATTGACACCAGTTGATCTCCACTGACTTCCGTGGAGCTACTCCTGCTTGTGAATCTGTCCCACTGTGTTTATTCTCCAAGGGTCAATTTTTCCGCAGGTTTCGCTAAATTTGCCGTCACTTACCCTGTCCTAGCCATGAATTTGACTCTGTTTCCTGCATTTCTTCTTGCCACAGGTACACAAGAGGGAAACTATTCTATCCACAAAAATCAATCCCATGTGCCTTGCCCAAGATGAAGAGTTTGTTTTCTCTTTAAACTGATCATCTCTTCAAAGCTCTACTCTTTAAACTGATCATCTTTGTTCTTTTGTAACACAAGTTAAGCAGGTTCTCTGAGCCTAAGGAAATCTATGTGAGCATTTCATCTAGCTTACTTGCCTGTACAGATTCAGTAACTGAAAACACCTTCAAAGTCAACTCCGCTTTAATCTCCATTTTGTCCTAGTACATTACCATGGCTCTGTTGTAAAGGTGTAATATATGGTATTTGAAATGCCATGGGTGATATAACACCATTGATTATTTTTCAATCAGAGCCTCACCATTAAAATCATTGGGAAGTGCTGTTTAAAAATCAGTGGTGTAATATGGCCCCATCAGACCCACCATTCCGACCAATAGAGGTATCTGTTCATTCTACATTCCCAAAGGATCCACAGTATCTATCCCTTAGCCTCAGGATATCTGTAACCAGCTTTGTCATAGAAGTGAAGATTTTTTTCTCCCCTAGCGTTATGCTGTTTCTCCTCTTGGAACCAAAACTATTCATCCCAGGGCAAGAAGTACTGGAGACATCCTTATTTAAAGGATCTTTCCAATTCCCCTTCTATCACAAGATCCTTTTAACTACGGAGGCCCTGTTGTCTTTCAAGACAAGTTAGACAAAATAGTCTGTAAAAAGCCAAGCTCTTCTGAGCTAAATTCAAAATTGTTTTCATTTGCTCGGTGAAACATAGTGTCTAAGTACAAAAGAAATTGTGCATGGCTCAGAACTTCAATCAAGACCGGCACCTGTAAAAATGAAATTCACTGATTGCTTTGACTTGCAAATGTTTCCACTCAGAAAAGAAGCTTTGGTTCAGTTTTTGGGGGTCTTCATCAGACACTGGGACTGCCATCCAGGTGCAATTTGACTACAATAGTATAAAAAGAAATGTGAAACCGCTGATGTACACGATCAATTCTTCTTGCATAAATACAGAAGAGCAAAGGATTGCTTAGATACTATATTCCAGTAATTGCACCTGTACAATTCTCACTTTCCTGCCTGCCAGTGATTAGTAATGTTGATTCAGGTTATTGACTTATGATCATCACCCAGGGGAGTCATTGTTTGCCTTTGGAGGTAACAATATGTGCTCTTGGGATTAGCGTGCTGATTTAAAACACGCATGTTTACACATTCAGTCTAATAATAATATGTATGTTATGTGCACTGGCAAGTGTCCAGATCTTGCCACATCATCCTCTGTAACTCCTCTAAGAGCTGAACTTTTCTTTCTGGCCTAGATCCTCAGAGATATTTAGACACCTAACTCCCATTGAAATCCCTACAGCTCAGACTCTCATCCAGTCCGTCATTATCTCATGTCTTGATTACTGTCATTCTCCCCTCTAGCTCCTTGTTTCCTACACTGCACCCCTCAGTCCATTAAAATCACAGCTTCTCGGATCACCTTCCTTGCTTGAATCACTCCTCAAGCTCCCTGCCATCAGGAGAGCAAGAGAGAGAGAGCGAGAGAGAGCATCTTACATTCCCTGGCATTGTGTGCAACAGTATTTATGCATGGATACAAAGGCAGACAGTAACATCTCTGTGAAAATCATGCAGTATTGAATGACAACAACAAATCAGTCCATCCGCCCATTCCCTCAAACACCGCCACCACCCCACACACATGGCATATTTAAGCAGAAATGTGCTAGCATAAGCCAGTTTACTAGACAGAGCTACCTCTCAGGTGATGCTGAAGCAGAGGAAAACCTACATAGGTTCTTCCATGCCACCCACCACTGGGGCATCTGACCATGGCCTCTATTTTCCAAAAAGCAGATTTGCCATAGTATAAAGGGTGAGGCTCAGTGGCACTCAGCATTTTCCGCCTGCTTCTGGGCAATTTTCTTAGCTTGAGCTAGGAACTTGGGCGTCAAAAGGGAATCCCATCATTCCCGTGCAGCCTGAGCCATACTCTTCCAGTAATAAACCTACTTGTTTTGGTGGCAGCTCACGAAATTCTGTTAACAGCTGAAGTAATCATTGTGCAAAGAATAAACCCAATGGCTTCACTAGTTTAAAACATCTTCCTTACAGTGCAGCTGCTGGGACAAAACACCATTTCAGGGTGTTAAATCGCCTACCTGCAGCAGCCATGGAGCACAGCTGGACTCTGTGTCTCCCCTTCCTCAGTGGAGACGCTCTCACCCTGCAACTAGGCTCTTGCGCATGGCACTAGGGAATCTGCTGAGCATGCTTCAGAGAGTTTGCCCCAGACAGCTTACCTGCACATGAGCTGAAGCTACCATATTTGGATCTGGATTTCAAAAACTCCAAAGCTGAAGGGTGTCTGGGTCTGAGGTTTTGTTTCAGACCATTCTAAAGAAAAATGGACTGTTAAAAATTCTGATCTAGACCTGCATTCACAATTCTGACACCTTCAAAATTCAGAAGTGCTTGGATCTGGATACTGGAGTTTGACCCAGGAGTCCTTTTCCAGATGTCTGATTATCAACCTGCTAAGAAAGGAATGAAAAAGCCCTTAGCTCAAAGTTTGTTCACTAGCCCTTCCCCTCCATTCCTGGCATTCACCCAGGGGAATCAGGAACTTCTGTTGTCAGGGATGGAGAGGCTGGTCCATAGGGAGCTGGCGCTCCATGACTGACCTCAGAAACAGACTGGTCAACCAGATAAGATGTGTAAAAGGAGCCAAGCAAAGCTAGATATCCAGCTAGTCCTATCGGAAGAGGGCAAGAGTCAATGGAGATAACAGCAAATATGAGCCCCAGGAGAATACGGGATGGATTGCAGAGGATTGCAAGGGACAATAGGAATCGAGAGGACCTGCAGCCAGAGGGAACAGGGGATAGTGGAGAATTGCGCCATCGCCAGGAAAAGGCAGGTCTGTATGATTGGGGACTCCTTACCGAGAAGAATAGACAGGCCTGTAACAAGGGCTGATCCAGAGAACAGAAGGGTGTGCTGTCTCCCGGGTGCTGAGATATGGGATGTGGACCTGAGGCTGAAGAGGATCCTAACAGGAGCGGGAAAGAATCCACTGATTGTCCTTCATGTGGGAACAAATGTTACTGCTAGATTCTCATCAGAACAAGTAGGGGTAAAGTGAGAGAGGCCAAAAAGCCATGTAGAGTTGGACCTTGCCAAGGGAATTAAAACCAATAGTAAAAGGTTCTATAGCCATATAAATAAGAAGAAAACAAAGAAAGATGACGTGGGACTGCTAAACACTGAGGATGGAATGGAGGTTAAGGATAATCTAGGCATGGCCCAATATCTAAACAAATACTTTGCCTCAGTTTTTAATGAGGATAATGAGGAGCTTAGGGATAATGGTAGGACGACAAATGGGAAGGAGGATATGGAGGTAGCTATGACCACATTTTGGTAGAAGCCAAACTTGAACAGCTTAATGGGACTAAATTGTGGGGCCCAGATAATCTTCATCCAAGAATATTAAAGGAATTGGCACATGAAATTGCAAGCCCATTAGCAAAAATTTTTAATGAATCTGTAAACTCAGGGGTTGTATTGTATGACTGGAAAATTGCTAACACAGTTCCTATTTTTAAGGGAAAAAATGTGATACAGGTAACTACAGGCCTGTTAGTTTGACATCTGTAGTATGCAAGGTCTTGGAAAAAATTTTGAAGGAGAAAGTAGTTAAGGACATTGAGGTCAATGGTAATTGGGACAAAATACAACATGGTTTTACAAAAGGTAGATTGTGTCAAACCAACCTGATCTCCTTCTTTGAGAAGGTAACAGATTTTTTAGACAAAGGAAATACAGTGGATCTAATTTACCTCAATTTCAGTAATGCATTTGATACATTTCCACATGGGGAATTATGAGCTAAATTGGAAAAGATGGGGATCAATATGAAAATTAAAAGGTGGATAAGGAACTGGTTAAAGGGGAGATTACAATGGGTCACACTGAAAGGTGAACTGTCAGGCTGGAAGGAGGTTATTAGTGGAGTTTCTCAGGGATCGCTTTGGGGACCAATCTTATTTAATCTTTTTATTACTGACCTTGGCACAAAAAGTGAGAATGTGCTAATAAAGTTTGCAGATGACACGAAGCTGGGAGGTATTGCCAATACAGAGAAGGACCGGGCTATCATACAGGAGGATCTGGATGACCTTGTAAACTGGAATAATAGTAATAGGATGCAATTTAATAGCGGAAAGTGCAAGGTCACGCATTTAGGGATTAATAACAATAATTTTTGTTATAAACTGGGGATGCATCACTTGGAAATAACAGAGGAGGAGAAGGACCTTGGAATATTGGTTGATCACAGGATGACTATGAGCTGCCAATGTGATATGGCTGTGAAAAAAGCTAATGCGGCCTTGGGATGCATCAGGGGAGGTATTTCCAGTAGAGATAAGGAGGTGTTAGTATCATTATACTAGGCACTGGTGAGACCTCATCTGGAATATTGTGTGAAGTTCTGGTCTCCCATGTTTAAGAAAGATGAATTCAAACTGGAACAGGTACAGAGAAGGGCTACTAGGATGATCCAAGGAATGGAAAACCTGTCTTATGAACGAAGACTCAAAGAGCTTGGCTTGTTTAGCCTAACCAAAAGAAGGCTGAGGAGAGATATGATTGCTCTCTATAAATATATCAGAGGGATAAATACCATGGAGGGAGAAGAATTATTTAAGCTCAGTACCAATGTGTACACAAGAACAAATGGATATAAACTGGTGTTAGCCGACGGCCAAGGATGTTTGGTGAGGTGCCAGCTATGCCCGTTTATACCATCCGTGACTTTAACCGCTAGGACGCACTGTCCCTTCGTGGCGGGCAGCCCGGGCTAGGCTGACGGGTGCCCCAAGGTCCTAACCACCCGTGACTTTAACTGCTAGAGCTCAGAGCTCCTTCGCAGCGGGCAGTCAATACTGACTGACAGGTGCCCCAATGGCAGCACTAAGAGCCTCTCCACACCCGTGACTTTAACTGCTAGAGCTCAGAGCTCCTTCGCAGCGGGCAGCCAGGATTGACTGACAGGTGCCCCAAGAGTTTGCCCCGTGGAGGCGGCACAACTCAACGCTAGGCTCTTAGTACTCTCACCTAATGGCCAGGCTTTAGAGCCAAAACGGCTGAGGTTCTTTAATTGTGTTGGCTGCTTTACAGTAAACCAGAGAAAACAAGTCAGGCTTATGCATAAATGGTTACCAAAATTTATTAAGCTAAATTCTAATCATGTGGTTACAAAATTGCTAGTGCCTACTTATTTAAATGTAGAGATGTTACACATACAAACAAGTTACAAAACTGAAGCCACAATCCCAAAGAAAGAAAACAAAGTATAGAGCTCTATTTCAAAATATGTGTACACTAAAGATAGGAGATCAGGTGTGGGTGCTTCTTACCCTCCTTGCATCTCTCGATTCCAGCGGTGCCAAGCCAGGATCGGTCACTCAATTCCGCGGAAAGACGAATAAGGGACAAGGCGTAGGGACCCTCTTAGCTGCAGAAGCCTTGGGAGGCTGTCACTTATCTGACCAGCAGATAGATAGTGAAAAGCACTCAAAAATCATGGTGCTGTAGGTCCCCTACTTATACCTCTGTACTCCTTTATTCTCTTTCTCCTTTCTTATGCCAAATTGAGGCTGGTCTGTCGGGGTGACGCCAGCTTTTGCAAGAGTAGTTTACACTTGCAAGGGAGAGAAACAATAAGTTTCGACTACTGGACATTTCTTTTATCAGGGTAAATATTTTCCCACCTAGGATGTTGGTGTGTGTGCATCACCCTATTTAGTAGGGGCTAAGAGCCATGTCTGTCACAGGGCCTCTGCCTGCTGTGAGCTTAATCCTTGTATCTGCTCCCAGAGGCACATTGTAGCAGCACACCTGTGCTTTTCACAGCTTCAAAGGCTGTGCTGGAATATATGTTAAGTGCCCTGTTCCGGCTTCCTCCTGTGTTTCCAGCAATGCTGGTCTGAGAAGGGGGGGGGCTGGCTGTCTGGCTACAACTGGCCATCAGGAAGTTTAGATTTGAAATTAGATGAAGGTTTCTAACCATCAGAGGAGTGAAGTTCTAGAACACCCTTCCAAGGGAAGCAGTGGGTGCAAAAGACATATCTGGCTTCAAGATTAAGCTCGATAAATTTATGGAAGGGATGATATGATGGGATAGCCTAATTTTGGCAATTAATTGATCTTCAACTGTTAGCAGTAGATATGCCCAATGGCCTGTGATGGGATGTGAGATGGGGTGGGATCTGAGTTACTACAGAGAATTCTTTCCTGGGTCTCTGGATGGTGAGTCTTGCCCACATGCTCAGGGGTTAGCTGATCGCCATATTTGGGGTCAGGAAGGAATTTTCCTCCAGGGCAGATTGGCAGAGGCCCTGGGGGGTTTTCGCCTTTCTCTGCAGCGTGGGGCACGGGTCACTTGCTGGAGGATTCTCTGCACCTCAAAGTCTTTAAACCACAATTTGAGGACTTCAAATAGGTTAGAAGACATAGGTTAGAGGTTTGTTACAGGAGTGGGTGGGTGAGATTCCGTGGCCTGCATTGTGCAGGAGGTCAGACTAGATGATCATAATGGTCCCTTCTGATATTAAAGTTTATGATTCTATGAATACCTTGTGAATAAGAATCCTAATTTCCAACATGTATTTCCCTTCAAGGCCTCATGAATGGGAGAGACAAGGTGGGTGAGGTACTATCTTGTACTGGATCAACTTCTGTGGGTGAATAAGCAAGCTTTCCAACTCTTCTTCAGGTCTGTGTAAGCTCAAAAGCTTGTCTCTTTGGTCCAATACAAGATATGACCTCACCTATCTTGTCTACCTAATATCCTGGGACCAACACAGCTACAACAACAGCAATCATGAATGGGAGGGACAGGTACCTTTCCCTCCCTCTTCAAACCATGGCTTCCTAGGAGCTGGAGTAACTATTATTTCCTTTGTGGGCACAGGCAGGGGTAAAGGAGGGTTTTCTTGAACTTCCTTCTTCCTGGTCAGCAGTTTGACTGTCATTTTTGGTTTCAGAGATTCAATGATGGATTAACTTTTACTTGGAACAGGGTCTCTGTTGGTTTCTACTGATCTCTGTTAGTCGGAAGACTGGTAGCTCTGGGAAAGGGTAGCCCATGGATCCTTTGTTCTGTTCCAAAAGTGAATTGTCAGCTGCTACCAGTAGGACCCAGAAGAAAAATTTCAACTTGAATGTCCACAAAGGTTTATGTTCTTCTAAACCAGTTCTCTAGTAAACAGGTTGATTTCAATGGGCACTAGGCACTGAAATACCTTTGAGGGCCTCGGCCCACATGTAACCTACCATAGGCACTAATGGGAGCTGAGGCTAAGCCCCTAATCCTGCTTTAGGTGAACTTCTTTATGCAAAGCAGTATATGTTTTGCTATTTTTCATTCTTGTTAGTTTAAAATGAGTTATTCCACTTGTCTATCTATATTAATCCCAACACCTCAGGTGACCTGGTACATTGGATTATTATGCCTGCAATATTTGGTTTGTTGCCGTGTTTTTGCACCTGTATTGGCTCCAGGATATGAGAGAGACAAGGTGGTGGAGGTAATATCTTTTATTAGATCACTTCTGAAGCCACCTTGTTTTGCTTTTGACGTTCCTATTTGTGATTCAGGACACTGCGGCTTTGTGATCTGTATTCTGTCTGGATGGTCTTTCTATTTATCTACCAAGCTGCCATGCGAATTTAATCTGTTTCCTTGAGGTCGAACTCCTTTCATCTTATAGGTGAGCAAAAGAAAATTGATAGCTTTAAACTCTCTTTGAATTTTGTGGCTCAGCTGGGGGGGAAACTGACCCTCTCTTTATAAATTGTGAAGCAGAATTGTCTTCACTGCAAATTTGCGCCATTCTGTCACACTGAACTCCACTTAATGCATAATGTCAAATGTGCAGACAAACTAGAAGATAATGAATGTCATTGAATGAGTATTAATGATACTATTATCAATTATTATTGTCCCAAATGTTTCCTGTCTCCTTTCCTTAGGGCGGTATTTTCAAAAGAATTCAGTTATTGGCCTAATGCTGCTGCCATTAAAATCAATGGGAATTTTACCACTGACTTCAATGGAAGCATATTTAGGCCAATGCTAGATGGATTGGAAAATCTCACGCTGGTGACACACTGTGACGTTAAGAACAGCCCCAGGGCAGAGGGCTAGGGGCACCAAAATATCTGGTAATGAATTGTAGCTGGCTTAACCAGTTCAAGTGTACCCCAAGTCTTTAATGTCATGAAATGTATCTGGTAAGTGTCATGCAAGGTGTCAGTGAAAAGCTCGTGACTCACTGGTTATTAATATCATTGTGTGATGTAGATGCAAGCATCTGATGCAAAGTTATGGACATCAACTGAAATTATAATTCTTAAAATGTGTTTTCCAGCCACGCAGGAATTAATCTACCTTAGACAAAGGAATGTCATTTCCCCACCTGGAAATGACTTCCAAAGTACTTGGAAAGACAATGAGAATGTATTTACATGCCACATAAACAGACCCATCAAGCTAACAGGGATGTGAAGGCAATTGTTACACTATGGGGTGGGGGAAGGAGATTGGCAATCACATGTCTAATGTTCATTCAGTTGCACCAGAGGGGGCAGAAACTAAATAATTTGCATTTTAGCAGATAACCCAAGCAGGGGAAGATGCAGCAGAACACGCCCTTCAAGACAGACTCCATGTTGCCTACTTCGCAGCTGGAAATAGACTTTTGTCTGGATGTCTCCTTCAGAAGAATCCTCTTCAAAGATTCAATGGACGATAAAAGAGAGGAGTCCAGAAACCCAATTTATCATCTATCCTTCACCTAAGAAGACAAGGGTACCAGCCTTTTGACTTTGGAGGATATATCCTGATCCAGGAGCGCCATCAGCCATTTTGATGGAAACACATGCTGAGGATTTTACTTTGAACCAAGTTTTCTTTGCTAATTTTTAGTTAGTAGAAAGCATTTTATCTATATTTCTCTTGTCACAATTGCCGACTTTAACCCTTATGCTTGTACTCCCTAACACCTCTGTCTTTGAAATGAAAATTCACTTGTTTTACTTTTAATTTAAACCAGTCCAGAGCTGTGTTTGAACTGAACATTTTGGTAACTCCAGTTAAAGTAACAAACTGTTGGATGTTGACTCTTTAAAGAGTAATGAACATTACCATTCTGCTGATTGTCCGGGACAGGGCTGGATATTTCATAATACGTGTTTGGGGGGAAATTCTGGGCTGGGGAAAGTGTGAAGTCAGTTGTTAACCAAGACTAGTGGAGACGAGTGGAAATCCGTGGTATTGCAGGCAGGCTTCTGGATCCAAAACATTGGACCAGGACTGCCCAATACACAGACATAAAGTGCATGTTTGTTTCTGACTGTGGACATTCCCAGCAGAGAGCTTAAACAAAGTTTTAAGGCATTTAAAGGTTATAGGGTCAGAGTTGACAACTCTCCACTGGTTTGGATTGCACCTCAGAATGTAACACACATCACATCAATGCTATTTCATCTAATGAAGGATCTTAGTGTAACCCCCCACCCACCATAAATCAGTAGACTTGCCCCTCTCAGACCAACTTAAGCCCTGGTGTAAGTGGGCGTAACTCCTTGGATTTCACTAGCTCCACATGCACTGCTCAAAAAATTAAGAAGAAAAACCACAAAGACTAAATGTCAGACATTTGGGAGAAAAGGAGAATCGTAACAGAGAGCTAGATACTCTCCTGTTTTCTGGTTGTTTGTACTGCTCAGGTGTTGCCACATAATCAGCAATATGCCCTAATAAGATGGATGGAGATTATGCCTGTTTAGGGGAATCCCCAGGAGGCATAAAGTCAGTATAGCCAGCTCTATGCCAGCAGCTTCTGCCCCCCTGCACTGCAGGCATGTGGGCAGGGTGGAGAAGCTGGGAGTTGGGTCACTGCAGTGATCCTGAACTGATCTAAATTCTATCTGAGCCAGGCCCTGGATTGAGCACAGTTTGAGCAGAAGTCCTATATCACTCCCAGGAGAGAATGCTTCTAGAGTGGAGCCAGGAATCTGAGTAGGGGAAATAGTAGGGCTGGATTAACTTGTAATTCCTGGCATGAGTGTGAAGGATGCACTGGAGAGAACTGAGAAATCGTAGCAATGTACTTATTTTTAAAGCAAAATAATTTTCTCCCTTCTTTACAGAGCCATTTGGGTTGCGGGTGGATAAGTAGCAGAAGGAATTACAGGTGGGTTGATTCTTCTCTCACTTATCCTCATGCAGGTGCAGAGCAAGGAGGAGCATCACTGAAATCAATGGAGTTACACCAATGTAAGTCAGAGAGGGATCTGGCCTTATACGGTGCCTAGAGGATGCAGGCATTTTATCACTATCTCTAGGTATCATTTAAATAATTAGTTGATGATGGTAAAGCACTCTGAAGATGACAAGCCCTGGATAAGTGCTGGGTATTATTATTTATTATTAGCTGTCAGTGATCACAGGTTTTGAGTTCCTTTCAAACTTTTCTTTTCAAAACTCTGCCCTCCTTCCATCTCTCCTCTGCCCCCCCGAGAACTCCTCCTTCTTGGAGTGCGTCAACCAACTTTATAGACATGTACTGGTCCATTTTATTGCTCAGAAGGCCAAACCCATGCTGGATGGTTGCAATTGCATCACGTCTATCATTTGGTTACATTGCTTGGACAAGTATTGAAACATTTTTCATCAAGATCACTTTGTACAAAAATGTAACCGACAGAGAAAAACTAAAGGACTAAACCAAATTAAATAATAAAAGTGAAATCTTGGCTCCTGTTCACGTATCAGAGACTTTTCTTATTGAGTTTTACTGGGAAGGGAGGGGCATTAGGGGTTTTTTTAAGAACCAAGAGTAAAATGTTCAAAAATGCCTAAATGACTTAGGAGCCTACAGGCTTGTCTGCATGACAAAGCCACGCTAGTTGAACTAAAGGTAAGGTGTGATTTTAAACCAATGTACTTAACACTGTGCAAACCCCTGTTTGAATGAGTGACTTATTTCTGTTTAGCTTAAGTTGATTAGGAATTGGCTTAAACTAAACAAAACTATGTCACTTTTAAACCAAAATGAGTGTCCACACAGGGACAGAAAGAAGGATCATATGAGGGAAAAGGCTAGGTGGGTAAACTCTTCCCATCACAGCTGAAGACAGGTCAGTGAAGAAATGGAATTGTTAACCTTTATCTCTAGACCTCCACTGGTACATGCAATTTCTGTGGTATATTCGCCTGTGTTCTCTCATTACTGATTCAGTCAGGTGTCAGCAGTGCTTTCTGGATATCCATAGTATTTCTCCAGGGCATTTGTGTTCTTTTACATTTGGAGTTAATAGGTAGGCAATTGCCTACCCAGGCTCTGAAAGTCCTGAGTTCTGAGCAGTACCTTCGGTGACATTAGTAGCACTGGGCATATTAATGTTCTCGAGGTCTGTGAACCCTTGCATGCTTTATATTCATTGGCTTCTTTCAATATTTACATGTATCAGTAATAATTGCAGTTGGCTCTGTATTTACAGCATCTATCATGCAGTGTTTGTTTTGTTCTTAGTGGTGCAGTGACTGACTGAATTCCCAGACTCTTCTCCTCCCCTTGACTAATGGAGGACGGACTGCTCTGTGACTGTGTTCTTAACGACAGGCTCGGAAGCACTTTGCCTAAAGAATAATTATGGAAGGAAATTACTGTGCTGAATCTTTCCTTTGCCTCCTCTCAGAAGAGTAATGAGGCATAGGTGATGCATGGGTGGGGAGAGGGGAATCATGGGGGGGGGTGTCAAGTGCCCTCCCAGATTTCTTGGGGGTGGGGCTGGAAGAGCGGCTCTGTCCTCCTCTGAGGCTCCCCCCCCAACCCCCCAGCACGCTTGACTTCCATCCCTGGCAGCAATACCCGGGTGGGGAGCAGAAGCGCAGGACCAGCCTCTTCTCATGCCGGCCAGGGGGGCTAGAACAATTGGTATTGTGGGGGTGCTAAGAGTCATTGAACCGCCCTGTAAACCTTGTATCTGATGGAAAACACTTCAAGCCAGGGGGTGCGGCAGCACCCCCAGCATCCCTACCTCCAGCACCTAGGACACCGGCCACTCTGCGGTGCTGCTCTGTGCAGCGTGGCGGCTGCCTGCGAGAGCCCAGTTGGGGAGCCTGACTTCTCTGCTCCCCTCCCAGGGCTGGCTGCCAGGGACAGGGGCTGAACATGCTGGGGGAGGGTTGGAGGTGCAGTGGGAGAAGGACAGCATCCCCAGGTAACTCTGGTGAGGAGGGGAGAGAGCAGTGGTCACCTGGCTAGTCACAGGTTGGGGGGGGGGCACTAGGGAAGGCTCTGGGAGCAGGTTCCCTGGCCTCTGCACTGCCAGGCCCAGAGGCACGTGCTCCCTGCTCTTGTGGCTCCAGCCTCCCAGGAGCTGGTGGGATTGGCTGCCCTAGCCCAGGGAGGTGGGGCTGGAATTCCTCCCAGAGGAGACATGTTGAGCGGTCACGTGTCCTCCTCTTTACGTTGTGCCCCTCCAGTATCAGGAGGCACCCGTCATCTGTGTAATGAGGGAAAGAGTCAGTCCTTGGCAACAGAAGCTGATCCCGTGGTCTCAGGAAACACTTTCTAAAACATGCACTTGGTTGTTTTGAAAGTCACTAGTGTGATAACTGTGCAATCTGAAGTTCTCTGTCAATACCCCAGTAGGAATGCAAGATTCTCCCTCAAGGTCAGACCAAAGTGTATCAACACAGACCTCCAGTGGTTACAGAGAACATTTCAGCTTCCAGGCCTGAGCCCTGGTCTACACTAGGAGTTTAGGTCGAATTTAGCAGCGTTAAATCAATGTAAACCTGCACCCGTCCACACGATGAAGCCCTTTTTTTGACTTAAAGGGCTCTTAAAATCGATTTCCTTACTCCACCCCTGACAAGTGGATTAGCACTTAAATCGGCCTTGCCGGGTCGAATTTGGGGTACTGTGGACACAATTAGACGGTATTGGCCTCCGGGAGCTATCCCAGAGTGCTCTACTGTGACCGCTCTGGACAGCACTCTCAACTCAGATGCACTGGCCAGGTAGACAGGAAAAGGCCCGCAAACTTTTGAATTTCAATTTCCTGTTTGCATTGTCACGCTGGCCAGAGCTCATCAGCAGAGGTGACCATGATGGAGTCCCAGAATCGCAAAAGAGCTCCAACATGGACCGAACGGGAGGTATGGGATCTGATCGCTGTATGGGGAGAGGAATCCATGCTATCAGAACTCTGTTCCAGTTTTCGAAATGCCAAAATATTTGTCAAAATCTCCCAGGGCATGAAGGACAGAGGCCACAACAGGGACCCGAACCAATGCCGCTTGAAACTTAAGGAGCTGAGGCAAGTCTACCAGAAAACCAGAGAGGCAAATGGCCGCTCCAGGTCAGAGCCCCAAACATGCCGCTTCTATGATGAGCTGCATGCCATTTTAGGGGGTTCAGCCACCACTACCCCAGCCGTGTTGTTTGACTCCTTCAATGGAGATGGAGGCAACACAGAAGCAGGTTTTGTGGACGAGGAAGATGATGATGATGAAATTGTAGATAGCTCACAGCAAGCAAGCGGAGAAACTGGAAACTGACAGCCAGGAACTGTTTCTCACCCTGGACCTGGAGCCAGTACCCCCCGAACCCACCCCAGGCTGCCTCCCAGACCCGCCAGGCAGAGAAGGAACCTCTGGTGAGTGTACCTTTTAAAATACTATACATGGTTTAAAAGCAAGCATGTTTAATGATTAATTTTCCCTGGCATTTGCTGCTCTCCTGGATGTACTCCCAAAGCCTTTGCAAAAGGTTTCTGGGGAGGGCAGCCTTATTCCATCCACCATGGTAGGACACTTTACCACACCAGGCCAGTAGCACATACTCGGGGAATCATTGTAGAACAAAGCATTGCAGTGTATGTTTGCTGGCATTCAAACAACATCCGTTTTTTATCTCTCTGTGTTATCCCCAGGAGAGTGATATCATTCATGGTCACCTGGTTGAAATAGGGTGCTTTTCTTAAGGGGACACTCAGAGGTGCCCGTTCCTGCTGGGCTGTTTGCCTGTGGCTGAACAGAAATGTTCCCCGCTGTTAGCCATGGGGAGGGGGGAGGGGCTAGCCACGTGGTGGGGGGAGGCAAAATGCGACCTTGGAACGAAAGCACATGTGCTATGTATGTAATGTTAACAGCAAGGTTTACCGTGAAAGAGTGTAGCCATTGTTCTAGAAAATGTGTCTTTTTAAATACCACTGTCTTTTTTTTTTCTCCACCAGCTGCATGTGTTTTAAGGATCACAGGATCTTCTCCTTCCCAGAGGCTAGTGAAGATTAGAAGGCGAAAAAAACACACTCGTGATGAAATGTTCTCTGAACTCATGCTGTCCTCCCACACTGACAGAGCACAGACGAATATGCGGAGGCAGACAATGTCAGAGTGCAGGAAAGCACAAAATGACTGGGACGAGAGGTGGCAGGCTGAAGAGAGTAAGTGGTGGGCTGAAGAGAGTAAGTGGCGGACTGAAGAGCGGGCTGAAGCTGAAAGGTGGCGGCAGCATGATGAGAGGAGGCAGGATTCAATGCCGAGGCTGCTGGAGGATCAAACCAATATGTTCCAGTGTATGGTTGAGCTGCAGGAAAGGCAGCAGGAGCACAGACCGCTGCTACAGCCCCTGTGTAACCAACCCCCCTCCTACCCAAGTTCCATAGCCTCCTCACCCAGACGCCCAAGAACGTGGTAGGGGGGCCTCCAGCCACCCAGCCACTCCACCACAGAGGATTGCCCAAGCAACAGAAGGCTGGCATTCAATAAGTTTTAAACTTTTAAAGTGTGTATGGCCTTGTTCTTCCCTCCTCCACCACCCCTCCTGGTGCTTCTCTCCTCCACCACCCCTCCTGGGCTATCTTGATAGTTATCGCCCTATTTGTGTGATGAATTAATAAACAATGCATGAATGTGAAGCAACAATGACTTTATTGCATCTGCAAGCGGTGATCGAAGGGAGGAGGGGAGGGTGGTTAGCTTACAGGGAAGTAAATTGAATCAAGGGGCAGGGGGTTTCATTAAGGAGAAACAAACAGAATTTTCACACCGTAGCCTGGCCAGTCATGAAACTGGTTTTCAAAGCTTCTCTGATGCGTACCGCGCCCTCCTGTGCTCTTCTAACTGCCCTGGTGTCTGGCTGTGCGAAACCAGCAGCCAGGCGATTTGCCTCAACCTCCCACCCCGCAATAAACGTCTCCCCCTTACTCTCACAGATATTGTGGAGCACACAGCAAGCAGTAATAACAGTGGGAATATTGGTTTCGCTGAGGTCTAAGCGAGTCAGTAAACTGCACCAGCGCGCCTTTAAACTTCCAAATGCACATTCAACCATCATTCTGCACTTGCTCAGCCTGTAGTTGAACAGCTCCTGACTACTGTCCAGGCTGCCTGTGTACGGCTTCATGAGCCATGGCATTAAGGGGTAGGCTGGGTCCCCAAGGATACATATAGGCATTTCAACATCCCCAACAGTTATTTTCTGGTCTGGGAATAAAGTCCCTTCCTGCAGCTTTTGAAACAGATCAGCGTTCCTGAAGATGCGAGCATCATGTACCTTTCCCGGCCATCCCACGTTGATGTTGGTGAAACGTCCCTTGTGATCCACCAGAGCTTGCAGCACTATCGAAAAGTACCCCTTGCGGTTTATGTACTCGGCGGCTTGGTGCTCCGGTGCCAAGATAGGGATATGGGTTCCATTTATGGCCCCACCACAGTTAGGGAATCCCATTGCAGCAAAGCCGTCCACTATGACCTGCACATTTCCCAGGGTCACTACCCTTGATATCAGCAGATCTTTGATTGCGTGGGCTACTTGCATCACAGCAGCCCCCACAGTAGATTTGCCCACTCCAAATTGATTCCCAATTGACCGGTAGCTGTCTGGCGTTGCAAGCTTCCACAGGGCTATCACCACTCGCTTCTCAACTGTGAGGGCTGCTCTCATCTTGGTATTCTTGCGCCTCAGGGCAGGGGAAAGCAAGTCACAAAGTTCCATGAAAGTGCCCTTACGCATGTGAAAGTTTCGCAGCCACTGGGAATCATCCCAGACCTGCAACACTATGTGGTCCCACCAGTCTGTGCTTGTTTCCCGAGCCCAGAATCGGCATTCCACGCCATGAACCTCCCAATTAGCACCATGATGCCCACATTGCCAGGGCCCATGCTTTGAGAGAAATCTGTGTCCATGTCCTCATCACTCACGCGACCGCGCTGATGTCACCTCCTCGCCCAGTTTCGCTTGTCCAGGTTCTGGTGCTACATATACTGCTGGATAATGCGTGTGGTGTTTAATGTGCTCCTAATTGCCAAAGTGAGCTGAGCGGGTTCCATGCTTGCCGTGCTATGGCGTCTGCACAGAAAAAAGGCACGGAACGATTGTCTGCCGTTGCCCTGTCGGAGGGAGGGGCAACTGATGACATGGCTTAAAGGGTTGGCTTACAGGGAATTAAAATCAACAAAGGGGGTGGCTTTGCAAGAAACTGAATGGCCCCCTCCAGGATAGAACTCAAAACTGGGTTTAGCAGGCCGTTGATTTCACGGAGGGAGGGAGGGAGGAGAAAATTAATACAAAACAAATCTGGTCTATTTCTTGTTTTGAGCCACTTCATCTATCTTTATACATCTTGCTGGCAGCAGACTGTGCAGTACGACTGCTAGCCATAGTCGTCTCCTGGGTACTCGGCAGAAGACGGTGCAGTATGACGACTAGCCATCATCTTCTGCTCGCTGGAGGATAAAAGACAGTGCACTGCCGGTAGGACTGAATCGCCACTAGACAAAACAAGGGAAATGACCTGGCTGAGTCATGTTTGCCCAGGCGCCCAGTTAAAAGAGCACCCAAGACTACGTTGATGACGGCTACCAGTCATACTGCACTGTCTGCTGCCAAAAGGCAATAAACTGCTCCTGTGTAGCAATGCAGTACCACGTCTGCCAGCACCCAGGAGACATACGGTGACGGTTAGCTGAGTGGGCTCCACGCTTGCTGTGGTATGGCGTCTGCACAGGTAACTCAAGAAAAAAGGTGCAAAACGATTGTCTGCCCTTGCTTTCACGGAGGGAGGGAGGGAAGAGGGGCCTGACAATATATACCCAGAACCACCCGCGACAATGTTTTAGCCCCATCAGGCATTGGGATTTCTACCCAGAATTCAAATGGGCGGCGGAGACTGTGGGAACTGTGGGATAGCTACCCACAGTGCAACGCTCCAGAAGTTGACGGTTGCCTCGGTACTGTGGACACACTCCGCTGACTACATGCACTTAGGCCATTTGTGTGGGGACACACACAATCCACTGTGTAAAAACACTTTCTTCAAAACCGACTTCTATAAATTCGACCTAATTTCGTAGTGTAGACATTAGTGTAAAACTGGAGCAATGCCACAAGGAATCAGGCCTGGGGATTCTGCGGAGATTGCCACCTTGACTGCTGGCGATCAGCGATCATTCTGGTGATCATTTTGGGGATGAGGAGACAAGTCCATATAGCTCCAATTCATTCCCTTCAACCTCCAATCAGCTGCCAGACAATAACAGAATTGGTCACTACCAACCTAACCATGACTAGCACTGTAGCAATAACCCTCGTAACACGCACTATGACTGGCTTCTTGCCCTACGTCAGAAGGTCAAGTTCAAAGAGATGATGACTCCAGTCCAACTTAAATTAGGCTTGAAAATGCTTGTTAAGTTATACATGACCGCACCTATTGGTAAATACCTTCGCTCTGAGGATCAAGATGGGCCGCTGATTTAGGCCACCCAGGTTGGTAGGACTGGAACAAGATGACTGACTAGCAGGAGGTGTACTAAGCACCCTGAGGAGAGGCAGCTGCCATTGAAAGTGACAGAACGCTGATACAAGATGGTAATACAAACAGAACATGGACTATGATAAGACCTGCCCCGGGACATAAGCTAGAGTCTGAGATGAAGTTCAAGTGTGTTAACAGAGTGAAGTACAGAGTGCCCCATTGCACTCTTAATAAATTGTGTCTGGTTGAACTTTAACTCAATGCACACAGTGAGTTAAAGTTTAATCACTTGCAATTTATCACCCTTGGCTATTAATGCCATGTTTTATCAGCTTCTTATCTCCACAAGCCAGCCTCTCCCTAATGTGAAATACTGATGCAATTAGCAAAGAACATCTATTAGTTAAAGCATTTCAGGTTGGTCTTCAAAGTTTCAGAAGCAAAGCTATTAAAGATAATTTAAGGCAGAGGCCAAAAACATAGAGTCCTTTTTTCTTTTGCAATCCAGCCTCTTTGTGCACTGCTCTGAGGACGCAAAATGACTGGAAAGGTAGTAGCTTTCCCCAGTTAGGGATTCTCCCAGCTGGCAAAGCTAGCTCCTACACCAGCCCTTTCCACAGACCAGGGGACAGGAAGGGTGGGGGACAGGTATAGGCAGAACAAAACCACACTGCTGAGGACCATAGGCAGCCAGCAAAACTTAGATCAGATGCTAGATGGCTCTAAAGGACCTGGGGGCAATATGTTTCTAGTCCCAGAATCAGAGGGCTGCAGGGGGCTTCTTTGCAATGCTTATTTTCCCAACTGCAGCCAGAAGATAGGGGGTGAGAGAAGAATCTGGGTTACTGTCTTCAAAGCGTTCTTCAACCAGCGCCGCTCTTCTTCACATTGCTTTCACTGCTCTTACCTTTGTGGTTTTGTCCCCAGCTCTCCTCTATGTCCTCCCACAAATACTTCTGAGGACAATGAGACGCTACAATAGCCCCAGTAATTTAAGCAAAGCCAATGCCAGTCAGCAGAAAACATTTGCTAATGGACATAAACTTTGCTTGATGCCTGTTCTGCCACTGACTCTCTGGGCCAGGTTCATTGACTTCACCAGCAAATATTTGCTTTGTGGGGCAATTTAATTTGTTTCTCAAGCTCTTACAATTTTGAGTTTAGCTGAATAATCTTTTATGATGTTGATCTCCATTCTTGACAACAAGAAATAAAGTTGTTTAGTTTGTTCCCCTCTGATCACAAACTGTGCCCTTGACTGAACAATAAAATGGAAGCTCTCACATCACTGGGTTGGTTTTTGGGGGGTTTTTTTCTCTTCTTTTCTTGTTGGTTAATTCAGTTCCCCTGCTCCATGAAAGACGATCTCCACTTCTTATTAACTGAACAATGAATGTACAGCGCATCCTAGGACTCAACAGTTGCACCCCCATATGTTCATTTTCACCACGCCCGGATATAGTAAAACCGGGCAGATGTTCACTCCAGCATGGTGTTGGTTGTTGTCGATAGGTGGATGTTCTGCACTGTTATAAGCGAGCTCAAGCTATGGCTGTCAACTGGCCAGCATAGCCTAGGTGGGGGCCAAAACCCACAATCTCTGTCACAGGGAGGTTGGTCCTTTACAGAGATATGGGCCTCAGCCCCATCTGGGACACAACCAACTTGCCTCTCCAGCGGGGGAAAATGGGTCATGTGACCCAAACAGACTTCTGGGTAGATAAGGGAGAGGCCTGGGTAATGAGCAGGAGAGACTTTGGTAGAGGCAGAGATAGAAATGCCGAGGGAGATGGACTTCATCTCCTGCTGTCTGACATGCCGGGAGCGCTAGGAGAACGGGACCAGTTATTGTCAGAGATCAGTCAGCTGAAAGGGGAGGGGAAGGACTGTGGAGTGAAAAACAGACTGGCAAGGGGCAAAGGAAGAAATAAAGTTTGGACTGCAGAGAGCTTGCCTCAGGATGGGCAAGGATCTGGGGAGTGGATGGTCACAGGGTGACTGGCCCTTTGAAGGGAGATGAGTCTCACCTGTTAAAGCAGCCAGCGTGCCTCCCCCTGTGAGGGAAATGAGTCAAGTGACTCAATCAGGGGGAGACCTAGGTTGTGACAGAAGGGGGAGAGAGACTTCCACAAAGGCCTGGAGAAGGCTTGTGAGGAGACTCTGAGATCCCAGGGGAGCAAAGACTCCAGCTAGGCAGGACTGGGAGTGGCTGCTCAGGAAGGAGCAGCCAAGAACCCAGAGGAGCCTAGGAGGAGCTGAGAGGAGACAATTCTTGGCCCAAAGAATACTCAGAATGGTGCTCTGACTAAATAATCTAATGATCCCTTCTGGCCTTAAAATCCATGATGAAAAAAATGTCTCTGGAAAGCACGTGGGAAACTGAGTTGAAAGGGAGAAATACATCCCTGGCGGAACACCGCTGACTTCACCGGAATTACACCAATACATTTTTACATGTGCAGACCCTAAAAATATGGGTGGCCTTTCACCTCCCAACAGCCACTTTCCCACAAGGAGGGGAGATTGACACCCCAGCTGCAGGAACGGCTCACGCTCTGATTTTTGTTTGTAAGCACACGCGATCTCCTGACTAGGACAACTTGCGTTTCATGCAAACAGCCAGCAGCCAAAAAGAACAAGAGGGCAGTTCTCTAGAGTACTCCAAACGTTTTCTGCCGGTCTGGTGTCAACAGATGACCAGTCCAGTCCCTCTACAAAGAGTCATCTTTCTGTGCTGTGGAGGCACCATAACAGGTCCTATGATAGCCCTGTGCAGGAGGAGTGACTGGAGGAAAACTGGGTGTGGCCAGGACACTTCTGAATCCAGCTGAGCCCAGCTGCCATAGCAGCCCCTGGGCGCCATTAACCTTTTGGTGCTGAAGAATCTGGCGTTCTCTGTCACCACCAAAGAAGCAGACAACCACAGCTTTCCAGTCTCCTTACTACTTCCATACCCTTTCTCTTCCCACGCTGAGAAACCTTCTGTCCCTTAATAAAGGGAGTGCAAGGGGTGCCCTGTGATGCTTTCTCCTCTGCTGAACTGCTGTGGAGTTGCAATGCACTGACTAGCCATGTGTTTACAGCAGCTTTTGAGCAATGTGTTCAGTACCGAAGCATCTGCCTTTCCAAATGGGAAGAGACAGCTCCTTAGAGGAGGCAGTGTCTCATTTTCCCACCGCCTACTCTGTAATTTGCAGAGTACACTTCACTTTTTATGCCTTCTTGGGATGGTGAATTTGGCTCTGGCTGACAGCAGCAGTAATTGCCCTGTACAGAATAAAATGAACTGTTGCGAAAGTTTAACTCAATTTACTTGCTCCCTTTTTGCTGTGTGGTCTGTGTTCCCAGAGATCCAAGCAGAGGACACACAGCACAACATGCTATGTTTCTACATGCCAGAGCCCGCAGAAATCTGACGTTCCCCTTGGTGAAGGTGAGGGTGTATTCTTTCTGAGACAATGAACCTTAACTCCCATTTCTTAGTCTCTTTCACCCTAGGAGACTTTGCTAGTAATTTTAAACTTTCCTGCTGTTTTGCCAGACAATCAATTGTGCGGTGTTACTAATCTAGTTTAAACTGCCAGTTTACATTGAAGGAGTTACCCAACAATCCTTCTGCTGGGCCAAAGACATGAAAAAATTGTGACTCTAACTTCTAAAAAAGCAGAGTTATTTCCATGCTGGTGCTTAGAGACAACCAGTGGGACTTTTGAGACCCGCATTCAATTTCCTGCTCTGCCACAGATGTCCTGTGTGACCTTGGGCACGTCATGGGAGTTAGATGCCTAGGGGCTTTTGAAACTTAAACACCTTTGAAAATCTGGTCTCTGTGTGCCTGTTACCCATCTGCAAAATGGGGATAACAGCACTGACTACTTCACAGAGAAATTGTGTGGATAAATACATTACAGATTGTGATGCGCTCAGATACCATGGGGATGGGGGCATATACATATATAAAATAAACTCATCTCTCCAGCCAAGCTCCTGAAATTGTTGAGTACAAAGGGAATGTATACACTGCAATAAAACACCTTTGGGCTGGCCCGTGTTATCTGACTTGGGCTCGGGCTGTGTGGCTATAAAATTGCAGTGTAAATGTTCAGGCTCAGGGTGAAGCCAAGGATCTGGGACCCTGGCTCCTTGCTCCAGCCCTATCCTGAACATCTACACTGCAATTTTATAGGCCCAGTGCCTGAGTTCCACAAGCCTGAGTCAGCTGATATGGGCCATCCATGGGTATTTCATTGCAGTATAGATATACCCTAAGGGCCCTTAAGCTGCAAAAGAAAATTATTTCACCATTCATACACATGCTCACAGCCAAAAGCAGAGCAATATAGCAGTGAAAACAAAAATCCTGCTTAACCTACATGGGGCATAGAATCCCAGAACCAATGTAACAGACGAGGTCTCTATGTGAGAGGAAACTACGCTGATCTGTTACAGAATTACAGAATCCTAGAAATGTCGAGAGTAGAGGCTGCAGCACCTCCATGGCCTGGTGGCTGGGACTGTTACCTTGCACTCCCCCATCTGTCTGTATTGATTTGTTGTCTTCTGAATGATATTTAGGTTGTAAACTCATAGAGATAGGGACCACTGTTTTGTTCTGTTTTTGTATAGCACCTAACACAATCAGGGCCTAGTCTATAACCAGTGACACAAATAGTAAATAATAACAACTAGGACTCTGACATCATTGTCATTGTGGCATTCCCAATCCTAGATGCCATTTTTAAGTTGTTTCCTGGGTTAATTTTCTGGGACAACTTTTATTTCTAACCTCTGGCCTAGAAGGCTCAAGAACATGACATAAGAATGGCCATACCGGGTCAGACGAAAGGTCCATCTAGCTCAGGATCCTGTCTGCCAACAGAGGCCAGTACCAGATGCCCCAGAGGGAATGAACAGAACAGAGAATCATCAGGTGACCCATCCCCTATTGCCCATTCCCAGCTTTTGGCAAACGGAGGCTAGGGACACCATCCCTGCCCATCCTGGCAAATAACCATTGATGGGCCTAACCTCCATGAACTTATCTAGTTCTTTTTTGAACCCTGCTGTAGTCAAAGAAATGAGCCTCGTGTACCATATTGAAAGCATTCATGAGCTAGATCATTGGAACAGCGTCCGGTCAAGTCTAGTCTCCGCAAAAGCATGTGTTCCCATTATAAGGATCATCATGAGGAGAGGGATGCCCCGGGTGGGAAGGATAGTTTGACAGCCTGTCTGAGTCCTTTTTATCTGGAGAGTGGTATAAATACAGGCAATGTCCAGGAAAGAGAATCCTTTAGAACTGGACTGATTGTGAAACATCCATTCCTGGCTATCCCATAAGGACATCTTCACCACCATCCGACTCTTTGTGCCATCCTGACTTCTGATTTACTGCGGATAAATGGCATCCTCTCAGGAAGGAGGAGAAGCAGTGACTTGCAAGGAGGGCTGGTGATATACATTCTCTCCACACTGCCTTTTCAACCACACTTGTAAGGCAGGCGACCGACTGCAAACAAAACTGTAACTTTTCACATTTAATTGCTGATGAACCTGCCCTTCTAATCGCATAAAACACGTCTTCACAAAACTCGTCACTGGGTTCTGTGCATAAAGTCATAGATTCGAAGGTCATAAGGGACTGTTGTGGTCATCTAGTCTGACGCCCTGAATAACATCTTTCGAACTGCCCCCAAAAGATTCCTAGCATAGATATCTTAGAAAATCATCCAGCCTTGTTTTCAGAATTGCCCGTGATGGCGAATCCACCACAGCCCTGGGTAAATTGTTCCAAAGGCTAATTACTCTCACCATTACAAATTTCCAGTCTGAATTATTCTAGCTTCAGCTTCCAGCCATTGCATCATAACTTTCTCTGCTAGATTGAAAAGCCCATTATTAAAGATGTGTTCCCCGTGTAGGTGTTTATGGACTGTAATCAAATCACCACTTAACCTTCTCTTTGTTAAGCTACCTGGTTTTCTAAGCTCTCTGACTCATCCACATATGCTTGCCTGTGCATTTTTGACATTTTCCTCCTGCTTTGCATATCAAAAATGCAGGCTCTTTGTTATTTCTGCTTGTAAAGCCGTTTGCCATGAATCAGCTTTTAATCAGAGTCCCAATGAAATCTAACTGAATACATCCTATTTTAAGCACTAGATATTAGACACATTTATTCACTAACAGAAACCCAGTTGCGGTAGCTCAATGAGTTCAGCTGATGGCCAGCCAGGATATTTTTACTTTTCTATTTCCTTAGCATGGTTACAAATTTTGCAGGGTTAATTTCAGTTCAAATTCATTAAAAGTTTTAATCTCCGGCTGACAGGTCTCCTATACATGTTATCAAAGACCTAGCTGCATCGTTAATTGAAATTGGCTCCTATTTTTTATCTTTTATTCTGTACCTAAATATATTCAGCAACATAACCATTCTCTTTATCAAGAAAGAAAAACCTCGTTCACCACATATCCGTTCACACCGACACCTCGCATATTAACGGCACATATCGCAGACTCAGTCCTGCTCCAACTGAAATCAATGGCCAACTTGCCATTGACTTCAAAGAATGCAAGCCCTACTATATGCATACGATGTGAATGTTACTTCTTTAAAAGATTTGAGATTAGTCTTTCTTCTCTTAAAATGACACTAAGCGGTTGCTGGAAAGTATCTGGAGGCTTCCAGGTGGAAGGAGAAACTTTCCTCCATTTTCTAGGCATAATGACCTCTGGCCTCTCCTGCACTTCCTCCTAGGTGAGACCCTCTGGGGAAGGCAGGATAAATCACACCTCCCCATGACAACTTGCATGAAGCTGGCTCGAAATGGTCAAGCTGTGGCATCTATTGCTAGCACTAGAGTTCCAGACACTAATGCTATATCTACAGTGCAGTTGAGGTGTGTGATTGCAGCATATGTAGACATACCTGAGCTAGCTTTAATCTAGCTGGCTCAAGTACCAATAGAAGTGAAGCTTCACAAACCTTGGGTGCTTATTTGGGCAGCTGGCCGAGGCTGAAGTCCATGCTAGCTGGAATACATAGCCACTTACTTAGGTGCCTAAAACTGTCTCATCACAGCATTAATTGTTAAACGCGAACTCCGCTGCTTTCTAGCCAAGATTGCATTACTCTGCCATTGTGAAGCATCCCTGGGGTTTTGTTTTTTAAGCATTTGAACAGTTTATTTTCTCCTCACATAGAAATGTAACCCCGAATGTAAGGCCCGTTGGAAGAAAAGTTTTACATTTTGTCACATTGGCACTCATCAGATGGGCTGTTCACATAACTGCTGATTCAGGGGGTTGCTTTGTAGAATAGGACTGAGCCCTTTACCCTTTTAGTGGAGCATTTAGTCTCCTAATATTTAGAGAGACAAATATACTTTGAGAGCAATAAGCTATTTTATGGCAGCATTTCACGTGCTTTCATTCTGGCCACTTCAAATAGCAAGGTAATAAAGAGTCTCCGTAAAGTGCATTTCATTCTCCTGATGCATCAAGTGATGAACAGTCAAGTTCTTTTATTTTTCAACCAGCTTAATAAGTTTAGTGTGAATGTCATACATTTCCCTGTCCACTAAAATGCCCAATCTCAATCCCTGCAGCCACCACAATAACAGACTCAAATTGTTAAATCTGCTATTTTCTTTCAGCCCTTTCAGTTAAATCTTTAAAACAGACAACTCAATTAGCACATTAAAAGGACCCTAACTTAGGTACTGAATAAATGTTTCTGTTGAACAATAACTGCTCTGAGAGCTTTAGCTCATAGCATAGTCTATTTGACTATCCAACAACAACATATATCTTGAGTAGCCCATGCATGAAGTGATGGTGGAGTCCTGCTTTCTCCACTTCACTAAGTGGTTGTTACTGAACTTTTCTTACTCATTTACCTAGTTTTAATCAGTTGTAAGTCATGCAGGGGACTGAACCAGATGACCTCTCAAGGTCCCTTCCGGTCCTATGATTCTACGTGTGTTTCACAGACTCTGGGATCCACAAGCAGTCATCAGACTCTGGGCTGTCTTGCCTAGATTTAGGCCTGGTCTACACTTAAAATTTAGGTTTACAAAGCCATGGTGCACAGAGGTGTGTATGCATCGTAAATAGATTGTTAACTTCTAAGTGATGGGACAGTGCGCGCTCAACAGAGAATCCTCAGCCACATGCTGTGCGCAAAGCACTTGAAAAATCTGCTTCCGCTCTAAAGAGAAACCTGGGGCCTGATCCTTTCATCTCTAGTCTGGTGAACTTTAAGCAGGGAAAGTTTAAGCCATGGACTGAGATCTTCCAAGTAGTTATTTGGAATATCCTGGAAAATGCACGGAAAGACTCTAACTGATTTTACCTTTAAGCTGCATTTTGGATTCTGTTCTTTTGGGATGATTCCCGAGCGATTTTTGCAAGCCAGCAGACTGAGCCATCACTGCTACAAATCTAATATAAGGGCCTTGCAAGTATTTATAATGTATAATCAGGGGTTCTCAACCTCTTTCTTTCTGAAGCCCCCACAATGTTCTGTAAAAACTCCATGGCCCACCTGTGCCACAACTGTTTTTCTGCATATAAAAGCCAGGGCCAGTGTTCAGAGGTAGAAAGCAGGGCAATTGCCCGGGGCCGCATGCCACAGGGGGCTCCACAAAGCTAAGTTGCTCAGGCTTTGGCTTCAGCCCCAGGGCTCAGGGCCACTAGATTCAGCCTGCGCGACAGAACTTCAGTTTTCTGCCCCGGGTCCCAGTGAGTCTATCGGCAGCTCGGGTTAGTGGACCCTCTGAAACATTCTCGCGGCCCCCTGGTTGAGAACTGCTGATGTATATAATCTTTTAACCATTCAATAACTCTCTTCTTTTCTTTTATTAGTAAATCTTTAGTTGGTTTACTAAGGACTGGCTGACAGTGTGGTATTTGGCTGTGATCTAAGATACATATTGACCTGGGGATAAGTGTCTGATCCTTTAAGATTAGTAGAACCTCACATATGGTGAACTGGATTTTCAATAACCCCTCATTATATTAGGTGTGTTTACCTAGATAGCAGCTAAGGACTGGAATGCCTAAAGAGGACTGTGTTTGGCTTCCTATTTACCTGTGTGGTACTGCAGAAGCTCTTTTGATCACTGGTGTGGTGACAACTATAGAATAAACTCCCAGTTTGGGGGGATTGCCCACCCTGTTTCTTGCAGTCTTCCCTGAGTGTGGCATTCTCAGAGTGGCCCATCCTAGGTACCAGTCACAACATCTATAGACCTAGTTACCATTGTATAGGGAGGTAGTAAAGTAATGGAAAAACCCCTCCTGTCTCTGTAGGCTGCATCTATGACAATGACAATGGCATAGACACAGCTGGGCCTGAATGGGATGCAGCCCATCCACTTAGCATATGGACCCACCCAAATATGGCTCCCTCTGCCCGTGTTGGGCTGGCTCCATGGGGCTCTAGTAACAGAGCCTGGCTCCCTCTCCCCTTGTTGGGCTGGCTCTGTGGTGCTCCCGGAACAGAGCCTGACTCCTTCTGCCCGGATCATGCCAGCTCTATGGGAATAGAGGAACAGAACCCATCTCCCTCTGCCCATGTCAGGCTGGCTCCATGGGGATCTGGAACCAAAGCCCGGCTCCCTCTGCCCATGTCGGCCAGTTCAATGCAAATTTCAAGTAAATTTATACCAGGATTTTTTTTAATGGTGCATCCTATTGGGCAAATAGACAATTTTTGAAAAGACTTTAGCCAATCAAAAACAAAGCCATGCCTGTAAGGAAATGTGTGGGTGGGATATTGCCCGTCCGTAATAATTTGCGGCCCACACAAACTTACATTCCTAGCTACGCCGCTGAGGCTGTGGCGTTATATCGGCAGAGGTATGGTGCCATCGCTAAGCTGTTCTACTCCCCCTGATGTAAACATGGCCCTAACTAACACACCTTGTGTTAAATGATGAGGTAAATTAGCATGCGCTAAGCACAGAGACTAGTTCCATCTCCTTAATGGACTTGCAATGAGGTATGGCATGTACAGGATTTGCAGTTGCTCAGCCTGAAGTCTCTAGGAATTAACGATCAATCTTTCATTAAAGATGGTCATGTGATGAGAAATCTCCAGGAATACGTCCAACCAAAACTGGCACCCTTAACAGGACTAACCAATTTATTTGAGCATAAGCTTTCGTGAGCTACAGCTCACTGCATCGGATGCATACTGTGGAAAGTGTAGAAGATCTTTTTATACACACAAAGCATGAAAAAATACCTCCCCCCACCCCACTCTTCTGCTGGTAATAGCTTATCTAAAGTGATCACTCTCCTTACATTGGTCAAACTGGACAGTCTCTACGTAAAAGAATAAATGGACACAAATCAGAAGTCAAGAATTATAACATTCATAAACCAGTTGGAGAACACTTCAATCTCTCTGGTCACGCGATTACAGACATGAAAGTTGTGATATTACAACAAAAAAACTTCAAATCCAGACTCCAGCGAGAAACTGTTGAATTGGAATTCATTTGCAAATTGGATACAATTAACTTAGGCTTGAATAGAGACTGGGAGTGGCTAAGTCATTATGCAAGGTAACCTATTTCCCCTTGTTTTTTCCTACCCCCCGCCCCCCAGACGTTCTTGTTAAACCCTGGATTTGTGCTGGAAATGGCCCACCTTGATTATCATACACATTGTAAGGAGAGTGATCACTTTAGATAAGCTATTACCAGCAGGAGAGTGGGTTTGTGTGTGGGGGGGGGGTGTGAGAAAACCTGGATTTGTGCTGGAAATGGCCCAACTTGATTATCATACACATTGTAAGGAGAGTGATCACTTTAGATAAGCTATTACCAGCAGAAGAGTGGGGTGGGGGGAGGTATTTTTTCATGCTTTGTGTGTATAAAAAGATCTTCTACACTTTCCATAGTATGCATCCGATGAAGTGAGCTGTAGCTCACAAAAGCTTATGCTCAAATAAATTGGTTAGTCTCTAAGGTGCCACGAGTACTCCTTTTCTTTTTGCGAATACAGACTAACACGGCTGTTACTCTGAAACCTAACAGGACTGCGTGTTACGACCACTCCCAGGTTGTAGCTGACTCTGCAAATTAAATAAAGAAGGGCAAGACAGGATTTATTTGGGTTGGGTTAGAGTGTCTCTTGAAAATAGGTAGAATGGCACCTGTGGGGGAAACTGAACTGCTGTCTTCTCCTGACCTATGGGGAAATGAACCATCGAGGTCACCCTGACACAAGAGCAGTGTGTAAAACAGCTTTTTGCCACTAGTGAGACCCGAAAAAAAACAAGTTTCCCTCATCCCAGCTTCATGGGAAAATGACAGCAACATTTTGAAGTAAAGGGATTGTGATTCTTTGATGATAAAACAACGGTTGTGACCCTCTAGGGAATCAACACTAATTACTTGACTTAGTTTAAATACGTTGACAACTTTTATTGGCAAGCTTTTTAATGGTTGTCCGAGGAATTCATTGCAAGTGGAAACTCACCCTCAACTAAGCAGCATTCGCTAGGCAAGGGACATGGGTTCCAAAGCCCAGTGAATTGAGAGAGGTTGGGGACAGGTATTTGTACTTGGTAGTGTGGGCCCCGTTTGAGAGCCCGAAAGACCACTTTGACCCCTCCTCTCTCCACTGTGTAATAACAGAGCTAAGTTGGACTCAATTAGGAGTCTTGTTACATTCTGCAGAGCTGCAATCACTGATACCTAGGTCTAAGCATAAGCCCTACTTTGGGCTAGTGGTTCTGATGCAAGAAGATTATCCAGGGGCACCAGCAGTGAGGCTCCCCTACTAATAGTTGAAATCACTGAGAGCTGTGTTAAGTGGCAGGGCTGACGACATATTGGTGAGCGGCTAGCAGAGAGGTGTGGCAAATATGTGAGGTGCGGCCAGCGGGGTGGCTGGTGGAGAGGTGCGGCTAGCAGAACGGCTAGGGGAGAGGCGCGGTCAGCTGGGTGGCTGGCGGAGAGGACTGGAGCAGAACCCACAGAGAGGCATGGCAATCAGCCGTCGAGGGCTCGAGCAGCGGAGACTGCAAGGTGCCTCCATGCCTCCACCCCTTCCACCCAGGCTTGGAGGTGAACTTTGCAGATGAACTTCTGAACTCTGGGGCTGCACTGACCAAGGACACCAACTGTGGGTTGGGTGACTTTTGGGTTGCTGGACTTGAGACCCTGGGGCGAAAAGGACACTGCCTAACTTACTTGGGGTGGATCTTTTGCTCATGGTTTGTGTTATGAATCCTGTTTGTGGTGTTTCCCCAGCATAATGTTGCATTGTTTCCCTCCTGTATTAAAAGGCTTTTGCTACACTCAGACTCTGTGCTTGCGAGACGGGAAGTATTGCCTCTTAGAGGCGCCCAGCGGGGGTGGTATATATTTGTCCCAGGTCACTGGGTGGGGGCTCGAGCCGGTTTTGCACTGTGTTATTGAAGAGGAACCCCTAGATACTGAACCTGGCCCTTGTTGCTGCCAACTCTGATGGGCAGAAGGGTTACATTTATTTAGCTATTTGTGAATCTACTGCTTAATCTTTGGGTGCACTTGCAATAGACACAACAGGCTGGATGCTGTTCTCAGCTATGCAACTGTAAATCTGGAGTAACTCTGCATTTACTGCTGGAGTTATTTCTGAGCTATCCTGTTGTCACTGAGATCAGAATCAGACCCAACGGTACTAAATGTGAACTAATGCAGTCAAAATGACTCTTCTCCACCACACAGAAACACAAAACCCCACCCCTGCCCAAACAGCCCTCCTGAAGGTCAGTAAACTCAGGGTCTGCCAGAACAAGGAGCAGCAAGTTGCGGTGCTTTGCTGTCTGAGGTTACACCAATTTAGTACAGTCAGCTTGAGCATCCTAGCTGATCACACATGCTGTTTGGAACCTGAGTCTCAAACATATTCAGGATCCACCCATAAGGGCTTCAACCAACACCTTGACTTGCCTCTAGAAATCAATCAGAAGCTAGTGCCATCCCTGCAGCACATCCCCTTGAGAAGCACTGATAAGCAAATGGGCTGCTGCATTGTTGACCAGCTGAAGTTTGCGTGGTCTTCAGGTGTCACCCAAGCAGCGCAAATAGCAGTAATCCAGTCTGGAGCTGACAGAGATAGAGATAAAGAGAATAGTGAAGTAAAGGAAAAGTTTGCTCTGTGCCTTGTACTGCCGCTATCGGCTACTTTGCGCCCATTGCGGCCTAAAGTGACCTCTGTGTGGTGACAACCCTTCTTGTCAGTGAGAGTAATGCTGCTTACAGTGGAGACATTGCAGCATGGTCAAGTGGCCAAGTCAGGACAAGTAGCAAAGGGATGATGTGCTTTCAAAAGCTGGAGATTTAGCAGCCTAAACCCACAAAAACCAAAGTCTTAGGGACTGATTTTCACCAGTAGAACTTCACTCTCACAGGAGATAAGAATGACTGACCACTGGACCTCAACACTGATGCAATTTAATGCAAAACTTGTTTCTTTGATCTAGGTGTCCCTGAGTACATTCTACACACAAGTTCAAGTTCATTTACTTCCTCCGTACACACCCCAACAACAAAAAAAGAGAGCGAGAGAGACCCAGACGAGCTATTCCCCTTACATGCTGGGAAGAGAGACAGTGTTATATAGTTTTAATATTGGGAAGGTATCCAGATACTGTGGTGATTGGGAGTTACAGAAATTCCTCGCCAGAAGATGTCCGTAAGGTGCACTTGGTACACTAGCTCTGTTTTCTGGAAAGTTAGTAGGACTCTGGTTCTTTTTGGAGTTGAGTAATTGCTGCTTGGGCGTACATGACTTTAAATAATCCAGCCAGCACTACTTGAGGTTGATTGCTGTGCAACTGTGTGTTTTGAATATGGCCATTCATTATGTTGTGAGCATGGCTGTCACCAAGTCCCATTTGCTACTCTGAAATATATGTTAAACCTGGAGGCTGAGCATATTCAGCTATCGTGTTGATTTGTTCCCTTTTTTAACCTTTTCCTGTCCTTGAGAGTTCTTCAAAGAGCCTTGGGGCACAGTAGTGATGTCACAGGGGGACATTTCCAAGTTGCTATTTGAGTTTCTTTTATCACCCTCCTTCTTGTGCTGATCACCAAGTCCCCGCACCCCTCACCCCATCCCAGGGCATTAAGCCATGACCATAGGTCTTGCGGATAGCAGGTTTAAGGGACATTGCGTTTGTGCATGTGCATATGTTTCAAAGGAGACTAGAAAATGGCATATTCCCTGCATGAATTTTTAACAAGATTTTCTGTGATAAAAAAGATTTGGAAAAGTGCTGAATTTTTAAAATCTCCTATTAGTCTTCTAATTCATCTTTGTCAGGCACTTAGCAGGATTCCACAGCTGCATGTATATATATTAAAGGACAATAATTAGATCATATTTGCTCTACTTTGGAGCCTTTTCTTCATCGTCTTTTAATTAAATTAGCCCATCAGGAACTTCTCCTTAGGGCTATTAATTGTGTTTCTGTTGGAAATTAAAGGCATGAAGATGCTTTCTGAGATATAGACTCGTCTAAATGAAGGACTGGAAGGGACCTCAATAGGTCATCTGGTCCAATCCCCTGCACTGAGGCTGGACAAAGTATTATCTTGACTATCTGTAACAAGTGTTTGTCTATCCTGTTCTTAAAAGCCTCCAGTGATGGGGATTCCACAGCCTCCCTAGGTAATTTGTTCCAGTGTGTAACTATCCTTACAACTAGGAAATTTTTCCTAATTTCTTAAATCTCCCTTGTTGCAATTTAAGCCCATTGCTTCTTGTCCTGTCCTCAGTGAATAAGGAGAACAATTTATCACTCTCCTCTTTATAACAATCTTTTACATACTTGAAGACTGTCACCCTTCAGTCTTCTCTTCTCCAGACTCACTCAAACACCCCCAGTTTTTTCAGTCTTTCCTCATAGGTCATGTTTTTCTAAGACTTTAGTCATTTTTGTGGCTCATCTCTGAACTTTCTACAATTTGTCCACATCTTTCCCAAAGTGTGGTGCTCCGACTGGACACAGTACTCCGGTTGAACCCTTATCAGTACTGGGTGGAGTGGCAGAATTACTTCTCATGTCTTGCTTACAACACGCCCATTAATACATCCCAGAATGTTTGCCTTTTTTGCATTTTTTGCAACAGTTTTACATTGTTGACTCATATTTAGTTTATAATCCACTCTAACCCCAGATGCTTTTATGCAGTACTCCTTCTTAAGCAATTATTTCCCATCTTGTACTTGTGTAACTGAACATTCCTTCCTAAGTGTAGTACTTTGTATTTGCAAAAAGAAAAGGAGTACTTGTGGCACCTTAGAGACTAACCAATTTATTTGAGCATAAGGGTATGTCTACACTACGGAATAAGGTCGAATTTATAGAAGTCGGTTTTTTAGAAATCGGTTTTATATATTCGAGTGTGTGTGTCCCCACAGAAAATGCTCTAAGTGCATTAACTCGGCGGAGCGCTTCCACACTACCGAGGCTAGAGTCGATTTCCGGAGCGTTGCACTGTGGGTAGCTAACCCACAGTTCCCGCAGTCTCCGCTGCCCATTGGAATTCTGGGTTGAGATCCCAATGCCTGATGGGGCTAAAACATTGTCGCGGGTGGTTCTGGGTACGTATCGTCAGGCCCCCGTTCCCTCCCTCCCTCCGTGAAAGCAAGGGCAGACAATCGTTTCGCACCTTTTTTCCTGAGTTACCTGTGCAGACGCCATACCACGGCAAGCATGGAGCCCGCTCAGGTAACCGTCACCCTATGACTCCTGGGTGCTGGCAGACGCGGTACGGCATTGCTACACAGTAGCAGCAACCCCTTGCCTTGTGGCAGCAGACGGTACAGTACGACTGGTAGCCGTCATCGTCATGTCCGAGGTGCTCCTGGCCACGTCGGCTGGGAGTGCCTGGGCAGACATGGGCACAGGGACTAAATTTGGAGTGACTTGACCAGGTCATTCTCTTTAGTCCTGCAGTCAGTCCTATTGAACCGTCTTATGGTGAGCGGGCAGGCGATACGGACTGCTAGCAGTCGTACTGTACCATCTTCTGCCGAGCAGCCATGAGATGTGGATGGCATGCAGTCCTTCTGCACTGTCTGCTGCCAGCCAAAGATGTAAAAGATAGATGGAGTGGATCAAAACAAGAAATAGACCAGATTTGTTTTGTACTCATTTGCTTCCCCCCCTCCCCTGTCTAGGGGACTCATTCTTCTAGGTCACACTGCAGTCACTCACAGAGAAGGTGCAGCGAGGTAAATCTAGCCATGTATCAATCAGAGGCCAGGCTAACCTTCTTGTTCCAATAAGAACGATAACTTAGGTGCACCATTTCTTATTGGAACCCTCCGTGAAGTCCTGCCTGAAATACTCCTTGATGTAAAGACACCCCCTTTGTTGATTTTAGCTCCCTGAAGCCAACCCTGTAAGCCGTGTCCTCAGTCACCCCTCCCAGCGTCAGAGCAACGGCAAACAATCGGGCATCTGAGAGTGCTGTCCAGAGCAGTCACAATGGAGCACTCTGATGGGGCTAAAACATTGTCGCGGGTGGTTCTGGGTACATATCGTCAGGCCCCCGTTCCCTCCCTCCCTCCGTGAAAGCAAGGGCAGACAATCATTTCGCGCCTTTTTTCCTGAGTTACCTGTGCAGACGCCATACCACGGCAAGCATGGAGCCCACTCAGGTAACCGTCACCCTATGTCTCCTGGGTGCTGGCAGACGCGGTACGGCTTTGCTACACAGTAGCAGCAACCCATTGCCTTCTGGCAGCAGACGGTGCAATACGACTGGTAGTCGTCCTCGTCGTGTCCGAGGTGCTCCTGGCCACATTGGCTGGGAGTGCCTTCGCATGCGTAAGGGCACTTTCATGGAACTTTGTGACTTGCTTTCCCCTGCCCTGAGGCGCATGAATACCAAGATGAGAGCAGCCCTCACAGTTGAGAAGCGAGTGGCGATAGCCCTCTGGAAGCTTGCAACGCCAGACAGCTACCGGTCAGTTGGAAATCAATTTGGAGTGGGCAAATCTACTGTGGGGGCTGCTGTGATGCAAGTAGCCCACGCAATCAAAGATCTGCTGATATCAAGGGTAGTGACCCTGGGAAATGTGCAGGTCATAGTGGATGGCTTTGCTGCAATGGGATTCCCTAACTGTGGTGGGGCTATAGACGGAACCCATATCCCTATCTTGGCACCGGAGCACCAAGCCGCCGAGTACATAAACCGCAAGGGGTACTTTTCGATAGTGCTGCAAGCTCTGGTGGATCACAAGGGACGTTTCACCAACATCAACGTGGGATGGCCGGGAAAGGTGCATGACGCTCGCATCTTCAGGAACTCTGGTCTGTTTCAAAAGCTGCAGGAAGGGACTTTATTCCCAGACCAGAAAATAACTGTTGGGGATGTTGAAATGCCTATATGTATCCTTGGGGACCCAGCCTACCCCTTAATGCCATGGCTCATGAAGCCGTACACAGGCAGCCTGGACAGTAGTCAGGAGCTGTTCAACTACAGGCTGAGCAAGTGCAGAATGGTGGTAGAATGTGCATTTGGACGTTTAAAGGCGCGCTGGCGCAGTTTACTGACTCGCTTAGACCTCAGCAAAACCAATATTCCCACTATTATTACTGCTTGCTGTGTGCTCCACAATATCTGTGAGAGTAAGGGGGAGACGTTTATGGTGGGGTGGGAGGTTGAGGCAAATCGTCTGGCTGCTGGTTACGCGCAGCCAGACACCAGGGCGGTTAGAAGAGCACAGGAGGGCGCGGTACGCATCAGAGAAGCTTTGAAAACCAGTTTCATGACTGGCCAGACTACGGTGTGAAAGTTCTGTTTGTTTCTCCTTGATGAAACCCCCCGCCCCTTGGTTCACTCTACTTCCCTGTAAGCTAACCACCCGCCCCTCCTCCCTTCAATCACCGCTTGCAGAGGCAATAAAGTCATTGTTGCTTCACATTCATGCATTCTTTATTCATTCATCACACAAATAGGGGGATGACTACCAAGGTAGCCCAGGAGGGGTGGTGGAAGAGGGAAGGAAAATGCCACACAGCACTTTAAGCACAGCACTTTAAAAGTTAACAACTTTAAAATTTATTGAATGCCAGCCTTCTTTTTTTGGGGCAATCCTCTGTGGTGGAGTTGCTAGTTGGCCGGAGGCCCCCCCACCGCGTTCTTGGGTGTCTGGGTGTGGAGGCTATGGAACTTGGGGAGGAGGGAGGTTGGTTACAGAGGGGCTGCAGTGGCAGTCTGTGCTCCAGCTGCCTTTGCTGCAGCTCAACCATACACTGGAGCATACTGGTTTGGTCCTGCAGCAGCCTCAGCATTGAATCCTGCCTCCTCTCATCACGCTGCCGCCACATTTGAGCTTCAGCCCTGTCTTCAGCCCGCCACTTACTCTCTTCAGCCCGCCACCTCTCCTCCCGGTCATTTTGTGCTTTCCTGCACTCTTACATGATTTGCCTCCACGCATTCGTCTGTGCTCTGTCAGTGTGGGAGGACAGCATGAGCTCGGAGAACATTTCATCGCGAGTGCGTTTTTTTTTCTTTCTAAGCTTCACTAGCCTCTGGGAAGGAGAAGATCCTGTGATCATTGAAACACATGCAGCTGGTGGAGAAAAAAAAAGGGACAGTGGTATTTAAAAAGACACATTTTATAAAACAGTGGCTACACTCTTTCAGGGTAAACCTTGCTGTTAACATTACATACATAGCACATGTGCTTTCGTTACAAGGTCGCATTTTGCCTCCTCCCACTGCGTGACTACCCCCTCAACCTTCCCCCCTCCCTGTGGCTAACAGCGGGGAACATTTCTGTTTTGCCACAGGCAAACAGCCCAGCAGGAATGGGCTCCTCTGAGTGTCCCCTGAAGAAAAGCACTCTATTTCAACCAGGTGACCATGAAATATATCTCACTCTCCTGAGGATAACACAGAGAGATAAAGAATGGATGTTGTTTGAATGCCAGCAAACATACACTGCAATGCTTTGTTCTACAGTGATTCCCGAGTACGTGTTACTGGCCTGGAGTGGTAAAGTGTCCTACCATGAAGGACGCAATAAGGCTGCCCTCCCCAGAAACCTTTTGCAAAGGCTTTAGGACTACATCTAGGAGAACCGCAAATGCCAGGGCAAAGTAATCCTTTCACATGCTTGCTTTTAAACCATGTATAGTATTTTAAAAGGTACACTCACCAGAGGTCCCTTCTCCGCCTGCTGGGTCCAGGAGGCAGCCTTGGGTGGGTTCGGGGGGTACTGGCTCCAGGTCTAGGGTGAGAAACAGTTCCTGGCTGTCGGGAAAACCGGTTTCTCCGCTTGCTTGCTGTGAGCTATCTACAACCTCCTCATCATCATCATCTTCTTCGTCCCCAAAACCTGCTTCCGTATTGCCTCTATCTCCATTGAAGGAGTCAAACAACACGGCTGGGGTAGTGGTAGCTGAACCCCCTAAAATGGCATGCAGCTCATCATAGAAGCGGCATGTTTGGGGCTCTGACCCAGAGCGGCTGTTCGCCACTCTGGTTTTCTGGTAGGCTTGCCTCAGCTCCTTCAGTTTCACGCGGCACTGCTTCGGGTCCCTGTTATGGTCTATGTCCTTCATGCCCTGGGAGATTTTGACAAAGGTTTTGGCATTTCGAAAACTGGAACGGAGTTCTGATAGCACGGATTCCTCTCCCCAAACAGCGATCAGATCCCATACCTCCCGTTCGGTCCATGCTGGAGCTCTTTTGCGATTCTGGGACTCCATCATGGTCACCTGTGCTGATGAGCTCTGCATGGTCACCTGCAGCTTGCCACGCTGGTCAAACAGGAAATGAGATTCAAAAGTTCGCGGTTCTTTTCCTGTCTACCTGGGCAGTGCATCTGAGTTGAGAGTGCTGTCCAGAGCGGTCATAATGGAGCACTCTGGGATAGCTCCTGGAGGCCAATACCGTCGAATTGTGTCCACAGTACCCCAAATTCGAGCCGGCAACGTCGATTTAAGCACTAATCCACTTGTCAGGGGTGGAGTAAGGAAATCGATTTTAAGAGCCCTTTAAGTCGAAATAAAGGGCTTCATTGTGTGGACCGGTGCAGGTTTACATCGATTTAACGCTGCTAAATTCGACCTAAAGTCCTAGTGTAGACCAGGGCTAAGCTTTCGTGAGTTACAGCTCACTTCATCGGATGCATACTGTGGAAAGTATAGAAGATCTTTTATACACACAAAGCATGAAAGAATGGGTGTTTACCACTACAAAAGATTTTCTCTCCCCCCACAAACCCAGTCTCCTGTTGGTAATAGCTTATCTAAAGTGATCACTCTCCTTACAATGTGTATGATAATCAAGGTGGGCCATTTCCAGCACAAATCCAAGGTTTAACAAGAATGTCTGGGGGGGTGGGGAGGTGCATAGGAAAAAACAAGGGGAAATAGATTACCTTGCATAATGACTTAGCCTCTCCCAGTCTGTATTCAAGCCTAAATTAATTGTATCCAAAAAAACAGACTCCAGCGAGAGATTGTTGAATTGGAATTCGTTTGCAAATTGGATACAATTAACTTAGGCTTGAATAGAGACTGGGAGAAAGAAAAGGAGTACTTGTGGCACTTTAGAGACTAACCAATTTATTTGAGCATAAGCTTTTGTGAGCTACAGCTCACTTCATCGGATGCATACCGATGTAGCTCACGAAAGCTTATGCTCAAATAAATTGGTTAGTCTCTAAGGTGCCACAAGTACTCCTTTTCTTTCTGTGAATACAAACTAACACGGCTGTTACTCTGAAACCTACTTTGTATTTGTACTTATTGAATTTTGTCCTACTTATTTCAGACCATTTCTCCAGTTTGTCAAGATGATTTTGAATTCTAGTTGTGGCCTCCAAATAGCTTGCAATCTATCCCAGCTCAGTATTGTCCACAAGCTTTAGAAGTGTAGTCTTTATTCCATTAGCCAAATCATTTATGAAGATATTGAATAAAATTGAGCCCAGGACAGATCCCTGTGGGACCTCATTCAATATGTACGTCTAGCTTGACTGTGAACCATTGATAACTACTCTCTGACTACGGTTTTCCAAATAGTTCTACAACCACCATATAGTAGGTTCATCTAGGCTATATTCCCCTAGTTTGCTTATGAGAAGGTCATGGGAGATAGCACCAAAAGGCTTACTAGGTCAAGATCTATCACATTTACTGCTTCCCCTCCATCCACACAGCTCATTAGGTTGGTTTGTCATGGTTTGTTCTTGACAAATCATTGTTAACTCTTGCTTATCACCTTATTATCTTCTAGATCTTACTAACTAATTGTTCATTTATTTGCTCCATTATCTTTCCAGGTACCAAAGTTAAACTAACGGTCTATAATTCCCTGGTTTGTCCTTATTATTGTTTTATAGATAGGTGCTATATTTGCCCTTTTCCAGTCCTCTGGACTCTCTCCCATCCTCCACAAGTTCCCAGAAATAATCACTAGTGACACAAAGATCTCTTTAGCCAGTTCCTTAAGTACGTATTTCATCAGGACCTGAAGACATTACTTTTCTAAGTAAGTCTTAACTTGTTCTTTCTCTATTTTAGGCTCAGATCCTACCCCCTCTACGCTGATGTTCACTACATTAGTTATCTGATCACTGCTAACTGTTTTTGGTGAAAACTGAAACAAAAAAGACATCTAATACTTTGGCCACTGCTGCATTTTCTGTTATTGATTTTCTCTCCTCATTGAGTAAAGGGCCTACCCTGTCCTTGATCTTCCTCTTTCTTCTAATGTATTTGCAAAATGTTTTCTCGATATCCTTTATGTCCCCAATTAATTTAATCTTGGTTTGTGCCTTGGACTTTCTAACTTTATCCCTACATGTTGGTGTCTTTTTTTATCTTCAGCCTTTGTAATGTCCACTTTTTGTATAATACTTCTTGAGTTTCAGGTCTTTGGCAATTTCCTATTTAAGCCAGGGTGATTTCTTACCATACTTCCTATCTTTTCTACATATAGGTATAGTTTGCTCTTGTGCTCTTAACAGGGCCTGCTCCAGCCTTTTTGCTGCCCCAAGCGGCGAAGAAAAAAAAAAAGAAACACCCGATTGAGCTGCCGCCGAAGAGGAAGGGAGGGAGTGAAGGGCTCGCTGCCAAATTGCTGCCCCCAATAATGACATGCTGCCCCCCTTTCTATTGGCCGTCCCAGGCACCTGCTTCCTTCGCTGGTGCCTGGAACCGGCCCTGGCTCTTAATAATGTCTCTTTAAAAAACTGCCAACTCTCCCAAACTGTTCTTCTCTTAAGTCTGCTTCCCATGGGATATTACCTATCAATTCTCTGAGTTTACTAAAGTCGGCCTTCTTAAAGTCCATTGTATTTATTCTGCTGTTTTCCCTTCTACCATGCCTTAGAACCAGGAACTCTATCATTTCACTTTCACCCCAAGCTGTCTTCCATGTCCAAATTCTCTACCAGTTCCTCCTTATTTGTCAGACCTAGGGTAGCCTCCCCTAGCTGCTTTCTTCACCTTTTGTAATAAAAAGTTGTGTCTAGTGCCTACCAATAACTAGTTGGGTAATCTGTGCCCTCCTCTTTTATTTTCCCAACAGATGGATGGGCAGTTGAAATCCCCCATCACCACCATCTCCTGTGTTTTGGATGATTTTGTTAGTTGTTTTCAAAAAAGCCTCATCCACCTCTTCTTCCTGGTTAGGTGGTCTGTAGTAGACTCCTACCATCACATCACCCTTGAGCAGATGTGCAGCACTCCCTGCTCCAGAAGTCACCAGCAGCCAGCTGCTGTGAAGGAGCTATAATGTAGCACCCATAATGATGATTTGTAACCCTGGTTCTTAAAGGTAAGAATCTCACCCACGTGATGATCAGCTAAGCTCTGCAATCAGCCAAGGGCCAGGCTCTTCATGCACACCTCTCTCCTTCACCTTCCAGTAATTTGTTTTATTCTCCTGATTATGCTCATTTTAGAGGTTTTCTCCCATCTTGGTAGAGTGATAAGTAGCTTAGAGCCACTATTGTTGATGCTGTGGGCTCACATGTAATCGGAGGCGGAAACACCTCCCATAAGATCTCTCAGGTTCTTACGTTGGAAATGATTGTACCTAATCCTTAGACGCTAAGCCTTCTCCACTTGCATCCTTCTCAATCAGTGCTGAGACAAATATTTGGCTCTCATGTTCCTCCTTGTACGGTGTTCTCAAGTGAGCTGAAGGCAGCACACAGGTATGCCTGTAAACTTGTTTAGCTCAGATGCCTAACGTACTATAACTGCCTAAGTTGCAATTTTCATCATGATAATTACCCTCACGAAGGACGTAAAGGCCAGAATCATTAACTCAGGTTATGATGACCTGTACAACATCTTTGAAAACCACAATTACCTCACCATCAGAGAGATTCACCATTTGGCTCCTTTCACAGCATGACAGAGTTGCTTGGTTTATGCATTAGGCCATGCTCTAATAATTAAAGCATTACGTTTATTGCTATGTTTGGAGCCCAGTGTCCTCAAGGTTTTTGGAACACAACGCTATATGAATAATAAGCCACTGTTATTTCCAGCATAAATGGCAAATGTAATGGCCATTGAAATTTTTCCTACTTTGTAATCAACATTCCAGGCATAAGTAGATCAACTGACTGTGAGTTTCTGGACTTGATATTACTTATAAGCTGATGCAGTGATTGCTTCTGGGTGATTGCATTGCTGGTTATTCTGTTATAAATTTCAAAGCCAGAAGAGACCTTTGTTGTCATCTAGTCTGACCTCCAGTATAACTAACAGGCCATAGAACTGCCCCAAAATAATTCCTAGAGCAGCTCTTTTAGGAAAACATCCAGTCTTGATTTAAAAATTGCCAGTGATGAAGAACTCCCTACAACTCTTGGTTAGTTGCTCTCATGGTTAGTTATCCTCACTATTTAAAAATGTACACCCTATTTCCTGTCTGAGTATGTCTATCTGCTTACTTTATTTATTTATTTATTATTTTATTTTTATTTTTATTATTTTATTTTTAATTTTGCACGAAGAAAGAAGGCACCCACATTCCCATTTGGTGAGAGAGAACTAAGGAAGTGTACTCTTTATCGATTATATTAAGAAAATATAAATAAGAATAAATGAAACTAAACAAATATATCTGAAAAATTTACTTGTATATTTTCAATTGGCTTAGGGAAATTTATGATCATGCAACGATCAAATGAAAATTACAATTGAGGTTTAATTACTAAATCAGGGAATTAACAAAAACATGAAATGGGATCAACAACTGAGCAAGTCATCTGCTCAACACAATCAATTATCAGATTATGAAGTCAGTGTAATATATCATGAATGTTACAAAAACTAAAATAAACCAATCAAATAGGCCTAGTCTCTTTTCCAAAGCTGAAATGCGACTACACTCCGTCGGAGCACGGTAGCTTGATTGATGTACTCTTATTTGCTCCCATTCCAGCTAACTTCTCTACTTTCAATACAATGGTGAGCAGCAACTCATGATTCCCTTTGCAGTAGGATGTGTTTAAACTTTAGGTTAGTAACTAATTAATGGTGTCATTTTTAATAGACGTACCTACATGCTACTACTTAAACATTCATACATTAACACTTCAAAAAAGCTTAAGCAAATCATCAATTGGCAGATGTCTCTGAACAAGTATATTCAAAATAAAGAAACAAAAGGGAAAAAATCTTATCTAGAAAAGAAAAAGGAACAGCTCTTCAGCTTGCTTGGTCAAAGTCAGATGATTTCTTCTCGCTTGATACGGCTTGATACATGCTGTACGGCCTTCTGGTCTGTGATGGTCTGAATCTACTCTTTCCTTTGGGCTAGCCCAGGGAAAGTAGGGGCATCAGCCATCTTTCTTGTTGTCATGATGGCTTGAGAAAAACATGCTTCTCCTGTGTTTACTTTCACCTTTAGGGGTATGATTCAAACAGATGGCTCCCCATTGCGCCTCCCAGGACTCCTTCCAAGTGACTCAGTGTACCACAGCTCTCATACCCTGACAACATGGTCCAAGTTAAGCTTAACCTTTGGTCCATTTTAGAACCTCCCTCCCAGTTGACAGTTCTTTTGTTTTAGACTGCAAACACATGCATAATTTCAACATAGAGAAGCATGAGAGCAACACGCCATGAGTTTACATCCCTTCTCTGAGTTAACAGTTGAGGTATGCCCATGACTTCTAATCATTAAAGCCATGGACTTGACTTATGACCTACAGAAAACTGTCATTGCTTCTATGCCATTCACACAAACACTCACTCAGCATGTTCTCAAAATACCCATTTTAGGGTTGCTTTTATAATCCTGGTTTCAGAGTAGCAGCGTGTTAGTCTGTATTCGCAAAAAGAAAAGGAGGACTTGTGGCACCTTAGAGACTGTCAAAGTCAGATTCAGAACTCACATAATTTGTCAGACCACTCTGTTTATTAGCAAAGCGCTTTGCTAATGCACCCAGATATGAGCCCCTCTCTGAGGCTCAAGATAACTTATTTATACAGCTAAGCCAAAGCCAATTTAACATAAGAGACAAAAGAAAGCAGAAACTGACAAATATACATACATATCTTATTTGCATACTAACGTTTACCAATCTCCTAGCTCAGTAGGAGCTCTAAGTTAATTAGTTTGAGGACCCATTGTCTCACACTCCTTAATGTTTCTCTTCCTGACAACTATATTTCAACAAACCCTTCAAGTAGCATTTCTTTAATGAATTATAATTTCAATATAATTCATTCTACTTTCACAAGACTAACAAATTTATCTGAGCATAAGCTTTTGTGAGCTACAGTGTTCATCTAAATCCCATTCAAAATAAAGCAAATGTGTTTATACACACTACTCTAGGTCTATATACCTTATACTTCTCAATCCCAAACAAGAGACATGTCCTTCCATGCAAACATAAGAATGGCCATACCAGATCAGAGCAATAGTCCATCTAACCCAGTATCCTTCCTTTGGACAATGGCCTATGCCAGATGTTTCAGAGGGAATTAACAGAACAGACAATCACTGAGTGATCCATCCCCTGTTGTCCGCTCCTGGCCTCTGGGAATCAGAAGCTAGGGACACCCAGAATGCAGAGTTGCATTCCTGGCCATACTGGTTAATAGCCATTGATGGATCTATCCTCCATGAACTTATCTAGTTCTTTTTTTGAACCCCCCCTGTAGCTTTGACCTTCACAACATCCCTGGGCAAAGAATTCCACAGGCTGATTGTGCGTTGTGTGAAGAAGTACTCTCTTTCGTTTGTTTTAAACCTGCTGACTATTAATTTAATGGGTGACCTCCCTAGTTCCTATGTTATGTGAAGGAGTAAATAACACTTCCTTATTCACTTCCTCTACACCAGTCATGATTTTATAGACCTCCAACATATGCCCCTCCCCCCACCCCGCTTAGTCATCTCTTTTCCAAGATGAATAGTCTGAGTCTTTTTAATCTCTCCTCATGTGGGAGCTGTCCCCTACCCCTAATAATTTTCCTCTGTACTTTTCCCAATTCTAATATATAGTAAGATGGGGTGACCAGAACTGCAGGCAGTATTCAAAGTGTGGGCATACCATGGATTTATAAAGTGGTATTATGATATTTTCTGTCTTAGCTGTCCCTTTCCTAAATGGTTCCTAATATTCTGATGGCTTTTTTGCCTGCTACTGCCCATTCTGTGAATGTTTTCAGAGAACTATCGACAATGACTCCAAGATCTCATGCTTTCATGGTAACAGCTAATTCAGCGCCCATCATTTTGTATGACGAGTTGGGCTTATGTTTTCCGGTGTTCATGACTTTGCAAATTATCCAGAGTGAAAAAAGAGACAGGGTTTTTCCATTGGAGCACCTTGCTGGGCAATGTAGACGAAGGTGTGTATGCATCTTCGTGCGGAACACGTGTGTCTGAGCATTCTGAAAAACGGTTACTGCCATTGACACATTTTTTTTACTTATAGTTGGTACCTTGTGTTGTTTCTGATCTGTAGCTAGCTCTAACACCACCTGAAATGCATTTCCAAATAGCCAACCAGCGGTAGCCAGAGTTCTGGGAAATATACTCAAGCCTCCCACGCCTTTTTACCAGACATTGGGAAGAAAATATTTACTTGGGTTATGAAATTATCCTCATTGCATGCAAATGAGTGATTTTACAGATAAACTCTGCTTTAACAGAGCCACCATCCACTAGTTAGGTCTTCTCTTGATTCAGTTCTGTCCTTTTACAACTATAATAACCATGGAAGCTGAAGGTAGCTGAGATAGCTCCATAAAATGTGATGATTGGTTTGCAGGTCTTGGAAGGGGATGACTTTCAAGCAAGTGTCAAATTTCAAGCATTGCATTCCGTCATGTGGGCTTTTTTTATGACCACACTTGTCTCCTAACAATGTTAATTTTTTGTTTCAATGTATCCATCCAGCCGTGCAACACTCTCTATATTTTAGAGGGCATTTCACACTACAGTTTCACCCTAAACTTTTCTGTGAGCTTAGCCTGAAATTTTTTGCCGCTTTAAATGCCTTTTGAACTACAGTCAGCTGCAGTAACTCATGCAGAAAAGCTGTTTCTTGGTTGCCAAAAGCGATAGGAAAGGTTTCATTCCGTATAGAGGAAAGTACCATGTCCCTGGGGATATAGGCACTGCTTGGGACAAATCTATCTCTGATGCAAATCTGTTGAATACAGCTGGGGATAAATTAGTCTCCTTGTGCTTGGTCACTGCCTATCATTTTTAAAATTCCCTTCAAGCCAGCGCTGCATTGCAGATCTATGAGAACAAACAGTTTGGTTGACTCGAGAAGACAGAGGCCTCAGCTACCCTGGGAGTTGTTCTGATTCTGGCCTTCAGGATAGCTGCACCAGTACCAATTCCAGTGTAGATGGGCACAGCTGCCATTTATGTCAATGGGGTTTAATCCCCTTTTCAAACAGAAGCAGCCTCTACTAGTGAAAATAGCGGCTTTGCAGGTCTACACTAGGGTCTGCCGTGGTGGAGATACACAATTGACTGGAACCAGGGCAAGCCCTTCATCTCTGCAATTCCAAAAAGGATCCCACAGCTTGTCACGTGTCAGAATGACACACTGGAAAATTCTTAGAAACAGATGTATAGCATTTTGGTCAGGTCTGCTGCGCATGGGTTACCCATGAGTGGAGTTTCACTATGTTCCTTGTAAAAAGTCAGGCACTGTTATTACTACCCTAACACGGAGTCAAGGTGCAGCCGCTAAGAGGAAAAACACATTGCAGACAAGTTCTGGACTGGCTTTTGCTAAATGAGTGTTGACATGTTTTGAGACTCTTTGACATGCCTCGGGGTGTGCGTGTGTGTACGAACCCCATGTACTCTTCTTCTTCAGTCACCTGGCTGGTGTACAGCAGCAATTACAATTTCCCCTGAAGTTGATAGAGCCAAATGGCTACATCAGGAGTAGCAGAATTTATTGCAGTAATGCCTCTTTCATATTTATAAATTGAGCAGTAGGTAACGATCTGTTCAATGGTCTGTCATGGGGACCCACACTCGCACACTGGGGAGGCCTTGATTTTTCCATTTGTTCATTAGCCCTCCGCATCTACCATGGTTGGTTCGAATTCAGTTCAGAGTTGACCAAGATGACCATGGAAGGTCAAACCCAGGAACCTTCTACATGGGATCTGGCACAAGGTGCTTACTTTTTAAATCTTGTTTAGCCCAATCTGCTTTCCAGGCCTCCTTCTGATCATAGCCTGATTGCATGACGCTAAACAAATATTCCCAGAAAGGCTTGCAGCTCTTAAACTATTGGGGGGTGGGGGGAAGTGACACTGTCCAGATCGTATCGGAAGACATCTCTTTTCCTAGATTCGCTGAGCTTCATGGAATCTTGCAGTAGTTTGGCGTATTGGTGCGGGAGTGACATTAGACAGGACAGGTAGCCATGGTGTTGAAGCCAACTTAAGGGTTCCCGTGATGCATCACATCACTGTATTTAGCTGGGTATCCACAAGTCGTATGTGGCTGCATCTGCTGCATACCAGTGCCCAATATTCAGCTACTGAATATCCAAAGGCTATTGCAGATGTTCGCAACAGTGATGCTGATGCATACCAGGTTGTACCTGCTAGTTTCTGGATTATGTTGGCTCTTGTTTTTAATTTTTGTAGCTACTTTCTCAGGATGATCATGGAAGGAGAGGGTGCAGTCGCGTTTCACTCCGAGATAGGTTGGAATGTAATTGTGTGGAACATTTTTAACCACCTACCTTCAGTGTGTTTTTGGCACTCTTATTATCAAGATGAAATGTGCTTATTATTGTTTTTCCTGGGTTTGGAAATGTAATAATATTACCTTTGAAATGTGATCCCCCCCATGGTTGAGTCTGAAAGTGTTTTAGGTTGGCGGTGATTGTGACACCAAGCTGAGGGGGCGGGGGGGGATGTTGCTTGCACTTTACTAGGTACTAAGCTTAGAAAGGAAAAGTCCAATGTACAAGTACATAACTGGCAAGGTGGTTGCACTGCTGAAAAGGCATTGGGGGTTATAATGGAGTCAATAATATGATGCAGTTGCAGAAAACCCTACTAGCATTCTGGTGTATATTAAGAGGCGTGTCATTTGTAAGACACAAGAGGTAACTGTCCCACTCTACACGGCACTGGTAAGGCCTCAGCTGGAGTACTAGGTCCAGTTCTAATGTCCACACTTTAAAATGTGGCCAAATTGGAGCGAGTCCAGAGGAGAGGAACAAAATGATTAAAGGTGTTGAAAAAAACTGACCGCTGAGGAATGGTTTAAAAAAAACCTGGGTGTGTTTAGTCTTGAGACAAGAAGACTCAGGGGGACCCTGATAATTCTTCAGACACATTAAGGGGTCTTACAAAGAGGACAAAGACCAATTGGTCTCCATATCCACTGATGGTAGGACAAGTAGTAAGCAGCTTAAGCTGCAGCAAGAGAGATTGAGGTGAGATATTAATCCAGAAGCTGTATAATTATAAAGGCAAGTTAAACACTCGAACAGCTGCCTAAGGCAGGTTGTGGAATCCCCATCATTGGAGATTTTCAAGAACAGGTTGGACAAACATTGGTCAGCAGTGGTGGATTAGACTCTGGGGTGACTGGGCCTGGGCCCAGAGGCCCCGGCCAACTTGGGGATCCTGGAAAAAAAATCTGCCACCGGATGGCAGAAGCCCAGAGCCCTGGCAGCCAGGGTAGGGGAAATCCCCATGCCATGACCCCATCCCCAGCAGAAGTTGCGGGATAATGGAAGCCCCCCTCAGTGGCCCCCGACCCCCGTCCCTTGCAGAAGCTGCAAGGTGGCAGGGAAATCCCCCCCAGCATGCCCCCATCCCCAGGAAGCCACCCCCCGCAATGGCCGCCATCCCCAGCAGACACCACTGGATGGGGAAGCCCCCCCACCCAGCAGAAGCTATGGGGTGGCAGGGGAAGCCCCCAGTGCCCCCTGACCCTGTCCCTGGCAGATGTCGCAGTGTGGCAGGGGAAGTCCCCTGGCTCCCACCAGTGTCTTCGCCCCATCCCCAGAAGAAGCTGCAAGATGACAGGGAAGCCCCCACACTCAACCCCAACCCCGTCCCCGACAGAAGCACCAGGCAAGCAGGGCAGGAGAAGCCCCAGCACCTGGCCCCCTGCTGTGGCCCTCGGACTAGAGAAGCTCTTTCTCCCTTGTGTGGCCCTGGGGTTGTGACATGGGGGACAGAGCTGCTCCGGTCTTGGGGCCACATTGTGGGGGGCAGGCAGAAAGGCACAAACGGGTTGCATGGGTGCAGTGGAGTGAGGCAGAATGGGGGAACCCTGGGTGGAACAGGAGCAGGTTCCTGGGGGAGGGGCAGAAAATGGTGGGGCTGTGGGCAGGACCGCAGGTGGAAGGGGTGGAACAGGAGCGGGACCACAGGCAGAAGAGGTGGGGTGGGCCCCCTCCCCCTCACTTTGGCCTCGGTCCCCTTAATCTGTCTCAGGCATGCCTAGGGTTACCTGGTCTTTCCTCAGTGCAGGGGGCTGAAGTAGCAGCCCTCTGGAGCTCCATTCCAGCCATAAGTTTCTATGATGGAGGGTGCCCTCCAGGCCCCTCTGAAGCCAATGGAAGTTTTTTCGATGAACTTCAATGAGGCCAGGAGTTCACCCTGAAACTGCTTTCCAACTGTGGTCATGAATGTGAGGGGTAGGCCCTGAGCTGTTGGAAATCAGCAGAGCTGCACTGACCCAACGTCACTTCCACATTAATCCGGTTTAAACTACAACAGTCACGAGCAAGGCCCTAGTCATTCTTCCTAACTCAATGTTCCTTTGATAGGCCCCAAAGCTCAGTCATTTTGAAAGCCAAGCATTTACATTGTTGTCAGGCCGACACACGATATGGGTGTTTGTTAGAATCAGCTTGCGTCAGCGGAGCTGGTGAAGTATCAACAAAAATGAGCAGGACCATTCTGGTTCGAATGCGCCTGGCTCTGGATGCTATGGAAGCAATACAAGAAAGTCCACCGAGCTTCTTTTACCAGTTCCAGGCAGTGTCTTTAGGGTGGCAGGTTTCCCATGAGTCTTAGAGGGCTTTTATTTCAGTAATTAGTCAGGTGTGTCAGATGAATGGTTTCAGGACACTACCCAACTGAGTAAACAGTTGCAGCCACAGAGTGTAATTATGTATATGCAGCTTAAGGATG